>NC_080673.1:99835287-100490347 GCF_030445035.2 Dasypus novemcinctus
ATCTAATGATCAAAGAGAGAGTTTTATTTCTTATCAGTTCTAAGATTCTAAGAGTTAAAAGAGAATATTTCTACAGTGCCCAGCCTCATTTTTTTGTGGCAGAAGGGTTGACTAGTTCTGATTTTCAAATCTTCAGTACCTTGTCTCTGTGTAACATTAGACTGTTTGGGACCTTCTGGTATGTCAGTGCCTGAACTATGTCTCCTAAATTGATGCACGTACTTGGAAGTTGCATATTATTATTTGTTAAAATGTATATTTAAAATTTTATTTTGGAAAATATGGCCAGTGAACCAGTGATGCCTTACTCATTGCTTTGCTTGCTCTACACTGAATAAAATTTTGTTGAATAATTTGGGCATTGCAGAATGCTCACATGTGTCCTGAAGCAATAGCAGAGACAAATTTTATGTCTGTATTATATGAAATTCGGATGTTTGTAAATGGTTCTGTACCATAACTTCTGGTTAATTGGAGTGCTTCCTTCACTAGCCATATCAGGGAATGGAGAATGAGAAGGAGCCATTAATAAAGCAACATAATTAGTTTGAAGGAGTTTTGTTTGTGTCTGTTTGAACCAGCTTTATGCCAGCTGAGTTTAAAAGGCTAAATCCTTTTCAGTGTAGTTTATTAGCTTGAACTTAACAACTTTCAGTTTTTGTTGTGTTCTCCCTTAGGCGGATCAATTTTTGACAAGTAAGAAAAGATGTTACACACTCTGTTTGATTTACTAGATGATATATGCATTTTAATTATTGCGCAGACTTGAACTAGAAAATGTCCTGGCAAATTTCATGTTAAAAAACAAAAACAAAACCTCTTTCTTTGTTTACTTCTTGATTTATCATTTGCTCTAATGCTTTGTAATCCAGAAATGCAGCCTTCTCTAATGTTACCACCTGCCCTCTTCTGGTCCCCAAAATGTCACTGGATGCTATCCAGTAAAAAGATAAATAGTCTAGGAGGAGTTTAAAAAAAAAAAAAGCTCTGCTGACTCCTTATATTCCTCTAAGTGGGCTTTAAGCCATCCCTTGACATTTGTTTTAAAACGTCTTGCAAACTATGCCATTTTATCAAATTAAAAGCAAAATTCATTCTCTTAAAATGACAGAACCTGAGTCAGGACTTCAATATTGTGTTATTTTTTTTATTTGCTTTTTATGAAGGAATTGATTTTTAAAAAAATGATAAACCTGGCACATTTGAATTGTTGATCTATTTTATATATATATTTAATGTGAATAAATTGAAGTACCAGTATACCTTCTCTGTGTGGGCCTGATTACTCAGATAAGAACAATGCATTTAACCAATTCATCATTCAAACTTCAGTTCAGATGTTACCCTCTCTAAGACTGGCATCTCCTGACACCTTCCTTTGGAGGTAAAGGGACTCAGCCTCTTCTTGCTCACAAAGGATACCACCGTTAAAGCATTGAATATGTTTCTGTGATAATTTATTTACTTGTATGCCACTCATCCCTATGAAGAGGAGAGCCCTGGTTCCATTTATCTTTGTACAAGATGAATTTAAATATCTAAATTATAGTTTCTTTTCTGTTTTGAAATTTTGGCAATCTCAAATCATGGGTGGCTCGCAAACATCTGATGAGTTTCTTGATTCTTAATTTGCCAGCCCTGGTGAAGAGTGTGTTCATGTGATTTTTTGAAATGTTCTATTTCATGAACTGGAATTATATGGTTTTTTTTTGCCCCATAACCAGCATGCATAACTGGCAGGAGTGGCTTATCTAGGGAGTTCTTGGTTGCAGTGGATCAGTGTTAGTTGAAAAGTGTATAAATTGCTTTTCTCAAAGATAGGTGATGGTTTCTTTCTCAGGAAGATTGGTGATGATACTAAACTGGGGGAGAGCTGTTGTGACAGGCATCTGGGAGGTCCACATTAGGTTTCACAATCATATTGCTTACGTAGAGAAATGCTCTGGCACAGATAAATAAAAGCTAAGAAGGTTAGGAAATCAGAACAGAGATGTAAAACACTGCATACTGAGATAGGAGATGACTGACTGTGTATATACCAATAAAAAAATCTTCAGGCCCAGAGCATGAGTGCAGACTGCTCATGAATCAGCTTTCCTGACAGCACATTTACGTGGTGAGTGTTTTTAGAAAAGCTCAGCCCTGGGATCTATACCAACAGGGAGGCTCTCAACTCAGTTCTTACAGATGACCACTGAATCTGCGCTACCCCAGACTTGGTTGTGTAGCTCCCAAATAAAGCATGGCAGACTGGGCTTTCCAAGCTCCAGTTTATTTTAGTATTGAAGCAGTATTTCTAGTTTGTCAGATGGCCCAGGATTGAATCTGTCTTCTTGGTAAAGAAATATTCTTCAAGTTGTTGAAGGGAAGCTACAGTTTCCTACAGTACAATCTCATCATTGTCACCTTTTGCCAATTTGCATTTAGCACCTGAGAGGGAACCTCTCTGTTACTATCAGCTTTGGTTAGAATTCTTCCTGAGTACTTTGTCTCATTTGACTTTCATTTCCAGAAACAGATGTGGAAACTTTGGAGTAAGTTAGAAAAAGAGTACCCAAGATGATTAAAGGACTTTAATTGCACAGGAACTAAGAGATTATTCAGTTCGAAAACAAAAGGCTGAGTGATGATTAAACTGCAGATTTCAAGTGTTAGAAAGTCTTTTTTTGCAGATGTTGTCCATCACCACTATCAACTGACATAAGAGGAAACAGTAATTGGAAGCATCAGCGATTTAGGTGATTGTCAACATGAGAATGGATTATGGGACTTATGTGACTGGAAGGCATAAAAGAATTCTCATTTATTTGGGTTGAAAATATCTGTATATATGCCAAAGAATAGTCTAAACTTAAAATTATGGAGTTTTGAAGTTGGAGGGAACCTTGGAAATCGAATTCCCCATTTGGCCTGGATCCAGTCCTTTGATTCTGTGCTTGGGAGTGGAATTACTGGATATATGGGAAACCTTTTTTCTCTTAACATTACTCATGTCTGAATCTGTCCAATTCTTAGAATTGGAAGGTACAATCTTTGGAGGCCCTTCCCTTCTCCCCTCTGGCCTCCCTGATGGGGGATTAGCCCACTACCTGTGAACACCTGTAGTGAGAGGGACTCCCCTCCTTCCTGGGACCTCCCTTTTCATCCTGGACATCTCTGCTTACCTGAAATGCTTCCTTAAGTTTGACCTCAATCTGGATGTCTTAAAACACATATTCATTTTCCCTATCATTGTCCTGTAGAGATCCACAAAAAGCTTTACCTGTCTTCCACAAGACAGCCCATTTGCTACGAAAACAGTTTTCATGTTCCTAAGTCTTGTGGCTGCTCTCCACTCAGCATGGGTTTTAGGCCCTTCCTCATCCGTGTGGCTTTCCCTTAAATCCAAGTCACGTTGTCAGGGTCCTTCCATGAAACCTCCAGCCCCTTGGGCTTGGTCGGTTGCTTCAGTAATCTTGTACTCTTGCCTTGCCGCTCTTTGTCCTAATGCTGATGGTTAAGTTGCCTGGGACTCAAGTCCTTCACACGTAGGTCCCGGTTAGCATCCTTTGATATTCTTTGACTGGACTGGGATTGCCACTGTCTTGATGGTCTTATGCCTCATCCCCTTCCCATTTAAATTCACTTCACTGGTATCTTCTTCCCAGCTCTGTGCAAGCTTCAAGGCATCAAATACCTAATCTGTTCTGTAAGTAGGAGCTTCCTAGAAAACCTAGATAGCAGATGCAGTTTGAGTGACTTTCTAAAGGCGTGGTTTTCACCTTTTATTCCTAATACAGGTGAGTAATAAAGACAGGATGGTACCATGTCCTTCCAGTGATGATGATGGTGAGGCAATTGAGAGACACACCAAGTCCCTGATTTAATGTTCAAATCACACCCTGAAGGTAACTCAGCACCCCTATTTGTCTAGAGCCAAACCTTTCTGTTACGCTTTTTTTTTTTTTTTTTTTCACTTTTGATCAGTCTTTGAAAATTGCTGATAAACCACTCTGAATTTGGCTACCCGGTGAGTTCAATTGTAATTTGATAAGTTTACATTTCACTGAGACCTAATGGGAGGACAGTGGCTTCCAACTATGGTGTCATAACACATTGCCGTGTTACACTCAGCTGTGAAATATTAACAGCTACTGATAACCACGTACAGAAGTTTACAAATGATTTATTTTAAAATAACTCTGTAAAACTAGATGGATTCAAGTACAACTCTAAAATGTCATTTTCACTGGCATTCTGATGTGTTTTCTTATACAACAGAGAAAGGGATGACATGGTGGGAATTTTGCATAACTTGCAGCCAGCTTCATCTTACTGACATACCATTAACCACAGTGGAAATTATAAATTCTTGTAATCTGTGTCAGTGTTTGCTTTATTTCCCTGAACATTTTTAAGAGGAGTTTATTTGAATCTGAATTACTCATGCTGGTGTTTTACACAAGCAAATGACATATTCTGTGCATCTTGATGGAATAAAGACTGAGACCCGAGAATGGAGAATATGCTTCTGCTAGCCAGATCTTGAAACATATACATAGGCCTCACTGTGGCATGATTTTAGTGCTCACTATGAAGCCTCCTGTTCTCAGATATCTCCCAGGGGCCTCCATGCCTGAAATTCTATGATTAATTATTTATTTGGGATAAAATTGGCTGCCTTTGGTAGAAATTTCTAAAGGAACTGATCTTTAAAACGTACAGAAGTGAATTGACTAATTTAAATTTTCTTTCTTTGGTCATATTGAATCTAGGAAAATCCCCCTATTAAGAGCCTTTTTGAGAGTGAACTCTCATGCCTCTTTTTAAATCATATCCCAAGTCCCTTTCTAGGTTTGACTCCATTTTCTATACAGCCCCCCCAAGTATGATGTATTTGTGATCCCAGTTGGCAAATATATTAAATAATCCATTAAAGAATACAAACTGGGTATTGAAATGATCATTTCTTTGACATACCAGTTCATGCATCTATCCATCCAACCTTCCATCCTATCCATGCATGCATGCATCAGAGTTTTAGTGTCCACTGTTTGCCTGGTTCTATGCTTTGTAGAGCTTAATGTAGACTAGGCAGTCTCTGAAGATTACTGTCCAGTGCGAGAGGTAAAAGTAAATCACAGTATAAGTTGTAATTTCTCTAATAGGTGCAACATGCTGTGGGAGTACAAAAGAGGGAGTGATTAACTGTCTTTATGGACTACTTTCATTTTTGGCAGAAGTAAATGTTGCCAATATTAATTTTCTCTGTGTGTAGTATATATATGCATATTGTTAGGACATGGAACTTCTTTTAAAATGAGGATAGCATAAAAGATGCTGTAAAAGGAGCAGTAAGCATTCATACATTTTTAGTCATGGGGAGGCAGCATTAGCATATGATAAGAACAGTGGTGCTAGACGATATCTGGGTTTGAAAGCTCCTACCTCCATATGCCAGCTGTTTGTCCATGTACATGCCATTTAACCTCTCTGAACCCATCTGTCTTACTGAAATGTGTGACTGAGAATACTCAGTTTGCCAACCTGTAGCAATGAGAGGAATTGTATGTAAAGCACCTAGTTCATTACTTGCTCAGAGAGAACCCTCATATGTTAGGTATTGTTACTTCATTGTTGGACAGCTCCTTTGACAGTCAAGCTTTCTACTCTAAGTAACCTGTTTTAAAGTGTATACTTCCTTACCTCCTACTCACTCTCAAATCTATTGTATTTAGGGATTTCTGCTATTCCACTGAGATTGTTTGGCAGAGGTCACCACTGACTGCCCAGTTGCTGGGTTCTGTGGTATTTGATATGGCGGGCCACCTCCTTTTATATATGTGTATATATATATATATAAAATATATATACACACACATATATACATATATATGTATATGTATATATACACACACTTATATACATATATATGTATATGTATATATACACACACTTTTTTTTAAAGATACTTAGATTGTAAATGTTACATAAAAAATATAGGGGGTTCCCATATGCCTTATTCCCTAGCCTACATTTTCTCACATTAACAACATCCTTCATTAATGTGGTACATTTGTTACAATTGAAAACATTTTGGAGCATTGCCACTGAGTGTAGATTATAGTTTATGTTGTAGTTTACACTCTCTTCAGCATAATTTTGTAAGTTATGACAAGATATATAATGGCTTATATCTGTCATTGAAGTATCATTCAGGGCAATTCCAAAGTCCTGAAAATTCCCCCATATTACACCTATTTTTCCATCTCCCTCCCCTCAGAACCTCCAGTGGTCACTGCCTCGACATCATTGATAAACATTCTTCCATTGCTAGGATGACAGTAAGTCTATTGTAGAGTAACACTTCTTTTTGAAACTGTTTCTTCATTGGCTTTCATGGATTTCTCTCTCTCTGACTTGTTTGCCAGCTTCTTTTAATTGAATCCTAAATATTGACGTTTTTATTTTTTCACAAGTGTTTCCAAGCAGTCTCATCTCCTCACACTCATTGGATTGGCTACTGCTTGTAGGCTGATGACTAATACATATGTTTTTGCAACCTGGTCTTTTCTCTGGAGTTCTCTCTCAGACCCTCTCTACAGCACTTTTTTTTTTCTGTTTCTTATCCTGGGTGATGTTACCACTGTTCATCCAGTTAATTCACTTAGTTCAGATATCTTTTAAAAATAGTAAGCTTTATTTTTAGAGCAGATTTAGGTTTACAGAAAAATCATATAGAAAGTACAGAACATTTCCATATTATCCCCCCACAACATGGTTTCCCTTATTATAAACTTCTTGCATTAATGTGGTACATTTGTTACAGTTGATGAACCAATATTGGTATCTGCTGTAGTACTATCAGACAGAATAGTTTCACTGCCCTAAAAGTGCCCTGTGCTTCACCTATTCATCTCCCTCTCCCTTCCTGAACCCATGGAAACCACTTGTGTTTTACTTTCTCTATAGTTCTGTTAGCTATTGTAGAATATCATGAAGTTGGAATCATACAGGCTTTTAAAAATTTTTAATGGAAATAAGTCTTGATTTAAGTAATTTTTAATATCAGAGGAATAAAACTCTTTTAATTCTCTTTACAGCAAATATGTAATATTAGTATTTTGGCCATCTTAATTAAAGGCCCTTTATTATAAATTCATGGTTTTTAAATTTTACTCAAATTGAATTTATAATCACTATGACTTCCCTACATATTCATAACAAAAGACTGTAGTAAAATTAGCAAATACTAAACTATACTGATAATTTGTCATTCCTAGTTTGTAGTTTTTAGAAACAGTACACACACCTAATATATGTCAATTGCTTGGCTTATTAGTTGCAGTGTACAATGCAATAAAATACAAAATATGTGCTTAGTGAACATTTGTTCATGTCTATAAGACAGCAGCTAAAGAGTAAGTTTCTATACTGACATTTAACTATAAGCAATTAGTGTTACATCATAATATGGCATCAAGGCAACTTTTTTATACTGGAAAAATAAAAATAACCATTATTTGTAAACTTTTATGTGAAATGTAACTCCTTAAGTGGAAATAAAAAATAAAATTTGTCTATTTACTATTCAATACACATAAGATTTCAATTTGTTATACTGAGAAAAAGAGTTATTTTGTGCCTGGAAAAGCCTTCTTTCACTAATCAGTATGCCTTTAAGGTTCCACCAAGTCTTTCAAGGCTTGATCCTCATTTCTTTTTATTGCTAAATAATATTCCATTACATTGATGTACCACAGTTTGTTTACCATTCATGTAATGAAGGGCATTTAAGTTCTAACCTTTTAAATACTTCGCAAATGGTCCTCCTAACATCAATCACTTCTTTCAATCTTTCCCCTCCTGTATACATTAATTCTCTCACATTATAACTAGTGATCATTCTAAAATGAAAATATAATTATGCTTATCCCCTATTGCATTACTGATCCTTATTGGTTTGTAGGAACTCTTTACATATAATGGAATTTAATCCTTATGGAATGAATTTTGAAATATTTTATAATATAGCATATGCCACATTATATTGACAATACTTTAAACCTCTTTAATTTATTTTAATTTATTTTAATATAGATAGATTCCTTGAGGGCAGGGAAAATTTTTTTTATTCGTGTGTGTATTTTCAATATTAAAATGCGTTTGGCCTATATAAAGTTGATTGAACTGAAATGAACTACTTAACAATCCCAGCTAAACCTTCCATGCCTTTACATTTACTTTACCTCTGCATGGAAAGCTCTTGCTCATTGTTTTGTGACTCTTTAGTAAATGTTTCCCTGATCCCCTTTAGCACAGCTGTGTGTGCTCCTTCTTTTACCTTGTACATGTAATATAGTACAAACATGTACTTTATTTTTCTCCTTAACTGTAAAATCTTTGTGGGTAGGGTCATATACAGATGATCTTAGCATGATGCCTAGCATATAGTTCATCATTTGTTTTTTTCTGGCAAACAAATTGAGAAGATGTTCTTGTTCATGGCAAAAGCATAATGATATTAGTACTTTCTTTTTTCCCAATATCATGCTTCTTATTAATATCCAGGTCGAATTAACTTTCCTAATACTCTTAACTTATCGAATTCTTGACCTCCTTATTCTCTTCCCCAGGGTGTTTTCATATGAACCTATAAGGCAGTCTTCCTTACTCTTGATTCAGCAATTATTTTGTAACTCTAAGTCCCCAATTTAAAGTAATTCTTCATTTTGATTTTGTCTTGCTTTCTTTATCCTCTGGTTCTGGGCTTTTTAGATATTTTTTAATACCCTGATACTTTTACTTTTTTTTTGCCCCAAGTTATGTCATTAGTAGATTTGCCTAGTTTGTTACCTAAACCTGGATACCAAATTAATATTTGGGGCCATTCTTTTTGGATAAGTAAGTTCACACATCTTTGTTTTAGGTTCTGCACATGTAACATGGGAAAGTTCTCCACTTATCTTGTGTTAATAAGAAAGTTGTGGCTTCTGTAGAAAAAGAGAGAGGGTAGTATGAATAATTTTTGTCTTTGATCCTTTCCTCACCTACATGGTATATGGTTCAATAGCTGTTTGTTGGAATAATACCTTTTTATAAAAACAATATTCAATACCTTTGCCTATCCTGGGATTTATTTTGATACTTTGTCATTTCAGGGGCTGGCAGAAATGAATGTTCCAGGGATAATCATTAGAGAGTCCATGTGCTTATTTCTGGCATATGTTTTGTAATATATTATTTCACACCATTATATTTGAAAGGAACACTGTTAATTTGTAGGATGCTTTGCTTCTCCATAAGCTTTTTCTCAAAGTAAGTGAATAAGTACAAGGATATGTTTTGAACTATTCTAAAAATATTAATAACATTAATATATATGTCTTACACATGAATTACCTAATTATATCCTTCCAAAAACTGAGGCCAGGCCAGGGGAGTTTAAGTCCCTTGCCCAAGGTCACAGGCCAAGTGGTGGAGCAGGTGTTTGGACTTCATATCCTGGGCTTAGACCTCCGTAGCACTATTTTGAAGGGCATATAAAGCCAAATTAATTGGGCAGTATCTATGACTTGATAGCAAAGAGACTTTATTTGGATATATTTTTATATGAAATACTGTTTCTGCTGAGCATCATTTTAGTGGCCTCTATGTGAGAGAAAAATCCAGAACTTTTGGGGGCAAGTTTTCCTGCTTCCTTTTTAGAAATGTAGAGTGGGGGCTCACAATGAGACTAAACTGTTAGCTGGGCTTTATGGGGTCATTACTGACCTTATCACTGTGTAACAATGCAAACTAATCCAAAACATTAAAAAAAAAAAAGCCAACTGTGAATTACATAATAAAGCAGTCTTTTTTTATTGAACCTAGAGATTGACCTCTAGGTTAAAAATATGAAAAAAAAAATCTAGTTTTAGATTTTGTTCACTGTTGGCCTTTGTTTTATTAGAGACTTTACTTTTTATATTTATTTCCATATTTTTGTCATTGAAGCAAATGAAGGAAGCCACACAAAGCTAAAGTGAAAGCCACTTCAAGGAGGCGTCACATGAAACATTTTGAGGGGGGAGTTATGTGGTTTCTTCGTAATGTTTTAGATGTAAATGTGAATTGTTTTGAGATCAAAATTTTTCTTTTACCACTTTTAACTCTTCTATACTTTGATGAATGTTTAGGATTGGCCTAATTACACTTTTCAACTGATGTTATAGTTTCTTTTAAAAAAGGGAGATTAAGTATTTCAATGCCTCTTCAAAGGCAGATGGTTGGAGAAAATTATTTTCATGGTCACATGATTGCTAAACATAGTTCTGATCAAACAATCTGCTTTGACTTACTTTGATAATTCTTGTGGTTGAAGTAATTTTAAGTCATAGACTTAAGGTGTAATTGAAAATTTAGCACCCGGTCTTGATTCTCTTGTCTGTAAATTCAGTGAGCTCTAATTTCGTACTGGGAGTTCTTGCTTTACCTGGCTTCATGGTGAATACTTCTACATACAGGAAAATTTCTTTCCTGCTAGAATCATGTTTTCTTTTCTTTTGTTACCCTGTTACATTTTTGTGAAACTTGGGTTCAGATATGACTTTTTGTTGTTGTTTGTGAAGTTGTTCATTAACGCATAGAAGAAAAATTTGAATAACTTTGTTTTTTAAACATTAGTACAACTACCAGAGTGTATTTTATTGGCAGCTCTTATTTTGTTATTTTAATATATATTGAAAAGTGAGGTATTTCATGGCCTGAAAAAACAAAATATACATTACTTCTTTCCTGCTGTGTGTGTTTATCTTAATCCTGAATCTAGGCCTTGCCTGAAATAAGTAAGCTTCACCTTATTAGGAAGTTGATACTGAAATATGATTATGCCAAGTGTTTACTATTGCAAACATAGATAATTTCGAATGTTGTATGTGAAAATATAAGGTACGTCTGTATTCAAGTAGGAATGTCTAAATAAAATAGCCAATGACTAAGCGTTCCAGATAAGGAAAAATGTAAGAGACATGCTTGGATAATATTTTTAAAAGTGTGGAATTAACTTATGTCTTAACTTGTGAAATTGTAAAGTGGATGATTAACACATAGAGTGCTTCTTTTGGGAATTTCCCTTGTAAATACAACTTCTTAATGCACATCACTGTTTTCCCTTTCTCCATCTAATGAAGAATGAGAGTCTATTGGTAGTACATTCCAGGCTTTAGAATTTCTTTTTATGGAAGAGAGGCATGCCCCTTGGGCTCTCATTCAGTTTTTTATTAGAATTTAATTGGAATGGACATAAGTAAGACACAGCATGCCGTTGCTTCTCCATATTCTTTGAAAAAAATGGAAATGTGCATAAATTGTTTTTCGTATGGTCACTATTTTTAATATTTTCCTTTCACTTTTATACTAAGCTGTGTATTGTGGCAACACAGGTGAAGTTGTTGCCCTTTCCTTCTTTGCAAATTTCCTCTAAGATTTTTATTTTTTATTTTTTAATATATTTTTCATTAATTTTTAAAAGATACTTAGATTACATAAAATGTTACTTAAAAAAATGTAAGGGATTCCCACATGCCCCATTCCCCACACCTCCCATCCTTCTCCACATTAACAACTTCTTTCATTAGTGTGGTACATTCATTGCAATTGATGAACACATTTTGGAGCATTGCCACTAAGCATGGATTATAGTTTACACTCTCTCCCTCTGTAAGGTTTTAAGGATGATTTAATTTACTTCCACCATGATGAAATTGTTTCTAGTAGTGCATAAATGTATATTTTAAGTCATTATGAAGTTATAAAAGTACAACTTTTCTTAATTAAATTTTTGCCCTATAAACAGATAGTACCTGAAGTGATATTTTGCTTTTGATGATTTGGCATATGTTCAAGACATCACTTTCCTTCTGAACTGCTATCACCAACTACTGTTCAGGGCTTTTCATGAATGAAGGGAGTGAGTGGGAAGAAAAGGAATATTACTTGTAGACGGGGCAGTGATATAGCAGCTGGAAGTCATGCTTGTCAACAGGTCACCCATAGTTGATTTGTGTTGCCCTGAAAGGAACCTTTTTATTTTCATTTATCACAGGACATGACATTCTGGAGAACACATTGTATGCTGCCTATACCATTTCTGAGGGAATCTAATCTAGAATGTTGAGAAAGATGGAAGAGAAAGGACTGCTATGGCTGGATTATGGCATGCCATCTTCAGTCTCCACAGACACACCTTATTCTATATTCAAACTACTTTAGCCATCTTCTTGCTTCTCCTAATACTAGACCCATTTGGATTAAAATTAAATCAGTTTTTTGATGTGACCCGCTTGTTGTCAGTTACTTTTCCAGATGCTGTTTCCTTATAATCCCTGTGGTAATCCTTTGAAGTGGTTAACTACTGAAGAGCAGTTTGTGGATCACAGAGGTTAAATAATGTGTCTGTGATCACTGGGGTAATAAGTGGTGAAGCTGGGATTCAAAACAGAACAGTTAATTATTATGAAAGATTTCAGATATACACAGAAGTTGAGAGAATAGTAGGGTTAACTACCATGATCCTATCTCATAGATTAATTTTCAAGATTTCACTGCATTTGCTTTATCTATTTTGTTTTTTGTTTGTTTTCCTTTAATTTTTCTTTGCTGACATTTTTAAAAGCAGATTCCAGACATCATGTCATCAAATGTACAGTGTACTCTGTACCCAGTATTTTATCTCTATACCAAATGGACTTAGTAGAGCATGACATAATAGGACGAGTATAAAAAAACAGAAACCATGTTTTCCAGAAAACAAGTTTTGTATCTACATTCAATTTTCTTGATATGGTTATTTATCATTCAATACTCCTTTATTAATAAATAGGAATGAAATGACTAATACTTATTAGGTGCTGCCTCTGGGCCAGAAACAGTACCTCATGCAGTATACATATCAACTGATGTAGTTCACAATAATCCTGTGTTCTATATTCATTTCTTGAGTGTTCAAGTTGTTTGTAAATATAGATGTCTTTTTTACATCAAAATTAAAATAATCTCTGGAAATGGATGTAGCTCAAGTGGTTAAGAGCCTGCTTCCCCTATATGAGGTTCTGGTTCCTCCAAAAAAAACTAGTCTCCATTACCTTGAATTATGATATTTTCATTCGCCCCCCCCCTTGGCTCCCTCCTCTGCCTGCTTGTTGTGTCTGCTCATCTTCTTTAGGAGGCACTGAGAACCTAACCTGGGACCTCCCATGTGGAAGCGGCTATCCAACTGCTTAAGTCACATCTGCTCCCTGATTACTGCAATATTTTGTTGAAGGAATAGCACTTTGCTGCTCCAAAGTCAGGTACGTAGATTAGCAGCTTCATTATCGTCTGGGAGCATTTTAGAAATACAGAATCTCAGACCATACTTCAGCCTTCTGGAATCAGAATCTGTATTTTAAATAAAATTCTCATGTGATTTGAATGCATATACAGTTTGAGAAACCCTGGGTAACATTTAAAACAGTGGCTTGCATGCATGGCTGTGCATTCCAATCACCTGGAAAACTTTTAAATCAACCAATCCCCAATCCTGCCCCTAACCAATTAAATTAGGCTCTTTATGTGAGGCCCCAGCACTGGGTTTTTTTTGTTTTTTTTTAAGAGTCTACCAGGGTAATTCTTAAGTTTAGCTAGACTTTGAAATGCACTGATTTAGTAGGACTAGAGTACTTTTTCATACCATTTCAGCTACTTAACTCTGAACAAAACATTTCATTGTGTAAATCATGTATTGAAAATGATGGTATCAGTATATGTAAAAATTGAAGATGGAAGAAATTCTGGGCTTACACTTAGTGTTTTGGTGATAGTGATCCACTGATAATTCTACAGAAAATAATTCCCTTTTATGCAGAACTGAGCTGCTGTCACTGTTTTTCTTCCTTGGCACTAGGGAATGAAAATGCTGCCAAGATTTATTGTCCATTTCTTGCTCCATTCTTTCCTTCAGGTGAAGAATTACACTGAGGGAGGCAGGGAGATAATGGACTATCAAATGGACAGAAACTAGACCGAGAGTCATTAAATAAATTTATGTGATTACACTGGATGGGATTCTGAGTATTTTTTATTCTCTTATTACATTTTTTCCTATGTGTACATGGCTGTTTGCTTTTTCTTTAAATCAATGACTTCACTTCCAGGCATATATACTTTGTTCATTTGGCTGCAGTTACTGAGTTGCTCAGTAAATGCAACTGAATGAACAAACTAGTAGAAGGGAACTGAAGTCAGTGATTTCAGTGAGGAGTGGAAAGAAATGAACTATTTAAGTGTTCCTTACCCTGTAAAGTATATGGTAGAGCAGTTTAGACACTAAACTTCAGAGCATGGGTTCTGGAGCCAGATTCCCTTCTTTGAGTTCTGGTTCTGCTGTTTATTAGCTGTGTGGCCACAAGATAGTTAATTACATGCTTCAGTTTTCTTATCTATAAAGTAGGGTTAATGACAGTGCTCATTTGTAGAGTTGTTGTAGAGAAGAAATTAGTTAATATATGTGTAAAGCATTTACAAGAGAATCTGGCACGTACTAAGTGCTGTGTAAGTATTTGCTGATATTATTATTTATTAAATAGTCCCTACCTAAAAGAGAAAAAGTGGTTTATGTGAAAATGCAGAATTGTAACTTATGATTTTTAACGTGTGAGAGATTCCTTATGTTAAAACAGGATTTTTATTCGGGGAAATTGGATTCTCTGATTAAAGTTGGACCGCAAGATGTTTAGGCATATATTCTGACTCCATTTACTCCTTATTCCTTGAGTAATCAGTCTGCCCTTGACTAAAGAAGGGGCAAGTAACACTCATCATGTGGACGCTAGTTTGTTGAAGTGCCTTACATACCTTGCAAAAGAGGCACTAAAGAAATCCACAGTATAGTCTTGAAAAATAATTATTTTCCCAGGAGCCCTGTAGTAGTGCAACTCAGTATTTTTAAAGCAATTCATTAGATTGGTAGCATTTGATAACTTGGTTTCCTTTGAGAAATGGGCACAGGTTTTTAGAGCAGCCTTGGAGGAACTGTGGCAGACTTTAAGAAGGCAAAAAGGGTTTACCTGGAGTCATAGGAATATTAGAACCATCCAATGTTGATGCTTCACGGAGCTTATAGATTACATGCCTTTATTTCACAGATGAGAAAATCATGACTGAAATGTGAAGGTTAATGCTCTAATGAGAAATAAGTGTTCTATTTTACTTATTTTTGACACTTTAAAAATTAAATATATTTTATGGATATACACATGCTAAATGTAGCAAAAATAATATAATTGCAATATTGAGTATTTTTCTACAATAAAATACTTTGCTTCCATTATGACTCTCAAAAGTTGTAATTTCAATTAAATATATTACTTTTGTCACAGTGATTTGCATGAATTTTGGACTAGACTACAGTATCTACTTTTTATGGACATGATCATTATTGTTAGCAGAGAAAAATTGCTATCTGAAGAGAGTGACTATTACTTATTTGACATTTAGCCAGAAAGCAAAAATATGCTCAAAAGAGCTTATTTGTACAAGGGTTCTGGGGCAGAAGATTTAAAGAATAAATGAAACAAGGATTTCTTATTCTTAATCTAGGTTGGAGGAAAGGGCCACCCTTTTGCAGAAGAAATGGCTATAAATGGTCTTTGAAATTAAGACATCCTCTGTTGCAACAGCTGCCTTTCTGGTCTGCCTGTTTTTCCTCTTTCTTCACAGACCTTTCTCTTGGCTCTTGAACTCTGCCATTTGACTCTTCAGTTTTCTCTTGTTTCCTGCATAAAATAAAATTTTCTTGCTCTTACCTTTGGAGCGTTGTTTAGCCTTGGTACCAAGCTGCTTGCCTTTGTTTTAGTTTTGTTTTTCTTACTTGGAGGATTGTTCATCAATACTCTGTATGCTTGGAAGGGTTCCCATTCTTAGTGCCAGATGACTACCACAAGTGAATCTTGCTCCCTGGTTCTTTTAAAGTTAGCTTTCCTTGGGAGAAAATTTACGGGACGAAAAGCCAAAACCAAAAAACTGTGCTGTCAACCCTGAAGCTGGAATGACATTCACTCCCACCTGATGGACTTTTTGGTCCCTGTTGATATTTCTAATAGACCTTTAGTCAGAACGGATTGCTTTTTTTTGCTTTAGTGATGTAATAATACATACCAGTGTACCACCCAACATTGATTTCCCAATGAAATGCTCATGTGTTTGTTTCTTCAAATAAATACATGTAGTTTCTGAGTTATGTCTGTTTTCAAAAATTCATGATCTGTAAGTCAGTTGTACCAAAGGTTTGTTTCTACCTTTTTGATATTAAAAATGTATAAAAGATAAACATACATGTACATGTTTATCTTTGTAGATCTTCTATCCTGGGGTTTGTTCATAAGCATTACCGTCTCTAACATGTAGGTGGGAAAACTGAACCACAGCTTTGGCTCACACAAATCACTAGTGGGCATAGAAGCACAAATGTCTACTGTATTGGATACGAGTTGTTTTTTTTTTTGAGGTTCTGGGGCTGGGGATTGAACTGAACCTTGTATGTGGGAAGCCCCTGTTTACTACTGAGTCATATCAGCTCCCCTGAGTTTTGTTTTTCTTTTTCCCATTTGTTTGCTTGTTTGTTTGTTTTTTGTGTTTTGGAGGCACTGGGGACTGAACCTGGGACCTCCCATGTGGGAAACAGGCTCTCAACCACTTAAGCCACATCTGCTCCCCAGGATAAGAGTTTTTTGATGGCAAATAGCAGAAATTCATCTCTAAATAACTGAAAGTCTAAGGCATAGATAGGTCACCAAGTACACAGATGTTATGATATCAGGCTTTTCCTTCTCTTTATCCCTCTGAGATGCTTTTTTCTTAATTGCCTTTCAAGTCATGCAGGGCTTTTTTCCATGTTGGACTAAGATAACCACTAAGAGAGCCAGAATGCCCTGGTCTTTTCACGAGAGGTCTCAGAATAAATTTGACCCAGTATCCATCAAAATCTGCATTATTTCTTCCAAAAGACTAATTGAATCATGTGCTTACTCCTGTCCAGGTCTGATAGGCCAGCTCTGTGTTGGGAAGCAAGGCTTTATGATTTCTTGAGACCCTAACATATACCTGTGTGGAGTAGGGGATGGGAATGGGATGAACATTTATAAAAACAAACAAACACCCCTGCGTGGCATGGCACTCCTTGTGCGCATCAGCACTGCACATGGGCCAGCTCCTACATAGGGGAGCCCCACGCACAAGGAGTCCGCCCCTTAAGGAGAGCCTCCCAGCGTGAGAGAAAGTGCAGCCTGCCCAGGAATGGTGCTGCACACACAGAGAGCTGACACAACAAGATGACAGAACAAAAAGATTCAGGGTGCTGCTGATAAGGATAGAAGTGGTCACATAAGAACACACAGCGAATGGACACAGAGAGCAGACAACGGGGGGCGGGGGGGAGAAATAAATAAAAAATAAATCTTTAAAAAAACAAACAAAGCCATGTGAGTCAGACATAAATTTAATACACATCTTCTAGAACTACTGTCTTTTTAAATATGTTTACTATATCTTATAGAACTAATTTCTTTGATAGAATGGCCTTATGGCTTGGCATGTTCTGAATGTACTCATTAATGTGCAGCTTGATTACAGTAAACTGAAAGGGAGGAGCAGGCAAATATGATGAATCTGGCTGATTAAAATACCTAGTTTCTGGGTGGTAGAAATCAGAGGACAGGGGTGCACAAATGGGTTATGGAACAAAAAGGTACATTTTTAGGCCAGCACTGTTCAAGAGAACTTTCTCTGATGATGGATGGATTCTGTGTCTTCTCTCTCTAGTATGGTAGCCACTAGCACATGTGGCTGTTGAGCACTTGAAATGTGGCTGGTGTGATTAAGGAAGTGAATTTTAAATACAATTATTAATTAAAATTAAGATAGTCAAGTGTAACTAGTGGCTACTGTGTTGGAGAGCACATCTCTAGCCAGAAGCTCTGGGAAACTAGGTGTTGCTAGCCCAGGTCAGAGAATCTGGGCAACACGAAGATAACTCTAGGGATCTATGGCCCTTTAATTTATGGAAGGGTAATGCCGTGGGTGTCTTATCTTAACTTGTGTGCCCAGCATTGAGAATAGTGCCTGACATATAGTAAGAACTTAACAATATTTATTGACAGGCTGAATGATTCTTCTCACTTTCCATGCAATATTATAATCTCAGTTTTTTTTAGAGTTAAACTCCCCTTGGCTCTGGTGTGGTATGAATAATAATAAGCAATATAGTGTTATTTGGAGCATAGGTAGTGAAATCAGATTGGCCTGAGTTCTAATTCTAGTTAGAAAAACCATTGGCAAGTGACTTTGGGTATATCACTTAATCCCCCTATGCCTCAGTTTCCCCACCTACTAAGTGGGCATTTATGGTAATATCCACTTCATAAATGTCTTATAAAGCTTAAATGAGGCAATACATGTGTAGTGCTTAGAAAAATATCTTGTACATATTAAAGCGTCAATAAATGTGACCTATTAGTATTTCTATCCCCAGCACAGTGCCTGCAACACAGTATGTGCTCAAGAAATCTTACCTTGAAAAAAGAATCTAGGCAAGGGTACTGTTTGGTGGGCCATAGCATAAGTGAGAAATAGTTTTAGATTGTGGTGACTCCAGGCATGTTTTTAGAGGCCAATGGACTTATTTGATTGGGTATTGTAATATGCCAAATACAATAAAGACATTTATCTTTACACATGGATAACAGGAATAATAAGAAATACTTTCTGGATCCCAACAATTTTATGTTGGTAGGCATTCATTCCTTAAGCTACTGCAACCATATCCTTTAAAAAATAGAAACCACGGGATGCCTTTGTGTAAGTAGATGAGGCTGCTGGTTCTTCTGGGCTGTGCTTCACAGGGGGCTGTGGCGCAATGACTTCTCCTTGATGTAGGATCTTGTATATCAATTTTGGAGGTTCTGAAATTATATTTTTCTCTTTCACTGAGTTGTGATTAGCCTCCCCAGAATTGTTGAATCAAAGTCGCGAAAGATTAAGTTTTTGGCATGGTATTAGGTTTCTCCAGAGAAACAGAATTGATAGGATATTTGAATCTTCTTTCATATCCCGGTACTAGGTACAGAGAAAATCTAAATAAATTTTGCTGAGTGAATTTAAAAAAATGCATTAATGTTTTCTATGTGAGACACTGGGCTAAGTGCTAAGAACACATACATTAATCAGCATTCTCCAAAGAAACAGAACTGACAGAAGTGTGTGTGTATATGTAAATATTAAGAAATTTATTATAGAAATTGGCTCACACAGCCATGGGAATGGGCAAGTCCCAATTCTGTAGAGCAGGCTACGAGTTGGGAACTTGGTGGTAAGGTTGAATTCCTCAGGAGAAGTGGCTATCTGGAGTAGAGGTAGAAATTCTTCTTTCTGACTGCTGAAATAATCCGTTCCGCCTGTTAGGTTTCCACCTGATTGGATAAGAAGACTCGTTATTGCTGAAGGGAATCTCCTTTCTTGATGTAATCAGCCATAGATGGAATCAACTGACTAATGCTTTAGATTCATCCACAAAATATTCTCACACTAACAATCAGTGTTTACTTAATCAAACAACTGGACACCCCAAGTTGATACATGAAACTAACCATCATAGGTATATTTTGGAATAAAAATTAGTTTATATATGTATAAACCATATGTCAACTTATAAATGTATAGCAAAATATATTCATTAAGTATGCTGAGTGAATTCTGCAGTTCCTTCCAGCTAATTATGGGACCCAACGGGTGGTAGGAATCCCTGACTTTGTAGTCCACTGGTCAGAAGTGTGGGGCAGTCTTGTGGAGACCAGCCCTTAACCTGTGGAGTCTGGCCTAACTCTGGGTAGTTAGTCAGAATAGCATTGTAATTGCTGTTTGCAGTTATTAAGCTTATTGTAGTTGGTGTCAGAAGTACATGCAGTTTTTGTATTCAATATAAAGACTTAAATAGACATGTTGCTGAAGAGAAGACCTGAATAATACAAAAGCAAATGAAAAGGTGTTCAATTTTATTAGACAACATGGAAAGGCAAATTAAAGACACAATGCCATACCACTACACACTCACCAGAATGGCTGAAGTGAAAAAAGACATGAGCACCACTGCCCGCTGCGTTGCAGAGTGACTGGAACTCTTACGTACTGCTAATGAGAGTGAATTGGCACAACCACTTTGGACAAATATCTAGCCGTGCCATATAAACTAAACATACACTTACATTCTAACCCAACAATTTTACTCCTAGGTGTGTATATATATGTGTGTGTGTGTGTGTGTGTGTGTATATACACATATATATACCCAATGGAAAATGCATGCATATGTTCACCAAAGTCATTAGGTAATTTTCATAATGACATTTCTCATAATCACCAAAAATTTAGAAACTACCCAGATGGTCATCAACCACAGAATAAGTAAATAAATTGTGGTATTTAACTTACTGGAGCATTTTGGATCAATGACAATAAACAACATTCAACTACATGAAACCAAATGAAAAGAACACAATGTTGAGATAAAGAAGCTAGATACAAAAGAGTACATACTCTCTGATTCTTCTTGTATAAATGAATAAATCGGGCATAGTGATTTTCTGCTGTTAGAAGTGAGAATAGGGTTAGTGGCCGTTGGAGGAATGGGGGGTAGAAAAAAAAAATGTGCCATGGTGTCTGTGATGGTCTTTCATGTTATGGTGTTCAGCTTCACCCAGAGGAGTAAATTACAAATTAGAATATTCTTGTTGAGCTCAGAATGAAGGAATAGCCGTGATTATGTCATGTTCTCATCAAGCTCCTATAGCCTGAAACATTTTCCTTTTCTACCTGAAGGATGATTTTTCCCCCTAAGAGCCCTTACCCGTAATCTGGAGTCAGAACCCTATCTGCAGTAGAAGACATATTGAAATATTGAGTCTGTGTTTTTTTAAATGTCATTCAAACCAATCCATGGTTGTGCTCATCTGTTATTAAAATGTCATCTTCCTTTAGCACTTACACTGTTTTAATAACATAATACCATATGTAAGTGAACAGTTTAGTTTTAATTGATTATATTTTAGGGTAGCTGTTTTTTTATAGTTTATAACCTTGACTCTAAAGTGTTGATCACAGTTTAGGAGAGGCTACTTCTAGAATTTTTTTCTAATATACTATATATGCTATGCATGTAAATTATTAGTAGTTTCTATAAAGTAGGTTGATATTTCTTGACCTCGTTCTTAGATTTTATGATGATTGTTAATTTTTGGATCGTTGTCCCTCTAGTCACTGACTCCAGTTAATATTGGGATTGCGGTGGAGGAGATGTAAAATATGCACTGTAATTTTACAGTTTTTCATGATTATTATAGGAAGCAGATGTTATCTCAAGCTAAGGAAGAAAAAATTGAAGTACAGAGACTAAATGCACCCTACTCCATCTGCTTAATATATATGATACCACAAATGAAATTGTGGTTAAGAAGTTTTGCTGATGTCCTTTGCTACTCTTAATAGTCTGTTCTGTATTTAAAATAGGTTTATTGATAAAGGCTTATTCCTTGGCTGTTTAAATCATCTTCAGTAATTGATACCATTGCACTTCTGTTCGAAAACCTCCTCTGAATATCCCTGAATGGATTCTTAACTCACATTTTTCAATCAGTCTGAGAGATTTTTCTCCTTTCTCCTGATCCTTGCTGTCATGAACTGCTATTACAGAGCTGCTGTTAATTTTGTATCATCACCTAATCTATTTGACCATTTGAAATTGGTGATTTAGTTGTATTGTACATGTTTAGTTTGTTTTAATTAACATGGCTGATAATTTGAAATTTTAGGTAATTTTCAATAAGAATAGCCTGTACAACTTGTAACAGGTCTAGAAAAATTTTGAAACTAATGAACACTATAAACATGCTTATGGGTGTGAGTGATCGTTAAATGCGGTGCCTCCACTATTTTGTTGCCTTTTTTTTTTTGAGATATGCTGAATAGGCAATACTTTTTAGGTCAGAATATAAGCCTACTCACTTTAAAAATAGAATATTCCAAACTTTAATGATAATATAGATGGATTGTATGGTTTATGAATTTTTTTTCAATAAAATTGATTTTAAAAAGTGATAATGTAATTTTCCTCATTCTTTTTGGGGGCCACACATTATTGGAGGAAGGACAGATAACTTTCAATTCCATTCTTCCTTGTCTAGGCCAGGCTGATTTTTTCATTTTGACATATACAGAGAAAATTTGCTTTCAGATTCTTATGAGTAACTCATAAGAATCATCTCAATGGGTGAATGTATTTAAAATAATTTCTCCTCTGATTATGTTGTCATTTGCTGCCAATTAATTTTTTAAAAAATTATTCAGCAGAACTGGACCTACCCTACCTTGAGAAGTGTGGAAACATATATAACACAGTTTAAGAGTAGAGAGTGTTTCACTAGAAAAAATGAAAATCTCCAAACCAACCCTGGCACATTTCTTAGATTCCAGGTCCTTCTGCAAATTTATGTGTGAACAGTAATATGTAGTTGACAGAATGTTGGACTACAGAATTCCTTTGAATTTATAGTGGATTTTATGTTCATATTGAATACAGAGAATGCTCAGTATTAAAGTAGGCTCAAGCGTTAGGCTTTGGGATCAGACTTTAAGAACCTATCAAATATTAACCCCTTCCATCTTTAGCTATAAAATAATACATTAATGATGGTTGATGGAAGACATCTATCATATGTCTGTTTTTGCTATCTACTACATACCTTAATATTTGTATGTATGGTTATTTTAAGATTGGGTAAGTATGATGCATATCTCATGTCAATTTGAAATATAAACATGTCTTTAATGAAGCCTGTTTACTTAGGGCTTCCATGATTTCTTTCAGGATATTTCATTATTCAATGAAAAATATATATTCCTCTGTGTTTTCTTTCATGGGAAGCCATATTTACTTTTCAAAAAATTATTAGTGAATATTCCTTTTCTGAAGTATGCCTTAAACTTAGCTTAAAAGGAATAATTTATTTGGTGCTGGGATTTTCTGAGACCAGGGCTTGTATGAACAAATGTTGGTAAGTTATTTCAGCATTGAACTTTTTTTCATACCATTTGGTGGTTTAAATTTTTCTGAATCCTATTTTTATAAATTAGGATACAATATTCTACAATATGTGTGAGTATGCTCTCATTTTTAGTTGACTATATTCTAAAATTGTTTGATACATTATTTACTGCATTCTTTTTTTTTTTAAAGAAAAGTGAGAAATTATAGCAGTCGACATTTGTATCATGTATTAATAGTCAGAACAACTCCAAGAGAGTGGTACTGTTGTGATTCCCATTTTAGAGATGAAGAAACTGAGTCACAGAGGGGTTAGATAACTTGCCCAAGGTCACATAGTCTTTAAGTAGTGACACTGGGATTCCAACCCAGGCATTATGGTTCCAGAGCCCACCATTTTAACTAAATATGCAACATGCCTCTCAAAATATTGAAAGATCTCTGAGTCCATCAGTGGCTCTTCAAATAGACACCAAATTACAGCAGTCCAGTTTATTAAACAAGTAGTGTTCTCTGATTTTCAAAAAAAAGTAGACAAATAATATTGTCAGTATCTGAATATTATCTGATATGACAGATAATATTGCCATATCAAATATATTTTGAAAGGACATTATTTCAGCATTCAATTTTGAGCCTTATATTTTAATCATAAGTCATGGAAATCTATCTAAATCTCAGCAAGGACAGAATATACTAAAACACATAAAATGGAACCATATTAAGATTTTGAAAAGGCTGGAAATGTTTAGTCTAGCATTTAAGATTGTAGTGAGATAAGGAAATTCATTTGCCTAATAAATTTTCACAAATACAGGAAATTGAAGGAAAATTTTTCCTATCTTGATTATGGATTGAATTAGACATTACATCATTTTACCATTGGAGAAATTTAAGGAGTGTGTCTGAGTGGCTTTGTGTGTTTGTGTGCTTATGTGTTGGGAGTGCTGAATTGAGAAACCCCAAGACCACGCTTAAGGAACAACACATGGCCGGTTTTATTTCTCTGAGGCTTTTTTCTTGCTGAGTGCAGTCAGGTGGATTAGAGAAAATTTCTCTGGGGAGCTGGGGAGGTTTTTGAGAGAGAGGAGATGGGATAGGAGGGTGAGGTAAATGCTTTGGAAAGTGAAACAATGAGGAAGGAGAGAAAGAAAGAGCATGTTAAGGATCTTCCCTCTGTGTATGAAATGACTTCCTCCTCCATCTTCCCAATAAGCTTTTGTAAAAATGGACTTTTCTTTTGTGAGTGCTTTTGAAGTCATGTCCATGTTTTTTCAAATGTTATCATAAAAGACTGACTTTCAGGAGAAAAGACTGATTTGTAGGTGACAGCAGGTACCAAGGAAGCCTCTTACCTTCTAGTTACAGACGTATAAATTTTCTGATGGTATTTCCACCCCCTACCCGGGATGGCTCGCTCATCTGTCTGTTCATTGTGTCTGCTCATTGTGTCTGCTCGTCTTCTTTAGGAGGCACTGGGAGCCGAACCTGAGACCTCCCATGTGGGAGGCTGGTGCCCAACTGCTTGAGACACATCTCCTCCTCTCTGAAGGTGTTTTAAAATACATTCTAGGATAGTTGTAAACCTATATAAATTCTTGGGCCTAGATTAATTATTGAAGCATTGTTTAGAATTGATACTTTATTTAACATTTAGAACTTTTGCAGTTTCTCCTTTGTTCTCTATTTGGGTATTTGTTCATGAACTTTGGATATTAAATAGCTCATGTTTAGATGAAAAATGGCTATTTAAACTCAGTGGCACCCCCACTTATCTTTATAATCATCTACTCTAATGCCCTGTATTCTATCACTGGAAAAAGATCACCATTTATAAAACATCCCTCTTGAGTTTGTCTGCTAGACACAATGATTCTTTATAATGTGTATGTTGAAATTACCCAATAGAGTTATATATTCTATCTTAAATACAACACTGAGTCTGTCTTGATTATCTCCAATTTGCTGGAAAATTATATTAGGAATATATTGGAGAATATGTGCAAATACCTGTGACAGACTGAACTAGTTGCCTCCAAATATCTATTCTCACCTTCCACCTTACTAATGATAAGATTCTGATTTTAACTTGGTAATTTGGTGTTTGCCCTGAAAAAGTTTGTTTCCCAGGCTCCTTTGCAGTGTGGTTAAGTTCTGTTTAGTGGAAGAAAGTAAAAGTGTTTGTGTGTTACTTCTGAGTTGTCTCCTTAAAAAGGAGAGCTAACACATTTCTTTTCCTGCTTTCCTCATCCAGCTTCCTGGAACACAGCTCTGATGACTGGAGCTCTGGCAATGATATTAGACCTTGAGGATAAGAATCACACTCCAGAGAATGTGGCATAGTCAGCTAAAAAGGAGATTGGGTCCTTTTTGACTTTGTGGAATTGCCACACTAAGTCCGGATTACCCATCTTGACTTGTTTTCTGTGAGAGAGAAATAAACTTCTATCATAATGATGATGTTGTTTATTTTGGGTTTGTCACATACAGCTAAATCTATTTCTAGCAGATACATCTTCCTCCCAGAACAATAAGGCCAGTGAATAGGATCTTTCTTGAATACTATATTGGATTTATTCTTGGGCACATATCTGTATCTTGTATTGTGATTTCCATGTATTAATGTCAGTGAAGCTTGAGAGACAGCAAAGTATATGTAGAGGAGAGAGCATGAATTTGGCTTAAAATTCCATTGATTGTATAATCTTCAGCAGGTTATTTAACATCTTTCAGTTTTTCTTTTTTTAAAAAAACTGTGGTTGTAGTGTTTCCAAGGTTATAGTTGAATAAAAAATTTGTATTTCATAGATTAAACATGGCATATAGAGTGGATACAGAATTTATGTTTGTTACTTCCCATTCTTCCTTAATACTAAAGGATCTGAGATCATGTCAGATGGCACTGAATTGCTTAATTTCAAAGACTATTAATAGCTTGAATAAATAAGATTGAAAATTGAGCATGTTAAAGGCACTGACAAAAAAAGGAAGAGGAAAACTTAAGAAGAGGACCTCCACCAAAGAACAGTCCTAGAAAGTTAGACAAAAAGATGATTTACAACAGAATTTGCATGCACCAGAATTTGAAATGAAAATTGGGCTTTAGGAGCTAATATTTATGTTTTCAGGCTAGTTTCATGGGATTAAGTACAGCAAATGGATATTTAGTGGATTTAAGTTAAGATTTATCTCACTAGGTAAAACTGTGGTGTTAAAATGAAAACCAAAGCCAAATCAAGAACTAGTTGTTTCTAATTATAATTTTGAAAATGAATTTATAAAAATACAAATAATATACTGTCCTGTGCAGGGCACAGATTTTATAAAAGAAAAGAATTGCAGTGATTAAGGTGTCCATTCAGATAACTTGAAGAAACAGGAATTTTTGTACTTACAATATCCATTGACAACTTTGTGGTTGAAATGAAAAATTTAGAAAGCATTTCATAGGGAAAATATTTTTTAGTTTGATATTTTAATTAAATAATTTAAAAAGATGTATGGTAAGAGGTATATTAAAGCCATTATTTGTAGTTTTCAGCAGAACAGCAAGCAACTTGAGTTACCGTTTTGCAAATTAAATTTTTGGCAACTTGGCTAGTAATATCTCCTTAATTAAAATACAGTAAATTAGAAGCCTAACTCCAGAACTTACTCTTTAAAGTCAACATATGTTGAAACATCTACAGTAATGTCGCCAGTACAAATGTTGGGTAGTGTAGTGCAAACATATTTTTTCAAATTTCTGATTCGTTTTAGTTTCTGGCTTGTCTCCCAGTTTTAAATGTAGGGTAAGTGATGAAATCGCTGGGCATTAAATGCATTTAAAATTGCAAATGCATTCTATTTTCTCTCACAATTACTTTATAGCCTCTGACTAGTGTTTCCTGTTGTACAGTGATGACTGTATTCTTCTAGGGTTTGCCCCTTAAGTGAAGTGCTCCTTGGTATAGAGGAGCTTTTTGGATTCATTTCCCCCTTTTTCACATGTTCATTAATCATTTGGGGTTGCATTTAACATTTCAGCCTTCATATTCACAACTGTTTAAAAGTTAAGTTTAAAAGAGTTTTTGAAAAAATGCAAACAATGTGTATCTTATGTAATTTTATTTTCTTTGAAAATTCTGTTACTAAAAAGCCCAGGCTAGCCATATGCTTATAATAAATCATGCCTTCTAGGAATTTTTAAAGTGCGTTTAATAGGACTCCTGAGTAGACAGCTGTGATGACTGAAGTGCATTATTGCATTATCTTCTGAAGAAGTTTTACGTGGAAGATACTACTAACATGAATACTGATCTCCATAAATCCCACTGAAGAGGCTGGTTGGGGAAGTTAGGGATGGGAAATTCAGAGGAAAAGCATATGTAAATCTCCATGTCTGCCATGTCTATGGGTGTCAGCTATACCAGTAGGAACATTAACTTGAATTGCCAAGAAAATGACCCTTCTAGAACATAATTCATCTTGGAAAAAGATGACTCTCCATTTTCTTTATCAGAAATTCATTGTTATGTCCCAGAAATAAAGTCCATTTATTGAATTCTCAACAAACACAATAAAACTCAGAAGTCCTTGGTAGTAAAAATTAAAAGTAAAAGCTTTTCAGTAAAACCTTCCTTTTATTAAAGCATGAACAATTTTAACTTTTTCAACTTTCACACAATTTTATACATTCACAAAATGAGTGGCCATTCAATCTAACAACCAAAAAAATTCATGAATGTTCTAAAAAAATGTGAAAATAGAATTCTGAATATCATATTTCAGTCATTTGCTTTTTATTCTTAGATAAAATCTCTTTTTTCCCCAAATGAATTCATCTAACTACTTAATTATGAACCAACTAAAGTAACATTTAATAAGTTCTAGCTTTCTGTTTATATCTTATGTCACATCATTCAAGTTACAGTTTTTATATTTCAATTGAAATAAAATTTGATAAAAGTATCCATTTCATATAACTGTACAATGTATGCATCATACAATAAGTATGTTGCATAAGGGTTATCTCCTTGATCATGTGCTTTGTTCAATAGAGTAGTTTTTTAAAGAAGTATATGTAATCTTTTTGTATTTTTCTCATAAATTTCTGATTGTCTTTTTTCTACCACTCTTTGATTAAAAGACACTTCGATCAGTGCTTGGCCAAGAGGAAATGTTCAATGTTAACCGTTATTATTGTTTAATAGTTAAATGACATGTGCCTATGTAAAGTAGTAGACATTAGAGAAGTGAGTCTGGATATCTTATGAGTGGGTTTTCTACATATCTCCATACCTACTTTGAGTAGAAAGATATAAACCATTAAAAAGCAATAATAAATTGGCCAGCTCAGAGAACATGTGAATGTGTGTTTGTCCAGAACCTGAGCTTTGCTAGCAAGAATACTGTGGCATCATTCTGAGAAGTGATGCCCAAACATTTTGTACTGCCTTTTGATATAGAAAGGAAACACGGGTTGGAGGCCTGAGCACCAAATAAATAACTTCATGACTTCAGGGAATTGACTCATCTTTTATGGTTTTCAAATTCCTTGTCAGATAAGTCAGGGTAATATTATCAAGCTGACAGGCTGCTTATAAAGATTAAGTGAGATAACATACGTAAAGAACAAGACACAGTGCCTTGTCACATACCAGGTACTCAACAAATTTTTTAATTCTCTTTCTCCTAGGAGAGAGAAGAAAGATGGCAGGAATAAAACAGAAGAGCAAAAGATATATTCACTATGTTTTCATTACTTTAAAATATATATATATGCTATGTGGGGAGCAGTTATAGCTTAGTGGTTTGAGCATCTGCTTCCCATGTACAAAGTCCTGGGTTCAACCCCTGTTACCTCCTAAGAAAAAACAAAAAAAAAAAGAAAAGTCCTCTTTTCTTTTAAAATAGAGCTTAAACAGTTTACTTTCCTGATTCTTTGCAGGCTACAAGTATCATCCTTTGAAAAAATTTGAGGGATGTGTGATTTGCTGTAACAATCTGTATGAGCCAAGCTGATCAGCCTTGAGATACATGTCAATCATTATTATTAGATACTGGGAATTTAGGTTTCTTTGGCTGAAACCTTATTTTTATTGTAGCATTGTGTAATTATGAGCAATTAAAAATATGGTGGCAGTGAAAAACTTTGTGTAGAAAAATAGGAAGTTAATCATGGGATTTTTTCCTTTTTACTAGGAACTACATGATCAGTAACATGCATGAAGAGAGTATAGCTCACATATTTTAGTTCAACTTAGCTAAGTGTTAGGTAACATGAAAATTGTTTTGAGTTTCATAATTGTACTTGGCTAAGCAAACCCATTTACATACTGAGCTTTTCACATGAAATACTGCACCAAGCTATGTAGGATAGGGGATACAGAATTAAAACATTTGGGTCTTTTGAACCATTAGCGTAAGGAAAGTGGATGTGGCTCAAGCAGTTGAGCACCCAACTACCACATGGGAGGTCCTGGGTTCTGTTCCCTACGCCTCCTAAAGACAATGAGAAAGACAGCAAGCTGACACAATGAGCTGAGCAGTGAGTTGATGCAATGAGGAGAAACAGTGAGAGACACAACAAGCAGGGAGCAGATGTGGCTCAAGAGATTAGGCCATTCCATCCCACATGGGAGGTTCCGGGTTCAGTTCCTAGTGCTTCCAGAAGAAGATGATCAGACACAGAGAGAACACAATGAATAGACAAAGAGAGCAGATGGTGAATGCAAACAACGAGGGGGTGGGGAGAAATAAAATAAATATTAAAAGCAGTAAGTTGATTGATACTCTCTATTTAAACTAGGGTAATAGGTAGATTTTCTTTTCAAAAGTATGGTTTCTAATTAGGTCAGTATACAAATAGCCTATGCAGACACTCGGTTACAGGACAGGTTAGAGATTGATTCCGCTGAAACCATCTTTGTGGATACTACAAAGAGAATCAGCAGAATAAAGTCTGCTCTTCTTATGTGGGTATATCTGGATTTCTTTTTTTAAAAAATGCACAGGTAGAAATTTCCCAGGGTTCTACCTGACAGATATCAGTTTTTACCTTTTAGCAGACTTCCAAGCAGAGCCATATTTTTTTTTTTCTTTGTAATTAGTGTTCCAGTTGGTTGTGTTTAAGAAAGTTTTTTCTGAGTTATATAGAACACAGTGAGTTTATGGGACTGCAAAGTGTTTCTTCACCCTTGACATTTTGCCTTTTGGGCTTCAGGTGTTTATATGAAACCTACCTCAAAGCCTGGCTGCCCCCACTTCGGAAAGATTATGTTTCTTATAATCTATTATTTATGGATTATTGTCAAGTAGAAAGCTCTGTCATTTTATAATAGCCCCAGGAATAAAGCCCCTTACAATTAGAAGCTACAGGGAGTGCCAGGATAACACCTGATGTGTAGTATCTTTGCCTCCCCCCTTTATTGTTTTAGCTTTGTACAACATAGCGACAAAGGTTTGAGAACAAAGTCTGGAAAGGGAGTGATAATGACCCAGGAAGGTGGGTCTGGGGCTGGGGAAATTCTCATATATAAAACCCTGGACTCCTGTTTATGAGAAATACGTTCTTCTCACTAATGAAGGGTTTAATCTCATGTGCATATGTGTATAAAATTTCATATTTCAGAAAGTCTGCATGAAGTGATGAAGTGTTTTAGGAATAAAAAATAAATTGACAGTAAAATTATTTATTAAAAGTCCTTAAATATTTCATTTGAAGGAATTTTGTGCACAGTTAATGTGTGAGCTATCATGGTAGCAAAACTATAACAAAGTATACTGTTTATATTGAAATGATATAAACACAAAATAATCGGCTTTCATAGGGCAGTTTCTCCTTCCCAGTTTCAAAATCTAGGCTTGCTTTGGCCCAGGTATTTTCAGCTTGGAAAAAAAAAATCTTAATAAATTTCATTTGCATAACAAAGAATTTTGAATATGTACAGTATATAAACATCTCAGTGAGTTACTTTTTATTTCACGTTTTAGGCCAGATATTTGGCATATGAATGTTTAAGAGTACAAAAAGGAATCTTTGTAACATGTGTACATGAGTCATTGCGAGATGTATTGTTAAATTGTTTTGTGACACACCCAGTAGATGAAAAGACTAAAATATATGTAAGATTTCATTAGGAAATTCTCCCTTGATTATTCAGTTGCCATTGTACTTTATCATTATTTTTGGGTAACAGATTCAAAAGATCTTTACTAAAGATTTGTATTGTGAAGTGGCAGCTTGAATCTTTTAATAGAAACTAACTTACCATAGAATTGGAGTATAAATAGAATTTTTTAAAAAGAGAAGGGCATCCTTTAAAAAGCACTGAATACTTCAATTGTGACTTCATTGCTTACTTTGATCTGTGGAAAACCATTGAGCCTAGTGTCTGCTTGGGAGGAAACCTTCATATACCAGCCACCAAGTATCTAAGAGTTGGCTGCAAGAAAATCTGGTAGATATAGAAATTTTAATTACATATTTCAACATTGGACATATAACCCATCATAACTATGTAATTAAGGTAGTAACCATATTTCACATAATCAAGACAAGTGATTCGTTAAGAGAAAACTTCAGGGAGTTGACTTTTTTATCGCTAGAATTCAACCCAAGAAGATTCGTTTTGAGCTAAGTCAGCTTACCATGATGACCTATCTGGCTTCCTAGCTTTGTGCTGCCAAACTACGTTCTCAAAATTGTTTTAAAGAGGTAAACGCTCACATGCATTGGAATATGGCAGTTATTCATCTTTACTTTCAACATATTCTGAGTTTAAGTTCCTGTGGACCAGGAGAAGTGAGGTAGTAACCACAACCTGCGGGACTGGGGCAAAAGTTTCACACGCCAGAGCTCTGACCTCAGACCTTCTTGTTTTTCGTGTAATGTAGGGTCATTTTTGTGAATGCAGTATGCCAACAAAAGCTGGTGTTCTTTGACTTAAAATGAAATTAGGGATGTGATTTCTTTTAATTCTGTTTTATTTTTATTATTCTTTGAGTGTCCACTATGACCTAAGTTTTATATGATTCTCTGAGGAAAAAAACCCAAAAACTTTGGTGTTTTAGTAGAGCTGTGATGCCTGCAATACTACCCCCAGAATTCATACTTTAGAGGAAGAGAGATGACGTTGTATGTTCAATCAGATATTCAATAAATACTATGCAGCCCTCTGCCAGGGGGGAAAAGCGCACCCCACTAGCGTCACATTCCAAGTCTAGGCCTGAGACCTGGACTACTGTTTTTGTCTTATTTCTCCATGCCACAGTTCTTACACCTTAAAGTAAGAGATGTCAATAACTAAACAAAGCAAAGGAAAAAAAAATCAGAATACACTTACAGAAAACAGGTGAACTTTCTGAAATAAAGGAGTTGTGTTTGGTTCCCTCAGTCAATAAATTTATAATGCTTGATGTGTCAACATCAGAATTACGGTAAAACTTAATAAATGCTTTCAAATACCCCTTTGGAAATTGAGTGAAAGAGAATGAAGTCTGTTTTCCAATGTACCTTTTAGTTTACTTCTACATGTTTTCCTTTTGGGTCAGAATACAAGTTTTTTTTGTGTTCCATTTCTTTTATCCTTTGAGTCCTTGGAGAATTGAGGAGGGGGCAGAATGTATAGCCAAGGTTAGGTTTTCTCATTCATATATCTATTATTACTGTTGGTATTTTAGTGAAATTTTTCTTATACCCTCAAGATGTATTGTTAACAATACTACTCTTGCTTTGCCTTCTGGTACCTTCTTCTCTTGGCTGAAATGTAGCGCTGAAGTTTGTGGCTTTCTGGAGATGACCTTGGTGCCCGGGGGAAGGAGTGGTAGGTGTGCTGGAAGGAGCACTGATTCAGGAGTGTGGAGGTGCAGGAAGCTGGCTACTAATACAGACTGCACCTGAGGCAGTTTTTCTTAAACGGAAAAGTGCTCCCTTTTAATTATCTGCCCTGCATACAATTACATTGATGACAGCCAACTGATTTAAAAACCCCTTCCGGAGTAAGCTAACCAAAACAATAGATATTCTGCAGACGAGACAGAACTAATTTTCTTGCCCTAAGGAATTTGTAGCTTCACCTCTTGTGTATCTTTTTACCTTATGGAGTAACACACTTTCTCCTTTTTGTCAAAGGAGGCAGAGTTGAAGCTTTTCACTCCTAAGGATTCCTGCTTAGAAAAGAAAAACTACGTAAATGTACCTTTTCGGTGAATCATATCCTCTCAAAGCTTTCTGTAAAGTTTTGAAAGGAACTGGTTTAATGGGAAAGAAAATCCTCAGGTACAAAGAACAGCTTATTTCCATCATATAAGATTCACTGAACAAATGATCTTTTTTGTAAATCAAGAAAAACACTTAGAAAACGTATTTGGTTTTTAGGCTAGATGTATTCTGGTGATATATGAGGTATATGTTCTCTTTTTTTCCATATCATAAACTTTATTTTTAAAGAGGTTTTAGATTAAAGAAAAGTTACATCGAAAATATAAGGGATTGCCACATACCCTGCCGCCCCCCCCAGCTGTTCCCCTATTAATAACATCGTACAATAATGTGGTACATTTATTACAATTAATGAATAAACACTGAAGCACTGCTACTAACCAAGGTCTATAGTTTACATTGTGGTTTACACTTAATTCCAATGCCCTAAAAATGCCCTGTGTTCCACCTATTATAACCTCTCTCTCCCCTCAGAACCACTGGTAACCACTGTCTTTATGTCATTGTTACATGTCTTCCATTACTACAATATTACTAAATCTACTCTGTCCGTTGTTGCATCCCCTTTATGTTTGTTCATTCTTCAGCCTTGATGATTTGGGATGGCGATGCCCTCTCTGCTTCAGATTGGAGGGGATATATGTACTTAAAAACATTTTTATACTTTAGATGCTAGAAGAATATGCATGTAGATGTTACAAATGTTGTGATCATTGATTCTTTCTCAAGTTCCCTCCCCCTAAAACCTTGATAACTTGCTGTTTTCTGCTCTTGAAGTAGGAAGATGGTGACAAGTAATTTAATTCTAAAATTACATTTGTATAGGAAGTTTCATTATTACTAGTCTCATTTTATCTCATGCCAAGAACTTGGTTGCCTTTTACCTTATATGTGACGTAATGTGATTGTTAGCTGAAAAGAGGGGATTTGTTATTTACCCTTATTTGTGCTCTAAAAGAAGTATATCTAGGCTTTCTCATCAGTGAGCTTGGCCCCAAATGAAATCATGGAAACAATTATAAATCATGTTGTTTCAGTTTCCTTGGCTGCTTAAGCAAATACCATGAAATGGGCAGGCTTAAATGATGGACATTTATTAGTTTATGGTTTTGAGACTAAAAAAATGTCCAAATCAAGGCGTCATCAAGGCAATGCTTTCTTCCAGAAGACTAACATTCTGGACTGGCTGTTGAAGATCCTTGGTCCCTGGCTCCTCTGTTATATGGAAATGTACATGGTTCCTCTTTTGTCTGAATTTCATTCCTCTTATAAAGGACTCCATTAACAGGATTAAGACCTGTCCTGATTGAGGTGGACCATACTAACTGAAGAAACCTCTTCAAAAAGTCTTATTTACATAGGGTTCACGCCCACAGGAATGGATTAAGTTTAAGAACATGCTATTCTGAGAACACAGCTCCAAATCATCACACACATCTTAAGTATTTATTGGTTTTCTAGAAAACCTGAGTTCTGATTAAAAGTAGTGTAAAGTTCATATTCACATCTTTTCCTGAAGTGCGAAACACAATAACTGCAAATACATTTCCATGAAGAATAAGTTCATGGGTGCAGACAATGTAGTATTAACAAAGTTATGAAGAAAGTATTCTTTATTTCTTTGGATCTCTTTGTAAAAGTGTGACTAAAAATGGTAGAGGCTGACAGAAAGAAGAATACCTCTTGTCTCTTGTGGTGTCAAATGTTTCAGTTTTCATATATAAGCTTTATGGTTCACATTAGCAAAACAGTTAAGCTGCTTCAAAACCAGGCAAGTTTTTTTTTTCCTTAGTTGCTGAGAAACATTTTAGAGCCATTCCAGACCATTTGCTCTGATTTCAGATAAGCAAAATAAAATAAACAAAGTCTTGCCCATGTGGGAACTGGTTCTGCTGTCTCTTGTTCTAACTCTGCAAAGCCTGAATGTCTCCACAGTATCTTTGAATGGGTCTTATTGTATGTTTATTGTGCTTTTCACAAGTGCTTGTAACTTCACCTTTGATTTACTAATAGCTTTCTTCTAAAGTGGGTTGACATTTGAGTTAATTTTCAATGACCTCGATGTTTTCCCTTAAATTGGACCAGACTGACCAGCCTGTTTAAAGTTAGGCAGGCTCATGTAAATTGTAACTTATAAAAATAAGGAACGTTTACAAGGAGACTTTTGAATTTGTTTTCCTATTTTAAAAATGTCATAAAATTTTCTTCATATACTTTACTCACTCATGTTGGTAAATTAAATAATTGAGTACAGAATTTTAGAATGTATTTGTCGATAAATTATCTTAGAAGTTGCAAATTTTTATTTAAAAATCTATTAGAGGGAAGCAGATGTGGCTCAAGCAATTGGGCTCCCGTTTACTATATGGGAGGTCCAGGGTTCGATTCCCAGCACTTCCTGGTGAAGGCAAGCTGGTGTATGCTGCGAGCTGGCCTGAGCAGAGAGCTGGCCCATGCAGAGTGCTGGCCCATGCGGCGAGTTGGCTGGAGCAGAATGCTGGCCTGCACAGGAGTTCTGGACTGAGCAGAGAACTGGCTCAGCAAGATGATGCAACAAAAAGAGACACAGAGGAGAGACAATAAGAGATGCAGCAGACCAGGGAGCTGAGGTGTTGTTGTGGAATTTAAGAGAAGTTAAGAGAAGTTCAATTATTTGAGTATAGAGAGGCCAGGACTCAGGAATGATTTTGAGAAGGAAAAATGGTTTATTGACGGCCGGCCGGACTCGGGAGCTTTCAGTTTGAATCCCGAGCCCCAACAAGATTTTCAAACGTCTTTTATACAGAGAGGAAAGGCCAAATGGTCCCTTTGTTTCAGTTCTCAATAGGCTTCAATTAGCATATATCTTCCACATCTTAGGTAAGCTTTTAGCATGGACTCCAGACATTCTAGATAAGCCTTTAGCATATTTGGTTTTTGCATTTCCCCTAAATACTTAAAGTTTATAGCCCCCGCATTGTTAAACATTTCCTGGGACTGGAGCTGCTGCTAGTCCCCAAGCGCAGGACTGCAGCCCCCCACCGTTCCACACCCACAAGTCAAACAACTTAGTTATCTCTGAAGAGACAAAGAGCCTTCCACCCATAGCCCACATCAGTGGTGCAAGAAATTGACTACTTTCCTACCACTCTGGAAGGTCCCAGGATCTGTTCACGGTGCCACCTAAAGAGAAGCAGACACAGAACATACAGCAAATGGACACAGAGAGCAGACAATGAAGGTGGGGGGATGAATAAATAAATCTTTGGGAAAAAAACTTGTTATATATATAAACATATATATTTTTGTTATGTTTGAATATAAAATTGCTTGAAATCTTAATATTAGGTATTTAGGGAATTGAGCAATGCCTTCCTTACCTAGATGAGCAAACCTGAGTAGTTGACACAATGTTCTGTTTAGTTTTTTTTATTTTAATTTTCACATCACAAATGAAAACTTTTTCATCTGTAGAGTAATACTAAAAATGAAACTGCAACTTTAGTGGAGAATGCTGTCCTTATAGCAGGAATTGATAGTTACAAACTACAGATGAGTATTGCATAGAAATGGGTATCAGAAGGCAAAATATAGAAACAGATTCCAGTACATATTGAAATTACTGAGGTGTTAAAATGGCATTTCAATTAAAAAGGAAAAGCATTGAATAAATGATAAACAGCATATTTGATGCCATGTATGAAAATGGATTCCACATATATTAACAATATGAATAAAACTATAAAATAATTAAATAAAAAATATTACAAGAAAGCATGTGAAATATACCAATGGATGGTTTTGGTAAATATGCTAAGAAACTTTGTTCTATAAAGCAAAGATGAACAGTTTGGTTATATAAAAAGTAAAACATTCTCATTTGAAAAAAACACCATAAACAAAGGCAAAAAGACTGGTTTGTCCCAGTAGACAAAATGCAAAAATGACCAGTAAAGATTTGCTCTATCTTTTGAGTAGTCAGGGTAAGACAAATGAAAATGATAAGATATCAGTTTTTAGATCATCAGATTGGCAAAATTAAAGGACTTATAATACCCTGTGCCAATAAAGAGATGGAATAGTTGATCCTTTTATACACTGTTGGTAAGAATGTAAATTGTTACAGCTACAATGTACTTATTCTTTACCTTAGTGATCCTATCCTACTTCTAGGAATCCATCCTATGGAAAAGAAAATTCCAATGCATAACAATAGTGTATAAAGACGTTTATTGGTTACAACTTATATATTGTTAATATAAGTTAATTGTTAAAAATTACCAATTAAAAGGAATGAAAAACTTTGAATTAAATATGGTGCACCCAGACTGTGGTTTATCACACAGCTGTATTTAAAAATAATTGTTAGATCAATAGCTTTATACTTGGAAGGATGTGCATAATAATTTTTAAGTTAACAAAGGTAATTTTGTTCTCTTCAAATGTAAAATACATGGCCATATATTTATATGTATACATAATATCTGCAGTTTGTGTCCGTTGGAATGGGGTGGCTATGAGTTATTGGAAAGGTGGAGGTGAAGGAAATAAAAGTGTCCATATTGTATTTGTAATTTTAAAAGTACAAATACATTTTTCAAAAGAGAAATTTTGACTGTTTTACTTTAAGGAAACATTTGATTTTGAAACAAGTCAGAATTACAAAATTTATGAACCAATACTTACTGAATTCAGAGCTAAATATACAGAACTATAGATTTTTGCCATTATGATTCTCTCTTATTTTGACTTTGGCCAGAGGAGAGATTGAAGCCCTTCTTGATTGTGAAACATCCATAGGGGATTTCTTAAATGAAAGTGTGAATTTTTAATTGGGATATAGCTTTGAATAACATAACTAAATTTGATGGTGACTCCTAATTTTCAGATAAGGCATAAATTTGGCCCTAAGGTTTTCACCTGGGTGCCTTTCTTTAGTTTATAATGCCTTCGAGTGATTAGGGAGGCTGGTTGTAATTGTGAAGTCCTAAAAGGCAGTGGAGTTCTGCAAATCAAGCATGTGGCTGAGATTCAGAAACTTTTGACTTAGGCTGAGTTCTGTCTTGCTGACGCAGGACATCACTTTTTGGGCTGTGAGAATCAATTTCCCTCTTTCTCAAGTGATAATGATAATATTGAGAGTTAACTAGTTAGTATTTTTGCATTGTTTGGAAACGTGTAAAAGCATAGAGTAATGAAAGTCTGACTCTCAAGTTTTGTTAATTAGCTTCCCAGTGGATGCTGTAACAAACTTTTTTTCTGTTTCAGTCATTACTCTGCGGTAATATGCCAATTTAGGAAAACATTACCCTTGATCATTGTATTTTTAATACTAAGATGCCTGTAATAATGCATCATCACAGATTGATCACATCTCATAGTGTTAGAGCCCAAAAGAATATTGAAAATGTGGATGTAGCCACACTTTAAATTACTTGTTCATGGTTACACAGCTGGTTAGTGGCAGAGTTGGGGACTTAATTTGAGCAACATGTCAGGAAATATTGCTGCTGTGAATGAATTAGTAAATTCATATCTTAACTCTCAATGTAGGACTCTTCATGGAATTTATATATTTTACTTACTATTTCCTTATTATTGTAACAGACCAAATATTCAGAAGCCTAGGTAATCTCTACCAATGAGATTATGATCTAAAAGCAAACATGTACTCTTTCAGAAGCTGTGTAGCTTTGCTTCCATTTTTATTATTTTTCTTTTGAACTAGAATTTCTTTAGGGTGTTCTATAAGCTGAATTTAAATAGATCAATTGTTGCAGGAAACATATATAAGTAATATTTTAAAATTTTAATTAGACCATTATCTGGTATTTTCCTTAGTGTTTATATGTGATTTGTTCTTAAAATATAAACATTATTGAAAAAAAGAAACTTGTTTTTTGGAGTAATCACCATATAATTGAAGTACTGAAAGTACAAGGTAATTTTTAAACTATGTGAACTTCCCTTTAAAAATCCTAAGTAGGATTACTTTTCCTCTGAGTGAGGATGATTGCTTCATTACTTAGATTTAAGAGTGATTGCTAGAGCTAGGTGATTCATTCACTAATTTCATTGGAAATTTCATTCTTGGACATTTGTAGCCATGAATGAGGTTTTCATAAATCCTTACTATATTTGTCATTATAGTATATGTGTATTTATATAAATGAAGCATGTTTTTATATAAACATGTAATATTGGTAGATTCATAGAGCAAGAAATGAATAATCATGCTTTACTTTGTTGGCTCTGGAGATAATTCTGTTGGTTGCCAGTGATAGTGACTTACTTTAAGGAACTTTATAATAGTTTACAGTAAAATCCTGTGTCTTAAGTTATTTCCTAAAGATTGAGATACCTTTAGTTCTTCAATTCTGTCTTATTTTTCTCCACCAAATTATCCAGAATAGTGATAGAAACAATGATATTCGTTGCCTGGAGAGAACTCACAGTTACGCAGAGATATGTGTAGAGAGGCAGTTATATAGTCCAATTTGGAATAACATTTACGACCACTATATGAGATACTACCTGGGTGGCATGAAATGATTTAAAGATTAATTAATAAAGTAATGACAAAAGCTGATCCATCACTATTGTAACATTAATGCCATTTGACTAGTAGATTATCATTACAATTTATGTTTTTGACTGGATCTTTGTCCTTTATGTGCCAGGGAAACCTAACCCAAGGTGTGGGATTTTGTTAATCTTTGATCCAAAAAGTTTTTCGGACCAAACATGTTTTATGATAGTCAGCCAAAGGGTGCTGAGGCAAAATACCAGAAATTGGTTGTTGTTTATAAAGAGTATTTATTTGGGGTAGGAGTTTACAGATACCAGGCCATAAAGCATAAGTTACTTCCCTCACCAAAGTCTATTTTCATGTGTTGCAGCAAGATGTCTGCTGATGTCTGCAAGGGTTCAGGCTTCCTGGGTTCCTCCCTTCCAGGGTCTTGCTTCTTTTTCCTGTGTGTGTGTACTTCTTAGGGCTCCAGCTTAAGGCCTCAGCATCAAACTCCAATGTCAAAAAACCCTCAACTCTGTCCTTTATCATGCCTTTTATCTGTGAGTCCCCACCCAAGGTGGGGACTGATGACATGGCCCTAATCATAACTCAATCATGCCCAGGTACAGACCAGATCACAAACATAATCCAATATCTATTTCTGGAATTCATAACCATATCAAACTGCTACATTATATTACTATGATTCACCTTTTCTGATCACAAAGTACTTACATGGTATTCTGGTTTGCTAAAGCTGCTCAAGCAGATACCATAAAATGGGCTGGCTTTTAACAAGGGGAATTTATTAGTTTACAAGCTTACAGTTTTGAGGCTGAGAAAAATGTCCAAATCAGGTGATGCTTTCTCCCCAGAGACTGCTGCCAGCAATCCTGGACTCCTCTGTCACATGGCAAGGCACATGGCTGCATCTGCTGGTCTCTCCCTTTTCTTTTGGGATTTGTTGCTTTCAGCTTCTTGTTTTTGTTTCTTTCTATCTCTCTTTCCCATTTATGTCATTTAAAAGGACTCCAGTCAGAAGATTAAGACCCACTCTGGCCCACGCCTTAACTGAAGTAACCTAAATCACAGGAAGCTGCTTAAAATAGGTTTGTACCCACAGGAATGGATTAGCTGTAAGAACCTACTTTTCTTGGGGTATCTGTGGCTCCAGACCATCACATATGGGTACTTTGACTTGACAGTTTGACATGTTTAATATATAGATGCTCTAATAATCTTATTAATTTGTCTCAATTTAATAAAGCTGGAAATATTTTAACTTATTGTCTGTATGATCCAAATTATTTGTCTCTCTGATATAGTAGTCATAGAAATCATTTTATTCTTTTGTCTATTTACTTTTTGCACTCCCTAGTGTACTGTGTGTTCCTGGAGGGCAGAAAGTGATAGGAAACAAATGCAGGTTCCTTCTCTCCATGCTCCTTAAAGACCAAGTACTGAGACACTGGGGTTTCAAATAGAGAAAGAGTTTCTTTGCATAAGCAAAGGAGGATGGTCACTTAAACGGCCCAAAAAACTACTTCTCAGATATGCAGAATTTCTGGTATTTTATAATATCAGGATGATTATGAGTAATTGGGGTAGATCTGGCACAGGCTCCTTCATTAATGAACATTAAGGTGCCCAGTGAGGCACAGGGATCTGGGATATGAGAGTACAGAGCAACGGTTAGCTGCAAGGTTTTTCATACATGTAGTAAACAGGAGGGTGGAGTGATTACCATCCCAATAGTAAGCATACACAAGGGCGAACCTGGCTTGGGGATAACCATGAGCGAGGGAAAGACAAGTAATTTCAGATAATAACCTTTGGCTATTTTATAATATAAAGGCATCTATATAATGATATAGTCATCATAGTTATTTGTTAATTCTTAGTCCTGAGTTACAAGACTATTATTTTAACCAACTTTGCAAACCAAGGATGCAAAGCCAAGGATGGAGCTGGGCAGGTATTCAATGGAAGTATGCTGAAAAAAATGCCCATTAAAGTAGCTATAAGAATATGCAGGATGTCATACCTTGATGATAGAGGGAGGAAAACAACAGTTTAAATGTGTCTTTACCTAATGACCCCTAATGATCTAATGAAAATACTTTAGACATTTGGTGATATAAATTAAGACTTCATTTATTCAACGTCACTTATTGATGCTTGCCACATGTTTGATCCAAGGGGATATTACAATGAAAACAAAAAGTCTTTGTCCTTCAACATTTCAAAGAGGACAAAACTATAATATTTTGATCTGTCAAATTAATAAAAAGTAAGATCCCTGTTAGGTGTGGGTATTTGACAGCCAGTTATTAGGTGACTTGGAGTGACAGTCTTTTTAATTCAGTCAATTTAAAAGGAAGAGACTTTGTGGTACTGAGTAACATTGGTTTGAACCTTAGGGTTTCTCGAGTCTATCTGAGTGAGCACTTAGCTGTGGTGCTGGCATACAAGAAACTGTGAGGCATGCTAGCTTATGCTGGTTCCAGGCTCTATAGGTGAAATGTTGGAATCTGGAGATTTTTGAAAGTGAGAGGAACCTCTGTGGTCATTTATTAAAATTGGCTTGTTCCTACTGAGGAAGCCCAGCAGGGATTTGCCCTAGGACACAGTTATGTTAGCGTAGAGCCAGTTAGTATAAGAGCTGGTACTCTGGTTCCCGTGCTTCCTCTCCTGAAACAGTGGAGATAAAAGTAAACATAGCTAAAATATTCAAACGAAAGGAGCAGTAATGAAAACATTATGATAAGATGTAAAAAACCAATAAATCAGAACTACCTTCATGTTTTATTAGAAAATGACTCAAACAGTATGCAACAGATCTTAATTAAGCATTTGAGCTTTGGGGCAAGAGATCCTCCTTGCCTAGACTAATATTCATGCAGAGAACAGCAGGGGGAAAAAGCTTGAAGCTTTTGTCATGGATAGGTTATGTTCAGAATTTTCTACCAACGGTCTGGTTATGTGTGTGTGTGGGGGGAGAGGGGGGCTGGTATGGTTGGCCTTCCCCCAGTGGCTTCCTCTTCTTAGCAACCCAGGCAACTGGCCAGCTTACCTTCTGTATCAAACTACATGGTTCTTCAGAGACCTTACCCAATTTCTATTGCCTTACATGGGACTGCTGCTGTTTCCCTGATTAGGTTAAGCAATTACCTATTTTATGACAGCTCACTCAGGATATTAATACATTAATCACACATGGACATGGTAAGTGATTAAGATGATGATGATGAATTTTGCTTCCTGCCTTAGGTTCTACCTTATAAAAATGGATACTTATAGTTACTTTTGTGTTTTCTATGTATTAGGCATTATGATATATAAATCTATATGTGCTATCAGCTATCAGCACTCTATATGTGCTATATTAAATCCTATAGCAACTCTAAATGGGATAAGGAAGACCAGGGAGGATCAAGGAATTTGTAACCTGCTAGTATCATTATCAAAAGGCAGTCAAACTTCGTTAAAAAGAATAGACAATACAAATAAAATAAGAAATGTTTTATCATTATGTAAAATTTTATTTGTTACTACTATCTCTGAACTAATGCTATTTTAATATGAGTTTTATTATTTCTTAGAATGATGTGTTCAATGTGCATACAGTATACTAAAACTTTTTTCTTAAGAAGCTTAGTGTTTTAAATATATTCTTATTTCAACATATTCTTATTTAACTTCAAAACAATTCTCTAGGAGTTTGATTGCAGACTTGTGTTATGGAAGGGGCCATTGAGAACATAAGCCATGTTAAATGGCTTAGCAGTGTTTCACTACAAGCCATTGACTAACTTCAGCTAGAATATTGTCTCCTAACTTTTTAATTTAATTTTATTATTTTGATTGAAGTATATCATTCATACATGAACATACATAAAAAATAAATGTATAGTAAAGATTGCAAACTTAGAAAATAAACATACTTAACATCACACAGGGGTCTCATACATCACCCCTCCACCAACTCTTTCCATTGGCGTGAAGCATTTCTTACAAACTATGCAAGAGCATCGTCAGAATATTACTACCATTTATTCCTTATCTTACATTTGGTGTATTTTTACCCCAACCCATACTGATTTTTTAAAAATATATTTTTGTTACAGATATTGTGAACTTGCAAAATAATCATGCAGATGTGTAGATTTCCCATACAACTCCACACCCTGGTGGAACATTTGTTACAGATTATGAGATAATATCATCAAATGTACATCACTATTGTAGGGTGATGGGGATATGGAGAAACATGGGAAAACTACAATTGGTGTCTCCTAACTTTTAAATTTATGTTGTTTACTTAATAATTGTACTTATCTGTGCATATGTGTAAACTTTTGCCTTTGTCAGCAGTAATAAACTTCAGAAACCTGTTCCTACATTTAGTAAAGGTTATTGGAAAATAGAAAGAGTATAAGTTGGTTGAAACTCTCAGGAAAATAAACCTGTCATAAAATCCTTAAGTAAAATAACAAAATTACTAGAATCTATGGGAACATTAGGAATATATAGTGTTTCATTTTTAAAGAGAGAATATACATTTTCTCCTGATAACTTCCTAACTTAAAGCAAGAAAGAAAATGAAATGGTTTAGGAAACATGGATTTAAAAAAAATAGTTCATTCGGCTCTTTTTTATTTCTCTTTAGCTTTATCATACAGCTATTATGGTGCAGTAAAATGAAAAAAATGTAGGCACTGGGAGAAATGTCATGGAATATGTTAGACTCTAGCGGAATAATAAACTTAAAAATTTGCATATATGTAGTACTTACATTTAATTGTAGACACAAACATAGTAGGCTGTAGGTAATGTTTAACTTCCTGTCTTTCATTTTGAATGAGACAAATAGAAATTTAAAATGATTTAAAGTTCATTTTAATTAAAATCAATTAAATTTTATTTGAGAAAATTACCCACTTTAAAGAGGTTGGTGATTCTTAACAAGGTTAGGAAATTCTTCTCATGCTACCATGTAAAAACATGTTTAAAATGCTCATAATTTTTTTAAAGTCAAATGGTCAATATTTTTCTCCTCTTGACACATTTTACTTGGCAGATGGATAATATTATATTCCTTAAGAAATAAAAGACTCTTGCCCATTTCAAAATGTTACAGGGGAAAACTCAAGAAGAAAACATTCTTGAGGACTTAATCGCAAGGAAGTTTAAAGTTTATAAGATTGAGGCCTTAATTGCAAAGAAGTTTAAAGTTCATAAGATACTAGGTCTGGCCATTGAAACAAGAGATCTCACTTTCTAGTTTTAGACTTCCAGATACTGAGTAGCTTTCTTTTTACTCTTTCCTCTGGGAAACCAGAACCAGTTAAGAGGACTCATGGGAAGGGGCTGAATACATCTTTAGGTCATCACAGCACGTAATAACTACATGACAAAAAGTTACTTGTAGATTTATTAATTATCTAGATACATTTGTTAATATTGACAGCAAAAACCATAACATGGACCCCAGAGAGAAAGTTTGAAGTCAAGTAATCAAATAAAAAGAACTACCAAGTTTCTCTTAAATTTTGTTAGACATAATCTTAAATCGTGAGAACTACCTGCTCGTTATGGAATTACGGGGTGGGTTGGGGAGGAGAGCCCAAAAGGGCAGTGGGAATTCAGTGGAGTAAAGGGAAGGACCTCGACTTGTTTTCCCTACTGCTTTTGCTTTCCTGCCTTGAGCTTCGGAATGTGCTAGCCCATACAGTACATTAGAAGTCTGGATTATTTTTCTAGGCCAGCTTCCCAGAGCCTACTTCACCAATGATGTATTTTAACTTTAGCATTAATGGTACTATAATACCAAAATTCAGCTACAAGTTGGGTTAAATGGACATTTTTAGTTTACTCTTTGACTTGATTGTAATTTATCTTCCTTTTCTTTCTCCTTCTTCTAGTCTCCCTCTTTCTTCCCTTCCTTCTGATCACAGAATGAACTACCACAGAAACAACTGCTATGGGAAGTTGCATTCCAAATTCTAGATAATTCACATAAATATAAATTATTTCATCTAACCCAGTTCCCAGATTAGAATCTACCTGATATAAAGCCTTAGATTTTAAAAATAAAGAATGAAATAAAATTGAGCTTATAGGAAAAAAAAAAAAGACAATTTTTAAAAAAAGCTGATGTGCAGTCTTTTATTTAAGAAATAATATAGCAATATTTTTTGGAGTTTTAACCTGTATTTATTGACCCATAATACAAAATTGATTTCAGATCTAGAAATCATCTACATTAATCTTATTTTATGCATTTTTTACTTTGACAATATGTAGAGAAATGCATCTTGAGAAGATCATTTACCAACTATCATGTGATTTGCTATACCAGGTCTATAGTTTTACATTCTAGTCAGATTTAGAATTCAGTGCAATTGAAAATAAGTATGGTAAGGAAAACAATACTGTCTTAATAAGAAGTTATTAGATTCTTAGTATCTATAACATGAGACCCCAAACTCAGAAAGATGGTATGGTATAGTTACATTTAAAAGAAATACTTGTTATGCAGATTATAAAGGTAATATATGTGCCTTGTTGAGGATTAAAAAAATACAAAAAGATGCAGTACAATCCCAAGACCCACTTTTAGTAAAAAAAAAGATTATGCTTAGTGTTAAACATCTCTTTCCTTCTTTACTCTCAATTCTGTTGCATTTGGACTCATTTTTAGATAATACTTAAAGCAATCTATTCTTTTTGGATTTTAACATAACATTTGAAATGAATGATATTTGGACAATATGGGTAGCAAGTTGATTTATCAAATTTATAAATGATAGCCTGTAAATGACCATATAGATTTGGGAAAAGGACATTTAAATTTTATGAAATTATATGGAAAAGCATTTCAATACAAACTAAATAATGTGTTCACCATATAAGGAAAACATTTTTTACCCCCCTGAATCACATTAATTCTTAAGAATTCATAAAATTTTTTCTGGTACATATTGTCATTACCCTTTTATCTGCTTCACCCCCTTTTTTGGTTAATTTTTCATGTTTCTGCTGTTAGATGAATTTGTTCTTCTTAATCATTTTTTAACTTTCTAAATTGAGAACAGCCTGATTAAGGAGCACTGTGCTATTAGTAATTCTCTATTTTGTCACTGTGTAGTATTTCCTGTATATACTGCTCAAAAGTGAAACTCTCTCAAGAAATTGTGTCCTTGGTCCCTAAAAGAACTCCTGTTAGTGAAAGCAAAGCAGGAAGTTATTTTGACCCACACAAATAGCTGATTTAGAGGCCGTGTGGTGATACTAAGGAATGTATGTACTGGTGATGGAGTTTGGGATGAACTCCTCTGATAAGCTTTTGGTTGAATTGGATAAACTCTTATCCGATACTTATTCTGTACTATATGATTGACATTTTGGAAGATATAAAAGATGAATTGGACACAGTTCCTGCCCTCAAGAATCTTAGAATGTTTTAGGAGAGAGAAGTCCACTATGTTGGGGGCCATGCATATTACATGACAAAAGTTGAACCTAGAGGAAGTGAGAGAAGTTGTGGGCTTCCCATTAGGGTTACTGGTCACCCACCCTTCTCATTCCCATTGTCTCCTACATACCACTCTGTTCAAGCAACCCTTAGCCTGTATTAGCTATTGCAAAGATTTATTCAAGTGGTTGGTTACCTTCCTTCCTGAAATGTCCTTGAGAATGAGGACTGTGCTTTCCCATTCTCAGTTCCTGACAGTGCCTGCTAAACATACATTAAATTTAATGACCAAATGAATAGTGAATGATTTAATAGATGAATGCTTCGTGAAAGCATTGGGGTAGTGAGATATACATAGGTAGAGAGGAAGGCCTTCCCATAGTTGAGGCTGGGAGTAGATGGTAGAGGAAATATTCCAAAGCTTGAACAAGTCTTGTAAGTGATGAACATGCCTTGTACTGGGAAGGGTGAAGAGACAGTTTTCTGTATAAATCTGTATCGTGAATTGGATGATGTGTCAATACTAGCCCATTAGGTTGCAGGTAACAAGAAACCCAACTAAGAGTAGACTGAAAAATACCACAACAACAATTCTGTCTTTTATAATGAGGATTTACTGCCCTAAGTAGTTATATAGCCCAGTCAAAGGGCAAATCTTCAGACCTGGTTTGAACAAGAGAATCAAATAATGTAACCAGTGCTGGTTATTAAGCGCTCTCTTAAGCGCTGCCTGCCTTCCTCTCTGTTCTCCTAACCATGATGACCTAATTTTCACAGTAGCATAATGGCTCTCATATCTCCAACCCTCCCATGTTCTCAATACCAAATACAGTGGAGCTTGTCTGCTCTGATGTCTCTTACATCTTACTGACACTGATTTTATTATCTGTCCATCTCTAAACAAATCTTTGTATCCAGGGAGTGGGATATGCTCTTTGGCTTTGCCAATCTGGCCCCATCTCATTGAATACCTGCCTGCTCTTTCTAGATGCAGGAGATGGTGTTTAAATTGCAACCACACACCCCCACCCTCACCCTAGCACTCTTCCTTGTTTTATATTTTCTCCATAGCATTTACCTTCTAAGACCCTATATATTTTACTCCTGTTGTGGATTGTCTGTCTCCTGTTTACAATTTATATTTCACAAGGGCAAGCATTTTTGCTTGTTTTGGTCTCTATTCTGTCTCTTTTGGCCAGCACGTATAGTACTCAGTAAATATTTGTTGACATGTATGAAAGAATAAAAGATACAAGGTCCTTACTTTCTTAAGCTTATGTTCTTATGTGGCTGGACATATATATTAAATAAGTAAATAATCAAACAAATATTAGATAGTGAAAAGTACATTGTTAAAAATAAAACATAGTAATGGGACAGTAAGTATAGGAGGGGTTATTTAATTGGGATGGCCATCCTACTTTCTTTGTATGGCCATGACCAGGACAGGCATGGGTTGCCAAAGAAATTTCTGGAAACCATTCTAGCAAATCAAACTGATGTAGGGATGATGAGAATCTTATTCCTTACAGTGGGCATCTTATGGGTTAATCAAATTAGGAACATGATTATACCTTTTAGAGTATCACTGTTTCCAAGATTTTTGCCAGCTGCTTCTTGGCAAGTCTCATGAACTTTTTGTGGGCTTTTAGCTCTATGTCATTCATCTCTTTTAAAACTGTAGGTTGCTTTTGTCTTTTGTCTTGCTAGGTACAATGTTGGTATTATACAGTTTTGAATACCCACATGTAGTGACACATTTCTTAGGCTAGCTGCTTTCCTAAGAGCTCCAGCAGTATGATTTTAGGCATGTAAGACCATTTTAATATTAATCCTAAACATAATTAGGAATATTATTCTGTGTGTGTGTCTGTGTCCAAGAATTTGAAATAAATTGGGAATATCTACTATTTTAGGTTAACCATGAGTGGCAATTAATAAAAAATTGATACAGTATTTAGTGGTGTTGCCAGATTGAATGTATAACTTGAATTAAATGTTATTTGAAGGAGACAGATTCAAAGACATGTTATGTTCATATAAAAGACAGTAAGATTTAGTATGAAAGGAAAGCCTAAAAAATCCTACATATTTGCATATATGCTTATATTAATAAAGCAAAAGGTGTGAAAGATATACCCTGAATTGGTAACAGTGGGCACATCAGAAAAGTGAATGCATCACATGTAGGAATTTGGAAGGGTAGAAGAATATTCATTTTCTTTAGATTCAATGTGCATTAAAAATTTCATTCTAAAAAGTGAATTTCAGAAAATGTTTTTTAAAAGTTGATCCTTTCTTTGTCTCAATATAAAAATAATTAGTGGCATTTCATTCTACTTCATTCCTGGGATTATAAATGGATATGAACATTTTATATAGTAGTGTAGCATTACAGTTGCTATAAAAGGTTTATAACTTTTGATTCATTATTAACCCACCTTTGAGAAATAATTATGAAGTAATAATTGAGCATAGAAAGGGACTGTATTACCTAGAGTTGCTCTTTGCAGGTTTAGCTATAAAAAGGGAAACAAGTATCCAAAAATAGAATAATGGAAATCATGGTTATCCACCTCAAATGATAATGATTCTACCTTAAGCCCTTCTGGAAACTTATAAATCTGGAATATTATAGAATTCTTAAAATGAAATTATAATTATGGGCATATGATTCACATGTAAATGTTTATGAAAAAATGTTAAGCGAAAATGTAGAATAGAAATTTTTAAGCAAACTATGACATGACTATGCAACAATTATGTTTTTTGATACACAAAGAGGAAGAAAATTTACCAAAAAAAAACCTTAATTTAGATTTGGAGGCTATTCTTAGTAAAATTTTACTTTATAAATACATTTTAATATTTATATATCTTTATAATAAAAGTGGATTGACATTAAATGTATAATGGTGGCTTATAAAAGACAGCAGACCAGTATCATTTTTCATTTTTAAAATTGAAACCAGTGAGAGCTTTTTTTTTCTTTTTCCTGCACATTTGAAGAGTGACAGTGACAGATACTGTTGATGACCCTCATTTTCAGGATTTCCTTCTTGCAGCAAGTTGGGAGGAAATGCCTCAATTTAAAAAGGGGAAGGTAGAAGGGACACAAGGCACTTCATTGTGTGTTTGTGTGTGTGTGTGTGTGCCCTCGAATGGGTTAAAACGTTGCCTGAGCTTGGATTATTTCTATCCTCAGAACAGTGTATAAACATTTTTTTGGGGGAAAAAGATAAAATATTTAGACAGCTGCTTCCTTTATTTTTTTAAAAATACACAGATAATATTTTTACTACCTCACAGACATCATCATGCCTTTCTAACTAGCACAATTCTGACTCCTGTAAACCCTGTAACTTTATTTCTGCTTTTGGTAACACTATTTTGAAATCCATCCCTTCTTTCTTTCTTTCTTTCTTTCTTTCCTTTTCTGTATTGTTTATTTGTGAATTTGATTGACCCGAATGTGCCCAAACATTCAGAGGATAAGAGAGTCATGAATTGATCTCATTTTTAGTATTCCATTACAGTTATTTGGACAGCCTTGGAGGTGGGTTTTTTTTTGGGGGGGGGAGGGGCAGGTGGGTAACCATTAATTTACCTCAGTAAAATAAATGGCCTTTATTGTATAAGCTAAGGCATGTGAAAAATTAGAAGGTTAATAGCCTTCCCTTGTGAGTCTACAACACCAACTAATATATTCTGATTTTTCAGCCAAATAGATGTCCATGACAGTGACATTAATTTAGCTGATGAATTTGGTAGGAGAGGCTAATTCTATAGATATCTCCTTACAGATAGAGCCTTAAGCCTCCGACACCCCTTTTGTGTTGTTCTTGGCCTCCCAATGTGCTTTGCTTTCCCTGGATTCCTTAGACTCCTATTTTTATATCAGATTCTACTTTGGTTGCTGGCACGAATCTAAGCTGGCAGGGCAAGGGGCTGTCTTGAAGGTGACTTTCTTCTCAACCTGTCTCATTTCAACAGTCAGAACAAGGAGGGAAGATCAGGAATGGGAACTGTGCAATAGGAACTGTGCTCTTGAAAATTGTTTTCATTTTCTTTTCTTTTTTGACTTTTGCATAGAACTTAAGTTGCCAACTTCTGATTCACGATATGACGTTCAAGTTTGTTTTGGAAAGTTTGTTAATTACTGACAACCCATTTAGGCACTTTCTCCATAATAATTTAAGAAGAAAAAAAGTTACAGACAACCAACTACTATTATGTTTCTCTTTTTATACTAAATGAGCCATATATGTTGGGATTAAAAGCAGTACAATCATTCTGTTGTGTGCTAATAATTGGGATGGTGGTGAGCACCTTTCTAGGTGTGGATGGAGAAGGATGGCGGGAGGCTGTTTAGGGCATCCGAACTTAACAACTTCCACGTGAGAGGTGGACTGGGTATGTAAGAAAGTTAAAGTACTTTGTCAGTGTTTTGATTAGGGGCTTGTGTTTTCATGCTGAATATTTTCAAAACAAGTAATCTGTCAAGGAGAAAAGGTTGACACCAGTTCTTTCTAAAGACTTACGTTTATTTCTTCTGGTGGTATAGTGTTAAATGTATACATTAAAAAGAGTGTAGGAAAATGAATGTGACTTTTCTGTTCTTCCTAATGCTTAAGTACATAATGTTTAGATATATTTAAAATAATCAAAGATGTAAATCTGGTGGCTATTCCAAAAATTTTAAATTTTGCTAAAGAAAGTTAAATTAGCAAAGGTATTTCTACTAGTAGCTTTTCTTTTTCTCTTTTTTCTCTCAGTTGCTGGGCTTGAGAAATGTAATCTGGATTTGAGAATGACCTTTTAATTTAATCTTTAAACATTAAATGGTTGGTAAACATAACCTTAGAGTATTTTTTTTTCTTATTCTAAGAGAAAAATATTACACACACAAGCAAACACTTTTTATCCTTCTTGTTGTACAACCAAAAACATGCTGGGAGAAAAATATGTTTTCCACTAGAAAAAAATTACCACTGATTTTTAAAAGCCTAGAGAGTCAAAGTCCCAGCTGTTGAAAACCGATCCTGGGCTGCTGAAGCTAATGCACTTTCCTGTGAGAGGCTGAACACCCTGTCACAGGTGACAGCTGGTCCACTTACTCAGACCTTGTTAAAGGACCAGGCACCTTTTGTAGATCTCTTCAGATTCTTATGCCATGACCTATCACGAGGCCGAGGCTATTGTAGTTGAATCTTTTCTACTTAATTTTCTTAGTAGCTTTGGTACAAATAATTTTCTTTGGAGTAAAGGTTAAAATGAACCTTTGACAAAATTCTGAAGACATTAGTGGCCTGTAATGTGCAGAGTTGCATTTTGAAATGAAGATAGGGCCGGTAGACACTTTGAGTTTCTTTATAGAACCCCTTCAACTGTGTAAGAAAGTTTTTTTCAATCCATGGTTTGAGTTTGAATTTTATTAAAAGAAAAAATCAACTCCCTAGCTTCCATTCATCAGACACCATGATGTTTCTACCTTCTTGGTAACGTTTTAGTGTAGTAAATATTTCCAGGTGCAAAAATTTATGACCTAACTAATTTTGATTCCCTCCACGGTGTGTGAAAGTGTTTTTAAAGGAGTCAGGTGTCTGAGTGAAAGCCATGCCAAGATTGTGGTTGGTATTTGTGTTCATTTGCTTTGAGATATATTTATTGGCTTTAGCACCTTTTCTCTAAAGACCATATGCTTTAGCAACACATTTTAGGTATTGGAGTCTGTGCTGCTTTGCTTTTGTGTTTTTTGTTGGGTAAGTTATCTGCCAGAACTTTTGTTGAAAGACGGAAAGTTCTCGTGCATTGTGTTCTCTGGGCCTGCTTTGTGCTGATTCACATAGCATTGATTGATGGCATGAATCAGAGTGGCAGCCACTGATAAGGTCAGGACCTCCCCCTGTTGACATCGCAGGTCGAGCCTGCTGACCTTGGGAGAAGTGTTTCCCTGAGATAGGAATGGCAACACCATGTGTGTCCTAAAACTTAATGAAAAGAAAAGTATGTGTGGTTTGTATTAGTGTTATGTGGAGTAAGGAGGGAGAAATCTATGCCACTTTATACCTCAGAAGGAAGAACCATACAAAATATGGGTGTGCGGTGACTTGAGATGCACAGGGGTAGTAACCATTGTACTCCATGTATTTACAGAATATTAGATGCAAATCTAACACACAGAAAAACAGTATGTCATCTCACTTGAATGGAAGGGATGGTTGGGGGTCTTAAACTTTCTCTACTTGACACTCAATAGCACTTGACCTCAGGAAAGAGAGTACATTATAAGAATAGTTTAAAAATAATATTTTATGTCATAATTAATATTCATGAATTTTGTATTCTGTATTAACTTGAAAGAAAACTTTAAATTCTCTCTGCTGGGTGGTAGGTGATTACGGATTTCACTACACTTAGCTGTAAGACAGCAAGTATAGATAGGGTTGTATCAGGATCCCAGTTCTGGTCAGGGTTTGTAGTTTGGGTTTTTAAGTTTTGTTTTTGTTCATTTTGTTTTGAGTAGAAGAGAACATGTTGTTTTATACAGATTCCAAGAGAGCTTGCTTTAGCAAGTTTGAATCTATTGGTGAGTAGGTATGACATTTTAATCCATCTATTTTAAATGATGTTTGGTTACTATTTGTTTTAAAGCAACTGAATCAAAACGTCTCCAGCTATCCAGATTGCAGTCTGTACAGATGACTAATGATGTGGCAGATATGAACATTAACGTTCTGGTGAAATATAAAAGTTACAATAAAAATGTATTCTCTGCCTGATTTGAAAGTACAAAATGTTTTCTGTGCTTTTTGATATGGAGGACTATAACATTGGAAACAATGGTAACCATGGCTAATTTGCCTTACAATACATAGGGGTTAAAAGAAGAGCTGGGGGCAGGGAGTGGGAAGGAATTGGTGTAGTAACAGCTTGGTGAGTAAATAAATATTTAAACTTCATGCTTGGTTACTTGCGTAATCATGAGATTTGCAGAGTTATGTTGTATTATGTTTTAGTCAGTGTCTTATTTATCTTGTGTTTAAATAACCTATTAAATGAAATTTGAATGCTGTTCAGAAACAAAATCAAGTTATTCACTTTCTGGGTCTTTGTTTCTTCATGTGCAAAAAAACACAGGAAGTTGAATTAGATATTTGCTAAGGTTTTTCCAGGCTCTTAAATTCTGTGATTCCGTGACCCAGGAGGAGTCCAGGAGTGATGTGAGTAAGCTTTAAGACTCAGAACCCTCTAGAGTGCTCAGAAATCTTTCCCAACATACTGCCCCAAGTTGCCATTATACATCCTTATTAGAACTACCATGGGTACAGTAAAAAAAAAACCCAGACAAACAAAACCCCTCAAAACTCTCTCACACATACACACTCGTACATACATAAACAACCCCCCCACCCCCCGCCCCTCCCAAACAAAGCAAATTCCAATTCTAGTAGTTTGAGAAAAAGAGGAAGGGGAGTGGGTATGGCTCAAGTGATTGAGCACTCACCTCCCACATGGGAGGTCCTGGGCTTGGTTCCCATGTGCCTCCAGAAACAACAAAAACAAACAACAAGCAAAACAAATAAACACGAAGTCAACTCAGGGAAGCCTGTGTGGCTCAGTGGTTGAGTGCTGGCTTCCCACATACAAGGTCCTTGGGTTCAATCTCTGGCCCTGTGTACCTAAAAAAAAAAAAAGAAGGAAGTGTTTGGGAAGCTCTGGGGCAGTATTGTACAAAAGGATATTCTGTGATGATGGGAATGTCTAAATCTTGGCTGTTGAGTAAGATAGTCAGAATATTGAATATATGACATATGGCTACTTCAACTAATTAACTTACTTTTATACGTCTTAGTATTTAAGGAAACCCTAGGAATAACTGAACCTCCGTCTTGAGGAGGGTGGGAGAAGCCAAGTCGTCCTAAGGACCCAGGACCACTTTGGGGTTTTCAGAAGCAATAGTGTTGGCTCTCCAGAGTTGCTGTTAGCATAACTCAGATATTAGTGCTTCCCAGTTTGTGTTTATCAGATTGAAATTACAGCATTCTGAGAGACACAATCAGATTGTGCCAGCTTGGGTCTGGTGTCCACCCTGAATCAGTCAATTATAGGTTGGTTTGCAAAACTACAATGAGCAGGAAAGGAGGAAGTATGAGGCAGACAGAAATCTTAAGCATTGTCTACTGTATTACTTGAAAAAATCTGTTTTTTTCTCCCGCAAGCACTGAGTTTTTAAATAAAAAATTATAATTTTGTTAATTTATTCATACTGCAGTGGGCTAATTTACCATTTTTATTGCAAATGTAAAATATTTCCTACTTTATATTGAGTAAAATTGTTCTAACCTTGAGACTAATAATTTATAACTATGTGTGGAAGGAAATCATAGAACGTTACAGTTAAAATAATGTTCTCTTTTTACAGGTCAGGAAGCCAAGGCTTAGATGTTATATTCTACTTCAAATCAAAAACTAGTTACCACATTAGGACTAGACATTTGTTTTCATCTGAACCTATGCTGTTGGCCAGTTAAATATTAAAACCCATTGTTTGAAAGCCATCTTTTTGAAATTTGGGTCTTTACTGTAAATTATTATTATTTTTTGATAAAATGGTAATAAAAATTGTCCATTTTGGTTATAGATTTTTTATTTTAGGGGAATTAAAGAATGAAGAAACTTTGATTGAGAATGTGATAATTGAGCCATTTGAACTTAGATAAAATCATCTCTTAATACATTTGAACAGAATAATACTTGGCTCAGGTAAGTCAAGGACAAGCAGAAAGGAAAGGTGCCCACTTACGGCTGGTTTTATTAAAGTTAGATTTCACATTAGAGCTTGATTAGCTGTTTAAAAGTCTGTTGCACTTAGTTGAGGACTTTCCTCGCATCAGCCTTGTTTCTCTGGTATGAGGTGGGAGCCTTCCTTTGTACCCTGAAACGCAGCCAACTCAGGAAGGAAACTTGCTAAGGGCTGAGCATTTATAGGCATTCAGTTAATTAATCCTAACAGCAGTCTTTGAATATCTGTTGTTACAGGATTGGGTGGGGTGCAATATCAACAGGTAATAAGATCAGGGAAGAAACGGTATTTAATGAAGAAGAATCCAGAAGAAATGTGATTCAGACACTAGGTTCACATAGAGGAGAGCATGAAAATACCTTAATCAATTAGATCATATGCCATTCCATCTAACAATACAATGTACCCCCTCTCATTTTGAATAGCGAACAGGGAATGCAGGTCCTCGTTTTCTATTGTCTATATAGCAACCTGAAGCAATCATCTGGGAAGAGCTCTAGACCCTTATCTCCATAGTTTAAGTCCTCACTGGAATTTGGCATCACTTTTCTACCATCCTAATCTGCTTCACCATCTTCTGGTTTTCACAGATAGGATAGAAAGACTGTTCTTTTCCCTGCCCTGTCACCAGGTAAAATGGTTATCAATGCTCAGATTGCCGAAAATCCCCCCATTCAAAATAAGTTTTAGCAGGTAAGTTAGATTGAAATGACTTTGGTGCTGGGATTTTCTGTAGGCACATAGAATAATTGCAAGTCATTTTAAAACTTTCCATTGGTGAGAATATAATATTCTTGTCATCTGGCCTAGTTCTTTCTAGGAAATGATATGAAGTGGAAGGATATCAGAGTTAAATATCTATATTTATAGATATGGAAAGCCCTGTGCAGGTGTGTTGTTTTATAGGCTCTCTAAGGTCTAACTGAAGATACATTGGGTTAAAATTCTTCTCTATTTCTCTTTCCTTGGTTTGCCATTTGTTTCAATTTGGGGGACATTACCTTTCCTCCCTTGTACCACCTGATGTGCGTGGGGGGCTTAGGGTCCTGGCCACACCATCAGTCCAGCACTAGACCAGGCTAGAGCTTGGGAACCTAACTCAGGAAGAGGGATCCTCGATCACTAGCTAGCTTGCCTTTGCTATGTAAAAGCAGGTATTTTCATTAAAGGAGCAGAAGATCGTTTAAATTTTATGTAGCAAAATAAAAAAGTTATGGAAGGTAGGGAAAAGGAAAAGAAAACTGGATACAAAGAGTAGTTAACTTTTCCTGCCTGAGTTGGATGCTGTATATTTCAACATGTTCTTTTTTTTTTTTTTCCTATAAACTGTAGGCTTTTTTATTCAGTTACGAGGTAGACAGATGAACATGGAAGGCTATTCCATTTACTTCCCCAAATTCATATTCCACTTCATTCATCCATCCCACACTGCTAGAAATCTTAAAAGAAACAACCAAGGTTGCCAGAAGGCTTTCCCCCCCCATTTCTTAGCAATAATAGTCAAACTGCTTACAAAGAAGTTGCTACTAACTTAACTTCTCAATGTCCAAAGGACCTTGTCCTCCCACGAAGTTCCCACATCAACAGAACCTGCCACGACTGATGGGGCAGAGTACGACGACTACTTCTATACGATACTATGAGGGAAGCTTCAGATAGATTGTTTTGTTGTCAAACATGTTCTCTTTATTACATTTGGGTAATTAAAAACCCAGCTGTGAATACCCTAAATAATGTTAGAATTTCAGCAATTTGTGGCAAGTTTCTTTTTGACATAGTCAACATAATTTCTTAAAAAAAAAAATCTAAACAAATTACCCTGCAACCATGTATTAGTTTCTCAGGCTACCTTAACAAATTACCACAAGCTTGGTGGCTTAAACAACAGAAGACAGTTCTGGAGGCCAGAAGTCTGAAATCAAGATGTCTCTAGGCCCACTCTCTTCCTAGAGGCTTTAGGGGAGAATCCTTCCTTGCCTCTTCCAGCTTCTGGGTGATTCCAGGAGCTCCTTGGCTTATGGCTACAAATCTGCCTCCCTTCCCTTCCTTCTCCTGGGTGTCTGTGTCTTATCCTCCTCTGTCTCTTATGAGGATACTTTTCATTGGATTTAAGTCCCACCTATATAATTCAGGATGATGCTAATTAAATTACATCTGCAAAGACCCTTTTTTCTAATAAGGTCATATTCACAGGGTCAGGTACTAGTCACAAACCTACACACATTCAGTTTCACTGAGACCAGAGAAGGGCCAACCCTTCTTCTTGTTCACTAAATCTACCCCTCTTACCTATCCAAGGGCATTGCCCCTGCAGGTCCGATCTCTCTTCTGCATCAACGTTTCCCTTCTATACTGGGTTGTTCCTGTTAGGATAAAACATGCTATAATTTTTACTATCTTCAATGACAAGCCCTCTCCTTGGTCCACAATTTTATCCAACTAGTGCCATGTTTCTCCTTGTGCAAAACTTCTTGAAAGAATTGTCTGTGCAGTCTTCTATTTCTCTCCTCTTATTTTCTCTTGAACTCTCTCAAATGATGCTTTTTCTCCCATTCCACTGCAGAACCTATTCTTGTCAAGGTGACCAGTAGCCTCTGTGTTGTTAAGTCCAATGTCAGCCCTCAGTGGCCATCTAACTTGACACAGCAGCAGCACTTAACACAGTTGATCACACTGTCTCTTTTGAAGCATTTTCTTCACTTGAGTACCAAGTCACCATCACTGTGGCAGTTTGATATTATTGATGAATTCCAAAAAGAAATACTGGGTTTGTAAACTGGTCTGTTCCTTGGGTGTGATACCCTTTGATTGTATTAAATCCAGAGGTTTCACTTTTACTTGATTACATGAAGATTAGGACTTTGATTCAGCCAAGTCAGTAGGATGTTGAGTCCCTGCCCCCTTGGTGGGTGGACACTCACACAGAAAATGACAGGCTAAAGGAGAGAGCTTGGTTTTGACTCTGGAGCCCTAGGGAAGGAGCTGAGCTGTTCACCTCATAGTTTACATCTGGCCTTGTGGAGAGAGTAGAGCAGCTGAGTCCGGAAAGAGATGAGCTCCTGGAAGAGAGAGGAGCCTGATGCCAGCCTACAGCTGAGATCAGAAGAAGCTGGGACCATGGAGCCTTAGGAGGAAGAAGAAGGCTGAACCCTCGCAGAGACAGGCAGCAATCTTGCTCCAACACATGGTAACAGACTTTGGTGAGGGAAGTAACTTACTCTTTCTGGCCTTGTGACTGTAAGCTTCTACTCCAAATAAATACCCTTTATAAAAGCCAGCAGATTTCTGGCACTGTTCATCAGCACCCCTTTGGCTGAATAATACAATCACTTTCCTGGTTTTCCTTCCAGTTCATAAGCTGTTCTTTCTCAGTCTTTTTTTTTTTTTCCCTTCTGATTTTTCTCCATTTCTCTAACTCTTAACCAGAGGGATAGCGTAGGCCTCATCTTGACCTCTTCTCTTTCTATTTATATGTACTCTTGAATCATCCATTTCTATGTCACATAATACTGATGGTTCCCAAATTTTATCTACAGTTTGAATCTTTCCCTAAGCCTCTAGCCTCGTATACCCAAATACCTGCTGTGACTTCTCTACTCGAAAATCAAACTCCTGCTTCTGCTTGTTCTTTCTGACCAGCAACAGTGGCCTTTTGATGTTCTTCCAACACAGAAAACCTGCTCCCAGCTCAAGGCCTTTGCATTTGCTGTTACCTCTGCCTGCCTTGCTCTTCTCCCAGATACCTACATAGCTTGTCACTCTACCTCCTGAAGTCTTTGCTCAAAGTGATCACTCTCGCCCCAACAACTTTCTCTTATCTTTTTCTGTAATGCCTACTTGAGTTATGTGATTATTGCTTGTCTCGCAGTCCCAGAATACGAACTATTTGAAGGCAGTAACCTTTGTCAGTTTTATTCACTAATGCATCCCCAGTTCCTTAGACAGTTGCTTAATCCATAGAAAGTGCTCAGTTAATATATGTTGAGTGAATGAGCACATGAATATTAACCACAATGATGCTACAACTTAATTCATTTCTAGCAACTGAAAAACTGAAAGAGCTTCAATTGGGTTCTCTTTGGAGGCTTTGCTATAGATAACTGACTTCTTTAGTAGAGACAGCAGCCCCTTCCTCTTAAAGGGAACTTTTCTATCTTGAATCTTTTTCTTCTGCAGCTGTTTCTGAGCAAATTGCTCATCCTTGCTTCTTCTTGGAATGAGTCCTCCTCTGAAGTTCCCTTGGCTGTTCCCTTTTCCTGCTTGGCTTCTGTTCACTGAGCTTAGTTATGATTCCTGACCTCACAGAGCTTGCCCTTTTTATAGTAAAAAGCCTGTGGCGATGTCATTGGCTCAGCTGGTTTTCATCAGATTAGGATGTTCAGGTGATGAAGCTGGTGAATGACTCTGCAAGTTACCTTTTGCCAGACCAGACTTACTCTGACACAGAAGTTATGTATACCACTAACCAATTAGCCATTACCACATGCAAGTCACAGGAATGGATTTCTTCTCTCCTTGCTAAAGGGAATTCTAGATGACTGTTAGCTGTCCATATAGGCACAGCATAGGCAGGTATCTGATAAGGCTGGTCATCTGCTTACTGCCTTTCCCTCTGTCCCTGCCCTCCTGGACATCCTAGAATATTTTTGCTGCCATTTACATTTATTCTGCTCCCTAAATGCCATTCTTCATCAGGCCCTTAATTAAGCTACCCAAAAGTCATTTCCCACCTTGAATCTCTGCCTGGCTCTTACTCATCACTTTGCTGCTCCTGGATCACATACATTTTTTGGCTTTGCCATCTGTAAAATGAAATTCAATTTTGTGGTTTATTTATTTATTTATTTATTAGAATGATTTGAATTTTACATGCTTATCTTTACTATTAATCTTGGATCCCCTACAACAATTCTGATTTTGACTTTAAATGTTGAACAAACTTTTCTCAGTAGGAAGGTGGTTGGCCTGTGATTTATTTTATCCTCTTCATTCAGTAAGAGTGTAAAGTTCCTATGTCCGATGCAAGGCATTTTAATTACGTTTTTTATACTGGATAAATGTGTTATTTTGAAACTGCACTGTTTTCATAAAACAAATCTGTCATCTTTCAAAACAGTCCTGTGTGGAATAGAGTATGCACACACAAAAAATAGTGGCTGCAGAATTCTTGTACTCAGAGCTCCAGAAAGGCAGGAAGGGACTGGGTGCTGAGGCAGAGTGTTTTAGTTTGCTAAGGGCTACCAATGCAAAATACCAGAAGTGAGTGGGCTTTTATAATGAGTTGATTAGGGTAAAATCTTACAGTTCCAAGGCCGTGAAAATGTCCAAATCAAGGCATCATCAGAGATGCTGTCTCACGAAAGGTCCACTGCTGGCGATCCTGGGCTCCTGCTACGTCGCAAGGTAAGATGGCTGCCAGTTTCTGCTTTCTCCTTGAAGTGCACTTGCTCCCTGAGCTCAGCTGTGGGCAATCAGGAATATGACTGGTTTCTTCAGCTTCAGGCTGCTTTTCAGAGTCTAGCCTCCAGCCTTTCCCTCAGCCTATTGGGGTTTCTGTCTTTCTGTGGCTGTAGATGACCCTGGAGTCCTCTCTCACATGGTAGGGTAAAATGGTGCTTCTGCTAGTCTCTCCTCCATTTATACAGGACTCTTGTGAGACAGTTAGGACCTACCCTGGGACCTGCAATCTAATCAAAGCTCCTTTATTAACTAAAGTCATCTATTATAATCAAAAGTGACCTAACCTAAGTTCCCTTAACTTTATCTAACAAAAAGTTCCCATATACAGTAGGCTTACACATACAGGAATGGGTTAGCTTAAGAATAGATTTTTTGGGGATCTACAAAAGCCTCAAACCTGCACGTGGTGGATTGGTGTTTAAAGGCTGGTAGGGAAAATCTGAGCGAGTAGGGTAGAATGAAGGGATGTGTATTAGTCAAAAGAGGTGCTGATACAAAGTACCAGAAATCTGTTGGCCTTTATAAAGGGCATTTATTTGGGGTAAAAGCTTACAGTTACAAGGCCCTAAAAAAGTCCAACTCAAGGTTGCTTTTCTCACCAAAGTCAGTTGCCACGTGTTAAAGATGGTTGTGGATCTCTGTGAGGGTTCAGCCTTCCTCTCTTTCAGCTACAGGCTGGCATAGGGTTTCTGGGTGATGATTAGCTTCTTTCCTGGCTTCCTCAGCTCAGCTGCTCTGTTCTTTTCAGCTGCAAGCTATCAGGCAAATGGCTCATCTCTTCCTGGGGCTGTACGATCAAAGTTCTCTCTTCTGCGTGTCTATGGAGTTCTTTTTCTTTTCTATGTATCTTCTTCTTCTGTATCTTCTTGAGTGTCTGTTTATATAGCCCATCAAAGGGGCAAAGACTTAAAATGAGGTATACCCTACTGACGTGGTCAAATCAAAGCCCAGTCTTCACATAATTTAATCAAAGACATCTCAGCTGAATTTGATACAATCAAAGGGTAGCACACCCAGAGGAACAGAGCAGTTTATAAACATAATCTCTTCTTTTGAAATTCATAAATAATCTCAAACTGCCACAGGATATTTATAATGAGGGTGACCATATAATTTATCAGGATGCTTTGACAGTGAAAGGACAATAGGCATAACCTGGGACTGTCCAGTGTAAACCCTACCTATAACATAATTAACACATATTAGCATTCTCAGATAGGCCACGCATCCTCAGGTTCAGTTCAGTTTCTCAGGACAAATGAAGCTGATACCCCACCTTCACTGTATGCTAGATCTGATGTGTGCAGGACACACACAATCACTCAGGAAACGCACAGTTCAAGAATCCCGAGGCCATGTGGAGTGGTCTACATCTGAGTGGGAATTATTTTTAAACCACATCATATTGTAGACTGGTGGAGGGAGTGCTGTGGAAGGCATTGAGTCTTCCTTAATGGACCTAATTCTGAGGGTCTAGAGGCAAAATTTGGAGTAATGGGGTAATAACTGAAGGCTTACAAATGACAATTGTTAAATTGTTAAAAAGTTTAATGTTCAGGAAAAAGAATTAGTATGTTCTTTAAATAAAACTTTTGTTGCCTGCTACTTCCAAATTGTGTGAACTAGAGACACCTTAATGACTCAAATGACTGCTTATTTTAGAAGCTTCAGGTTACAAGTTTCAGAGGAGTTCTTTCACTGGAGATTTTTTTTTCTTTCATTGTCTCATGTGGTCATTGTGGTCAGATTTCCATAGCTGCCTCTGCATAAAACCTTGATAAGATGTAAATTTAATGTCTTTAAATTACAAGCTGTCAGCAAAGAGGACTGAAAGGTAATTAAAAGAAATAGGTGGGCTAAAACTGCATAGTATTTTATAATTCTGAGTCTCCCGTCTAAGGAAAATTTATTTATAATTTCTTTTGTTAAATTTTGGATGCAGTTTGGAATGACCTTCATTCTTTAGCTTTACCTTCATAATATTAAGTGCAAATATGTTTAAGGTGCATTGCTATTTTTCTCACACAGGCCCTCTTGTGTTTTGGAAATAATTGTGGAACTAACTTTTGTAATAAATTCTCTTTGGTAGAAGAATATTTTTCCTGGCCTTCTATCTTCTTTGTGGTGGTCTACACAAACTGTGGTGAAAGATTGTAACGTATTGCCAACCGTGCTTCTCCAGGATTTGACAAGAAAGTATAGGCAATTACTGAAAAGAGCAAGGTAGGAGCACCTGATGATGATGTCAGCCTGCAGCTTTGAGGAGCAAGGAAGCTCACTCCTGCTGGGAGTGACAACCCAGCGGCTAGCCTAATGAGGGGGTGATGAAAGAGGAGAGGTTTGTAGGTTAAGGAATAGACTGCACAGAAGCTTGGGGTCAAGGTTTAGGCGAGTTTGAGGAACAGAAAGATGTTCTTTGTGGCTGGAATATATACTGTTAGGGGAGAGGGTTAAGAGGATAATGAGAAAATAGAGTTCAAATAAAAGGTCTTTAGGTTATGTTAAGTAATTAACCTTTGGTGCTCAATCACTGAAACCAATTTTTTTTTTTTTTTAGTTTTGAACAATGTATGATTAAGAAGTAAACACTGCACATTAATAATTGATTCTTTAAACGCTATCATTCACCCATCTTATCTCATAGGTAAATTGTTTTATTGCTTAAATTGGCTCGGGTTATAATAAATTACCTATTAGCTTTGTAAGAATTTAAACGAAATTTCACTTTGGTTTGATTATTGGTATCTTGTGAAGCCTTAAATTAATTTAAGCATAAAATTATAGACTAGATTTGTGGGAAGGAAAACTTTATAGGCAGAAAACTCTCAAAGATTTTACTAATGTGGAAAAATTCATCAAGTTTTCTTTGTATATAAACTGTAACTTTCATGCCATACATACTGATTCTGAATGGACCTATTTAGCCAAATTAATAAAATTAGTACAAAATTTTTATCAAGTTGTTAAAAGGAATTTTTTTGAATCAATAGCTTACTTCTGAACTTCAAGTCTCAGTATAGTCTTCAAGAGTAATAATCAAAAAAAAATGTGTTAACTGTCTAAACTGCTAGAATAGTATAATAGAATGGATTAAAAGAAAAAAGAAAGGAAACATATCTGTAACTGTTGAAGAATCTGTGTCTAAAGAAGACACTGACTGGGAAAACAGAAAGTAGTGTTAGTTTATTCATGCAGAAAAATTGTGGCCTGAATTACTAAATAATTAAACACATTTTCAATCTGATTAATTAAAATAATTGAAAATTTATTAATTTTTGAAATTTGTCCAAAATAATAACTGGTATGTCTTTCAGTTGAGTAAAGGTTGCAAAATAGACTGAGAACTGAACAAAAATTTTATCTGTCGGGAAGCAGCTGAGGTCATCAGTTGGGCTCCCGTCTACCATATGGGAAGCCCTGAGTTAGCGTCCCGGGGCCTCCTTGTGAGGGCAGACTTGCAGGCATGCCATGGAGAGCCACCGGCCAGCAGACACCATGGTGCGCCACCCAGCCCACAAGTCCTGTGGAGAGACAACTCAGGAAGGTGACCCAACAAAAAAGGGAGACAAGCAAAAAAAGAAAAAAACCACAGAAGAGCTTGCAGTGAGTGAACACAGAGAGCAGACAGCCAGCAAGCTGCAAGGGGGGAGGGGAAATAAAATAAATAAAATACAGACACAGAAGAACGCACAGAGAATGGACATAGAGAGCAGACAGCATGCAAAAAAAGCCACAAGAGGAAGGGTATAAAAAAAAAACTAAAAAAAAATTTTATCTGTCGTGGTTCTCCTTTTTTAAATAGTTGTTTTTATATACTGTTTTTCAGGGGTCTAATTTGTTTACTCAAATAAATGAAATACATTTTAAATTATCACAGCCAACTTTGTATTACCTGCTGCTCCAGGCTGTTTTGCCTACTTTGTCTTGTCTTTAGTCTGAAGTGTTGATGGGTATTGTATTGCCATTCCTGTAGAGGTAGTAACACCCTCATCCATTTTTCTGACCCATTCTTCTCCTTCCTTCTTTCTGACCCTAGAGCTTTGATAGATATTAAAAACTTTGTTTTGAAAAGAAGAGGAATAAAACTACTCCCTCTTGGGATTCAGTTTCTTAAATGTAGGCTGTCTTACAAAATAATTTTAATAATTATTTTTCCTTTTTAAGAAAATAGAATCTGAAAATGAAAAATCTTTTTTTTAATTAATTCTTTAAATTAAGAATAATAGAAACCCAACATTATGCAAGTGTTGGGAAGGTTTGAAAAATCTTGATATAAAAAGTAACATATTAGTTTGTATTTTCAAAATATCATGCTTAAATCTATCAAGTCCTCAATTGGAGGATATAATCAAAATGTGCAAAATCCACCAGTTTGAACTAGGTTTGATCTTCAGATCTGATACTACTTCAAATGATCTAAAGTCATCCTGGAAAGATGTTATTTTGGGGAAGTTCAGAAGCGATTTTCTTTTTCTTCTACTTGGTTCCCATTCAGCTGTTCCTTGAGTCTCCATTCCAACCTGGGAACAATTTGTGCATTGTCTGCCCATTGAACTAACTCTGTTGCCCTAAGGAATGTTAAAGTGTTTGGGTTACAAGATGTTTCTCTGTAAATAAAGTAACGGTTATTCTGCCAGCTGAGTTGTCATTAACAAGTTTGATAGTCTACCCATGGTGAATATTTTTTTTAACAAACACTTGCATAATCTTTACTCTGGCCCAGGTATTGCTTAAAGTACTTTACAGATATCAACTCATTTAGCCTTATAAGATAGTGTTATCATTCACCTTATGCAGGCAAGGAAACTGAGGCACAGGGAAGTGGTGGAATTAGAATTGGAATCCGGGTTATCTGACTTTATAATCATGATGCTGTGCTGCCCCTAAACTTAAGAGAAGGATCAGAAATAAAGAAAAGCATGCCAGTGGACTGTAATGTTGAAGACTTTTTTCCATTGGATAAGCATGTGTTCAGTAGTTAAATGAGTCTTGAAATTTGTCCTGCATATTGTCCTATACCTCCTAGGCCTACCAAGTCCTGCCTCTAGGGGTAAGTTCACATTAGCCTGGTTGAAGTCAAAGGTGGTCGCTCTTTATTATGTGTTAAGAGGTTGTATTAAGTGGTTAAATGGAATGGTAGATAAGACAAGTTTCCCACCTTCTGGAAAGCTGAAAAAAACTTTAGAGCTCTCAAGTTATTCAGGAGATACACCTGAAAACATCCTTTCCATTAAGAGTACTAAGTTAAGAATTCACAGACGGTCAGCAAGTTACCTAAACCAACTTGGAGGTGTGGAGAAAGGGGAATCAGGAAAGACTTTATTAAGCAATTTAGGCCTCAATAATAAAATAGGACATTATTTCCAATATTAGGAATAATTAAGATTATACCAGCATATTGTATTTTAAACTTTATTTTAAAAATGTATAAGTCAAATCATTGGGCCATTAGATATTTGTTTAACAAAACATTTTTGGTGTTTTGTATTTATGTGTCTAATTCGTTCCATCACTTTTTTTTTTTTTTTAAATGGCCCATCTTTTATCTTAGTTTGCGGCTTAGTTACATTGTATCAGTCCATGGGGAGAAAGCTTTTCCTCTTAATAAAACAGCAGGAAGCTGTCCATTTCCGGTGGTGCTGACTCATGCAGCAACAGGAAAACAATTAGTGCCTGAACACAGGAGGGGGAGGGGTAACACCCCGTCCCTCCAAAAAAAAGGGACAGATTTAAGCCAGAATTACAAGGCAGTATCGGCAGTGGATAAGAAAGCCATAGAGTAGATTATTTTTATTTTATTTAGTACATCTTCATTTGTGTTTCATCTTGTTCCACTGCCTTGTCCATGAGAAAGCAATTCTTAAAGATTACTGCCTTTTAAATTTATACTTGCCTTGTCCAGTCAGAAGTGAAAGGGGATATCATGTTTGCACACAGATATTAGCTTCCATTTTTAATAGGTGCTAAGAATGGAGGAAAATGGGTCATTTCTTTATGCTGACACTTACCAGTCATGCTTGGGCACCACTAGATTTTTACTTGTTGAATGAAAGATAGAAGATTGTATTTATTCCGAGTATAACTGTGTAGCTACATGTGTGAATTGTTAGCATTTTGAAGTTGATAAGTTTATTGTTCATTAAATGCTGCATTTTAATTAGTGAGGCCTATAAGATGTGGGGAGAACATGTAAAGAGAAATCCAGGTGGATTGATATTTGGAAAATGGGATCTTAACTCTCTGAGGGACCTTGAGTAGAAGGAGTACGTATCTGAAGTGTCAGGTTTGCCAGTGGCTAAAAGTAGCTGCTATCTTCAATCCTGACAGAAACACCCACCTTCATACCTTTCAGGTACAGAATTTATGTGTGTTTTTTTTCTTTCTGATTTTTATAATTTAATGCATATTATATTATGCCAAGAATGAGTTTCTTTTAGAGGGAAGCATGGTTTGTTAGAGGTAATATCAGTTTTATAGTAAAACTGAAAGGATCACGGATATTGCCTATTTTGGATGAAGCCAAGACCTTGACAGTCCATGTAATACAGGGGTCTAACTAAGAATTATTAGATCTGATTTTCACATGTAGTTTATGGAGTCATTATTAAAAGTTCCTATAGTCATGCTACATATAATCTACTTTGGCATGAAAACTTCTACAAAAGAACTTCTAGGCCATGATTTATTTGAAAGCAAATGATAATGATGCTGCCAATTAAAAAAGGATCTTATCTAATTTTTAAGGCTGATGCAGAAAATCAGGTCCTCTTAATAATGGACTGCTAATCAATCCATAAATTATGAAATAAAAACTGTTCCAATTAGAGAGAGTCTAAAAGAAATTGGGCAGGTCTTTTTGCCAATATACAGAGGTGCCATTTCCAGGAGTTATACCATAATATAACCATCTGCATAGACTAAGGAACTTTGAACCATTTTTGGTACCTCATTTCTTGTAGCATAGTGCTTCTCAAATAATCAGTAGGAATTAGCTTTGTGCCCCTAAGTATTATTTTAGGAACTTAAGGCACTGTGTGGTGGGGCTTTTCCTTGGCATCTCAGAGTTGCAAGGAAACTAAGTTAAAGCATCCATATTCAGTACTTGATACTGGAAATTTCTCTATGCCTGTGATAGATCAATAGATTGAGATGTAATTTTGCAACAAAGAAGCTTTTATTTTTAAAGTATGTTTTGGGTTGTATAGGTACATGTGTACATGTATGGCCGGTGCTTTTTGTGGGTCTCATAGATACTTCTTTTTATGAAATAACTATAGGTACTTTAGGGACACAGATGTTAAAAAATAAAAATTCGGTAAACTCATTACCTGCTCTTTCATTTTGATCTTTTGCAAATTGCTTTCTTCACAAAGTATTCCTCCAAGAACTTGATTGTATCGTAGCATACCCTGAAGCGTGTGCTTTGTATTTTCTATACTATCTTGGATGTTTCGTGTCCTTAGCTCCATTTGTAGGAACTCTTCCCAACATCTAATGAGATCCTCAGAACTCTATGCCAAAGATTACCATTAGAAAAACAAAAATCTGTGAAATGCTAACATGATCCTGGAGAAACCTATGATCAGCTTAGAAAGGCTGGCTAAGTAAAGGCCTTACCTCTGCTGATTTTACATATTTGGACACCTATCTTACTAATATCTGTATGTTTATTTTCCTCTTGATGTTCCTGTTTAGATGCTTCATTTATGGTAGCAGTAAACTTCCTGTGTTTCACAACTGTAAAACAAAGTGGATGGCGTTGCAGCATTGTCTATATTTCTAACAATTCAGTAAACATTGAATGAGTGCCTATTGATATGAATTTTTCTGGGCTCTTGGGATATAGCAGTAAACAAAATACATAAAATTGTCTACTAACATGGGCCTCATATTCTTTTTCTTTTTCTTTTGATTTAATAATCAATTCTTTGGTCAGCCAATTGCATGATTATTATTGAACTTTTTTTTCCTCCATATAATTGGCACTTTTGTGTATGGATAGGAAGAAGGGCCATGGTGAATAGAATTTTATCACTGTCATCATGGATGGGAATAACAATCTAGTATTGTTTATTTGAAATCTAGAATGTAAGTTAGAGAAAATTGGATTAAAAAAGATAATGTGGAGTCATATTTTGAATGCCTTGAGCAGCAACCTAAGAAGGTTGTATTTGAGTCACTTGTAAATATGGAGCTAGTGAAGATTTTGTGATGGTATAGTGAAGATTTTGTGCAGGGTTTCTGGAAGATTATTCTACCATCAGGGTGTGTGGTAAATTACTGTCTATGTTTTAAGCAAGGTGTAATTGCAATTTGGCTGGAAAGATTTATTATAGTCTTTTATAGGCAATGGACTGATTAGATAGATCAGTTAGGTTGATATTATGATATTTTAGGGAGAATCTGCAAACGTAAGAGAGAGATTCTGGATAATTGAAAACAATGATAATTGAAAACAGTGGGCTAGAGTGGGCCATGATGTACTTTTGAGAGAAAATGGGCGGCAGTTTCACTTTGGCAAGGAGAGGCCTGTTGCTTAAAACTCAGAGAAAGAAGTGAAGGGAGAGGGAGTTGAGGGAGCAGAAGAATTTTGTTTGGTGAGAAGGGTGGCAATGGATTCTTACAGCCACAGCTCTCAATCTTAGCAAAGTTTTTGAAGGTAGGATACTGCATTACTAAAAGATTAACAGTAAAATGAAAAATGCTAACTAATTCTGTGCCATTAGGCATAATACATTAATTTGGTTACTGTCCGTCTATAATTTTCATAGCCATTTTCTCATGGGCTGAACAAATAAAATGTTTTTGAACTTTGGACAGCTAATATTTAGCAGGAAGCCCCGTGAGCGAACCCAGTTAAAAGAATCAAATGCCAAGATCGGTTCTTGAACATGACATAAAAATCAAATCATGATATTGTCCTTGGCTTTTTTCCTGTAGCTACTTAAGGAAGATATCTTAAATGCACACACATTGTGGGCACTTGGTTAATAGGTATGTTAAACCTAATGTTTTTCAGCAAATGAAAATTATATATATTAGGATTTTAAGGGATTTGAATCTTGGATCTGTCTAGGTATAGACGAAAGAAGGTTGAAATTTTATATCTTTCATTTATTAGTAGTTAGATGCTTACACTATTACTCTGTGCGCTATTGACTAGTGTTCAGCTTTTTAGAGTGGTATTGACATATATAGGTACTATTCTAGGTGACTTCATAGTCTATTTTATGTGACTTCATTCTAGCCTTGTGGTCCCATTGCACTACAGAGTTAGAGTAAGAACTGAGGGATCAGAACCCTCTACCTCGAACTGCAGAAGGCCCACCGAGCACTTCATATCACCTTAAGAATGCACAGAGGTTTGCCTTTTCTCAGTTTTCTTCATTGATAATAACTATTTGCAGGTATTTTTGCAGAAAAGGAATAATATCTCCTTACTATTTGCAATACTTGAAAAGAGACTGTAATGAGAACGTAAAGATTTTTGTTTTTCTCCACAATTGATTTTGATTCACATTAGTGAAATCCTGAAAAAAAGGGAAATTATTTGAATTAAAAAAGCTAAACACTTTAAAATAGTGTGGATAATAATAATGAGTAAATACTAGTATAGAAACTAGGATTATAAATTCTTATACAATAAAATAACATTATAGTGAACTCAATTTATTGAACAATTTTAGTTTTGTCAGTCTGAAATTCACTTTTGTTAATATTATAAATAAATCTAATTTCCCAGAGATAGTGTATGTTAATATTAAAATCAAGATTTGGGACAGGGAATTTAAATAGAGAGAACTAATTATGTGTTTATATGTAGGTTTTTTTAGAATAATTTGTTTACATAAAAAAGTTGCATTCTGGCTAATTATTATGACTATGACTGTGATTATCATTACTTGTAAAGAATCCCCCAAAAATTCTACCAAGTGGTAAAGATTTATTTCTTGTAAGTCATAGCTTTAAAATCACTGCCTGATATAGAACTCTTGTTAGGCATATTTTTTTTTTTCTTTCTTTCAGTACTTTAAATATGTCATCCATTGCCTTTTTTTGCCTTTTTGCTTCTATGGTTTCTGATGAGAAATTGGCATTTAATCTTATTGAGCCTCCCTAGTACACAATATGTTGCTTCTTTTTTGCAGCTTTCAGAAATTTCTTTTTATCTTTGGCATTTGACAGTTTGATTATAATATGTCATGACATGGGGCTATTTGGGCTTATCCTGTTTGGTATTCACTAAGTATCATGAATGTATATATTCATGTGTTCCATATATATTTGGGAAGTTTTCAGCCATTATTTCTTTTAACTTTCTTTCTGCCCCCTTTTCTCTTTGTTCTCCTTCTGAGATTTCCATGATGAATATATTGGTAAGCTTGATGGTGCCTTATAGGCTCCTCAGGCTTTGTTCACTTTTCTTCCTTCTTTCCTCCATATGTTCCTCAGACTGTATGATTTCAATTGTCTTATCTTCAAGTTCACTGATTCTTACTTCTGCCAGCTCCAATCTGCTGTTGAACTCCTCTAGGAAATTTTAATTACTGTTACTGTGGCGTTCAGTTCTGTTTGGTTCCTTTTCACAATTTCTGTCTCCTTATTGATATTGTTTGTGCTTATTTATTATTTTCCTGATTTCCTTTCAGTCTTTGTTCATGCCTTTAGCTACTTGAGCATATTTAAAATGTCTTTGGTGTATACCAGGTCTGGTCCTACTCATTGATGGCTTTTAATACTTTAAACTTCTCCTTTGCCTGGGCCATTATACCTTGTTTCTTTGTATGTTTGGAAATCTTTGGAAAAAGTAAAACTCTTTTTCCAGTCTTTGCAGATTGACTTGTGCAATTGCTTCTGTGGGGGAATAGAACCCTGAAGTGTCATCTCACTCCACCATCTAGATTGGGGTGGGGTTATTCAGGTAATTTTTAATTTTAAGTTTTTGAATTTTGTCCTTAAGCTGTAGGGTGTAGATTGAGTTGATAACACTGTGATTTTAAATGTAAGAGATCAGTCACTCAGTTTTTAATAATTAAATTAAATTAATTTAAGAGTGTGGGAACTGATGAAAGTAGATTTTTGGTGAAAAGTGGATAATGAAAGTGATAAGAAGCTTAAAAACAGGGCGGAATGATCAATTGTTAGTGTATCTAAGGCACTTGGGAAGAAAGAAAACATGGCAAGATATAAAATTATTCTGCTTTCTATTTTCATGTTTAAAGGTGATTCATCCACAGACAGAGAGGTAATTGTAAATAACACATTGTCTTTGTATGCTGTTACAAATATATTTTAAAAAATACAATGCTTTCTTTCTTGGTAAAATATGCAAACTGCATTCTGTAAAGATATTTGCCTATGTCACTTAATTTGTTTTATTCACGTGTATTACATACCTAGGTCTTTCTCTGTAAGCAGATAACCTCAGTGAAATTTGTCAGACGGATCAATTTTATGCTTTTGAGAACACATTAAATGGGTTATATGTGGCTTGAGGCAGTGTTTATATGTCTGCTGTTAATTTTGTGTAGTTTTTATTTGGCTTATCATTTGACTTTGGAATTTAGCCACTCTTTACCTTTCATTCAGCTTTTCCTTCAAAATGTTGACAATAACACACAGAGAGAGCATGACTGAGCAAAATACTCTGTTTATTCTTATTCATGTTTCGAAGTGATTCACGTTCAGTTATTCATTTTCTGAATCACCATTCTTTAAAAAAACGATTTGTTTTTTCCTAGGATTATGTTCTTTGGGGCTGTTTAATTGTAATAATCTTTCCATTCTAGAGGTATAGACCAACTTGGTTAGAAAAACTGAAGATTAGGTATGTGAAGCAAACAGAGTCTCATGTGTTATTGCCTACTGTTGAAAAGATAGAGACTAAGAAAACAAAGTTCAAAAGAATGCTTACGGGAAACAGTAGAAAGGTAAAATTTTTCTTCCTCTCCTGAATTTTTTTCTTTTAATCATCTAGGTCAGAGTTTGCTAAAAGTAATGTGAAAGCTCCCCTCCAGTCTGTCCAGAGAGAATTATTTGGCCTGCAAAGAGTTTTAGAAATTTGTATTAGTTTCCAACATGTAGGATTTAGAAGCTTTAACATGAAGTCTAAATTTTCATAGCTGCCTTCTTTAATGAGGGCATATGTTATGAACATCCCACCTTCCACCTCTAACCCTCCTCCGTATCCACATCCACATTCATGTGCTTTGCTCTTCTGGTCTCTATGGGCATTTGAGTTTGTTACTCTTTCTAGGGCGATTAAATGAGATGTTCATGTAATGATTATTTGAATTTGGCAAACCATTGCAACTGAAGGTTACTGGCCTATGCAGTAACCTTCAGTTAATTAACACTGAGGCTAAGGGACAAGTCGGCACAATAAACTGAATTTTATGTACATTGATATACATGGTGCATTTTTCTACAAGCCAAATAGTGATTGCTTGCTGGTTTCCAAAATATTGTTCATGAAGAAAGTTCAAAAGGACTTTTTTTTCCCTTCATGACCCTTAGAAGTCATTAAAATATTTGTTTTAAATTAAAGATTAAAAAGTGACTCAATTACTGGCTTGAAATGAAAAACTTCAGAAATTCAAATGTTAATAGGAACTACAGTAACTTCTCATTTACTAATCAAGGGCTGGGTCATTAAAACAAAACGAAAAACAAAACAAAACACAAGAGAGAAAAACTACCTCCCTTTCAGGAACTTTTTGTATGGATAGAACTGATAAGAAAAGGGATTTATGCCTTATTTAATTTATTTGATGTAAATGAAGTGTTTACATTATGTGAAGATATATTAAATTTTATGCTTCTTGAAGTTTATATTTAAGGGCAAAATTGCTAATTAGTATAAGAATCAGTCCATTGAGATAATCTCCTTTGGAAACTCTTCCTGGTAATTGTTGTGTTTTACCAATTAAACAACTCCCTTTACATCTTCTGTGTCAGTCCAACTCATTCATTTCCAATTAGGAAAAGTGATAAGAAAGATCAAGAGAAGATAGTTTGCAGAGTAGCTACATATCAGTTCCACTTATATAAAACCTTTAAATGGTACTGTAATGGACAAAATATAAAATAAAGCTAATGCGTGTTAGATGATAATATAGTTAAGTGGATTTTTTCCTGGTTGAACAAAAGAATTGACAATTTAAAACCAATAGATCAGTGTCAGTCAAGAGAGATGCTTGAGTGGTGAGCAGGGAACTCTCACCTGTGTGTGGATGTGGTGGGTTTGGCAAAAATAGAAAAATAACAGCAACAATAACAAAAACAAAACAACCTCAAGGTCCAGGAGGACATCAAAAGTTAAAGTTGACAATGGAAAATAAGAACCCAAAATTCAGAAAGCTCCTGTCTTTGAAGTAAACAACACTTCTTTTCTCTCTTATTTTTTTTAAGAGTCTAGATTCCTGTCATATTGCTTTTTTAGAAGAAGCTATTCATAAACATTTGTTGACTGAATGAGATGCAAGATGCATTTTGCAGTAATAGTGGCACTGATGCCTAGGCCCCGTTTAGAAATTCTGATGTAATTGATATGGGATGCGGTTCAGGCATTAGTTTTTGTGTACGTTTTTTAGGTAATTTGAACGTTCAACCAGGGTTAAGATCCACTGAATGAGTTACATTTATTACAAGTCTAAGATTTTCTGAGGTGAAAGGAAGATTCTGTATCTCACATACTATGCAATAGCTACTACCTAGTGATACATATTTCCCCAAGGTTCTTGATAAGACTGAGAGCCAAAAAAAATGGAAATATCCCTAATATGTGATTTTCAGTCTCCAGCTTAATTGTATCTTCTCAGTTATGCTTATACCATATATACATGCGTGGATGCATGCACATCAAAGGTACATTAATTTCGTATAAGCTGTGGATTAGTCCGTCTTGTTTCTCTCGGTTTGCTTTTTCTCAAGTTCTCAACCCCCTTCTTCCTCCTCAGAGCCCCCACTGCCTAGGAGAGCATACTTGGGCCACAGGGTCAACCATGGGAATGGAGCTGGCTCACTAATTGCAGGAATAGGATGGTCAGGTGGATTGTTATTATAGTTAACATCAGCCTGATTTGCATTTTTCTAATTATTCTTAAAAGGCATTATGTATAATTGAAAGTTACCAAGCATGCTAGAGTCCTAGGAAAATAAACCCATGAGTTAGAAGACTGCACCATAGTCTTAGATTTTTAAGGGCCACCTAACTCTGTGACTTTGAGCAATTTATTTACCTGCCTTCACTTTATTTTCCTTTCTGGAGTGAGGCAATCATGAAGGCTCCTAGGTCTTAAAATACAAAATGCTACTTTTGTTATTAGTTTAAGATGATGTAAACATCCACTTGTGGCTAAATACTATTTTTCCAACATAAAAAAGAATCCAGTAAAAAATTATATAACAGTGATCACAATTTATGTAATTTTTTGTATATTCATACCTTGGAGGTATTTTATTCGTAATGTGGCTCATTATAAATTAAGTCTAAACCAATTTAGAATTATTTTTAAAATCATGGGTGAGGGAGAACTTGTTATTGATGGATGCCTCCTTGTCTAATAAAGAAAAAAGAAATAGAATATAAAAACTGTGTATTAAAATCAATCTTCGGATTGGGCCTTAGTTTATTGTCAGTATTTAACTCGTGATCAATATTTAAGTCACTGAATGATTCTTAGAAAAACCTTTAATAGCTTCCCTGAATAGTCACATTTTAATCCTATAGAATGATATAAATATTCAGAATGGCTTATCTTAAATAATTCTGGGAAGAAAAACATTAATACCTGTTAGTTTCTTTTTATAGTTTTTTTTTTTTAACAGTGCACACATATAGAGTTTAAGTATTTTTAAAATGAGATCTTTAGAAGAATGTGTGAGAAAACTCAGGATGATTCTTATAATTAATTTGGGAATTTACAGAGCCCATAGTTAATTAGGTATTTCTGAACTAATATCTAAATCTCTGGCTAGTGTTTTGCAATGGGATAATTGATTCTTTTGCAGAAAATTAAATTCTGATTTTTTTTTAAAGTTAAAAGAATGTACTACATCAGTAAATTGTGAGGGATGATTCTTATTTTTTCTTCTAACAGGTGTCCTAAAAAAACACATTTACTATGTGGTATCTGCATATGCTTTGGAAGAAATGTAGTTGTTTGGGACAGGCCTTAAAAAATATAAATAAGAATTTCAGAGCAATAATGTTACATTAAGGTAGACAGAATACCTTACTTTAAATACTAAACAGTAAAGAAATTCATACTGTATTTTCAAATGGAAGGATTTGGTCTGAAGTCTTCAAGCCTAGATATGTATATTGTTGCCTCCTTTTATGTAATTTTTACAGTATCTCTTCACTATAACTGAAAACTGACTGTACCCTCTGATCATTCTTGAAGGAGGTGATTTGCTGAAAGAGAGCATTTGATCTTGCCACATTTACCAGAGTTAATCTTGGTTAAGAGACTTAAGTTGCTAGACATCAGATTCCTTATAAATTGGGGATATTAATGGTACATAACTGATAACAGTTTTATGAGGATGAAGTAAAACTGTGTATAAAGTGTTTAGCTTAGAGACTGCTACATAGCAAATACTAAATTAAAGCTGATAGTGCTGTTGCTATCTTGCCTGTGTACTAAAAAATTATTTGTTCTTTGCCATTGGCTTGTCCTCTCTGTAAAAGTAATGCCTCCCTCCCTCCCTTTTACAATCCATGTATTCCCTGAAGCAGTGAAAGTAATTAAGTGGTTTACTTTAATGGATCTTTTCTTCTAGCTTATTCCAGGTAGGAGTAACCAGAAAGTAGGTGATGATTTTAATTAGAAACAGAAATTAACATCCTTTTTGAGGATAATTCTCCTGATGATATCGAGACGTGACTGTGAGATTTGTCATAGGGCAGTTTATGGAATGAGTTACTTCAGATGAGCAGAGGTTGTTCTTTCAGGGGCAGAGGAAGATAGTTTGGATTTATATCTTAGAGAAATGGAAGAATTCATGTGCTGCAGGTATACAATCTTTAGCTCTTTAGCAAATAATTTGACTCTACAGGGTCATGCCTAATGGTTGAAACAGAATTTTGCCTATATCGATGAAAGATCATTAGAAGTTCAAATATGAAGTCTATTTGGATGACATAGATATCATTCTAGAAAGATCTTGGGTACTCTCATATGGTATTAGGAAAGTAAAAGGTTTCCTGGGAAACCAGATAAGCCATTTTGAGGAATAATTTTATCAAGTCATTTAAATTTTGTGTTAGATTTTGAATTCTCTCTTTTTCTCTCTTTTTTTTTTCATTGGGGAGGGGGGCTGTTAACTGGTCTGTAAAGAAGCCAGCAGGTTAAGAAAGTTTTAAATTAGTACATTCCTAATTCTACACACAAACACACACACATGCACACACACATTTTCTTTGTCATCTCAATGATTTCTAAAGGAAAATTTAAATAGAGACAGTATGAAATCCCATGATGCCAAGATTTTTATTAGAACGGTAGTTTTGCACTTTTCTTTTTGGTGTGATTTGCTGTGCCTTCAAAAGACTGAGCAGATGAATGGTAGTTATTAAGTAAAACTGGTCAAATCTACCTGAAATTGGCTGAGAAGGAACACAACAGTCTCTGCCCTGAAATGAAGTAATAATTAGTATTAAAATGGTCAGGAATTTTCCTATTCTCTGTGTCTTGACAGTTATTAGCAGTGTATTGCTATATACTTTTGAAACTGTGTGTGTTTTACATAGAAAATCATTGGGATAGGAGGCTAATACTGTAGTAGCTTTTATAGACTTCATCCATGTCAGAGAAAGGAATATATGAAAGAATATACACATAGTTATTTTAATTAGCCAATCTAGATATGCTGATCTACAGATGAAAATCAGCATAGTTTAGAATGGTATAGTTGTTTTTTTATCCAAGAAATATAAAACACCTAGAGAACATTTAAGTTGTTATGAAATAACCATTTCGGTTAGCACTGTAAATCAATTTGGGATTAATATGATGTGCTTTATAATTATACCCACATTACTTTCACATCATGCAGATAAGCTTAAATTTGTTGAGCTAGTACTCAGATATCTCATTTTTAACTCTTTTGGGAGAAAATTCTGACCAGTGTAATAAAATGTGAAACTATTAAGGAAATGCTTCCAATGTGGGAACTGGTATTTGGGAGAGGAGGGTAGATTAATGTTGCTGGGATTTATTGATCTTCCTGTTGATCCTGGTTAATGTGGAGTCCAGAAAATGGATGCCATTTTGGGATCAGAAGTAAGATCCCAACTGGTTACATGGTTTTCTCCCTAGTTGGCCAGAAAAGGATCTTTCAGCTTGTTATGGTTTTGCCTCTATAAGCTAAGGAAATAGTGGATAGACAGTCAGCTGTAATAGGATCATTGTGAATGTTTGTTGAGTGAATTAATAATTGCTTACCTGTCACCTAGTAAAGAAAGAAGGAAATCATGAATAGAAAAGAAAAATGCTCAGCAATATGATTTTTATTGGTAAGACTCATGACCCATGTTACAACTAGTTTCCAAATCAAATTTATTTCAAGGACACATGAGAGGAAGCAGTTTGCATGTGGGGTAGTACAAAGCAATGATAAAATAGGAGGAAAACACTTGTAGTGTTGTTTTCTTCAGAGAGTAAAGAGAAGGAAGTATTTGCAGTAATAAAAATATGTAAGTATAAACTGAAAAAAACCTCTGGCTCCCATTTTTGGTAGACAGGGAAACCCAAAGCAGAGATTAAGCAGTATAACTTGCTCTCTACATGGAGTAAGCTCAAGGCTCAAAAACAGACATCAGGTCTTCTGACTTTGGGCATTTACAAGGTGTTCTTTTCAGCACTATGTAGACATGGGTGAAAATCTTAATTTGGAGTGTGGTATATTGGGTTTCCAGAACCAGCAGTATGTTCGTTTGTTTTTTTTCTCAAATTGATTTAGTTTTCCAAGATTGGTGAATTCCTAAGAAAAACTGGTTTTTTGAGAGGAAAAAATTTCCTTTCAAACTGAAGACTTTATTGGCAACTTTGAAAGGAGTCAGACTAGCCAATTCCCCTGTCTCAGTTTTTATCAAAGGAAAGCCCACAAGGACTCTTCGGAGTGAGGGATGAAGAGGGGAGCAAGAAATGTGTGGTGTCAGGGAAGTGGTTTAGCTCAAAGGAGGATAAATAAGAAAGAAAAAAGTTTAAAGTAATGAAAAATTCCCCTGGGAGAGAGTTACAGTTTCTTGTCAAAATCACACCTTTCCCAGTAAAGCAAAGCAATTTAGCTTAAATGGTATTGACTGTTTCCATCTGGGAAGTTAGAGGCCCAATTATTCAGAGACTTGAGGAACATAGAAATTACCTTTTGTACAAGAGGGAAGAGCACATAGATGAATGATGACCCAAGTTTGGGCACTGTTTTGGCCTTCTTTTCTGGTACCCATTTCTTCTTTCTTTTGCTTGCTTGTGGTTCATTAGTTCATCAGAAATACTGGAAAGTGACTATGGAGATAGAGCCCAAAAGAAGTTCCTTTGCTTTTTTTAGTGCAGTCCATTTGAATAGTTCCTTAAGGACCCACTAGGATGTCCAATTTCTTTGTGAACTTTTCTTCAGCAGTTGTATTCTGAAACTTTTTTTTTTCCGTTGATACATTTATGAGAATTTAGTGTTTCTAGCGCTATGTAACTCCAGATTTAGTGTGCTTGATTAATGTCATTTTTTACTCCTAGCCGTTTTTGTATTGTTTTACAAACTTCACTACTACTGTGCTTATGGTTCCTTTTAAAAAAGAGTTATTTTCACATTTATATATTCATTTGCTCTTACAGCAAATACTTACTGGATACCTACTGTCTGCCAGAAGTTCTGTATGCATAATATTTATAAAATTGTTTTTTTATTTTCTTTACTTTTTTGAGGTGCTAGGGGCTGGGGATGGAACCTGGGATCTCATATGTGGGAAGTCAACCATTGAGCCACTTCTGTACCCCTGAGTTGGTTTTTCCATTTTTAAAAAAATTATTTGGTTTTTTTTTTTTGCTTGTTTTTTTTTTTAAGGGGCACCAGAAACTGACCCCTGGACCTACTATGTGGGAAGTAGGTACTCAACCACCCCCCAAATTCATTTCTGAGCAGTTTCGTTTGCAGACTTGGTCTTGAGAGGAATTATTTTTGGTCACTTTTTGGAAACAATAATAATATATTCTGAATTTTCTATGTGGATGATAGAGAAATGCAGTAGAAAATCTTCCTGAGTAATTCTAAATACAAATAAATCACAATTAGTAATGAATGTTCTAAATAAATAAAATGTATGTTTATAATTAAGCATGAATCCTTTTACATAGCTAATACTGTCTTTTGGGAATTATGTAATCCTCTTCTTGTTTCATGGGTAAAGGAATATTTTCCTTTATAATAAAAATAAGTAGCACTTTATAGAGCATCCTGCATGCTACTTTTCTAAGCATTTTGCAATATTGATTCATTTAATCTTCACAATCACCCTATCTGATACTGTTAATGTGTTAAACCAGTAGTCCCTGATTTGCACACCAGAGGGAAGTTAAAACAGCCCATTTATAAATAATTGTGGACTTCACAACAAATGTATAAATTCTTAATGTCCAGTACAGCAGCTGATAATCTGCTCATTGGATTCTATCACTGAACCTGGAGCACTGAGAAAATGTCGTATGTGTGCAGATGGAGACCTGACCCTCCACCTGGTAGGGGGAGAGAGCTTTCTTTAATTTTTCTGCTTTTGGCAAATTATCACACCTTATCTCCATTAAGTAATCCTCCATCATACATTTTTGAAAGATTAAGGAAGAAGAAAATGCTAAACTAACCAGGAGTAAGCAATAACATGGAAGCATATTCAGAGCTCATTGTAAACATGGAAGTATCTTTAGAGCTCATTGTAAAGATGTGTCTGAGAGAGATTAATCTGTCCAAGAGCACCCAGCACAGCTATGATAGGCTCTGTAATTCTTATCATTAGATTCAAATCCCACCTTTTCCCTACTTGGATGACTTTGGCAAATTACTTAAACCTCCAGAGCGTCAGTTTCTTCCTGTGCAAAAAGCATACAGTGATACAATTTACTTCACAACATTAATTAGAATACTAAACAAAATAATCTCCTTGGAAGCATCTAGTTCAGTGTTTTGTTTCAGAGTAGGCACACAATAAATGCTAATTTTCCTTTTTCCTCACTATCTCTTACTCTCCATGATTTATTCTGCTACCCTAGGACACAACTCTGAGATTATGATGCTACTCAAGGGACCAGACGATTCTGCTGGCAGACATTCCCAAAACACACAGCTGTTTCATCACAGGTCTATTGATTCCTTCTGTCTTTAAAATTCTGCAATCGTAGTATCTCACTTTTACTTTGTCAGACTTCTTAACAGTCTTTTAACGGCTCCATTTCTGTTGTGTCTAAGATTTATTTGATATCACTGAGGACCACACTGGCAAACAGGCTGTCTTGCTAGCCAAGTATTTGCCTTTGGAGACTTCCAGAGATTGTGATTGTTCTACTCTTGCAGCACATATAGTTACACTTCCAACAGGTGGACCCTTGAAATTTCTAGCAATGTTTATGTACCATTACATATTTAGCAACCTGTTGTAAATTATCCAGCCAGACATGAATTGTCAGAATGAACAATAGCTGGGCTTGTACATTGCTGACTTTCATATTGTAACCTGAAAGATAACAACCTTTTTTCTGTTTGGAATGAACACTCCTCTGACTTTATATGATTTTGAATAATTAACTACATCAATTCTAGTCTGATAGCAAAATAATACAGTATCCATATTTGGCTAGTGACAAATACCTATTAAGATCTGTGCATGTACCTTTGTTATATTATGTAATATGTATTTTCAGTAAGAACCTTGATATAGGAAAATTGGTGAGTAGAAGAGCAGTATCGGGTCCAAACAGCAGAAAAGGGTATGAAGTATTAGACAATGGTAAGTCACCATTAATTTAAAAATCAAGTGACCATCGTATAAACAAATGAGTCAAAATAATTTAAAATAGTTCTTTATCCTACCTTAAAAAAGGGAGGGTGGAGAGATAGGTAAACAATAGACAGGTAGGTTTGAGGATTATTTAATAATTTCCTTAAGAAAGAATAACGTTAACTCAGTACCAATGATGATTATAGTAATGAAACAAACAAAAAAGGTGAGCTAAATTACTTATAATGTGTTAGTACAGTTGTGAACAAAGTGTTTAAATTCATGTGGCACTATAGAGAAGTATGAGATGTAAAAATCAAGAGAGGAAATAAATCTTAAATTATCTAAATTTTTTAAAGTTTGTTTTTTTCTTCAGAGGCTTAACATTTTTATTTTGCAGAATTCCTTCACATTTGGTTGCTAGGAAAATGTTTTTGATTATTAATTTCAGAATAAACCTAATCATTTTCAATATGATAAATATGTCAAAATATTAGAAGAGTCTGCACCATATTTGTTTTTTTTTTAATCCCCATTTGTCATTTCATACAGGGTTTTGTATTTTGTAAATATTTAAAATTGAACTGAAATATTTAAGAGATTTTAATTTACAAGCAGCAGATATGACATGGACATTTAGTTTCACACGTAATATTTTTGCCTTTTTTAAATAGCAGTGACAATAGAGAACCCCTGTTTTCTGGTGAAATAGCAAACAAAGCTGTTTACTGAATTGGGGAGGAGAGGAGGGAACAGTGAAGGAGGTGACTGTCAAGGTGGAAATTAAATGTAAATATAATTGCCCTTCCCCAGTGTGCCAACTTTCCAAACTGCTGGCAATTTTCCTTTTTTGACAGAGCCAGAAATTTGCTTCATAAAGATTTATAGGAGTTAATAAACCCTCATAACTACTTGAGAGTTATTGGTTATTAAATACTGCAGTAGTGTGATGGGAATTAGCTCTTGTTTTTGCAAAAGTGACCTAGACTACATTGAGGAAATGAGTGTTTTGATCAGAGATAAAAAGGGGGAAGTCTTAGGAGGTTTGTTGCAAGAGATATTTTAGAGGTTAGGCCTCCGAATATGGATTTGCAGAGGGGTAGGTCAGGGTTGGGGAGCAGTTATTAAAAACGAAATTAGAATTCACGACTGATAGGTCTTTCCATTTCAATTATTTGAAATCTGTAATATTTGAAGGTTTCTGTCATCAAAAAAAAAAAAACAAAACCATCTTCCTGTACAATCTTACATCTCGGTCCTGGGACTGATGCTTTTTATGTTTCTAGTACTCCGGGGTAGAAGAGCATTCATTTCCTCACATAGTACTCATTTCATGTTAATTATATCTAAGATTCTGTATTATGCACAATGGAAGATAAAATATTAATTGGATACAGGTTTTGCCTTAAAGAAGGTTATAGTTTAGAGGGAAAAACAAACTAAGGTCATTAAATGTTGGTTGAGCAACTGAATGAAACAATTTATAGACAATTGTAGTAGTCATGAGGGTGAAACTTACAAAGGGCAAGACTCAAAATTAACACTTAACATAATTAAGAGAACAGTCAATTAATACTTATTGACTTTCTCCATTAAATATACTAAGTGAAGTTGATTTTCAAAATCCATTTAGACAATGTTCTCTCATTGATTATTTCTTTATGAATGATTTTAGGGAACACTGTTCCAGCTTTGTAATGGTATGAGGGCAAAGTAAGGTATTTAATCTTTATTAAAAAAGACCTTGCCAAAAACTGTCCGCATTAGGCTTGTACAATAATTAACATTTTGGGGGTTGAGAAAAGAGGTAGAGCTATCATCCAATCAATGACAGTCTTTCTTTTAAAGTTTAAAATCTATGACATTTTTGAAAAATGGAAATAAATCTATTTTTTCCAAATAAGGACATGTTTATCATTTATTTTCTGATCACAGGTGTGGACCCAACATACAAATTAAAATGATGAATAAATTATATATGAGAATTAATTTTCCTTATTCATCAAGTGCTTCATTTGTGGTGGGTTCTCTGCATAATGCTGGATACAGAGATGATTCAGGGACTTAGCCCTTGACCTCAGAGGTTTAGTGCTTTAGGAAAATGTGTAAATAAATACCTTTAGTGCAATATGCTAAGTATTATAACTGGGAGAACAAACTCTAATGGGAGTTGGTAAGGAATGAGTCATACTGAGCCTGTCATTTGGATATGTATCTTGAACGATAGAATGATTTTACTTTTGATCTTATCTGACATGGGTGTGATATAGCTATAGAACACCTTGTTACTTTAGAAATAGTTTAGTGATTACAGATTGGAGATTGGAGAGGCAAAGGGTGTATACACAGGTAAAATGATTGTCTGCACTTTAAAATTTTCTAGGGTTGCTCTTTGCCATATCTCCCATTGAGAAAACTGAAATTGACTTTTTTCCTAGTGTGGGCCCTGAGAGAGGTACTGTGTTTTCCTCTTTTCCTTCACAGATACACTTCTGAGCTGACTCATGCATAGTGTGTAAATGGGGAGGATGGTTGAGTGTGCTAGGAGCTCTTATTTAAATAACATAATCTATCAATTAATGTGTTAACTTTATCAGATTATCTACAAACGTGTAATTTAAAGTCTACAGAGCAAACAAGATTTACTCAATAAATATTCATTAAACAAATGAGTGAACAGGTTGGGATATTGGATTTTTTTAATTGATATGAGTGGTGAGGAAATTTGGGAGAAAAGGTTTTGCATCATTAGTTTGATGGCACAAGGTGTGAGGGATCAGAGGAGAAGGCCCAGGAAGGCATGTGATTGCTTGAGGTTCAATTACTGAGAGACACTCCCATGTCTCTGGAAATTTTGGAGTCACTTTTAGAAGGATGCTTTAGGTTTCTAAGACCCAGGTGTATAGGTAAATATGACCTAGGGTATCAGATCTTTTAAAACCTAGGTATCACTGTGTAAGGCCTTCATACACTGCTAATGTACATGATATAGCCATTGTCTCTCTTTTTTCTTTTCTTCTATGCTGGAAATTAAAATAAGCAAATAAGTCACATCGGGTCTTATTTATAAAATTGAATATGAATTGGAATTTTAAAATTTTTATATGATTTTATTACAAATAATTTTAAAGATGGATAGGCTAGAAATAATGCTCTAGAATATATAGACTAGATAAATTATTAGAGCTGCAAGTACATTTTTTAAGTTTCCTTTTAGTGTAGTATAATGTACATGGACCCTGGAGTCAGGATTGAATTTGCATGCCGGGTTTGAATCCTGGATCTGCTACTTAGATGCTAGATAACTTTTAAGGAAGTTAAATAACTTATCTGTGTTTCTGTTTCCTCATTTGTAAAATGGAGATAATAGCATTTCTCTTGTAGAATGAGGGCCACGGTCATGGGCTTGCTACCAGTAAAGTCACACAGAGCTCAGCATTCTGAGGAGGAGGGCCTTGTCTTGGTGTTCAGTGCTCTGTGATTGCCATCTTTTTTTTTTTTTTTTTAGTTTTTTTTTTTTTTATTGACTTTGTAATAATATTACATTAAAAATATATATGTGAGGTCCCACTCAACCCCACCCCCCCACCCCCCCTCTCCCCCCCCCCCACAACACTCGTTCCCATCATCATGACACATCCATTGGATTTGGTAAGTACATCTTTGGGCACCTCTGCACCTCATAGTCAATGGTCCACATCATGGCCCACACTCTCCCCCATTCCATCCAGTGGGCCCTGTGAGGATTTACAATGTCCGGTGATTGCCTCTGAAGCACCATCCAGGGCAATTTGTCTATTCACCCCCCTTGTTGTTTGTGCTCACTGTCTACTCTCTATGTCCTTTCGCTGTGTACTCTCTGTGTCTGCTCGTCCTTTCTTTAGGATGCACTAGGAACCGAACCTGGGACCTCCCATATGGGAGAGAGGTGCTCAATCACTTGAGCCATCGCTGCTCCTTGCTTTGTTGTGTCTCTCATTGTGGGTCCTCCTTGTGTCTTCTTGTTCTATTATCTTGTTGCATCAACTCCCCACACCAGCCTGTCATGCCAGCTCACTGTCTTGCTCATCTTCTCCAGGAAGCACCAGAAACTGAACCTGGGACCTACCATGTGGTAGGCAGGAGCTCAATTTCTTGAGCCACATCTGCTTCCCTGATTGCCATCTTGATGTTATTATTAATTTTATCTTTGAATTTATATTTTGTAGTGAAGTTTGCTTGAACAGTGGATCATGTGCTGGGGGCTTGGAACCTTGGCTCACACATGGTCCCATTCTTTCTGGCCTCCTCTACCTCCCCTTGACCCCAGAGGAGGCCTGGGTGTGGGGGAGGGGGTCGCCAGATCATCCTGGCGGTGCTGAATGGTGGGGATGGAGGGGAAGCCTGGGACCCTGTGAGGGTATGCACTAATCCTGAAAATATCTGATGACAGGATGGGAGAGAGACTGTTGAAGAAAGGAACATGCTTTTTTCCCATATTTTTAAAAAGGGACCCTGCATTTTTATTTTGTGCTAGACCCCACAAATAATGTAGCAGACCCTGTTTAGGGTTTATTGAGGATTGAAGAATTAATAGATGTAAAGCAACTAGAACAATGCCTGGCACACAGTAAGCACTAAAGAAAAATTTGCTGTTATCTATCATTTTTATATATTTGGCATATTTATATATCCATATTTTCATAATTATATTTATGTAACATAATTTTACAAAATCATGTAGGTTATTCATTAGTATCATTTCCTTGTTCATATTTTTTAACAAATCAATTTTATTGAAACAATAAAGCATACGGTCCATTCAACGTGTACAATAAGTGGTATTTGGTATATTGTCATGAGGAATATTCATTTCATTGCATTCAGATGGAAATCAATCTTTTTAAATAAAGCATAGACTCTAACTGTTTATAAATGTGTGAGGTCTAGTCAATAGTGTGGACTGATTTCACATTTGGATTTTTAAGTATAATAATGGCAAAAATATTTGTAAGATGAAAGTTACATGATAGTACAAAATATAATTATAAACCTACTTTTGTACTACAATTTGACATGAAGCCAGCATGCTGCAAAGATTTTTTATTCATTAATGTGCTTTATGCACTCTAGTAGCAAGCAAAAAGCAAACTCCAGAAGAGTATTTTTGTTTTGTTCTTCTTGTTATGTTTTTTCTGATAAATACAATTTATTTTCTTTTAGCGTACAGTTTCTTACTCTTTTTTCTTTTTCAGAAAATATTTGTGTGACATTGTACAAATGAATGTTTTTATTTATGTTTTGTTAAATAAAATCAAGTTAAACAGGTGGTATATACCATAGATGTGCTGTTACTTTTGAATTTGCTTGGTATTGCATAGCAAATTTTGGGAGAATTCAAGAAAGAAGGTGACTCTTGGCTTCAACATTATCATTGTCTTTTTTGAATCATTAATGTTCTGAATTGGACTGTCTATACAGAGAGCAGATTGTGGAATGATGATTCACCATCTGCTTCTCATATATACAATGTGTAAGAATATAAGCTAAAAAGTATAGTAGGGTCTTCTGTTTTATAGTGGTTGTTTAGTGAAGCTTTGCCATTTGGGATAATTATATTTCATATGAATAACTTTATTAAATTATCATAAAAGAACTCTTCATTGGTAATCTCAATATGTGGTTTTGTCTGTCACTGCATGTATAAAACTTTTGTTCTCATTTTGGGCCAAACCTTGGTGAAGGACCAGGAAATCTTAGATAAGTGTACTTGAGATCTGTTTGAGCTTGGCCAAATGCATTGGTAGATTAAAAAGTGTTGTTGCGGCAAACTGGTAACAACATATGACTTTGGCTCACTCCTCCAGCCCGCCCCACCAACCCCCAGGCTTAATTTAAGCTGAGGTGATAGGAAAGATGATCAAACAATTTTAGTAAAACCAAATTCAGTTTTTATACATGCTATACAATAGACATTAGAGGTTACTGAACAGAATTTGTTTCAGAATTGGTAAGGCATAAACCCAGGCCATCCTATTTATAGGACAAGTGGGGATGGGTGGGGAGAACTTAGAATTTACTACTAGGTTAATTAGGTGATTTTTTAAAAATCAGGGTTGATTTCATGGTGTTGCTGTACACTTCAGGAATCTTGTCCCTTGAGAGGTGCCCCTGTCAAGTTTCTCAATAGGTTCTTTTCTATCTTTGTGGGAAACACATACTTAGCGAGATGCAAACTCCTGGAGTCAGCAGCAGGTAGCAGCCACTCTTTCACCTACCTAGACGTTATATGTGGACTTCATGGCAGAGTGCAACTGATATGAAAATAGCCGTTTCTCAAACAAGAGAGATGATTAAGAAGTACATCATAAGAGAGAAGAGTGTATTAGTCAGCCAAAAAGCTGCTGATGCGAAATACCAGAAATTGGTTGGTTTTTATAAAGGGTATTCATTTGGAGTAGGAGCTTACAGATACCAGGCCGTAAAACATAAGTTACTTCCCTCACCAAAGTCTATTTTCACATCTTGGAACAAGATAAGATGGCTGCCGACTTCTGTGAGGTTTCAGGCTTCCTGGGTTCCTCCCTTCCAGGGTCTTACTTCTCTCTCAGTTCAGGGCTCCTCTCTTCCTGGGACTTGCTTTTTTTTCCTCTGTGAGCTTACTTCCCTGGGCTCCAACTTAAGGCTTCAGCATCAAGCTCCTACATCAAAACTCCAACATAAGAACCCTCAACTCTGTCCTTTACCATGCCTTTTATCTATGAGTCCCCACTTACCAAGTGGTGGGGAGTCGATGCCATAATGACATGGCACAATCAAAGCCTTAATCATAACTTAATCACGCGCAGGTACAGATAAGATTACAAACATAATCCAATATCTATTTTTGACCTCATAACCATATCAAACTGCTATACTCTACCCTCTGAATTCCAAAAAGACATTATAATATTTGAAAAAACCTTAATTAAATCAGTAACAATACAAGTACTAAATCATATCACAGTCAACTTAAAGAAATACAGTTTGTTTGGAGCAAAGTCCTATCTGCTATAGATTTGTGAAACTTATAAAACAATTTATCTATTTCCAATACACAAATGGACAGACAAGTAATAAACATTTTCATTACAATAAGGAGAAATTGGGAGGGAAACCTGAGTCACAGGTTCTCTACAGTTCAGTAAACCTGCAGGGCATCCTCCATTTGGTTTCAGTCTGAGTGTCATTCTTAAGATGATGCTTTCTTCTCCTTGGTACCTTATATGAACCCACCCTTTCCACATACTTGCCCAATGGCCATTTTTTTGCTCCACCCATCATTTTTTTGTTCCAAGCATCTGGGTGTGGACCAAGCTCCAGACCTCACCCTCCAAGAGTGTTGGGATGATTGTCACACCATACCCAATCTTTGGGTTAGAGTCTTAATCCCCCAATACAGTGATGTGAAGACAACATTCCCCCTAACCTTTGGCATACAGGCTCAACTCTCTCAGAGCAATGAGTTGACCACCTGGCCTTCCCTAACCTTTGGGGGACAGGTCCACCCCTCTCAGACCTGTGGGGTGCTGACCTTAACCACCATAATCCTTGGGGATCCTCTGTATCCTGGGGTGGCAAAACTCTCCCAGAACATTGGATGGGAACATCTACCCTTTTCAACTGCTGGTGCAAACTTACTCTCTCTCTACACATGGATGGGGTTCCTCTTTTGGCCCAAGGTAATATCTTTAATTCCAGATGTCAGCTTCCATGGTTTTCTCTTCAAGCTGTTTCTCCTTCAATCTCTCCTTTCCATGTCCCTTTTAGTCCAAGCTGACAGTGGTTTTGTTCATCCTGTTGTCTCAAAAACTTTGTTCGTTTAGCATGCAAGAATCATCAGGGGTCCAAGTCATCACACAGTAATATTTTCCACAAGTCTTTCTGAAATAACTACATCTTCAATCTTGATTTACAAGTTCCAAGTTTAGTTAAGTCCTCCAGTAGGGTACTTTCATCTTGGAACTTGATATCCAGAGCTTTGAATTTCCAGAATTAGTTTTTTTTTTTTGTGCCTGACAGTTCAGTCCTCAGTATATCTCTCTTGTCTAGCATTTTGCTATAAGCTGCATGCAAAAGCCAAGCTGCATTCTCTGGGTTTACTTTGGAAATTTCTCCAGCTAAATTCCCAGGCTCACCATTTTCAAATTCTGCCTTCCATAAAACACCAGGAGTTAATCTTGGTTAGTTCTCTGCAACTTTAAAGCACGGGTCACCTTTCCTCCAGTTTCCAATAATAGTTTCATCATTTAATTCTAAGGAATCATAAAAAGTCTCTTTAGCATTCATCTCACAATTATTTGCTTCTAGGGCTTTATCAAAAATAACTTTAGATTCCATATTGCTACCAACAGTCTCTGCAAAGCAATCTAGGCGTTTTCCATCAAGCATCTCACAGTTCCTCCAAAAAATACCCCTTATCCATTTATAAAACCATTCCAGCATTTTGGTAACTGCAAAAGCACTACCCCACTCCTGGTACCAAATTCTGTATTAGTCAACTGATGCAAAATACCAGAAATTGGTTGGTTTTTATAAAGAGTGTTTATTTGGAGTATGAGCTTACAGATACTTGGCCATAAAGCATAAGTTACTTCTCTCAACCAAAGTCTATTTTCACATGTTGGAGCAAGATGGCTGTCCGTCTGTGAGGGTTCAGGCTTCCTGGGTTCCTCCCTTTCAGGGTCTTGCTTCTCTCTTCTTTCAGGGTTCCTCTCTTCCAAGGGTTTGCTGCTTCTTGGGCTCAGGGTTCCTCTCTTCCTAGGACTTGCTTCTTTTCCTCTGTGAGCTTGCATACCTGGGCTCCAGCTTAAGGCTTCAGCATCAAACTCCAACATTAAAAACCCTCAACTCTGTCCTTTGCCATGCATTTTATCACACCCTAATGATGTGACCCTAATCATAAGTTATTCATGCCCTAATCATAAGTTATTCATGCCCAGGTACAGACCAGATTACAAACATAATCCAGTATCTGTTTTTGGAATTCATAACCATAGTAAACTGCTATACTCAGAGCCAGGCTGCAGATGTATAAAGGATTATAATAATTTGCTTTGTAATTTTAGGAATCAGTAAAGTAGGATTATATGTTGACCCATTTGGGACCAATATACAGTCTTCAAATGTCTGGAAATTCCTTAAAATTCCATGGAGCGTTTTTATTTCTGTATGTGTGTATGTCGATGTTTACAGTTATTAAAAATAATTAGCATTGAGTTACAAATGTGGGTAGCAGAATTTTCCACCTCTCTTGCTTTGTTTTCTAATGGTGTGTATTAGTTTTCATAGCTGAGTTGACAACATGACTAAGGAAAAAGAAGTTACCTATAAATTAGAAAAGAGGTATGACATACATAAATTTTTTGAATGAATACTAATATTTCTTTAGTAATTCTCTACTCTAATTACAACCTAGCCAGAACTCACATTTAGAGGTTACACAGATAAACCAAAAAATAATATCATGTTTACCTTACTCTTTTGATACTAAGATGGAAAACTAAGATGGAATAACTTGTATTATCAGTGTGCTGATAATATGAAAACAGTACGGTATTTTGGTTAAAGACACGGATTTTGGAGTCAGATCTTTCAAGTCTATGTCTGTTCTCTGTTGCCTCATCTGGAAGTAGGATATGATAGTATTTACTCAGAACTGAATTTGGGCGGCGGACTTGGCCCAGTGGTTAGGGCGTCTGTCTACCACATGGGAGGTCCATGGTTCAAACCCTGGGCCTCCTTGACCCGTGTGGAGCTGGCCCATGCACAGTGCTGATGCGCGCAAGGAGTGCCCTACCATGCAGGGGTGTCCCCCTCGTAGGAGAGCCCCGCGCGCAAGGAGTGTGCCCTGTAAGGAGAGCCGCCCAGCGCGAAAGAAAGTGCAGCCTGCCAGGAATGGCGCTGCACACACGGAGAGCTGACACAAAAGATGATGCAACAAAAAGAAACGCAGATTCCCATGCCGCTGACAACAACATAAGCGGGCAAAGAAGATGCAGCAAATAGAGAACAGACAACGGGGGGAGAAGGGAGAGAAATAAATAAATAAATCTTAAAAAAAAAAGATGTAAAGAGAGCTTTTAAAAAAAGATTAAAAAAACTGAATTTGACTTAAAACTAAATTTCAGTGATGAGGAATGGGAGCTGTGATTGTCACTTTTCTGAAACATCTCTCCTTTCAGGAGAAACAGTTTCTGAGTTTCTGAAGGGATACCTGTTTAATCCTTTGATCAGCAAGGAAATAGGGCATTAGTTTATGACTATTCTTTGACTCTCCTTACTTCCACATCTTTGAGCATTTACATGAATGCTTGCTTTATAGGAGATCAAGATCCTATTTTATATTTTTATTTTTGGGGAATGGCAAAACTTTATCCCAGGTGGTTTAAATCAATGTACGTTTCCTCTCTAAGCTTCTCAGAAAAGAAAGAGAATATACGTCGTTTTTTTGTAATTGTCATTTGTTATTGTATATCTTTAATTCATCTGGAGCTTGGACATTGCTTCTAATCTCTATAAATTTTTATCTGCTGTTATTCAGTTAATAGTGTTAGGGAATCTTGGTGGTGAGCAATCTCGAGGACATTTAAGAAATTGTCTTTGATTGTAGAAGGTGAAAATTTATTTTGTTAGAATCTAAAGAAAAAGTCATTGTTGGGTCCAACTTAATTTTTATCCTGTATAATTTTTGTGGATGTTTCCATTTACTTTTACCAAATATGCATACTGCAGCTCAGATATATTTTCACACAGTAGTGAAGGCTCTGGGGTTGAGTTTTGTGGTTAGCGAAACATAAGTAAAAATGTCTGAGGCCATTCATCATAGGAACCATATAAAAGTCATTGATTTGTCTTTGGGAGGAAATAGAAAAAAAATGGGAAAATGTATTTTTCAGTAATGAGACTTTAAAAGACTTTATCCAGCTCTTCTGTAATTTTCTTTTCACCCCATTCCACATTTGTCTCCATATGGACATAATTTTAGACACTTGGATAGCTAAGAAAATCATTCATAAATCTTTCATAAATTAATATTAATGCATTATAAAGAAGATTAAAAAGAAATGATGTGAACATTTTCTTTGGATTAGGAGAAAGTACAGTTTCCCTAAATAGAATTGAAAGTATTCTTATAGGGCCTAATTAAATATATTTTATTTAAAAAAATTAACAATATGGCTTTGTTTTGTTTTTTAAATCATCATACCAAACTAATTTTTCAGGAAAAGAGCCACTTGGTAAATCACAGCTGAAACATTTTACTTAAAAAAAATTTATTCCCCTTAATGTAAAGTTTAATGGTACATTACATTTATAAAGAGAAGTACCTTTACTCATTGATCTTATTAAAATTTTACAGTTGGAAATAAAATTAGCCTTATTTACGGCAAAAAGAAATTGAAGCTAATGATTAGAATGGAAGAGCTGGGAAGTGGATTTGGCCCAACAGATAGGGCATCTGCTTACCACATGGAAGGTCCAAGGTTCAAACCCAGGGCCTCCTGACCTGTGTGATGAGCTGGCCCATACGCAGTGCTGATGGTCGCAAGGAGTGCCATGCCACACAGGGTGTTCCCTGTATAGGGGAGCCCCATGCGCAAGGAGTACACTCCGTAAGGAGAGCTGCCCAGTGTGAAAAAGTGCAGCCTGCCCAGGAATGGCACAGCTCACACGGAGAGCTGATGCAGCAAGGTTACGAAATGAGACACTGATTCCAGGTGCCACTGACAAGAATACAGGCGGACACAGAAGAGCATACAGTGAATGGACACAGAGAGCAGACAGCTGGGGGGGGGGGAAGGGGAGAGAGAAAAAAAAGAATGGAAGAGCTTATTAAAATCATTTTAGAATACTTAATTATGTTAATTTGATATGTAGGCAGCAAAAGACAGGTTTAAATTTCTGAGATTTCTGGGATGAGTTTCCGAACTGTATGGGAAAAATATGTTTTGAATCTTGTACGTATTCAGAACATACGTGTTTTAAATCTCATGCATTTTGAATGTCGTGTTGGTGAGTCATAGATAAAAAAGCAACAAACCAGAATTTGTATATGTCTTTCTTCTTTAGTAAGGAAAGTCAAATATTTACATCTTTTGATTTACCATGATACATCCTCTATTTAACTTATCACAGCAACATGTGAAATAGTTATTGCTATGTCCTTTTTGACAAAGGCTTGAATGATACAGTAACATGTACAACAAGACATGATTAGTAAGGACTAGAACTTGGATTAGATTCCAGGTTTGCCTGATTATATAGTGAAAAGCTAAGCTTTTTCACTATGCAACAATAACTCTGTGACCTTGTCTAAGGGGCTTAACTTCTTTAGGTGACAATTTCTTCATTTATTAAAAAAAAAAATTTAGACTAATTTATTTCTACAATCTCATTGATTATTAAATTTGGAGAGCTCATTTTTTAATCCTTGCTTTTAAAATTAAGACCAGTAAGTACTATGAAGGGTACAGATTCAATAATATATACATCAAACTATTACTTTGATACCTTGTACAGCATTTCAGAATCACAGTCTATATTCATCCAAAAATTAATCCTAAAGAGCTGTTCAGTTGTACTTTACTTAGCAGTGATAAGAATTAGAGAAACAAAAATTTTCCATATATGAAAAATTAACTATAAATTAGTTCGTTCATAATTTGTATCATGTTGTAAAATGCAGTATAATGTACCAAACTTATATTTTGCTTTGTGGTAATTTAGCTTTGTCATATTTAAACTATGTTTGCAAATATACTAGAGAACTAAACAAAGAGGAAGTTGTCACCTTCTCTCCTACATTAAAATTAAAGCCAATAACTGTAAATATATTAACAGTTCATTTGTATAAGAGAAAATTAAAAGCTAATGTCTGCTTTTAATGGAAGCGGATTTGGCTCACTTGATAGAGCGTTTGCCTACCACATGGGAGACCCAGGGTTCAAACCAGGGGGCCTCCTGTCCCATGTGGTGAGCTGGCCCATGCACAGTGCTGATGTGCGCAAGAAGTGCCATGCCACGCAGGGGTGCCCCCTGTGTAGGGGAGCCCCATGTGCAAAGAGTGTGCTCCCACAAGGAGAGCTGCCCCATGTGAGAAAAAAAGCGCAGCCTGCCCAGGAGTGGCGCCACACACACGGAGAGCTGACGCAGCGAGATGACGCAACAAAGACAGACAGATTCTGGGTGCCACTGACAAAAATGCCAGCGAACACAGAAGAGCACACAGCAGATGAACAGAGAGCAGATTCGGGGTGGGGGGAGAGAAATAAATAAAAAATAAATCTTAAAAAAAAAAGAATACACTGTATGATTATTAAAAAAAACTTACATGGACTTTAATAAAATTAATCTTATTAATTTTAATAACTGTAGTGAATATACCAAGAAATTGGAATAAGAATATTTGCCCTATCACAAAATAATAGCTCTTTAACTTTTGTACTTACTCTTTTTTCTATGTTGAACTTTGGTATTTCAACAAGGAGTGAATATACTAAAAATAGAGATACCATCTTTCCTCTTGCAGTGGATGAAACATTTCTGGCAATCTTGTTGCAAGGGAATTTGCTATAATTTTAAATGAATGTTTTAATGCAAGGATAGATGATAACAAAGTCATTGTTTCTGAAAATATATGACAATAAAAATGTAAAGCTAAATTTATTTGCATTATTTTTGCTAACAGTATATTAAACTTATGTCAAAGGGTATAAAATGTCTGTAAAAGAGGTTGTTGAAATCTAACTTTGCAGTAATGTGTAAATTCTTTTTAAGTATATTAAAACCCCCCAAAAAAATGCTAATGTATTTTTTATTTAGGGTACTAGAGCTGGTGTCATGTTTTTAAAAAAATTTTTTTTAAAAAGATTTATTTAATTTATTTCTCCTCACCCTGCTTGTTGTTTGCAGTTGCTGTTTCTGTTTGTCTTCCTTTTTTCTTTTTAGGAGGCACTGGGAGCTGAACCCAGGACCTCCGATACGGGAGGGAGGTGCCTAATTGCTTGAGCCACATCCACTCCCTGCTTTGTTGTATCTTTCATTGCCTTTCCTCCCCACATCTCTTGTCGTGTCATCTTGTCACCACACCTGCCCATTGTGCCACCTCATGCCCATTGTGCCACCTCACTGTCTTCTTTAGGAGGCACCAGGATCCAAACCAGCGACCTCCTATATGGGTGACTCAGTCATCTGAGCCACATCTACCTCCCTGTTTGTGTTTTTTTTTTTTTTTTAAGATTTATTTTATTTATTTCTTCCCCGCCCTGCCTGCCCCAGTCATCTGTTCTCTGTGACCATTTGCTGTATTTTCTTCTTTTTGTCCTCTTCTGTTATTGTCAGTGGCATGGGAATCTGTGTTTCTTTTTGTTGCATCATCTTGCTGCGTCAGCTCTCTGTGTGTGTGGCACCATTCCTAGGCAGGCTGTACTTTCTTTCGCCCTGGGTGGCTCCCTTACGGGGCACACTCCTTGCGTGTGGGGCGCCCCTATGCGGGGGGGCACCCCTGCGTGGCATGGCACCCTTGCGTGGCACGGCACTCCTTGCGGGCATCAGCACTGCCCATGGGCCATCTCCACATGGGTCAAGGAGGCCTGGGGTTTGAACCGCGGCCCTCCCATGTGGTGGACAGATACCCTATCCACTGGACCAAGTCCACTTCCCCCCGTTTATTTTTTTAAGTGATGAAATCATGGTCTATGTAAACGGAATCATTACTAAACATCTTTTTTCTGTTAAGTGTTGCTTAAGAATCTCTAGATGTTTTCAGGATACAGCAATACAGGTTTGCATTACAAAGAGTAACATCTCTCAAGATGGACAAGCAAGAACAGGAGCTGAATTTCACTAATTAGAAGTATTTTTTGTCAGTGTTTAACCATTGGCCATCCAGATCAGTACCATCAGTATATTGGGGAATAAAAGGCAGATGAGTAATTTGAAATGAAAAATAGTAATCTAACACATATCTTTTATTTTTGTTTAAATCAAACTTTATTTCAAATTCAAACAATAAAATGGCACACAAAATACATCTTAACAAATTATGGAAGCATTACTCCAAAAAAGTTTTGGTTAGGCATTTTTTTACTCTTTAATTAATTTATTGAATTATGTCAATAAATTAATAAATATACATATAAAGAGTAACTGTATAAAAATAATTGTGAACTTATACAAAACAAACATATATAACATCATACAGGGACTCTCATAACTCACCCTACCACCAATAACTTGCATTCTTGTTAAACCTTTTTAACTAATGATTAAAGAGCATTGTCAAAATATTACTACTAACTAAAGTATTTTCCCCCCAACCAACCCTATTATTATTATCTTTACATCATTTATATATGAACATACTTAAACAATTAAGTGTATAGTAAAAGTTGTGAAATTACAAAGCAAGCATGCATAACATCGTACAGGGGTCCCTTATATTAACCTTCCATCAACACCTTGCACTGTCATGAGAGGTTTGTTACAAATTATGAAAGAATATTGTCAAAATCTTACCACTAATATGACCACTAATCATAGTCCTTATGTTACTTTTGGTGTGTTTCCCCCCAACCCACCATATTATTATTGTTTAAATATGTTTTTTATGACAGAAGTTGTAAACTTACAAAACAATCATGCACATGTGCAGAATTTCCAAATAACACTCCTCTATCAACACACCACAGAATGGTGGAACATTTGCCACAGATAAGATAGTATCATCTGATTGTTACCATGTCCATAGTGTACATTTGGCTCACATTTTCCATTCTGCCTCATTATCAACACAGTACATCTTTTATATAGATGCAAGAATTTTATATTATTACTGCTAACCACAGTCCATCGGTCACTACAGCGATATTTTCCCCATGCTTCATCACATTCCCACCACCGTGCAGTAGTGATGTACATTTGCTCTAGCTCACAAAGGACACTCTTGCATCTGCACCATCAACCACAATTCTCATCCATCTCTTGATTTACTGTACTATTCAGTCCCTAGATTATTTTCTAGCATTCTGTCAATTGGCATTTACATCCCTAGACTACCATTTTTAGCCACATCCACATTTATAAACTAGCTGTTATTCACTGTGTTACCATCCACTCTATACATTTCCACACTTTCACAATAAAGCTAATTAAAACTTCTGCATACATTGAATATCAGTAGTCCATCTCAGGCCTCCTCTTATCTCATTTAAGAATCTGCCACCTTGATATCTTGAAGATATCTCCCTACAATTTCTTCTAGAAGTTTTATGGTTCTTGCTTTTATTTTTCGGTTTTTGATCCATTTTGAATTAATTTTTGGATAAGGTGTGAGATAGGGGTCCTCTTTCCTTCTTTCAGCTATGTATATCTGATTCTTTCAGCAACATTTGTTGAATGGACTGTTTATCCTGAGCTGTGTGGGTTTGACAGGCTAGTCAAAAATCACTTGACCATACATGTGAGGGTCTGTTTCTGAACCATCAATTTGGTTGCATTGGTCTTTGTGTCTGTCTTATGCCAGTACCATGCTGTTTTTACCACTATAGCTAGGTAATAGGATTTAAAGTCTGGACATGAGAGTTTGCTTTTCTTTTTTAAAATGTTTCTGGCTATTCAGGACCTCTTACCCTTCCAAATAAATTTGATGATTGTGTTTTCAAATTTTTTTTTAAATGCTGGTGCAGTTTTTATCTGGATTGCATTGAATCTGTATATCAATTTCAGTAGAACTGACATCTTGATATTTAGTCTTCTAATCCATGAGCATGGAATGTTCTTCCAGTTATTTAGGCCTTTTTTTCATTTCTCTTAACATTGAGTTGCATTTTTCTGAATACAAGTGCTTTACATCATTGGTTAAGTTTATTTCTGACTATCTGAGTTTTATTTTTCATAATTTATTTTCACCACTCTTGTGACTCTTGTAGTTACTTTTACTGATATAATCTCCATTTCCAGACTCCCTTCCAGGCCTCTCTCTCCTGTGTTTTCTTTTTAGGCTCTAGCACACCCTTTAGTATTTCCTGAAAAAATGTTTCTTGCTTAGAAATTCTCTGTTTCTATTTATCTGTGAATATTCTAATCTTGCCAGATATAAGATTCTTGGCTGGAAGTTTTTCTCATTTAGTATCATAAACATATCAGTCCACTGTCTTCTTGCCTCCATGATCTTGGTGAGAAATCAGCACTAAATCTTATTTGGTATACCTTATATGTTATGGATTGCTTTTCTCTTGCTGTCCTCAGAATTCTCTCTTTGTGTTTGGCATTTGACATTCTGATCAGAGTTGGTCTATTTGAATTTTTTTGGATGGGAGTATGTTGTGCTTCTTGGACATGTATATCTATGTCCATTAATAGGGTTGGGAAATGTTCTACTATTATTTCTTCACATATTCCTTCTGCCCCATTTCCCTTCTCTTCTCCTTTTGGACACCCATGACACACATGTTTGCATGCCTTTTGCTGTCATTTAGTTCCCTTAATTCTTTTCTTCATCTGTTCTTTTGTATGTTCACTTTCAGAGGCCATTTCTTTAAGCTCACTAATCCTTTCTTCTGCCTCCTCAAATCTGCTGTTATATGATTCCAATGTTTTTTTAATTTTTTGATTTCTCTCCCCTTCCCCCCCACCCAAGTTGTCTGTTCTCTGTCCATTTTGCTGCGTGTTCTTCTTTGTCCGCTTTTGTTGTTGTCAGCGGCACTGGAAATCTGTGTCTCTTTGTTGCGTAATCTTTGCTGCGTCAGTTCTCCATGTGTGCGGTGCCATTCTTGGGCAGGCTGAACTTTCTTTTGTGCTGGGCAGCTTTCCTTACGGGGCACACTCCTTGCGCGTGAGGCTCCCCTATGCGTGGGGCATCTGGAGTGGCATGGCACTCCTTGCGCACATCAGCACTGTGCATGAGCCAGCTCCACACAGGTCAAGGAGGCCCGGGGTTTGAACCACGGCCCTCCCATATGGTAGACGGATGCCCTATCCATTGGGCCAAGTCTGCTTCCCTCCAATGTTTTTTAAATTTCTTTTATGTACCTTTCATTCCCATAGATCTGCTATTTTTCTATGTATGCTTTCAAGTTCTTCTTTGTGCTCATCCAGTGTCTTCTTAATAGCCTTAATCTCTTTAGCCCTCTCATTGAATTTTTATTAATGAGATTTCTTTGAACATCTTTGATTAGTTGTCTCAACTCCTTTATGTCATCTGGAGGCTTATCTTGTTCCTTTAACTGGACCATATCTTCCTCTTTCTTGGTGTGGATTGTAATATTTTGTTGGTGTCTTGGCATCTGGATTATTATTTTTCTGGGTGTAGTTTTTCTCCTTAGTTTAGGGTTTCCTGCCCTTTTTCCCTTGCTGGTTTTGCAGTAGGAGCCAAGGTTTTAATTGGTGCTGTAAGCTGTGGAGGCTCAAGCTTCCCTCATTGCCCCAGGGACCAATGAAGCCTCTCCCAACTTTTTCCTTTGCCAGGGGTAGGAACAGAGTCACAGTTGTGTGGAATAATCCAAGTCTTGCAGGTCCAGACTGTAGTTACCCTGAGAGACTGATGAAGCTTCATGTCTCTTTCTCTCCTGCCTAGGGTGGGGATGGAGCTGCAGGTGTGGGAGCAGTCTATCCAGTGTAGGTCTAAGATGACCGCAGTTGCCCCAGTAGATTTCTGATTATTCAGTCTGTGCCAGTCAGATGTACCTGCCGTTACTTGGATACACTGGTGCAGGGCCCACCAGCCTCATTCCTGCTAGAGGTGAGACTGAAACCTTGTCTAAGTCTGCAGGCTAATATGGTGAAAGAAACCAGTTCCTACCCTCACTGTGATTTTCGGTTAGCCTGTCTTCCCCTCAGGCTGGGGGCAGAGTCAAAATGGCAGCCAAGGGCCTTTTTCTGACTTGGGCAGATTTACACCTCAGGTGTTCTCAGGGTTATATCTTAGCCAAATCTACCAATCAGTAGCTGAAATCGGCAGCCAACCATCTCCTTCTCCCCTGTTTTTGGGAAGTGGAACTTCCATTCCAGTCATGGAATAGCTTCTGGGGCGGCTCCTGCCACCAGAATAGGACAATCACTGGTCTCTGCAGCTTGGCCAGTAATTTCCTAGAGAGGGTAGTGCAGGCCCCCTCAGCTTTCTCCCTGCTGGAGGTGGGGCTGGGGCTTAGGTAGATCTGCAATCTCATCTGTATGGAAAGAAGCCGGTCCCTACCAGTACTGGGATTTTCGGTCCACCCCGCTCACCCTTGTGCCAGGTGCGGAGATAAGATGGTGGCTACTGGCTTCTTTCTGACTTGGACAAACTCAAACTTTAGTTGTTCTTCGGATAATCCTTTAGCCAGCAGAATTTACTCATTAGTAGCTGAAATTGGTGCCCAACTGTCTTCTTCCTCCCCTGTTTTTGGGAAGTGGAGCTTTCAATTCCAGCAGTGGAACAGCTCCCAGGGCAGCTTGTGCCTCCAGTGGAGGATGGGCACCAGCCTCTGGGGTGTGGAGCACTCTGCTTAGAAGTGTTCTCTGCAGATGGGCAGTCTCCTCCTTCCATTCCTTCAAGGATGTTGCAGGATGCTCTTCTGGTCTTCTGGAGCCTCCAAACACATGCTTCAGCTAGCTCCAGAGAGCTCTGGGTGTTTACTAACTGCTCTGTAGCAGGAGCTGACTCTAGGAGCTCCTTACTCTGCCACCATTTTGCTGGTTTTCTGTCCAGGCATTTTTATGTCATCTAATCCTAAAAACAAACTCAGTTGTTCCTCTTGTGTTCAGAAAGATATACGGATGAACACAGATTGGCTAAATGACATAATCAAGGTCTCCTTGTTAATAAAGAAAAGGAAGAAGTTAAAAAAATGCTTAATCATATTCATATCTCATAAAACTAAACCCATATTCTTATTTTTGACCTTTAGCATTAATATAGTCCCTTTTTTTGCTTTGGTATAAAAATTTAACAATATTGTTGTTAACTATAGTCTATAAATTAATTTTGGTGTATCTTCCCCATATAGCATCATATTCTTAACTCCTTGTAGTAGAACATTCCTGTTTTTACATTATTAACCATAATCCTCCTTTACCACCATAATCACTGTTATATATATCCTGTATTATCCTCCAGCTGTCCCGTAACTAAAATTAACATAACAAATCTAACAGTAACATAACACATATATCTTTGATTAATAAATCAGCACCATTGATTGAGTTAATCTCGTATGTTAACCAGTCAGTATACCTGGTCAAGTCAGAACTCCTTCTCCAGAGCTGTTGAACATTTAGTAGAAGTTGATATGACATTTACTATTTAGTAAAAGTGATGATAAATATATACATTTAAAGATTTGAGAGATGAGAACTTAACTTTTGTTCTGTAGTAGACTTTATCTGAACAACAATGGTTTCCTTTTAATTCAATAATTGCCAGTTGTTCAGCACCAGCTATGCTTTGCCTTAAATGCATCATTTCTAAATATTAAAAGAATAATAAAAGGAAGAAGTTCTAGTCTAGAACTAGAATGCAAATTTAGGTCTGCCTGCTTCTAGAGCTTAAGTTGTTTTCACTTTGTATTGCCTTCAAGTGACTTCTCCCACATTCTGAATTGAAAAGGATCATTTGTTGTTAGATATAGAAAGAGCCTTATTGGTCATCCGACCAAAATCATTAATTTTACATTTTTGCTTGTGCTAAAAAAGGTTTTGGATTTGACAACAGTAAACAGATAGTGACAGGACTAGAATTTTACTCTTCTGATTCCTCCTCTATTCTCTTTCCAAGCTCTTTTACAGTATCATTTGGGAGGAATTAATTATATATTTCCTGTGACATTGCTTGAAATGTCTCTTCATGTGTGCATGTATTTTCATTCTCTTTTTATGAGTTTCTTGTTCTTCTTTGGGAAGTACCTAGCCAGGACACCTATATATAGTACCATTCAATTAATACTGATTAGTTTATTGCTACTCTTTAGTTGCTTTGGTGGTTTTATGTAAGCTGGTGTATAATATTTTCTAGTATAACCTGTTGATTGATGCTGGTTAGGAATATTTTTCAGAGAGTTCAAATTGAAACTTTGATTTCAAGTTTCCAGTTCCTTACTCAACTAGTTAAGAAATATTCTCCAAAATTAGAAGCTTACATGCCCTTACTCTGAGAAGGGGAAAGAGTATGTTTAGGCCTCAAATAATTTTGGATTTATTTTTTATTCAAATTTATACCACTTGCAGTTGTGTCATGTATACATATAGATTACTTAAATCTTGATTGGCTCATTAATCAGGGAATAAATAATTCTGGTAAAATTCATTTTTCATATCTTAGAAGAAAGGGTCCCTTGATTAAATAAGTTTGGAATATGCTAAGTTAAAGGAAGCTAAGCAGATTTCTTCACCTCAAGACTTTTCAGAGTTTAATACACATGGTGAAATTCCTTGAGGGTGCTGTAGCCAACAGGGTATCTCAAACCTATTTGACCATAGATTTGTGTGTATGTTGTATGTGTATAAGTGCCCTTTGGGAATTACTATACTAGAAAATAGCTGGAACCAATTTAGGTTTTAGAAAATATTGACATAGAATTTTAGGAATACAGATCTTACAGAGATACACTGAATCAGTAAAACAGTAGAAGAGTAAAGGCAAGAAGCTCCTTTTTTTTATATAGATTTATTTTATTTCTCTCCCCTCCCCGCCCCCCCCCCCAGTTGTCTGCTCTCTGTCCATTTGCTGTGTGTTCTTCTGTGTCCACCTGTATTCTTGTCAGCAGCACCCGGAATCTGTGTCTCTTTTTGTTGCGGCATCTTGATGCGTCAGCTCTCTGTGTGTGCGGCACCACTCCTGGGCAGGCTGCACTTTTCTCACTCTGGGTGGCTCTCCTTACGGGGCACACTCCTTGCGCGTGGGGCACCCCTGCATGGCACAACACTTCTTATGCGCATCAGCAGTGTGTATGGGCCATCTCACCACATGAGTCAGGAGGCCCTGGGTTTGAACCCTGGACCTCCCAGTGCTAGGCGGACGTCCTATCCATTGGGCCAAATCTGCTTCCCAAGAAGCTCTTTAAATGTTTTGGAGGAGGGCTGACAATGCTCTGATCCAGGATGGTAGAAGTAACTTGGGAGATATAAATTCTAGACCTTTTTCAACCAACCAACCAACTAACCAACCAACCAAAACCCTACAGAATGTGGTGCAAATTGTGTAAGTGATGGTAAAAGTGTATGGTATGTAGTAAGTGAATGTAATTATTTGTCATTATTAGGTTATTAGAGAAAAATCAGAAACAAGGCTTAGGTGTTCCATTTTAGGAGATTACAAATGTGATGGTACCACAATTAAGATTGCACTACCAATGGGGAGGACTGAGCTAAATGGGAGCTGATGGTGAGTTAACCATGAGCTATCCAAGTGCAGATGGGTAGGGGGCTAGAGTGGAAGCTCAGGGCTGGAAATTCCTCCCAGTAATGTGAACCTTTTTTGTGTAATCAGATTCTATCTCTTTTTTCTCTTTTTAAAAGTCTTGATGTTGAGGCATTTTTAAAGTTTCATTGAAAGAGGTATGGAGAAACTATTGACCACCCTCATTAAATATTGGCAGATACCTTGGCAATGTAAGGGTGGTCATTATAGGCCACTTTCATGGGCACAGTCAATTCTTCCCTTTTTTCTTTTGGTTAGTGATGTGTGTAAAATTATGACAGCTTGGAAATGACTTTAGTCTCATTTAAAGCCATTTCTCACAGAGCTTTGTATTTGGCATCTCTAAACACTTCCCAGGCAGTCACTGTGGTGTGGTAGCATTCTGACTATGTGTCAGTTTGACTTAGGTATAAATTTCATACTAACCGATTGCATACTTAACTAAACCCTGGATCATGAATTCCTTACCATGTATAGTACATTTTTAAGGAACAGCTGCTGAAATATGTGGAACATTTTTAAGAAATATTGTATGTTATATCAAATAACAGGATTTATTCAATTTGTTTTATTTTCACACATAGTTTGTTGAGTGTGTCCCTGTGTATGTGAGCTATTGGCTTCTCTCTCCTGGGCCTGGGGATGGCACACTCTTTAATTGTGCTGTTAGTCCTTATTAGCACTATGGTGAGGAAATTATTTCTTACTTCCTTTTATTCTGTGGTCTTTAAAATCAGCACATTGGGAAGCAGATGTGGCTCAACTGGTAGTGCATCTGCTTACCATATGGGAGTGTCCAGGTTTCGAGACCCAGGGCCTCCTGACCCATGTGGTAAGCTAGACCATACGCAGAGCTGCCGCACACAAGGAGTGCTGTGCCATGCAGGGGTGCCCCAGCGTGGGGGTGTCCTACGCGAAAGGAGTGTGCCCTGCAAGAGAGCCGCCCTGTGCGAAAAAAAGTGCAGGCAGCCCAGGAATGGTGCTGCACACACAGAGAGCTGACACAGCAAGATGCTGCAACTAAAGAGAGACACAGTTTCCCCGTGCCACCGAGGGTGCAAGTGGACACAGAACACACAGTAAAAGGATACAGAGAGCAGACAAAGGGGGGAAGGGGAGGGAAATAAATTAAAAAATAAAATAAGATAAAGTCAGCCCATTATGTGATTTTGGTAGATTATTCTATGCGCTGACTTCTTTGTGTGCCATTTCTGAGTTAACATGCAGTTGAAAAGGTTAATTTTTAAATTACAAAATGGATTAAGCAACTAAAAATAGAAGTTTCCAGACTCAAACTTACTTTTGTGTGGAAGAGAGAGGATGTTGTCTGATAGAGAAGAAAAATACACATATTATTGGTGGCTGGTCCCAGTATGACATTTCTACAAAAAGCATTTTAGAAACAATCTTGTATACAGAAAGCATACTTTAAAATAACACAGTGGAACTAAAAATCAGATGGTTTAAAGGCAGACTGACTGATGTTTTACTCTCATGTTTCAAATATTACTAATATTTGGAAAATGTAGCAATCCTATCTTTGGTACAGGAAAGCTAACATGCTACTTAGTAAGAGACCATGAGCCAATCATCATGGGATAGAACATTTTGGTCCTATGAAAAAAGATACCAAAACCGTGTCATGTAATACAACAATTCTGCCTCTGATCTCACTTTTATTTTTTCCAAAATTGATGGTTTTGAACTGGAAAATATAGTAACAATTTCTCCATCCCAGAGTCAATGGATGAGAACACTGAGAGTCAAAAAAAGATTAAATATCTAAGACCTACAAGTATGTGGGAAGGAGCTGGGATTTGAATGCCTACAGTTTGGCCAAGGGTTCTTATTCACCTATTTATTTGCACAGCCCATTCTGTAACTCAGGGTGCTGTTCTCAACCTGGAGCTTATCTGTAGGTATGTGAATAAGAGCATATTCTGAGTTATGAGGGTGTGTGTGTCTCTGTGTATGTGTGTGTATGTGTGTAGTGTATGGGAGACAAGGAGCTGCCTGAACCAGCTTGGCAGGGTGGGAATAGGGCAGTTGAAGGGAGGCAGACAGAAGGAGAAAACAGAAGTAGATTCTTCTATTTGTAGGTCGTGAAGGTGGGGTGTAGTGGGAAAATGGTTTTGTCCTACATGTTTTTCTCAGGTTTTGAATCACTCTTGGATAAGAGCCTCTACCATCCCTACCATCAATCTGTCTGCTCACCTTAACCTAGAAATGTTCTGCTACATGAGCTAATTTCATATTATTAGAGTATGGATTCAGTGGAAATTTGTTCAGGGGATCAGAAGTATAAATTTCTTAATTTGGTTTTCATAATGACACATAAAGGACAGCCTAGAAGTCACGTGTGTTCTTGATGTGACAGAGGTGGAGAATCCCGTTTTACTGATTTTAACAAAACTTACTTGTTTTTCATCTCAAGGACATGGGCTAATTAAACTTCATTCCTACTCTTTAGCACTGTTTCCCTGGAATCTGATTATTTCTCTTCAGAACTTGTGTATGAATTAGTAACATACCAGTTTGCAATGGTAGATAAATGTTTGTATGTGTGTGTGTTTTTAATGCAGTTTCTAGGCTTTCTCACTTAAGTATATTCTGTGTCTTAATTAGATTTTAAAAATAATTGATTAAGGTTAAGTCTTTAATTGCTAGTCTGTATCCATTCAGTGACTAAAATAACGTTTAGTGCAGTCAATAGTAAATAGTTAAAGGAATTAATGGCTATCTGTAAACATTCACATAATCTAGGACTTTTTACTATGACTCTTTGGTTAAGAACTCTAATATTGAGCATTTTCATATCTATATATAACTAGATAAGATACTCAGAGTGCATTTGGGGTTTGGAGAAGGAAGTACTTTGAGAGCAGCAGAAAGGAGTCAAACAGAGAGGTGATATAATTGATATGATGCCAGTGAGTTAACTCCTGAATAGAATATTAAAGAATTATGACTATGTAGCACTGTTAATCATGATCCTGAATTGATTTTACTTGAAAATACTATTTTAGTCATGTACTATAACATTTGTACAGATCCACTTACCAATTCGCCACTGAGTACATGTATTAATAAAAAATGCATTATAGTTTACAAGTGTGGTCACTGGTTTCCTAGGTTTGAATTGAATCTTCCACTCATAAGGTGTGTGATTTGGGGTAAATTATTAGATCTGTGTTTTTCGTTTTTTTTTAAAGATTTATTTATTTCTCTCCCCTCTCCCCCGCCTTGTCTGCTTTCTGTGTCTATTCGCTGTGTGTTCTTCTGTGACCGCTTCTATCCTTATCAGCGGCACCAGGAATCTGTGTTTCTTTTTGTTGCGTCATCTTGCCGTGTCAGCTCTCTGTGTGTGCGGCGCCATTCCTGGGCAGGCTGCACTTTCTTTCGCACTGGGCAGCTGTCCTTACGGGGCACACTCCTTGTGCGTGAGGCTCCCCTATGCAGGGGACACCCCTGTGTGGCACGGCACTCCTTGCGCGCATCAGCACTGCACATGGGCCAGCTCCACATGGGTCAAGGAGGCCTGGGGTTTGAACCGTGGACCTCCCATGTGGTAGGTGGACACCCTGTCCATTGGGCCAAGTCCACTTCCCTAGATCTGTGTTTTGAGTTAAGTAATATTCCTTTACAGATGAAGTAGATTCTAATATTAGACTCTCTCTTATGGAGTTGTCAGATGCCTGACAGATAGTAAGTTCTGGATGAATGTTGGCTAGTTCTTAGAAAGAAACTGAATATTCTAGAATATCGTGTTAATATAATATGTTACATATTAGGATGATTTGGTGATTTGGTCTTAGGGCTTTAAAATTTATTTTAAAATATTCTTTCAACAAGTATTTGTTGAGCATCTACTTTTGTGTTGGGGACAGTAGCATTTAATACAGACCTTTTACCTGTATAGTGATTTAACATTTACAAAACCCTTCCACCTATTATCTTCTGTAGCTTTGAAAATTATATCACCAGGTTGTAAAGGAGCTACCTTTCCACAGGGGTGCAAATATTTGCCTCAGGCAGAAATTAAAGTCTAAACCATTACTCTTTTCATCACCATACCATCTCCTCACAGGAGAGGATCCTGGCTTGTGCTCCTGTGGCACTTTATAGTTGCCTCTACAGGTTTTATATATGTGGATTACTTGAACTAGGGCAAGGGTCCATGTTGGTTTGGATGCTTCCAAGGTTGGACCACAGTTTTATATATGTGGATTACTTGAACTAGGGCAAGGGTCCATGTTGGTTTGGATGCTTCCAAGGTTGGACCACAGGAATTCCATCCTTAGTTGTTTTTTAACTTTTACAGATGCTTTCTGACATTATCAAATGTTTGCTTATTTTGAAATTGAATATACTTCATTTATTCGCAAAACATTTTCGTGATGTTTCTTTTTTATCCTTTTGTATCTTTGGTTTATCTAAATCCGACTTGCTCCCCTTCTTTTCCCTATTTGCATATTTGACTTCCCAGCATTCCAGATTTTAAATTCAAAGCAAACATATCTGAATAAGAAGGGAAAAAAAGTAAAAATGCCCATCAGATATGTAATGGGCCTCTCTAATAGACTGATTGAATTGATTACTCTAGCAGTTCACCCAGTGGAATAAAAGATGTAAGGCACTCATCATTTAGTTATAAATTTATTTATTGCAAAGAGCCTCATCCCATTAATTTTATGTAATTTGGTGAATCTCAATAGCTGCTGCCAAAGTATCCCCTGGGTTTTATGTAGTGATGTCCTCCAGAGAGAGAACTTTCTCTTGTGTATATAAACTTTAAAGAGCCAAAAGATTTTCAGAGCGTTCACAGTCTTACCTGTTGCTTTGAATCTACTTACACTCTCACTCTTAAAAAAATGCTTTCCTCTACTGTATTTCTGATTGCTAGTATGTGCAGAACTGTAGAGTTATATGATATACAAACTAGTTGTTCCTTTGCTTCTTTTTGCAGCCCCAAAATGCAGTAGCTATAACTTCAACTTCCCTAAACTGCCTTAATGAAGCTATTTTAGATTAATTTTTTAACTTTTTAAAATTATCTTTTTTTTTTAAAAGATACATAGATCACAAAAAATGTTACATTAAAAAATAGGAGGTTTCCATAATTTCCCCCCCCCACTCCTCCCACATCAACAACCTCTTTCATCATTGTGGCACATTCATTGCATTCAGTGAATACAATAGTTTACACTGTAGTTTACACTCTCCCCTAGTCCATTCAGTGGGTTATGACAGGATATATAATGTCCAGCATCTGTTCCTGCAATATAATTTAGGACAACTCCATGTCCTGAAAATGGCCCCACATCACATCTCTTCTTCCCTCTCCCTGTCCTCAGTAACTCCCATGGCCACTGTCTCCACATCAATGATACAATTTCTTTCATTGCTAGAGTCACAATAGTTCTATAGTAGAATACCGGTAAGTCCACTCTAATCCATATTTCATTACCCCATCTTGAGGACCCTGCGATGGTGATGTCCACTCCACCTCTAAATCAAGAGGGGGCTTTTGATCTGCCTGATGTCAGTGTATAGTAAGATGTTTCTGAGCCCTTGACCCTAGGAGGTGCTACATTTTAGCTGTCATTGTCTCTAAAGAGTGAGATTTTGGTTTGGATTGACATGCATGTGGAATCCCTGATGTAATTGAGTACATATGGAGTAATAACTTTTATGAATCCATTTTAGCCAGTTTTAGGCTAGTAACTTCTATTACTGCATGCCTATTCTGTGTACAAGGCCCATGGCAGCTTCAATGTGTTTTCATGTTTTATTTTAATTGTATAATTGGACATAAGTTGGGAAATCAGAAATGTATCATTATAATGATCATCATTTTTAGCATTTTTGCTGTCTACTACTGAGTTTGTATTTAACCATCTACTTTTCTTGTTTATCATCTTGCTTTTTTCCCTGTTTTTTTTCTTGCTTCCAAATTGTGAAAGTTAATTAATACTAACTCTTCCTATGTCCTCTCTCGTATCAAAGTAGAATTTTTTTTCTTCTGGAATTGCTTTAAAAAAATATTTTTTTTGTAAAGGCATTTTAAATTTCTTTTTTTTTTTTTTGTATATATTTGTTTTAATTTAAACTATTAAGATCTTTCCATCACTTTACTAAGTAAAGAACAGTGACATCAAAATGCTTTTCTGCTTTAAGGAATAAAATGAAATAAAATGTTTAAATTTTGTTGGAAAGTAGAATTCAATGAGACTGTGACTTTTTTTTAAAGAAAATGGTTTGTTCATTTGTTTCTCACAAGAGTGAGATGTTTAAATTTGTGTTTAATAAGGGATAAGGAAGAACACACCAATCTAAGTTATATATGTAACCATTTGCTATTAATGACACATAAATTAAATAATGGTTTAAAGTTCTGTTTATGGAATTTGGCAACTCCTGATAACCTGTTTCCTGACTTTCAGTAAACGTTCTTTGAATAATAGTATTTGTGGATAGAGGAAGTCAATTGAATTGTTAGCAAAGACATGGTGTGTTTCAGTTATACTTGGGAGTACTTGCAAATGGGAGGTTGGTTACATTAGATTTTTGATCCTAAAAATAATTATGAGTCATCGAAGTGCCAGTAAAGCAATAATTGTGTAAGACATTCAAAACATCTTAGGTCAGAGAGAGAGAGAATTAAGTCTCTGGGAAGGCTTATTGAGGGATAGGTGAAAGGATATATTTCAGATCTTAATTTTAGTGAATAGGGTTAGATTCTCTTTTTGTATCCATTAAAATTGAAGAGCTTCCCTCCCTAACAATTAAGATTCTACCTTGGGGTCTGAGATATATTAATATCTGAAGTAGAAAAACTATGATTTTTGAATACTGGCTCTTTAAGCTGTGCACACTAAGACTTTAACTAGCCCAGGGGGAGTTTAAGATTTTATATGGAGAAGAGTAAGCTTGAGTGTCTTTCCCCATCTCCATTTTTAGTATTTTCCATTCTTTTTTATCTTGAAGCTGAAACTTTTTTCTTGTTTTTAATTTTTTTTTCAATTTTGTATGATAAAACTAAGGTTATCTTAGGAATTTGTTAATTACTTTTTAAATTTAAAAAGATATTAATGTGCCTTAAACTGAACTGTTTTTTTTTTTAAAGATTTATTTATTTCTCTCTCCTTCCCCCTCCACCCCAGTTGTCTGTTCTCTGTGTCTATTTGCTGAGTGTTCTTTGTCCTCTTCTGTTGTTGTCAGTGGCACGGGAATCTGTGTTTCTTTTTTTGTTGCATCATCGTGTTGTGTCAGCTTTCCATGTGTGCAGCGCCATTCCTGGGCAGGCTGCACTTTCTTTTGCACTGGGCGGCTCTCCTTACGCGGGGTACACTCCTTGCGCGTGGGGCTCCCCTATGCAGGGGACACCCCTGCGTGGCAGGGCACTCCTTGCACACATCAGCACTGCACATGGGCCAGCTGCATGCAGGTCACGGAGGCCCGGGGTTTGAACCGCGGACCTCCCATGTGGTAGACGGATGCCCTAACCACTGGGCCAAGTCCGCTTCCCTGAACTCTTTTTCTAGAATTAAAATATTTTGTCTTATAAATAAACATTAGGTCCATTCTTATGAAAAAACTAATTAGGTGCAGAAGTTCAGAGAAATGAACTAATCCATGATATCTATTTAACCATATGTTATTTTCTTAAAAAAAATAAAAATAATTTTCTTGAGATTCCTGTAGAACTAATGGCACTAGCTTTCTCTTTGCTTTGTGGTTTCAGAGTGATGTTTACAAGAATATTGATCAAATCAATAATTCATTTTATAATATTTTTGTTTGACATTAAGTGGCATAAATAGTGGAATTAAATTGATATATGATCATAGTTTCTAGCTTATTCACACATCGTTATTTTTATTTTACTATTGCTTTTTGTTTTATAAATGTGTTTTTCTTTTAAAAGAAGATTTTTGTCGACTAAGTGGCCAAATCGTTCATTTATTTTGCAAGTATCTATTAAGTGATGTCTTCGAGCAGTTTTGGTTTCTGGGAAACAGATTCTGAGATTTCTACTCAGAAGGTTTATTGAGGAGCACTCTCAGGATCAGCATCTAGGGGAGCCTGAAGGGAGTGAGGACTGGAAAGATGGAGAGTGTGATGTACTGCAGTGATGGTGTCAGCTGATCCATAGTGAACTCTGGAGCTGGGATGGCCCTTTAGAGCTGCCTGGGCTTTTGTAATCCTGCGTTGACCAGTTGTTGGTTGTAGCTGTCCCTAGGGAAGTGCTGCCACCTTGGCCAGTGCAGCTGTGAAGAGTCAGCAGCTGGTACTCCTAGCAGTTGGGGGAGGGGAAGGGAAACTTGGTTTATAAAAAGGGGTCCTGAAAAGGGGACAGGCTCTGGGCTATGTACCACAGTATTCTTTACAGTTGCCCATCAAAACTCTCTTCTAGGCACTTAGGATATCATGTTGACCAAAAGTAGATATGCTCTGTTCCTTTAAGAAGTTTACATGTGGTCCAGGAAGAGATATTATTAAAAAATTATACAAAGGTAAACTTGCAGTTGTTACAGATGTTAATCTGTGATATTATGAAAGCCTATATTAAGAAACTAAAAATCAGTTATGAAGCTCTAGGTAAAATTCTATATATATAATATTAATGGCCATCAACATAGTCTTTGTGAAAACTCACTACTCATTTGCCTTCTCTAAAATCTACTTATCACATATTATAATTTGTTCCTATTTTGTGGGAACATGGTTTAACTACTCAATAACTGAATCACTCTACATTAACACCCAACCCTCTACTTCACAGAATGCTGGATAAATCTAATTCAGGTGATTCAGCCAACAGAATGATAATATTATATTTACCCATTCACTTTGAAAAGTGTTACTATATACATATTAGACCTGATTAATTGGGAAGTCACAATTGCAGCTGTGATATTTTCTGGTGGACTTGAGATTTCTAGGAGAAATTGTATTTCTAAAATTATAGGAAAAATTTAGCCAATAAAGGAAGATTTCTGAGGCTGAATATTAATAATTGTAATTAAAATAACACTAATAATTACTGCTTCTAATTATAATGATCTAGTTGCATGTGCTCTATATTGATTATTTTCATTTCTTATTAGCCTACTGTGTTAAGAGCTTTATGCAGATTGTCATTTAGTCTTCATAAAATCTGTATAAGTTCTATTATTATCCTATTTACAGGTGAGGACAGAAGTAGAAGGTTCATACAACTAGTATGTGGAAGAGTCAAGATGAAGGAAATTGGTAGTCTGACTCCAGAGCTGTACTTAGAGACATGTTGATTATTTTTATTTGAAATGTGTTAATAGTGGAGAAATCAGGGATGGGGAAAAAATAAATGTTCAGCACTTCAGATGCAAAGAAATTGAAAAGTGTTCTCTTGCCTTCTACTGATGGAGATAACATTTACTAATGCATCAAGGCAAGGGTTTGGCTGTGATCAGCTCCCTGCTTCCATTCTTTTTTTTTTTTTTAAGGATTTATTTTATTTATTTCTCTTCCCTTCCCCCACATTGTCTGCTCTCTTTGTCTATCTGCCATGTGTTCTTCTGCATCCTCTTGCATTATCAGGTGGCACCGGGAAACTGCATCTCTTTTTTGTGGCGTCATCTGGCTGCATCAGCTCTTTGTGTGTGCAGTGCCACTCCTGGGCTGGCTGCATTTTTTTCATGCGGGGCGGCTCTCCTTGCGGAGCACACTCCTTGCGTGTGGGGTTACCCTACGTGGGGGCGCCCCTGTGTGGCACGTGCACACAGCAGCACTGCATGTGGGCCAGCTCACTACATGGGTCAGGAGGTCCTGGGTATCGAACCCTGGACCCTCCATACGGTAGGTGGACACTCTATCAGTTGAACCACATTCAACTGGAATTCAACAATGGAAGCTTCCCCCTGCTTCCATTCTTGTGCCCACTGTCATTCTTATCATAGCTTCTGTTAGATCTTGTTAGTCCCTTATCTAAATTCTTTAATGGCTTCCTAGTATACTTGAATGTACATTTTTTACTTTGGTGCCTACTTCTGCAGCCACAGATGGTATCCCCACCCCAAGCCCCTTCAACTTTGCACAAGTCAGCGAGGGTTTCTTTCACTTCTTCTAAGTGCTCCTTCCCACCTCCAATCTTTGCATTTGTTATTTTCTATGCCTAGAATGTGCTTCCTTCTGCTTTTCAGTTGACTGAGTTTTTCTCATCCTTCAGATCTTCACTGAAATGTCACTTCCTCATTAGAGCCTGTCCCTGGCCATACTATTTGAAATTGGTTTCCCCTTTTCTCTTTATTTTTGCACCCCATTTCCTTCATAGCACTTACCACATTTTGTGATTATTTTGTATGCTCATTCTTGTTTGTTGTTTTGGGCCTCTGTGTACTACAAACTTTATGAGGACAGGGACGATGTCTTTCTTAGTCTCCTTTTGCTTTTCCAGATCTTGGCCCAATGCCTCTCATAATAGGTGTTCTGTATTATTTGACTGAGTCATCAGCTCTGGTCGTGTAATAGTTGTTCTAGTTAAGCCATGGTCAATATGACAGTTTTACTCTCCTTTTTTTAGACCCTTTAACTAAGAACAAGATTTATATTTAAATACAGAAAAAAAATTGTCAACCTTATTTGAAAATTATGTAGGCCTTAGTGCAGAGGGTGTGTTATGTTAAAAGAGTTAATATTTGCTTTAGTTAAAGGTTAATGTATTTCCTTCTGCAACATCAATTGGGAAAGATCCTTTTAAACATGAAGTAAAACAATTTTAGGCAGGTTGACTGTCAAATGATTATACTCTGTCTCTGGGATAAATGTTAGATATATGAGGAATTACTACCCAAAACTCTGATGCTTTCAACTAGTTGTGAAATAAAATTCTGTAGGGTTTACCATCAGTGATTATAGCAAAAGACAGATATCAGTGTCCATAATATGCTGCATTAATTAAACATGTTTATTAAGTATTTATTTACTCTGTAGTCGGTCACTTTTATAGACAAATGGCAGGGAAACAAACAGTCTTTGTCTTCAGAGCTTATAGTTTAGTGAAGGGGGAAAGTTTTAAATAGCAATCATTTTCCATTGCAGAGGTTTACATTCCTTTCCATGTCTAAATAACACTGATGGACATGCATACATTATATATCCATAGTCTGCATGTACATATATGTGTGTAATTCTGATATTATTTATATGTGTATATGTCCTAACCTTGCTATTATTTGTCTTCTGAATTACTGTTCCAGACTGAGTCTTTCCCTCACTGGAAATAAGTTAGCTACACATATGTCTAAATATGTCTAAATATTTTCACTAGTGGCATATCTTCAATTTGTGGGTAAATATGATTTTTTTCAAAAGTCTGAAGTGGCAAAAATGGAAGATTTGTAAGTAACAACAGTGGTCAATCTTAGTAGTGTTCTTTGAAGCCCAAATGAAATGCTTTTGAAGGCCATTTTCTTCTATATTTGCTCCTAAGGCAATTCCACCCCACATCCCAAATGGCTTAGCTGATTGTAAAAAGCTGATTTTTACATAGGTGATTGTAAAAAGTGTTTAGCTTCTTAAACTATGTAAATTACATATAATTTGAGCAATTTACATTCAGATATATATTTTTCTTTAAAAAGATTTTATTAATTTGAGGTAATACCTCCAATAGTGTCTTCTGTGGCATTAATAATTTACATGTTAAAAAGCCAGTTATCACTGTGTTTCATTGAGAGCCATACATATATGACTGAAATCCCATTACAAAGAAAGCCTGTTTGCAGTATTTATTTTTGAATGGTACTATTGAATTGCTCCACATTTCTTCTAAGCAGATTAGTCCTTTGCTTCTTTAATGATTTTAGAATAAGTTCATGTATAGGAATGAACCAAAGGAGAATCTATTTTATGGGTAAAAGCTGTGACTGAGTAAAAAGTCAACACTTCCACCTCCATGCTACACTAATATTTATCGTTGTTTATCCTCTACTTTGAACATGTAAATTTTACACTCCCATAACTACTGTATTAAAATAGATGAGCTTTCTATTATTTTTATTTATTGATTTTCAAGCAGTTTAATATCACTTTGTGAAAAAAAAGTAGAAAATTGCTTGATGGGCACTTTACTTAATTTAAAACATTAAATAAAAATGCCCTGAAAATTCATATATTAGGACTTCGTATTCATTTGGGTTAAATATTTGATATTTTAGTTCATCTTATTTATTTTCCGGTCTTTTAAATTCATACAAAAGGTCTGTTAACTTGATAATAGAAGTGACAAGCAAACATTGTAGGCTAAATTCCCTAATTTACAGAACTTGAAAAGCTTGTTAAAGCTTATTTATATTGTCCTTAAAATACATGAACAAAATAAGCATTATCCTAAACTGTTATAAAATATCAAATATTTAAAGCATACATTTTCTCTTTAAAAGGTTGATGACTTCCTTTTAGTTCAGCGTTGTATAAAGAAAAACTGAAAATATAAGTTTTAGGGTGCTATGTAAATAGTCCTGGTTTAGAACTGAAAGTCCAGCAGCCTGGGAAATTCTAAGTCTCTGGCTCACCAGGACAGTTGGCCACTCTAATATAAAATAAAAAATTTAGCTCACCAGTATACAGTTGCATTCTTATTTCTAGGTAGCTGTTCTTTGTACACTTAAAAATTCTTTCTAATATGAAGTTTTCAGAGATTAATTTAATGTGTACTTGAAGTTTAACTATTAGGAAAATATCCTTCTTTTGAAAATGGCATAGACTAAAAATGCAAACCAAACAAACCTAAAATTCATTTCTATAGCTGAGATTGAGTTTACATAACTGATTTTCAGAGATGGCAGTCTAACATGTAGAAAAGAAAAATAAGTAAGAAAATGAGAGAGATGCAGGCAGTAGTGAACTGATAAATGTCGTGTGGTGCTTCATGTTGAAGATATTGCATGGAAGCAGGATATCAGTTTACTCTGAAATCCTTTAAATGAAAATGAAGGGAGCAGCATGGTTTTTTTTTTTTTCTCACTGGCAAGTTTAATCATTATTCGAATATGAATTGGTTATTGTCTGTAGGGTTCTTCATTTATTATTGAAGATTTCTTTTTCTGTTCCTAAATTATCAGAAGTTAAAAATTGGATCATCATCAGTTTTTGAAATCAGCATCTTCAGAATAAATGAATAAAAATAACAATGGTAATATTTCTACTTAAGGTCATGAAAGAGGTTTCCACTAGAAATTTGAAAGCAGTGATAATGCCTTTTTCTGTGAAAACTGATCTGTTGGAAAGAAATTTTAAAATTCAACTCGTAAGTATTTTGCTTACATATGGTCAGTCATAAGATATTGAGACTAAAAACTGACTCATGTATGAAAGAATTAGAGGTGATCAGAAGGTCTAAAGGCTCCTGACAAGACATTAGGCATTTTTGTTACTGCATATGCTCTTGGCTATTTTATTTTGACTCTTAGTATTGTCACTTTAAGTGAAAAAACTATACTTTTTTTAAGAAAAAAAAAAAATCCCTGCCCTGCTCAGTGGCCAAAAATTGCATCTTAAATCTTGGCAGGCTATGTAAAAAAATGTGTGCCATTGGTCCCAGGAGGAACCAAATGGCTCAGTCAGCACAATTCATCTTTACTACTGGAAAAAATAACTCAGCATGCCTCCTTGCTCATGGTGAGTCAGTGGCATCATATTCATTTATTGACAGCACTTTTTTTCTTTTTAGGAATTACCCTCTCTATTCTGAGCCAAAGCACTTGGTGGTATGATTAAATTAGGTGTCAGTGTTCCACAGAGCAAAGGCCAATATGTTTATTTTAAATTATTAACTCACTCAAAAATGTTCAGTTGTGTTTACCTTGGGTGCTGAAGTGGTGATAGAGGTGTATCTAATGTGAGCTTGACCTCAGGGAGCTTTTGATCTTATAGGAAATATGAAATATACTCGAGTAATTTTTTCAGCATAGAACTCTGAGTAAGTTACAGGAAATGTGCGATAAGAGTTCAGAGTAGGGAATTGGGTACTTCTTGTTGGGAAGTCTTCTTTTATTTACTCAGCAAATGATCACTGTTATGTTTTTGTAGGAAATTTTAACTAGAAGTTCTAATTGTAGATCTGATTGTTCTAACAATCCAAGAAAAATTTGTTGAACACTTAGAATACATGAAGAATTTAAGAGAATGAGAGGTGACTAACCCAGTTTCAGTTTTTTAAAAGAAGTCATTGTGAGGGAAGTGGATGCGGCTCAACTGTTTGGGCTCCGGTCTACAGTATGGGAAACCCTGGGTTCACATCCTAGGGCTTCCTGGTGAAGGCAAGCCGGCCCACGCACTGTGAAGAGCTCATGATCCGTGCGCCGTGGAGAGCTGGTGCAGCAAGATGACTCGACAAAAGGAGACAAGCAGATACAGGAAAAAAAATTGGCAAGGAATGGACACAGAGAAGAGACAGCAAAGAAAGGAACATGCCACAAGGGGGGAAATAAATAAAATAAGAAGTCATTGTCCAGTGAGGGAGACAGACAAATAAGTATTTGGAGAAGATGAGATAACTGATATAATGGAACCCAAAAAGATATGATTTCTTGCTTATGGTATGTTGTGTGTGTGTGTGTTGAGGTACTGGGGCTGGGAATTGAACCTAGGACCTCTTACATGGGAAGCTGGCACTCGACCATTGAGCGATATTGGTTCCCCTAAGTTGGCTTTTTCATTTGTTTGCTTGTTTTTTTTTTTTTTTTTTAATCCCCCCCTCACACAGATGGCTCCCTCATCTGTTTGCTCATTGTTTTGCTCATGGTTTGCGTTCCTTGTCTGCTCATTGGTTTTGCTTGTCTGCTCATTGTTCTTTGCTCATTGTCTCATTTTTCTTTAGGAGGCACTGGGAACTGAACCAGGAATTCCCATGTGGGAGGTGGGCACACAACTGCTTGAGCCGTATCTGCTCCCTCCTCATTTGTTTTTGTGCATTGTCTGCTTGTTGTTTGCTCATTGTCTTGCTCATTGTTTTGGTTCATTTTTTTTCTTTCTTGAGGTCTGCTCGTTGTCTGTTCATTGTTTGTCTTCTTTAGGAGGCAGGGGAAACTGAACCTGGGGCCTCCCCTATGGGAATCTAATTAGTAAAACTAGTCCTCATATGTCAAACCAATTAGACAAATCAGACTTAACTTTTGGTAAGAAAAAGTCTGACTTCACTTTTCAGTTTAAATAAATTATGCCTTCTCTAACCCACCTCATTTCAGATATCTAATTTTATGACTGATGGACTGATAGGTAAATAGCCCAGAACATAAAGGCCTGGGGTCTGGCCATGGGTGGGTAACTGAAAAGACTAGTACCCCTGCCTTGGACACTTCTTGTTTGGCTCTTACTGCACTCTTCCTCTAGACTTGTGCAATGAGTCAACTCCAGGTGTTTGGTGCCCCAGAGGTTTTTAAGCCCTTAGGTCCTGCATCACTAAGATTCGTAATGTGGAGAAGAACTTGTGAAAGAGAGAGTCGGGAGTGTGAAAGAAGAACTTCCTGATGTCAGAGTATTTCAAAGAGGACAGTTGGAATTTGAGAACCTGGAAATTGATTCATGTAAAATTACACTCATGTGCACCTTGGAAAGGCTTTTTGTTTTGAAAATGCTTCCTAAAGTAGGCTGTGAAGTGTAAGTAGAATTTTCCTTGTTGAGGAAGATCGGGAGAGGAGATAGATCATGAAAAGGGCACCTCATAAAATACCTAGTCTTAAAAAGAACATGAAATATTCATGAACAGTTGCAATCCGTATTGTGACTTAAGGATAGTTTCTATTGTGGAAGTGGCAAGAGATGAGACTAGAAAACTGTTTACGTCCAGATTTTGAAAAACTCCATATGCTATTAATAGGAAATATAAGATTTTCCTATGCAGGCAAAAGGGAAGAGAAAGCTGCTTTTCAGCTGGCCATTGTTATTATTTGTACATAATTTACCTGGCAGAGTGAAGGATTGATGAGCAGGTGGGAGATGAGGCAGGAGGCAAACAGCAGTTGGAAAATTGCACCCAGGCTAAGATGAACATTTTTTCCCTCACATTTCTGAAACGGGGATGCATCTTCTAACTGACGGCAAGTTATAAATTCATTGGCCATTTTTCTTTTCTTTCTTAGAGATACATGAACTAATAATGTATTTTAGAGTCAATGAAGGTTACAGATTAATGAGAGATGATGTTGACCTTAGAAGCAGGACCTCCAAGTGAAGCTGCAAAGAATTTAAGATACATTTCTGAAGAAAATCTGACTGATATAATGAATTTGGTTTTGACTTATAGCAGGCTTCTAGGCTTCTAAAAATTGTTAGATTTTAAGGTTTAGGAATTGTCAAGGTACTTAGTATTCAGCCATAAAATAGAATAAAAAAAAAAACCCAATTTCCATTAAATCCTACTGATTTGTGTTGTAAGAAACTTTAACCAAAAGTTGTGTGCGTGTGTGTATGTTTTAATAATGGAGGGAAAAATTTAGCTTATCTATATCAAGACCAATGATCGTTTCAAATATTCTTCTTTTATCTTTTCTTCTTGATCCCATTTCTTAGGCTTTTATCCCCTCCCTTTCCCAATTCTCTACTTGTTATCTTCTCACTTTTCTTTCTTGCTTCATTTGCCATAAAAACAGCTGCTACTCTAAAAGCAGAATCTTTCTTACCTCCTTTCCTACCCCCCTCTTTTTCTGCTGCCTTTTTTTTTTTTTTTTAACCTAAGCCTTGTGGACAAAACTGGGAAATATATACCAGTGCCAAAGGGAGCAATTAACTTAACAGTTGGCCCAGGGAATATAGTGAAGATTGACTAACTTGTGACTAACTCCTAAGGGCTCAATTTATATTAATGCTGCCTTTAGATTCACTTTCTTCATCTGATAGTATACTGCTAAACTAATTGTTTATTTCAAACTGCCAAACTAGTTGTTTATTCAGTCAGTGTTTATCTTTTGTAAAAGATGAATAGAGTAAAATAGGAAACAAATACAGTTCTTTCAAAGTGCCAGTTAGAGAGACTAGGCTTTCACAAAATCACACATTTTTGCTCTAATGCTTATCTCTTTCTCCTTTTCTTGGTAATTGAATCCTTGAAGAATGATCCATTTCTTTGCACAGAGGAATCAGCAGAGGCTAGACAGACAGCTGGCTTCCCAGGAATTACCTTAGAAACTCAAGCTCTCTTTGCTTTGGGGCTGGACATTTGAAATTCCATTCAGAGCAGCAAGGCATTTTTCTACCAAATTGGTTGTGTTTGTGAAATAATAAATAGAAATCTTAATTCTGATAATGATATTGTCCTTTTAGTATTCCAAGCTGTTGCTCATCTGTTGTTTCTTTGGTTGTATTGAAATGTTTTTCATTTGATCCCTACAAAAAATATTTGTGTTGTATACCACTCTGCAGCTTATATTTGGAGGGATAGAGCTATCTATTAGATTTAATTTATCATTCTATTTTATGCGTCAGTCATTTGTTCTTTTAACTTATAACTTTTATATAACTTATAACTTTTATAACTTATAACTTTTAACTTACAGTTATCTTTTTCATTTTTATATATTTTTTCTCTTTATTATTATTTTTAAACTTTAATAATTTGTAAGCCAATATAATATTACTCGTGAAACATCTTATTTCATTACTGTTAGATGGAATGCAGACATTCACACACATGAATGTCCAATAAAAAATAAATTCCAAAAAAGAGTCCCTCACACCTCGTTAACTGAAAAATCAAAGTCAGTATCTAATGAAACAGCATATACTAGACTTTCTGGGAGAAATTATATTTGTAGCCTTTATATCTATTTCCAGATCTTTTTTAATCTTTACAGTAGTTTATATTTTGCCATTGGCTATTATTCCCTGGCAGTTCATAAAGGATGAATTTCACCTCTAAGGTAGATTTTACCGGGCCCTAACCCAGTTCCAAAGTTTAAATCTTTGATTGTTGGCTACCTCCCTGACTTTCAGTGAGTGCTTCTAATTCACAAAAACTTTTTTTTGAGTAAAAGCTTTTTGGCATGAAGGATATTTTTTTCAGATATGCATGGAAAGATTTTGTTTTGACTTCTTATAAAACAAATGGAATGGTTTCAAATTAAAGCAATTAAAAAAGATAAAATGTAAAACTTGCATGGTGTGTGTAATCAAGCCTTTTATGCTATTTAAGTGTTTGGTCTTTAAGTTTCCATATCTAATATTGAAATGGTTTATATTTAGAATCCATTCCATTATTTTGTAAATATTTCAGCAGGCACTGCAGTTGCTGTCCATTCATATTTTAAATTGTGATTTAATTCTCATAAGACTTAGATTTCCCATGTAGTAGCATTTCAACAATTTCCACTCAGAAACTGAGATTTTTTTTTATAGTTTTCTAGTCAAGTCTCTGGAGAATATACCCTGAAACATAGTCTCATGGTGATTACCAAGAGAATTCCCTATTTAGGTGACTAGAGAATTCATATTATGAAAAAGAAACTGCATGTGCTCTGGCTTCCTTGAAAGAGAAGTCTTCTAGATATTCGTTCTCTAAAGAGGAAAAGGAATTACATTTATTGGAAATTATTTATTGCAATAAATTTTATATGCTATACATCTAGACCTCATTCACTGAGTACAACAAATCATTTAAGAAAGAATCCCCTTGAAAAGGCTGTCAGATAATAAGAATTCTGTTCACTATATTTAAAGCATCCCTAGTGGGACTGAAACATGAGAAAGAGGAGTTAGAATTAAATATTTATTATTCTTTCATTTATTCACTTAGTTAACCCAACAGACACTTACTGAGTGGTCTCCTATAATCCATTTACTAAGTTGAAGACTCAGTGACATATAAAAAGAATTTCTTGCCATTTCAAGAGTTACAGTATGGAGTGAGAGAAAGACAGATAAATAATTGTGCCATTATGTGATGAGACTAAGTAATCCTTTGCATAAAACAAGAAGGGAGTATTAACACATCATGAAGAAAAAGCAGGGGTCAGAAAAAAGGGAAAGATTTAATTGAATTTTAAATTATAACTTAATGCATCTCTTAAGAAACTGATGAGAATTTATTTTCCTAGTAGCAATTTATTTATGGTGTGATTTGCCCATTTTTATTATTATTTGTCTTTATTGATTTCATTTATGTGTGTCTGTGTAATAGATGTAATAGATGTATAATAGATAAGTGTGTGTTTGTGTGTATATGTGTGAATGTATAAACCGATATTCCACTGTCCTATAGACATCTGCATTTTCAACATTGAACTTACCATTTAGGTTTTGTTTTTTATCTGTGAAAAGCTTATTTAATATATATTAATATGAAGTATTTAAAATAGGCCCTGTCTAATAAAGGAACTATAAACATTTGTATCTGACAGTAGTATATTCTAGCCATCAAATATAAAGATGAACTGACTGACCCATGGACAAGCTTGTGGTTATATGTCTATTTTCCTTCTTCTGGTAAAGTCATAATGTTTCATGATATCAATATTTCTCAAACATTTTTATCAGAAGATACTATAAATGCAGAGGTGAGTGATCATCTATTTCTGGGTTGTCTGAGAGATAGAACTTCTAAAGGCCTTTGTAAGTGGAGTAGGAACATTTTTTTTTTAAGGGGGTACCAATGATTGAACCCAGGACCTTGTACATTGGAAGCAGGCACTCAACCATTTGAACTACATCTGCTCCCCTGGAAATATATTTTAAGGTCTTAGACTTAATATGAAAAAAAAAAATCATGTAAACATTTTAATCTCCTCCAAATATATGTGTTTGTTTTAATATATGAAAAAAGAGATCTTTTCCTGTAAAATATTTGAGTAAAAATGATGCTTAAGAAATATGTACTAGGTTTCAAGTACTCTCCAGTAACCATAGGGCAAGAAGAAAAACTGTGCATTTGAAACTTTAATTCACTAATATTTTAAATTGGTGAGTTTACTGAGTTTGAACTTGTTTTGCTTTTGACAGTTGTTGGAAGTTTCCTTATAGAGAGTGGTTCACCTCCTAGCAAAAATTTCCCAGTGTCAATAGTCTATAGCCTCTGACTTTTTTCATTCATGTTATAAGTGTGACTTGTTGATCATAGGAAGCCTGGGCAATCAAAACACTGCACTGTTTTCCAGCTACAATATCAGTATGTCAGGAGTTCTGAGTTTCATCACTTCCTTTGGGAAATTTTGCCTAGATGCTGGATGTGATAACAACTGTGGTGGAGAAAGGAAGGAGACTGGTGTGTGTGCATATGTAAATGTGTGTATAGGTGAGGGAGATTGCAAGAAGCCTGGCATCTCAGAAAATTCACAAATGTGTAGCTAACTCAGGTTTTGGTAGAGATGGCTCAGCACAAATCCATTCACTACCTATATTAAAATTTCTCAAAGCTCAGGTCCTACATCTATAAAGTTTTCTTCTTGTAGAAAGAAGAGTAATATTAATTTAGTACTAGAATGTCAAAATTTCAGATATTTCAACATCTATCATGACAGTATTACATAGCTCACTTTCCATAGATATTTTCTAAAAAAAAAAATCGGAAATTTTGTAAAACTCATTACCATTTTTTCTTCATTTCCCATAGTCACATACAAATATTATCGTGAATATTCATTCAGTTTTCAACCGAAAACTTGATTACCAGACTTTTAAATGCTGATGTTTGCATTTTTTTTGTAGTTTGAGTGTAAGCGCCCTTTATTAAATCTATATCTACAGCAAATGTTTTAAAGGCAAGTCTTTGGTTTCCTGTGAATATTTAATGTGTAGTTTCCTGTGAATATTTTCTATATAGGATACATAGAGGAATCATTTTTAAGTTTTAATTCTTAACCGTCAACAAAATGTATATGTTGAATATTGCTTTGAGAAATATGCTGAAATTGATAATAAAACTCTGATTTGCTAGGCCTGTTACTGGTAAAATGTTCTGGAATAAAAAAATTCTTTGAAATCCAAAGTATCTGTATTTCATCCTAGAGGACATTTGCAAAGTGGCTGTTTTAGTTTGCTAAAAGCTGCTGAAAGCAATATATCAGAATTGGGTTGACTTTTACAGTGGGGTTTTATTAATTTATAAGCTTACAATTTGGAGACTGAGAAAAATGTCCATATCAAGGCATCAGGTGATGCTCTTTCCTGAAGACTGGCTGGTGGCAATCCTGGGATCCTAGACACATCTGTCAAATGAGAAGGCACATGAGGGTGTCTCCCTCCTCTTTTGGGTCTCATTGCTTTCAGCTTCCTGATTTCTATGGCTTCCTCTCAGCTTCTGTGCTTTCTCCCTATGTGCTTATATGTTTAACTTCTGACTTCTGAGACTCTGGGACTTTCTCTCTCAGCTCCTGGGGTCTCTCAGTGTCTCTCTCTATATTTATTCCATGTATAAGAGATGCCAGTAAGAGGATTAAGATCTACCCTGGGTCACACCTTACTGAAGTAATCTCATCAAAAGTCTATAATAAGTTAAAACCCAAAGAAATGGTTTAGCTCTAAAGACATGATCTTTTCTGGGACCCATAAAAGCCTCAAACTACCACAGTGGCCAACATTTCAATTGTAAATTTTAAATAAGCTTTGGGTAATCAGGGCTTGTAGAATGACTTGTGACCAATGTGCCAGATTGCTAGCCATTTTGTGAGCTTAGTTGATTGAAGGCTTACATTTCTTAGATAATTTATTTAGTTATTCAACAAATATTTATTATGGCTCTTTTTCATGACATTTATTTTTCTAGGAACTGGGATGCAGTAATGAGCACATTAAACAACAACAAAAAAATCCCTCTCCTCATATAGTTTGCATTCTGGTGGGGAACTGAAAGCTTTGGCTTTACTCTCAAGGAAAGGAGAACCACTGGTAGAATATAAGCAGAGGAGTAACTGAAAAAAGATTTCAGAAACCCTACTCATACTCTGCAATGAAACCACTTATTTGTAATATTGATTAGCTCTCCTAATCTCTCTCTCCTGTCAATGTTCCTTTTTTATTCAGAATATTGGCTTTTCAGCATGCTTTACGCTTGCAGTATACATACCTCAAATTAACCTTAACAGATTTTTCAAATTCAGTTTCATGTAATTTCAAATATAGAGCAGTATATTTGTGTCAGGCAGAAAGCAGACTGCTGTCTTTCTCTTCAGGACTCTGGCCATGACATTTTAAAATGGAAACAGAGGGCTCATAAAGCTGAGATTGCAGAAGTAATAACTTTTAGAGGGTATTTTCAGACTAAGAAGCATTTGTTTTCTGCAGAAAATAGAATAGATTACAGAGAAAAATGAGTCGAGGGACTTGACTAATATTTTCCTGGATTGGAGAAGAGAAGTAGGGGTAGGGGGAAATGAAGGGCAAAAAAATCTGACTTAAAAAAAAAATCTAGATCCTTGGGAATCCTTGAAAAAATCCGGCTGGTAAAGACCTATGATTAGAATGACCATATGTCCTGTTTCCCTACCCCCCCGCCCCCCCAGAAAGTCTCAACCTATGCCTGTTGTTCCCATGTAATTAGTAATAGCACCTCTTTCATTCCCCAAAGTGTCTTGGTTTGGATGATAAATTATGTGGTCACATGACATATAGCTCATAATTGTTTGCACTTCACACCTTTTATATTATTCTAAATCATATCAATTTTTGGTACTTTATAATTTTAGTTTTATTTATGGTATTATTAGTACTAATCAGTTCAATATATATTTACATAGATTTCTAATATATGGAGATCTGATTATTTTTCCCAGTTGTTTTTTTATCCCAAGGACATGAATAGCATTTGGCAGATGTCCAAGGAATGGATGATTCATTGCACTGATGAAAATGTGGTTCATAAAAATACCATTTATATGAAAGATAGGCCCATTGTATGAGGGTACAATGAGGATCTACTTTTAATCAAACAATTAAAATATGAAGGAACTTTCATTAAAAAGGAATATGCTTTAGCCTATTTCAAAACAGTTTTTCTTGCTCCAGTAACTCTGATGAAACTATGTCCTACACAGAAGTATGGATATCAAGCTGAATTTGTTGCAAAGACGCAGTTAAAATTTAATTATCCATGCCAATGGTTCAGGTCACTGGTGCCCAAAATCTAAAAATTGTTGTTATACAAAGGATACACATTTGAGTATCTCAGACAGGCTTCCCTTGTACATTATTTTCAATAAAATAAGTTGCTCTGAAAGGCCTATTTAGGTTTTATTTGTCCAGGTTCCCAAACTTGGCAAAATGATCACATTAACTCTTACCTTCCCTCTATGCCAGGGTTGAACTATGCATTCTCTTAGGCTAATGGAAATATTGGCTTAAATTTGACCTTGGCTCTCTCTTTATAATTAGCTAATTCATTCCCTAGGGAAAAGACGTAATTAATTTACTGGTTTAGAACTTCCTTAGGAAAAAAAATAACTGTCTTACTTAAAAGGCCTTTCTTTGTTTTTCAGCTTTACCTCATCGGGTAGTCATGAGAATCAAATCAGATAATGCATGTCGAAGCATCCAGCACCTTGCCTAGCTTGAGAGCCCAGTAACGTTAGGTCCTCTTTTCATGTTCAGCCAGCAGTGCAAATGTCCAGTAGAGGTACTAGGGTTATGTAACAGTGCGCTGACACAAGGGTACCACTATTATTTGATATGACTTCTAAGTAATATATCTATGCTAAATGAGCATATAATTTTTCAGTGGTGCAAAATTTGATAAATAATTGTGAGAATTTAAAGTATTTTCAGAATTCATTTTCAATATGAACTCCTAAAATTAAATACAGATCATTTTATATCTATGAGGAGGAATGAGAAAAATTCAGTAGAGTATATATCTTTAGGGAAAACAAAAACAAATCAAGGATTAGTTGGATATCTCTTATTGGCTCTCCTATTTTTAATATGTTCTGATAGTGTGCTAAGAGCACAATCTAGAAGAGAAACGTGTCATGTTAAATTGTCTTGGCTAACAGGCAGTGCTAAGACATGCATTTGCTTTCAGAGGAAAGTGTTCTATTCTCTAAAGCAATTAAAACAAAGGTTTTTAGCTGATGCTTTTATGTCTTATTTTTGTACAAGAAACATCTTCGTGAATTTTAAACGTTACTGTGTTCTACTGTGTGTCCACTGTGGTGGTGTGTAGTTGTCTCTAAAGGTTGACACCTGGTAACCAAGGCTATGCCTTATATTTCCAAGTTTCTGTTGCTGATGATTGTAAATGCAGTTCTGATTCTAGCTACTGGAAATAATTTTTTATACATTTACTTTTCTTAGAGAAATGAGCATGAGACTTAGAATTCTAATTTGGAAATAGTTATTTTTTCTTGTGTTTATGATGGGAAGCTGACTAGAATATCTTTTAAATCTCAAAATATTCTCAAGCTTTTAAAGTAATGCTGTGATCTAGAATATGTCAGATCTGACATAATTAGAAATCTTTAAAATTCATGGAAAATATTCTTTTACTAAGCATTTTAACATGAACAGACATATTCAGTTCTGTAATATTTTAGCAACTACAGAGGCAGCTGTATATTTCATATAATCCCATGTGAATCTTTCAACAGAAGCTGTGTAGTGTCATTATTTCTTTTTTTATGGTGTTGCATAATCTTTTTATTCAAATACATTTTATACAAAGTAGAGATAGAACTGGTGCTTCCTACCACTTTGTATCTAATGAAAAGATATGTGAAACCTTGAAACTGTGGAAGCAATCATTTCTTCAGGGAAATTGGAAGATTTTCTTTTATCAAATTAAAATATGAATTATTTTAGTTTAGAATTGCTCAATTCTATTTGATGTCACTTTTGATAATACGAATTTCATATTCAATGGAATTTATGTTCTTGGACTAGTGTGAAATGATTTTGGATAGAGTATTTGAACTTTTCCTTGGTTTAAGGCAAATGGGACAATCTTTTTATATAAAATAAAATGGGATAATCTTTTATTTATTTTTATGATATCATGTTTTTTTAAAATTAAAGTTAATAGATCACAAGGAATGTTACATTGAGAAACATAAAAAAACAAAAAACATAAGAGGTTCCCAAATAACCCACTCCCCACCCCCTACCTCATCATTTTTGTAAATTGTATTTTTTTGAAGATATATACATAAAAAAAATTACAGTAAAAAATATGAGGTTCCGTATACCCCCCACCCCATCACCCCATTCCTCCCACACCAACAACCTCCCCCATCATTGTGGCACACTCATTGCACTCGCTGAACACATTTTGGGGCACTGCTGCACTACACAGATAATAGTTTACCCTGTAGTTCACACTCTCCCCCAGTACATTCAGTGGGTTATGGCAGGATATATAAAGTCCAGCATCTGACCCTGCAATGTCATTTAGGACAACTCAAAATCCTAAAAATGCACCTCACATCTCTTCTTCCCTCTCCCTATCCTCAGCAACTACTGTAGCCACTTTCTGTACCTTGATGCTAAAATTTCTTCTATTACTAGTCACAATAGTTTTATAGTGGAATATCAGTAAGCCCACTCTAGTCCATATTTTATTCCTCCATTCTGTGGACCCTAAGATGGTGATGTCCTCTCCACCTTTAGATCAAGAGGGGGCTTAGATTCCACATGGATGCTGCTTGCAGTTGTAGGGACTCTTGTTTCCTTGATGTGGTGGTTGAACATCTTCACCTCCCTGTTAGCTGGCCTGGGTAAGGCCAACAAGCCTGAGAATAGGAGTCACCACTCTGCTAAGCCTCAGGGACCACCTGGCACATGGGCAGTCCACAGATTCAAGTCTCCTAAGTATGTACCATCCCTAGCGCCAACTACAGGTCCAGTAAAAGTGACAGAAGAGGCATGTGTAGAAAAGTCACATCTGAGTCCAGCGCCATCACACTCAGGAGCACAAATTCCAAAGTAGGGCCCTCTGCCATGGCACAGAACTCCAAATCCATCTGCCATGACCATATACCCTGTGGATCTCCATAGCCTTCAGGAGAACCAGTATCTAGGGTTGTATCTACTTTGGCTTTTTCTGGGGTCCTGCTGAGGTGTGCATAAGCTTGACCCCTCTAATGACCTCCCGACTCTTTTTGGAAGACTCCCAGCCATATAAACTGATTTTTCTTTGCCATTTCCTCCTTTTATTGAAGGTCAAAAAGCAATTTTTAACACTTGATCCAACATGTAGGCTGAGATATTCTGCTGATCTGAGTTCACCCTTTTATTCACCAGTTAGTGATTGGTAGTATTCCCTTGGTGCCAGGGAGGCTCATCCTCAGGAGTCAGGGACAAACTTTTAAAATAAAATCACAGGAGGACTTTAAGGCAAAGGTGGTCATTTGGGTTTAGCCAGAATATTAATGCAGACTTTAAGATAAAACTATAAATTTATCAAACATATTAGAGTGACTACATACCTACCATAATTTAATACGAATGGATTTTTTAACCTTTGTTCTTGCGTGTGTGTGTATTTGTGAGTTATTGATAGAGAATGTACAAATGGCCGCTAGATTACAGAAGCTACCTCATGAATTGGAAAATGGGGGAAGTAAAGAAACTAAAGTCTATAGTTCTAAAACATTTGCATGCAGTGGGTAGGAAGAATAATTAAAACAGAAAAAAAAAAAAAGCTGTTTCTATAGTTCCAGTTATACCCAGGTAAGTATCTCTTACTTGAGCATCAGAGAAGCTAGATCTTTTTCCTCAAACACATTGATCTCCAGCTGAGAAGTATCAGTGATTCTGTTAAATACAACTTAGTGTCAATAGTGTCTTTTTAAAAGATTATAATTATAAAGAAATATCTTAGAATGGAAGTGAAAATGTTTCTGGTGGAAAATGATAGATTAATTTCTCCCTTCTCATTTACCTATTATTTTACAAATAAAGGAAACAAGCAAAAAATGAAAACATGTTGTAAAATAATTGAAAAGCCAACCACTGGTATTTTTTAACTTTTTTATTGAAAAACCCAGCTTTGGATATTTTAAAAATTTTATTGAAGTTTATCATTCGTATATGAACATACTTAAACAATGAGTGTAGTAAAAGTTGTGAGCTTACAAAAAAACATCATGGCTCCCATTTATTACCACCAGTACTGCCTTGCATTGTTGTGAAACAATTGTTACAAACTATGAAAGAGCATCATCAAAATATTACTACTAACTATAGCCAATACGTTACATTTGGTGTATTTTTCCCTCAATCCACCTGGTTATTAACACCCTGTATTAGTATTATATACTTGTTATAGTTCATGAGAGAATGGTCTAATATTTGTTCTGTTTACAGTCCACCTTCCTTCACAGGATTCATTGTGTTATGTAGTTCCATGCTTTGTACAGTCCATTCAAGTATATATTCAGTGCCTCTCATATTCATCTGAGTTGTGCTGTCGTCATCTCAATCTTAGAATGTTTCATCTCAATCTTAGAATGTTTTCATTATTCTAAAAGGAAAATCACATATCCCCTTATACCCACCTATTGTTTTCCCTTAGAATTAATATATCTTCTTTGGTATGATATACATATTATTTGAAGAATGCATTATCTGAACTTGTCTCAGAGGGTTTGAAAATTTACGAGTCTGATATAAAATTAGGCTACTAAATAATCTGATTTCCTTTATGATAAAAATCATCATGTGTATTTGTAATCTTAACTATATAAGTGGCAATGAAACAATTTTTTTTTCCCTAAGAGTTATCATCTGTTTTATCCTTAATTGGAGCAAATTATAATGATGACAAGGCATGCAAGAAACCAGAGCATGATTAAGTATTTAACTTCATGGAAAATGATAATTTAGGGATATTCAATAACATTCATTTTGCTACAGTGCATGTAAGTTAGTAACATTCTTAATGCTATGAAGTTATGTATTTGTATATAACATTAGTGAAAGAAAATTGGTAAGGGTTTTGTTTTGAATTTGAAATCCTTCATTTCATTTTTTATTTAAATAATACATTTAGAAAATCAGTCAGTATTATTACATGGAATATAATTCATTAACTGGGCTTTCCTCAGATGTCAATACTGAAGACTTGGTAATGTGTGTTGAATATTCATTTCACTCTAGGTGTTGACTACTTTTAAGATTGCTATAATTTAAAGAAAACAGCTTCTAGGAATAAAAAGTTTTATTGTTCACCATGGATGGTTCAGAATAATATGATTTAATTTCCCTTTGGAAATAATTTATAAATGACATTTCCTTATATAGTGGTCTATTGAAAGCTAGAGTAAACAGAGTCAAGTTTGGTTTAAGAATGAGTTTAAAGGGAAGTGGATGTGGCTCAAGTGGTAAGGCCTCTGCCTACCATATGGGAGAACCCGGGTTCAATTCCTGGGGCCTCCTGCTGAAAAAGAAGAGAAAGCATGCCTGCATGGCAAGCCAGTGCCTGTGTGGTGCCTGAGGGATGAGCCAAGTGCTCATGCAAGTGCCCGCCTGGTGAGCCGAGTGCCCATGTGGTGAGCTGAGTGCTCACGTGAGTGCCTGTTTGGTAAACCAGTGTCCACGTGGCAGGCCAGTGCCCATGTGGCGAGCCAAGTGCCTGCACAGTAAACCAAGTGCCTGCGTGGTGAACCAGTGCCCATGCAAGTGAGTCACGCAGCAAGATGATGACGCAACAAAAAACAGAGACAAAGGTGAGAGTCAAGGCAAAGCACAGCAGAGACCAGGAACAGAGGTGGCACAATTGACCACATCAGAGGTCCCCAGGATTGAATCCCAGTGAATCCTAGAGGAGAAGGATGAGAAGACAAGACAAAAAGAGAAAACAAAAAGAGAAATAGATACAAAAGATCACACAGCAAATGGACACAGGCAGCAAACAGCAGGGTGGAGAGGGGGAGTAGAAGAGAAAAAAAAAGAATAAGTTTAAGAATGAGATTTTATTATCACGATCTAATTATTTTTAAAGTGGTCAATTCTCTTCTATATTTCTTGGCTTCCATACAAGGTTTAATATTATTCTCATGATTTAATTCAGAACTTGTCTTGAAATAATGTACTAGAGCTTTACTACTGCCCCCCCCCCCAATGAGATGGCTCTCTTGTCTGTCTGCATACTGTGTCTGCTCATTGTCTCTGCTCATTGCATCAGCTCATTGTGTCTGCTCATATTCTTTAGGAGGCACTGGGAACCAAACCTGGGACCTCACATTGGGAGGTGGGTACCCAACTGCTTGAGCCACATCCTCTCTCTAGAGCTTTACTTTTAACTGTATTTCTACTTTTCTAAATATTCATTATACTACAGAATAGTTTGTTTGCAAGGGAAGAAAAGATTTTATAAAAATTTGTGCATATGTTGTTGTGAATGGTTAGGTAGTATCTTCCATAAGTAGAAGAATCTGAGTATAAAATATTGATGTTGTCATTAAGAAAATATGAGTTGGAAATGCCACAGATGTATCTGTGGCCATCATTGAGGCAGTAATATTAGCTTTTTAATAGAAATAATGTCAACAATATTCTACTCTATATTTTTAACCACTAATCTTACTGTTAGATTTTATTTACATTTCTTTCTGGAATGTTAGGCAGTTTTCATTAACTCAGGTGTATTTGAAATTATTTTGCTTACTGTAATATTTTTCCTAATTTTTCTTCTTCTTACTCAATGACCTCACAGTATTAATGGATTTTCAATGTATTCTTTAAATATTATAGTTTCCCAGATGTTCTAATGAAATATTCAGGAAACTTTTGGGCACAAAGTGATAAAATTCTAGCTTACCAGATTTGGGCAGTGAAGTGGAGAACCCCAATTTCACTCTTCCATTTTTCCCCAGTTCTTATGCCCTGCAGCAAGGAATTTTAACCTTGATTCCACATCACCTAGGTCAGTGTCTGACACATAATAGTTTCTTCCAAAGTTCTTAAAAATGAGTGAACAGATTCAATTGGAAGTATATATGGATATCCAGTAAAAACTATGAGAGGTAAATAGTGACAGAGAACATTCCTTCTATTAGTTGCTGATTGCTTATGTTTGATTTTTAAAAAATGTGTATTTTTGATCACTTTAGCCCTCAGAACCTGTCATTTTTTCCTTCACATGATTTACTCCATGAGATCTCTTGTTTTTTTTTCCAGGAGACCAGTTGGGTTCACAGTTTATCCCCATCACTAAAAAATTCTCATTTTTATTCCTATCTCATCTGGATGTTGATGAACTGTGTGTTTTCTCATTGTTACACATTTTTTCCTGTGTTTTCTCTAAATCGATTGTGTCTAGAAAGGAATTTAAATGGTGAGTAATTATTATTCAGCCTTCCCAGAATTTGTGAAAAAAAGAAGTTGACCTTATACAATGAAGACCAATGGGAAAACTTGGGTGTAACAAAGAAAAAAAAAGTGAAGGGAAAAAAAAATCAGTGATGAGGGAGGGGGAGTATGCTTTACTTTTTCTACATTTTAACTCCTTCCAACATGAGTTATTCATGAAATAATGCAGTTTTCAAGTTCTTTTTCTTAGAGTAGTTAATTTTAGGTAAATAATAGTAAATATCAATCAGTTTATGTTTCATCTCAGGATAGAATCTTGTTCTTTTGCAGAGGGCATTAGTTTCTATCACATTCACTCTGAGAAAGAAAACTTGAGTACATTCTTCTTAGTTCTTTCTTCTCCTTCTTTCTTTTGTTTACTTTTCCCTTTCCCTCTACACTCTTTCTCTGATTTTTCCTTTTTTCCTTCAGCCAGTTTTTATAAAGAGTCTGTTCCTTTCTGGACTCTTCTCCAAGACAGGGTGGCTCATCATCAAACTCCAGATAGCAGAGAGAAGTAATTGAACCACACCATTTCTTCCCTCTATCCTTTGACAAAAAAAAAAAAAAAAAAGAATCCTTTATGAAGGTATCTATTCTTTCAGCATTACTGAGGACCTTTGGCTGGCCTGTATCTACCCATTGAAGGGAATAGGAAAAAGCACAGGACTTGACATGTTCATTGGGGCCTGGGTTCCTGTGTCTGCCTCATCCAGACACTTTTGTACAGTGCTCATACTTTATAGCCTTTTGCTGATCTTTGTTTTTAAAAGTGTTCCTCCAAAACTGTAGTTCTGGGGATATGTATCCACTGCAATATGTTAGAGAGGTGAAATGGCTTTGTATTAGAGATGAAGACTTGAAACCCCGCTATGGCTTGTATTTCCTAAATAGAAGGGAATCTTGAGACTACTGGTACTTTACCCCTCTTTTTTTGAGGTACCAGGGGCTTGAGATTCAACCCAGGACCTTGTATACGGGAAGCAGGCACTCAACCACTGAGCCACATCAGCTCCCCTGAGGTGTTTTTTCATTTGTATTGCTTGTTGTTTGCTTTTGTTTTTTTTTTAGGAGGCACCAGGAACCAAACCTGGTTCTCCCATGTGGGAAGCAGGCACTCAACCACTTGAGTCACATCCTCTCTCCCTGCCCCTCATTTTGTCAACAAGAACATTGAATGACTGAGAAGTAAAGTTAAATTTCCAACCATAGATAGCCAATTATTATGAAGCCCTGCCTGAATTTCTATCTACTAACTTGAGGACCAGTAAAGGTTACACCATACTGTTTCACTCACTCATCTAGACAAGAGTAGATTTCTTAAATTCCTGAAGAGGTTGTAAAGGTTAGTACCATTTAATTGATTTGTGCTTCAAAATAGAATCCTTTACTTAGTAATCTCTATAACAACTTTATTTTCCTTGATCATTCAAGTTATGTTGTTAATTTGTGGAAAAGACTTTTAGCAAAGGGATATTTTCAGTAGCTTCTTTCAAAATTGTTTCTGCTGTGATTTACCAGAGATTGCATGTGGTGATTTTATTTAATTCTAAGAAGTAGTTGTTAAAATCTACAGGACATTTTTATAGAAAGGGAGCAATTTCTAGGACGTGGTTTTGGAGAATCCAATGGTTTCAGAGTGTAGTTCCTCAATCCAGTGATCAACTAGTCTGATTATAGACATGTGTCTCAGCAATGTGTCAATTAATTAGATTTCTGTGTAGTCAGAGCTTATCAAAATGAGACTTTCATAATGAGGTTTGGCCCTTTGCATTTAGTCACTGGTTATTTCAGTTAGATCTCCTCGGTAATTTCCTTGGCCAGTTATAGCAATAAACCCACATGAATGATTGCCCAGAGCATATCAGCCTGGTAAAGCTTGCTGTTACAGATTGTCCTGATAAGAAGTTTCTTACATATGGGAACATCAGATGTGAGTTTTTACAAAAGAATCAGTGTGGTCCCTTCAGAAACATTAGCATGTTGAAAACCCTGTAGGCAAGTCAGGTTTCCCAGCTATGAGAGGAGTTGCATTCTTGAGTTTTGAGTTTTAAATTTTGTTCATTTAATAGGTAGAGCTAGAACTTCTTTCATGTGTATATGTATCAGTGCTGAAAGCCAGTATATTTTATGGTATGGTGATCATCTCTGAAGGATGGCTTATAAAATGTTCTTGATTTCTTTCCTGGTAAATCACAACTCAGGGAGCTGCTATGTTTTCCTGCTATTCTCATTTTACCAAGTCTAATAAGGATAATAGCAAGCATTTCTTGAGCTCTAAGTACATGTCAGGCATTGTTCTAAGTTTTTATATGACATGTGTTATTATCAAATTCTCACAACAATTTTGTGCGATACAAGCATTATTATCTCTCCATTTCACAGATGAGTAAATGGAGGCACAGGGAGATTAAATAAAGAATCCCAAATTACATAGCCAGTTGGTAGTGGATAAAGGATCTGAACCCAGATTGTGGAATTTGAGAGTGCTGGGGCCAGCACAGATGCATTATCCAAACCTATTTCATGTAAGTCCCCTAAAATAAGAAGGAACAAATCTCTTATTTGAGAGCAAAAATCCTTTTGTAACAATTTGAATAAACACTTAGATGATTGACAGTCTATGTTATATTGACTGGTGAGTTAAAGGTTGGTCTGGTTCCAAGAGCACAGATTGAGATTACTTAACATTGGGCTTTGAAGGGGATGATGGCACAGCAGAAGGAAGACTACAAATGGGGTAATCCTATAAATGTCAGAAAAACAAGGGTAATATAAACTCATTTTTCTCTGTTTCCTGATCTATAAAATAATGAGCATTTTTATACCTATTACATAGAATTATTTTGAAGGTTGAATGAAATTATATATGTGAGAATGGTTAAAAAATGTTAAGTATATGTGGATATCATTTCAAGGTACACTGTTTTTCAAGTTGAAAACCTTACAGGGAAGTGGACTTGGCCCAGTGGTTAGGGCATCCGTCTACCACATGGGAGGTCTGCGGTTCAAACCTGGGCCTCCTTGACCCATGTGGAGCTGGCCCATGCGCAGTGCTGATGCGCGCAAGGAGTGGGGCTCCCATGTAGGGGAGCCCCGCACGCAAGGAGTGTGCCCTATAAGGAGAGCCGCCCAGCGCGAAAGATAGTGCAGCCTGCCCAGGAATGGCGCCTCACACATAGAGAGCTGACACAGCAAGATGACACAACAAAAAGAGACACGGATTCCTGTGCCGCTGACAACAACAGAAGCGGACAAAGAGAAGAACACGCAGCGAATGGACACCGACAACTGGGGGGGGGGGGGATGGGAGAGAAATAAAAAATAAATCTTAAAAAACACACACACACACAAAACCTTACATTTATAAAATAGTTCATTGTTTTAAAATTTTAAATGATGACATTTCTTCCTACCTAAACCTAGAAGCCTAGAAGACCAGTCAAATTAAGTCAGCTAGAGTGATTTTGTGGTTGTTGTTTTTTTCTTTTTAGGAGGTACTGGGATTGAACCCAGGACCTTGTAAATGGGAAGCAAGCGCTCAACCACTGAGCTACACCTGCTCCCCTTGAGTGGTTTTAATTGAGATAAAATAAAATATTGGGAATTTATTTATCTATTATTGATTTCAAAAGACCTAATACCATTTAGTATTTTTAGATCACATTTGCCGTAAATTAATTTTGCGTGGCTGCAGACATGGTCAATTAAGTAAACACTATGCATTATAGAGTAAAAGATAACTTTTATTGCCTGATAGTACATTGCCCAGTATGGTAATGCATATAAGAGGTAATAGAAATCAGAAATTATTTAGCAGGTCTCTCACTATTTTTTCTTTGAAATTGATAGACAAATATAATATGTCCCCGGCTTAAAGAAATTAGTGTGTTTATGACTTTTATTAAAATTTCTAGCCAATTCTACTGATATCCTCTCTTGTTGAATTGCTTGTGTTTGTATGATTTGACTGACTCAATTTGGTCAAAATAATTGAATTTGTTTTTAGCAGGCTTTCTCAAAACACTGTAAGATTGCTTATGCTGTCTGAGTTTTATGGGGGAAAAAACTGGGAAATGAGGCATGCTTGAAGTCCCTCCTCAATATGCACAAGATGTGATAGCATATATAGATCTCTAAGAAATCTCGCCATAAATAAATCCACCCATGTTTAACATAGGCTTATTCAAACTTTTTTTCCCTTTAAAATTTTTTTAGGACACCTATTAATCCAGAAGTAGTGATGGAAAATATGGCTGTATACATAAAATCTTATATTCTTTGAAGGCCCAGTAGTCTCTGGGATTCTATGTGGATTGCTTCTTTGAACCTTCCACTAAGTTCACATTATGCTCATAGTGAGAATTTTTGTATTTGCCCATAATGATTAATATACTCATTGATTAGACAGTCATTTTGGAGCCATATTTAATGTCAGTTAGCAAGATAAATTACTTTCTGGTATGCATGTTATATGATCCAAACAATTTTATATTATACTCAGAGATTATGAGGGATATATGAATTTTCAGGTGATACAACTAAATATTGGCATTTGCAGCAAAACAAATACATCAAAGCACAATAATGACAAATAAGAAGTTGGTATTTAACAATTTGAGCTCATAGTTCACACCAAGTATTGTGCTAAGCACTTTTGCAAGTATGGTCTCATTCAATCCTTCTAATGGCCTCTTGGGGTAGTATTATTATGTCCTTTTTTTGGGTGAGGAAACTGATTTCTCAAGGATTTCTCAAGAGCAAGTAACTAGTAAAATCAGAGTATGAAGATAGGCAGTGAGGTACTTCAAAATTCAAAACCACTACACTTGGGTGTACGATGGGGCCAGATGCTGCTCCATGTTGCTGGAAATTGTCAATAGCGTTGGACTAACTAGGCTTTTCATGGAGTAAAGGTTGGGGAGGCACACTTTAAACAAAGTCTGAGAGGTAGTCAACTGGCTTTAATGGAAAAAGTTGTGTTCTTTAGGTAGAACATAAACACAGTGCTCAGAAGTAAAAATTCTTTGAAGGCTTCCCTTCCTTCTGCATCAACCCATGAGAAACCAAATTAAAACGATATGCTTGTGTCTTTTACAAGATGAATTCTGAACCAATTATTCTTTGTAATATTTTTGTCTCTTTGAAGACTGTAGACAATTAAATAAGAAGACAGAAAAGCCAAATAAAATGTTCCAGGAGCAAATTGCATGCAGGAAAACTATTACTGCATTTAGAAACATGCTGAAATATAAGTCACATATCAGTAAATCACTGGATGAATGTTTTTGAATGCCTGCTCTGTCTGTCATGCTGGGTAAGGAGCAGTGAGTAGTAAAGGAGACCACATTGTTCAGGTAATTCAAAGAATTAGATGTACACTTCAGGTTTTGCCACTAAATACCTTTGGATCATTGGTAAACTACCTCTTATCGACAGAGACATTGTAGCAAGAGAAGGGGCCTAACCTGAGCCCTGGTTTTCCCTACTTATTTACTGCGTGAACTTGGTAAAGTCAATTAATTTTTGGGGGGCTTGAGCTCTCACATATGAAAAATATAATAATAGCACACACATCATGGGGTTGTGAAGATTCAATGAACTAACGTATATAAAGTGTTTAGAGCAGGACCTGGTACCTAGTAAGTGCAATATAAATATTGGTTATTATAATTTTGCTATTATTAATTATTAATGCCACTATTCTCTGTAAACCTCAGTTTCTTCAGCTAAGAAATTAGGGGGTGACATTAAATGACATGAAGAACATCACTTCAGATTTGTACACATTTGTTGAATTCAGCTGAGTGCATATGTCTTTAATACATAGCACAGAGCTCTTCTAATGATTTATAGAGTATCTTATGAGATTAGAGTATGAAAATTAACACCAGCAGCAAGTGTTTTGTCTTATAAGGACGAGGATATATATGGGTTTGGGGGATCAAAAATACATTTTATTAAGTATTTGCTAGTCAAAAGAGTGAAGGATTTAGATGGGAAGCAAGCTTTTGAGTCTTCAGAAGTTGTCACAATTGTGTGGGGATGGTTAGGAGGTTATGTGATCAAGGAGATAAGGCATTTGTTAATCATAATGAATACTTATGAAGAATTTATCATGCCAGCCATGTTCCAACATTAGTTTCTTTGATCTCATTTTGGTTGAGAAACTGTGGAAAATAGAAGGTAAATAATTTGCCCAAGATCATACAATTGGTGAAGTTGGGACTGGATTAGAATGGTAACCATGGTAATGGCGAGGGAAGATGGGATAGAATAGATTTTAGCCTCTTTGGAACAAGGGTCTTTTGAGAATCTGTTAAATTATGAACTTTCTCCCTAGAAATTACTGTAATACACAAAATTGCCACTGAGCAGCAATTTCACAAATCCTTTAATTTGATGTTTCACCTGGTTTTAATAATTATATATTTTCATAAAAGTTTACAATTTTTCTTTACTTTGTGTGTTTTTGTGTGTGTGTGTTCTATGTGTTTTCTTTCAGGAAGCATATTTTTAAAAAATATTTTACTTTCTTTAAGTAGACACCAGTCCTTTGGATGCTAATTTTTAAAAAAATATAATTTTGGAAGATTCTTATGGCTTACCTTTGTATCCTCAGTATATCCAGTACACAAATAAATGAGTGCAGTGAAATTGTGTTGTTTATTTTCCCCACTGTTACTTTAGTACAAAAGTGGTAGCAGACCTTATAGCTAGTAAATAGTTTTTATAGTTATCTACATCATTATAGGTTTTTCAACAAATAGTCTATTTTTTTAATGGATTTTGCTGGAATGGGAAAATTGTTTGGATTAAAAAAAAAAATCAGTCTTATTTCCACAATGCAGTTGAAATGGTCTTTCCCGATTATTCAGATCCTCCCTTCTGCCTCTGTTCTAGGACATTTTTTTTTTCTTTTGTCTCTTGAGCATGGAAACCCTGAGAGTAATTAGAGTTGGAGGTAAGGGAGTTCAGAAGTGGTTGGGTGACTGGTGATTGTTTTGTTTATCATTTGGTGTGAGAGTAATAATTGGGTCCCCCTTGGCTATGTGGGGAGTCAGCATTGTTGATACCTTTGAGAAATTGCTCTAGTAAAACTTATATGCTATTTAGGATTTTGGCTGTACACTTCTATTTTTCTTTTCTCTTGTATTAAATATAACCTAACATGGCAGTTTGATAAGCTGAACTCAAATTTATTCTTCTTGAGTCAAAAAATAATTGCATTCTTTTCCCCCATCATTTCTTTAATTTTCTCTGAATTTTTACCCCATTATGAACCAGTAAATAATTTTTTGTATTGCTAATTACAAATGGAAATATTCTAAAAAATTAAGGTATTTTTGACTAGATTTGAAGAACAAGATCAAAAAACAACTTCTAAGGTTCCTAGATTTTTTCAGACCTAGGCTTAGGAAGGAATGTTGCTTTTAGTTAGATTGCTTTTATGTAATGACTAGAGTCTTTCTGAGATTTTTTTCCCTCCAGTCCTTAATGAATGCATATACTTTACATAACAGTTTAAAAAATATATATATCCTGATATGTAGGGTATTAGCAAATTAAAGAATATTTTTAGTTTCATTATCAATGACTGAATTCATTCAATTTTGAGAATTGGGACCTTTTCATGATTTAAATTATATTCTAAAGAGCAAATTCACTACGTATATAAGCAATTGTAAACATGTGCTATGATCAGGAAAGAAGACATTTCACCAAAGGTAAAATTGTCACATAACTAAGACATAGCTCTTTTAAACATTAAATCATTTAAAATTATTTTTAATGAAATGTACACACCTGAATTGTATTACCATACCTTTCTCTTTCTTTGAAACAGAGTGTGTTATCTGGTAATCTGGAGTAGGAGATATTTATGAAAGGTGGAATGTATTCCATCATGACCTTTATGGCTTTTGCCTACAGTAGTGCAATATAGAACTGCTTGCAGTTATCCCAGCCCACTGCGCTTTCTTATTTAATAGGCTGACTGTGGCTCCCTTCCTTTCCTGTGAGTAATGGCCACATATTTTGTGGTAAGGATTCTCACCATTGCTCGGTTTTTGGTTCATCTAGGTATGATTTGCACTGCAGTTGATAAGGATGTTGGGAACTAGAGCTCTGAATAAGCAAATCATTATTATGAATCAAGGGACTTAAAAGAACAAACAGTAAAACAAAATTCTGTTGTTGAAATAACACATACTATCACACCATTTGATGTTTTTTATGTGATTATATCTCACTGAACCCATCCTATACCTTCCATTTGTATTTATCTCTCAATATTTTGACACTTAACAGTGTTTATTTCTTGAGGGGGAACTGTAAGCCCACAAATTATGTTTATAATCTGCTAGTTGTGAACTCTGCACACATAATTTTTAAAGCACTCACAGTGCTGCTTAAATGACTCACCATGATGAGTGTCGTTAATACAGATAGTGAACAATTTATGGTACTGAAGTTTTGGAGAACCATAATGCAAAGTCACGTAATGTACATTAATTGCATTCTTATAAATTAGGAAAATGGCGGCGGACTTGGCCCAGTGGTTAGGGCATCCGTCTACCACATGGGAGGTCCGCGGTTCAAATCCCGGGCCTCCTTGACCCGTGTGGAGCTGGCCCATGTGCAGTGCTGATGCACGCAAGGAGTGCCATGCCACGCATGGGTGTCCCGCGCGTAGGGGAGCCCCACGCGCAGGGAGTGCCACCAGCGCAAAAGAAAGTGCAGCCTGCCCAGGAATGGTGCCACCCACATGGAGAGCTGACACGACAAGATGACGGAACAAAAAGAAACACAGATTCCTGATCTGCCGACAACAACAGAAGCGGACAAAGAAGAGGACACAGCAAATAGACACAGAGAACAAACAACCAGGGTAGGGGGGAAGGGGAGAGAAATAAATAAATAAATCTTAAAAAAAAAAAGGAAAATGATGTCCTTTTTAGAGGAAATATTTGAACTGCCTTATGGAATTCAGTGGAAAAGTGCTTTATGAATTTAAAAGCATGGAAGTCCTGTCTTAACAATATAATATTATTTATGTTGTTTTGGGCTCTATTTTACATTACAAATGCCATTTTTTATCTGCAGTCTTTATTTACATGTGGAAATAAAAACATCAAAAATTCAAAATTCTTGCGCTGATTTTTTTCCCCCTCCTTTTTCAGTTTTCTAGGTGTTGCTAATTTTTGTCTTTTTCTTCTTGGGAATGAGCCTCTTACCTCCCATCCCACTACATGGCAGCCACGGTTACTTTCCTGTAATGGACATTTTAAGAGGCATTTACTGAACGAAGGTTTCAGTTTCTGACTTGTATTTGCTGTTGACTGTCCTTTCTATAATTACTTATTTTTCAATCTAGAAAAATCCATTTTTTTATATGCCCTCTTTTTAGACTAATTCTAGTATCACAGTGATTTTACTCTAATTGTGAGTGAGCAAGGAGAAAAAATATTCATTTTTTCATTCCTTCAAAAAATATTTATTGAATATCTATAAAATACCAGGGCACTAGGCCAGACACTCAATGGAACCTGATTGTTAATCTTTCTACTTAATTATTATGATGTTTTGGGGGTTGTTATGATTGGCATATTGATTAGTGTGATGGTTGGTGTTACAGTCTCAGCAATCTGTTTCTTTAGTTATTTGAGAATTCATTTTGTGTAGAAAGTATGCTGTACATATTCAGGAGATTTTCTATTTTTGGAGGACGGGGATGCTGTCTGCTGTAGTTTTATTATAAAATCATCCATCTTCCATTTGATAGATTAGGAAATGCCAGTTTGATTTTAAACATAAATGAACTTTAAAGTAAGTGAATGATTCATTTATTGTAAATGAAAATGAAGTTTGAGAGAGATTACTATGTTGATAATAATCATTAATGCATTCCAATTTTTAGGTAAATGTACAAAGACTATGATATGGGAAGTATAAATTTGAGCTGCTGAGAATTTGAACCTCTTGTATGCTTTAAAATCTTAAATTACTTGAATGGGGATGGTTCTTAGAAATGGTGGTCCAGAGAAAATGGACATGGGCAGATATGGTCATCAAAGTGAAACAAACAGTGTAAGCATTACTGAACCATGGACGGCCCAGGGGGCCTGATGTTTCACTGCAATTTGCTGTAGAGCCTACTGGGAGTAGGGAGTACAGAGCCACAGCATGGGGAAGAATTAAATGCACACCTGGGAGTTTAACCTCCTGCTTTTGACTCTCTGGAGGGTGACATGGAGGCAAAGTGTTTCGCTCTTTGCTTCACTGTACTACACAGATATAAGTACTTATTATTTTTTTAATGATTATATTTAATATGCAAAAGGACTAAAATGGTACCATCCGTATATTGCTTACATTATCCAGTCTCATTTGCAGTGTAGACTTGCTGTTTTATTAAGACACTGTCAAAGCAGAGAAGGTCTACTAATTCAAAATATACATATATTTTGATGCCTGTAGGTGTTTTAACCACAGGGAATAGGGACAGTGGATGGGTATGTGGACATGAAAGATGTGTGGTTTTCTACAGTTGAATGACAGTTGGAAGAGGAACAAGTTTTATGTGGGGATAGATGGATCTTTTTCACATAAACTGACAAGTTTGTGATTGAGTGTTGTTAGTTCTAAGAATTTAGTATCTATTAAAGAATTTCTAATCAATATAGTCCTTTCTTATATTTCATTTCTTAGGTCATAGAGTTGAGGTATTCCTGAATGGTACAGCATGTCTTGGGTTAAATAAAGTTTTAAAATCCCTGGGTACTCTCTGTTTTGAGGGATAATTATCATGTTCAAAGGGATTTGGCCCCTTGGGAAATAAATTCAACATGTCTTAAAGTATCTACCCTTGTTTTTTTCTTGATTGTAATCTCTTACTATGACACATTTCACCAGGAAAAAAGAGAAAATGTTCAACCTCCCCCTAAAATACCAACAATGCTCTGCTAGAGATTATTATAGATATTGAATACTATTGTAAGCATTTCACCTAGTAGTGATTTCCATTATAGTTTGGATTCCTACTAGTATAATCAAGTATTATTGACTACAATATTTTTCATTAAAAAACATGCAAAAGCTATAGAGTAGACCCTTAACCTCTTCAATTATATATTCAAATGAAAAAATATTTAATTTAAATATTTAAATTACAACATTTAATATTTAATTAAAGATCCAAATTTACTTTAAATATTCAATACCATATACTTAAAAACAAGTAAGAAATTTGCTTTTATCACATACGTATATAAAATAATTTGTGATTGGCATGGCCTCCATTAGGTTTTCTGAATAACTTTTTAATTTTAACAAAAAAATCAGGTTTTACTTAAGCTTTTTGGTAATGCTGAAATTTTTGAAGCCTTTAAAACAAAACTTTTGTCAAATAATCTTTCATGTAGAATCATTATTACATAATTAATTATAAAAAACTTTTGCAGTTTCTCCAGTAATTAAGCAAACTAACCAAAATATTAAAACATCAAAGTTACTTTGTTTTTTGTTTTTTTAAAAAGATTTATTTATTTATTTATTTATTTATTTATTTATTTATTTATTTATCCTCCCCCTGCCCCCCCCCGCCCCCAATCTTGCGGCTTGTTTTTTTTGCTGTCTGTTCTCTGTGTCTATTGGCTATGCATTTTTTTCTGTGTCTGCTTGTCTCCCTTTTTGTTGGTATCTTGCTGTGTCACCTCTTCCCGCGCATGGGCTGCCAGCTCTCCTTGGCACACAGGCCAGCTTGCCTTCACAAGGAGGCCCTGGGAAGTGAAACCAGGGCCTCCCATATGGTAAACGGGAGTCCAACTGCTTGAGCCATGGGCGCTTCCCTACTTTGTTTTTTGATAAAACTCTGTAAGACAGCATGTGTAGGGAGGTGTGAAATTGTCACATGTCTGATTCTTGAATTCTTAGACTCTAGAATTCATGGTGGCCAGAGCAGAAGTAGCTATATATAAATAAATATATTTAAATGAAAATTCTTATGAAATTCAGATAATGAAATAAACTCTGATTGTACCATACAGATACTCATTTGTGGTAAGGACAATAATTCTTTTACTTAATATCTGATCTTTATTTAAAAATTGCTTATAGCACATTTCAGATTCAGGTTCAAAAAGTTCTGTGTATGATATATATATATATATATATATTCTGTAAGCCAGTAGGAAAAAAAGATTACTTATTTCAATAAATGTTCAGAGAATACCTAGTACCCTTTTATGGATACTTGTGATTTACATAAAATATCATTGTGTTGTATTTGCATGTAAACAACCCAATTGAGAAAATCCAGCGAGGTACTCAGTTTGCTAGCAAAATGATCAGTACGCATACTGTGTATACTAATTTAAGGCATTTTAAGGTTCAAGATGTGTATGATAGTATCTACGGAGTGATATAGAGGCCCCTTTTAAGGAAGGAAGATGTCATCATAGTAGGAAAGAAGAACTTGTAGTAGGAAAAGTAGTAACTAATACATTGTTTTCCTATTTATGAATCTACTATGAAGAGCCACTTTTTTTTTTTTAGCTCAAGTGGGACTGGATAATTCTGATTACAAGATTAATATTCAGTGACACTAGAGCTGGGCAAGACTATTTTAATTTGACAAGCATTAATAGCTATAATGAAAGCCAGAGACTTTAAAACAAACAGATAATGAGTGTCCACAGGAATAGGATAAGTAAGACCTTAATAAAATATTTTTACAGATCTTAGAGTCTAGCTGTGGCTAACTTTTAGCTGTATCTCTTGGACATGTCTTGTATTTGTTTGCATACAGACCTTATGCAAGTAGATGAAGAGGTATCCCCATACCATATCATAATGTTTTAGAACCCAGAAGAATCTAAATTAAACCTAGTTGTTCAATATTATGACTCAAATCAAATCAGTAAAAGGTCATTATACTTCTTTTTCCATATCCTCTTTGTTCCAAAGGGGAATGAGATTTCACCTCTTGTGACGGCTGATGTTGGAGTTATTTTTTAATATTTAAGTTGGTATATTGTACTTCACAATATTGTTATGTTCAATTTTCCATTACTTTTAAAATGGAACTTCGTCTGCTGGAGTCATCTCAAAAATTAGATATTTATTGTATGTTTTAAAGCAAGTTTGCAGGAATATATTCTTAAGGTAGATAAAGACACTCTTCTTCTTGCTTGCTTGTATTTTCTCCCGTTTTCTTTACATTTGTTCTTCAGTTTTGCAACTTAACGCTTTGCCAGCGATCTCAAGTGAAAACTAATAATTTTACTACTAGAAATCATACTGGGTCTGGTTATATTTGTTTCTATCTTTTCCTTCTCCCTGTCCCTTCTCACTGCCTCGTATGGAATACAGTGCATACTAGGTGCTTATTAAGTTCTTGATGATTGATTGTTATGATTTGACTAGAATAGCGTTTGTGACATGTACAGATGTCCACGAGGGAATAGAGTGCCAATCTAAGGAGGTCAGGCCAGAATATGTTTTAAGTCAAGCTGTTCTGTTACGATGTACTGACATAAGTTATCTATGACAAGCCTTGTGCAGACATTAACTACATGAAATATGGGACAAGAGCTCTTCCTGTACACATTCTAATTACAGAGAGGAATGAAATAAACGTGTCTGGACTTGTAAAGACATTGCATCTGCTGTAGCTGATTGATTTTTGTGGAGCGTAATTTTGGGGGGAAATATAGTACCTGGGGCTTTTTAACTTGTGATCTGGATCAGCAGATCTCAATCTGAACTCAAATTAGTGTAACCTAGAATCCTTTAAAAACCTTGTATCACGTCTTCTAAATACAGTGTGTATTATAGATTTAAAGCACATCTCAATTCAGATTAGCCACTTTTCAAGTGTTCAACAGCCGTTTGTGGCTAGTCCATAGCGCAAATCAAGGGGCCTAAAGGTTGGATTACTGTGACCTTGGACAGTTATTCTCTCTGGACTTCAGTTTCCTCTTTTTTAATATGAGGGAGTCAAAGGGTAAATCGAGATTGGGAATTTTCAAACTTTTCCCCAGAGAGTTCCAGGAATTTGTGAATGTGCCTTCACAAACGTATTGGGGGAGAAGAGAGATAGCAAGCCTGTGTTATGCCCCTTTGCCTGTTGGATATACTTGAGTTTCCAGGTACCATGCTGTTTGAGGGAGAAAAAGAAAAGTAAAACAAAGATTTGAAAAATCACACTCCTAAATGTCTTACGTCTCTGAGTCTTTGATTCTCTGGTCAGCCTTGATAGGATGTTCCAGGAAGAGCTCAGGCAGCAGGAATCCTGCTGATAAAGATGTCACCATTACAACGACGCTCAGAAATTTTCTCATGAAATACTCAAAATACCTTCACTGGTGGCTAACATGGCTCAGATTTGAGGAACAGTAATCCTAGGTTGCTGTATCTACCCTGGCATGGTATCGGATCTCATATGGCTACTGAGATACACATTGTCTAAAACAGGCATAATCCAAAACTCAGGAGGAGACATGTGGATCTCTCTGGGCATAGTCCCCAGGGTCAGCTAGAGCTCATGGCTGGGGTTGGCTGCAGCTCCTGAGCTTTTCTGAGGTTGAATGTATTTCCCTCCTGGTGAAGGTATAATTGACAGTCACATCATAATTGTTATATAGTTGCCAGTATAGGATGCATGAGGTTTTGATTCCCAGACTAGTAACTTTCCTCCAAAGCAAATAGCAAATAGATGAACACTCTAGTGGTAGCAACAATGAGAGAAGAATCATTATTATATTCTTGTTCATTGGAGGTCAGTTTCTGCCTGCCTTCCACAGACAATAATGTGGGGACATGATCCCAGTCCAGTCTGATGTTTGCCTCTCAAACCTTCTGTGATGTTTTATCTTAGAAGTCAGTCAAGGACTTAATGTGTCCCAAATTTTCATTACTTTGCTGTATTATTAGTTTGAAAAAATATATATGTGTGTGTGTGTGTGTGTGTGTGTGTGTGTGTGTTAACTGCAAAGCAGAGGAAGCAGAGGGTTTTTATCTATTTTTAGGATCCTTATAAGAAGCTTTATAACAGGATAGTCTGCTTTTACAGGTAATAACAAGAAAAGAGTTTTGGAAAGAGTCAGCCCAAATATCAGTAGTTATTTCTGATTTTTTAGTAGCATGCACAAACTTAATTCTTCCAGCCCTGGTCTGCACTTAGATCAATAGCACGTGTTATAATAATCCAAACACAGGAAGGAAAGTAGAATCCAATTTTATTACATCAAGTATAGGCATCTTTACAACAAGTTGATGAAAGAAATGTTTTCCAAGCACACTGGAATTTGAGGACCACATAAATTTTGCTCCGTAGGCGTAAGCCTGCATGTACGACTCTAGGTGAACAGAGAAAGCAAATAAACATGACCTTTATAAGGCTGGTATTTTCTTTATGAAGCCAGAAGGCACACAGAATACACAAATGTTAGCCTGCTCTTATTTTTTGTCCCAGAAAACTTCTTTCTGGCTGGTAGCTATTCCTGTTCTTCAGCATCATTGCTGAGTATCTTGGTTCTCTGCAGGCCTTGCCATCTGTTTACCTGGTAAAGGGCCCCATCTCATCAGTATCCCTAACTTCCAACTGGAAACAGCCCTCTGATTGACCTTGCTCCTCCTTTCTCACCCCTATTTATTCAGAGCTAATGCCAGTGTCTCAGAGAAGGTGATTTTACCTGAGCCAGTTACTTTAGGATTAGCAATTTCTGGAAGGCAAAAGATCTGCAGGGAAGCGTGCAGCATCTGTTATTATAGTGAACTTGGCCTTGGAGCAAGTCTGCAGATTTGGAGAGAGCCTGATTCATGATGCTGAGACTTTCTCTGGGATGCTCTCTCTTCACCTCTCACCTTCTTAATGCTCAGGTTTAATCTTTTGCTGTATCTCAAGTTTTTTAAGGTCAGCAAGAAACCCTCTGCTTTTTCTCTGCCTGAATGTAAATCACCCTCCTCCCCTTCTCAGCACTCATCATTCTTGCCTGACAGTTTTGCAGAGGTGCTCAACCTTCATAGTTGTCCAGCTTGCCCCTTGGGAAGTCACTCTTAAAAATATCAGATGGGAAGCGGATGTGTCTCAAGCAGTTCAGCACCTGCCTACCACCTGGGAGGTCCTAGTTTTGATTTCCAGTACCTCATAAAGAAGAATGAGCAAGACAGCAAGCTCATGTGATGGGCTGGCATGGCAAGCTGATGCGACAAGATGATGCAATGAGATGAAGCAATGAGGAGACACAACGAGGAAATACAGTTAGAGATATGACAAGCATGGAGCAGATGTGGCTCAAGCAATTGGGCACCTCCCTCCCACATGAGAGGTCCTGGGTTTGGTTCCTAGTGCCTGCTAAAAAGAAGATGAGCAGACAGAGAAAGCAAACAATGAACAGACACAGAGCAGTCAGCGAGTGCAAACAATAATGAGGAGGGGGGAGAGAAATTTTTAAAAATCTTAAAATAAATATATATTTATATCAGTTCATGGCCTACCCCAAGTGTCATCTTGAAGTTTTCTCCTGTTCATACCCCAATCCATATCTTGACTCATGACAATAGCTTGAGGAATTTTGGGGAATTACTAAGTAGGATATTTTCTAATTTCAAACAAGGTGAAGAAATCTGGGCATTGAAAGAGAGAAAAGACAAATAAACAAATAAAAAAGCCCTAAATTCCTCAAATTTAGTGATCTAATTTCCTCCCTTTTCTCTTCTCTTTATTTAATCCTTGGTTTTTGTGTTTTATTTTACACTATGCTTTTGTATTATATATTTTGTTTTTAATTTTGTATCATCCCTTTAATTATGCTTCTATTCTACTATAAACCTTCCCAAAATAATTTTTAAAAATAAAAGGAATCTTTTTAAGAAATATCACTCAGTATTCCTTAGAATTCTCTTGATAATTATCTTGGACAAGGTGCTCACTATGTTTAAGCCTGAAATTTCTCCCCCATAAAAATACTATGGGGACAAAGTAAGTTTATTTTTTATTTCTTTTTATTTATTTATTTATTTATCCGCCCCCCGCCCCCGGTTGTCTGTTCTCTGTGTCTATATGCTGCGTCTTCTTTGTCTGCTTCTGTTGTTGTCAGCAGCAGGGGAATCTTTATTTCTTTTTGTTGCGTCATCTTGTGTTAGCTCTCCGTGTGTGTGGCACCATTCCTGGGCAGGCTGCACTTTCTTTCACGCTGGGCGGCTCTCCTTACTGGGCACACTCCTTGCGCATGGGGCTCCCCTACCCAGGGGACGCCACTCCTTGCGTGCATCAGCACCACACATGGGTCAAGGAGGCCCGGGGTTTGAACCGCAGACCTCCCATGTGGTAGACGGGAGCCCTAACCACTGGGCCAAGTCCGCCGCCAGTAAGTTTATATATAAACACATGTACATAAGCCTTACTCATCTTTTAGATTTATTGTTGCATATGACTTTATTATCCAAGACCTGGCATGAAATAAATACTCAGTAAGTGTTAGCTACTACTATTAATGTTTACTTAAGTTATTATAACAATCTTCAATAGGTATAAAACCCCCATTTTACAGGGAGGATAACTGAAGTCAGAATCCCAAGACACGCAGCTGGCAAATGTGCAGAACCAACGTTTGAAACCAGGTTCATCTGACCCTAAAGGCCTCATGCTCACCCATTGATTCAGATAGCACCGCTTCATTTTGGTAGCATAGTTAGATAGATATGGTTGGATTAATAGGAAAATCAAGATTGCCTTCACCAGTACAGGATCATATCTTGATTTTTATTTTATGTTAACTATTTGTAATTTCATTAGGATAACAAATCTATGCTATTAGATTAAACAAAAACTTTTGGCATTAAGTCTACCACAATTCTTGTTTCTTTTAGGATATAGGAGGGCCAGGTTTATTCCTCAGCATCTTAACATCAAGCCTTCTTCCTAAGAGAGGAACCATCACCTAGAGGTGGTTATGCTAATGGCATATGCATATAGCAGATGAAAGTTACATGCTGTTCTGCTTTTGCTCCTTGCCAGATATTTCTAATAGGTCTGAGCTCTTACACAGTGAGTGAACCCCCATCTAAAGTTGAGAAATAATGAGTTTCCCTCACTCAGTGGGCTAATTCATCAGAAATTTAACTTTTATGTTGCCATCTCTGACCATGGAGCTTTGTATGTCCTGGCAGATAGTAGAAGTTTAGTGTATATCTTCTGGCTGAATGAGTGAATTGTATTTGCAGATGTGAAGAAGAACAGTAGCATTCATTTCAAGAAAGGGGTATTAAAGCATGGGCTGGGTGAAGGAAAGTGGGGTTGGCTCTAAGTTTGGGCAATAAGTGGAGCTTGTATCATTGTTTTCAATACTTGTGTCTCTTCCCTGACATCATACAATACCTTGCTGTTTATGTCCCTTCAGCGCATGCCCACACACTCACAAATTCTGATTTCTTATTCGGTATTCAGTATGCTTTTGCCTTTTGACCTTAGATTCCTGCTTCATCCTTAAACAGTGGGTCAATCAGTTAATTCAGAAGTGTGACTCTTAGTTGAAGAAGCAAATCTGGTTGGAGAGAGCTTTTCCCATTCCTCTAATCCTAGTAGATGAGCCTGCTTTTTAGAGGAGACCATCCCATCTTTATGCAGTAAGCTATGGTTGCAGGAATAGGAATTACTGTTTTTAGCTGAATTGATTATTGCCTAAGAGAAATGGCATCTCCCTCTTTTTTCTTTATTAGCTCAATCAAGATGTTTTAGATTCAAGAGATAGGCACTGGATGAATAAGAGCTGTGAACTTCCTTTCCGCAATCACATTCTATCTAGAATCAAAGGAAGAAGGCAGTCCTTAATTCTCCATAGCCCACAATCAGAATATGTGGGAACTTTTATAATATGCTCTTAGGTAGCTAGTGATAGGAATAGATATTTGGTGTTTACCATTCAGTGAGTCTTTTGTTGTTCAACTTTGGCTAATGTGATACCTTGGCTTTTTCTCTTTCAGCTGTCCCTTTTCCTCCAAGTCACCGGCTTACAGCAAAGGAAGTGTTTGATAACGATGGGAAACCTCGAGTGGATATCTTAAAGGCACATCTCATGAAGGAGGGCAGGCTGGAAGAGAGTGTTGCTTTGAGAATAATAACAGAGGGGGCTTCAATTCTTCGACAGGAAAAAAACTTGCTGGATATAGATGCACCAGTCACAGGTAAGTTCCAAGGATGTATATGTGCTCACTTGTGCCCACGCTTTGTTGTTTATAACACCAAATCAAAAGTCCTAGTTACCAATGCATCTTTGAACACCTTACTCATTCTTTTACTGCTGAATCTACATGCTAATAAGGACTAAGGATATTACACACATATAGAAATATTTTTATTTTCATATACTAAGTATCTTCAAGATTGTGATGCTCTAAAAAGTGATGTGCCTCTTAGTAGGGATGAAGATATTCTCAAGTAATACTGTAAATAAGATCTTTGATAAGTTTATTAGTTGATATTTTTTATTAATAGAAACACTAACTGGCTCGAGTAAACATAGGGTATTCATTGGGGATAGGTTAGATAAAGTATCCTAAGATTGACACAGTGGTTAAGTTGTAATAGTAATCTTATAAATTTATATATGTAAATATATATATAAAGAAATGACTAAATTAAAGCAGTGATTTTCCAAGCATGATCCCCAGAGTAGCATCATTTTCATCACCTGGGAACTTATTTCAAATGTAAATTCTCAGGTCCTACCTGAGACCTGCTGAATCAGATTCTCTGGCATAAAGCCCAATAGTCTGTGTTTTATCAAGTCCTCTAATGATTCTGATGCACATTGAAGTTTGAGGACCACTGAACCTAAAGAAAAAGGCCACATTTCTCTCTTTCCAATAGCAGTTTGTTCCTAGAAAACAAGAAGTCTTTGCTCTATGAGTATTTTTGTTCTGTTACTTTTTATGGGAGGATAAATATTTTGCATTGTGTAGTTTCTGCTAGGCTATAAAAATTAGATTTTGTCAGGAAAGGTTTGTATGGTATAGAGAGTCAAGTACTAGAGGCTTTGGAGCCACCCTTTTTAGTGTCTGCTAAGCCTGAGGTTTGTGTTTTTAGAGCAGCTAAAAACATTTATTTTTCCCTTAACTGTTACCATTCTGATAAAAAGGAAAAATTTAGAAACAATATTTTCCTTTTTGGAATCAGGGAGAAAATTTTAAATATTTCGTATATACCAATGATTGTTCTTATTTTCTATATCTTCTTGTACTTATAATGTTATTGACTTTCAAATATGTATTTGAATGTAAGAGTTAAGGGTAAGATAAATTCTTCAGAATATCGGTCTAGACCGTCCTTAATCAAAATGTCCCTAAACATTCCCATTCCAAAGAAATTGACATTATTTAGTTTTGGTGGGTAATACCATTTTTCTTTTTTGTAAATCAGAAAAGGTAACCATGGATTGGGTCAGGCACCAGGAGACATGGGTGCCGTTGTTAACTCAGTGTCAGACCAGTGGTGAATAAATCGAGCTAAAGCCTTATCCTATGGTGCCACTGTGACTCCCCACCATTTCCATACAGGAAAGTGAAGTCACATATTATCTCCATCTCACAGAGAATGTGAAAATTTAAGGACAAAACAAATGTGAACATATTTTACTTTCTTAGAGACTAAAATATGAAATGTTTTATTATCTCAGCTTTAGTTCAAAATCCATCAGCAAAGAAACTAAAAAAAATTGACTAAACATTTCATTTTATATCAGTAGAAAATTGTTAGCATCAAATGATATCTGTATCATTCAGCTTATTTGTTTTTAATAAAAATAGATGGTTTGATTTTTTTAATAAATTTAATGTTTCTCCATTTCACATGATAATGTGCTTCTTCCAATGAAGGCAATGCTGAATTCACTAATAAGCCTAATAAGCATTAGCGGAGGTGTAAATTATGACTAAAAGGAAACGTGTACATTACATATTGAGGCAGTATATTTCCTGGCGTGGCCAGTTTGATTAGGCTCTGTATTGAGAGAACACTAGGGAGCGTCCTGGAAGCTTCTGATGCATGTTTTATCTCTGAACCCAAATGCCTTTCTGGAGTCTGTAGACTGCCTTCAAATTTACTAGCAACCACACTTGGTTGTTTCTAGTGAGACCCCAGCTGACACACTCTGATGAGTTTCAGAGATGTATGTAGAGAAATAACACAGTTTGGTGCTCAGGATTCAATGATGTATAACTTTCTGGTGGTGGTGGTAGTATAAAAAACAAAACAGCAAAGACTTTTAAATTAAATAGTGACTAGAAGTAACTATGAAGACAATGTATAGCACTAGTGAAATATAATCCAAGTAGGAAAAGGCTTTCTTTAGAGGAGTTTTTCTATTTAATAATGATGGCAAAATCTTAAGGAGCCTTAGTATATTACATTGCGGCGGTCTCTTTTCCTCCCTTTTTAATGAACATGTAAAAATTTTGGCAAATGTGATGGACAAGAAAAGAATTACTTTATCATTTGGATCCAGGGAAGATGAACTTTTGAATATAATTCACTAGAAAGCTAAATTAAGTAATATATTTCAACTCATGTGTCTCAGAGCAAATAGCTGAAACATGGAAGATTGCAAAAGAAAAGGATGGTATAGCAATCAGAGAAAATTACAATCTCTTTGGACTTCAGGGTGCTTTTTATAATTTATTGGTAAAATTTTATAACATATGACTGTGTTCTGAGATTTTTTTCTACCCTGCAGAGCTGAGCTAGCAGTGTAATATTTATTTTTTTAAGGTTAGAGTATGTGTTTCTTGGAGAATTGCATCAGTAAGGTTGTACTTTATTATTAGCAAGCCTGATAGTACACTGCACAATAAAAGCATAGTTTACACTTAAAAATCTTTAGAGCAGAATATGCTTTATATATAGTTCAAAATTTCACAGTTAGGGAAGATGTAGACAGACCCAAGGACTTTTTAATTTAGGGGAAGAAAAGCCTGAAGCCTGATTATGGTGGTTTTAAGTGATACTAGAAGGAGTCTTTCCCTTGTGTATGTCACCTTACTACAATAGCAAGAAGATGAGCTGGCCAAATAGACTTCTACAGAATTCAACACAGAGTGTAGTTGATGGGTAAACCCCCAAAATGAAACAAACGCAAATATTTCACAGTTATATACAAGAGCCAATCCCCTGCCTTCCCTCCTCTTCTCCCCACCAACTTTTTATTGATAGTTTCACTCTAAAATGTTTAGAGAGGAGTTGTGCCAATCTGTACCATAGTTTGGCCTCATTTAAGGGGAAAAGAACAAAAACAAAACAAACCTAGGAATTATGTCTTAATTATTTGAAATCTGGTCTTTTTTCATTTCTTTAACATTTGTTCTTTAACATTTAAGTGTGCAAAGTTTCCCTTCATATGTTTATAAAGTATTGCAAGTTTTGAGTTCATTTGGGATTTATTTACCTAAAATTCAGCACGTTTTATTTTGAAGAAGACAGAAGGACCAGGAAACTGTCTGGTCCCAACGCAGCTCCCTGCGTCTGACCCTCTGGAGAGGGACATAGTGCAGTGTGTACCTGCAGTCCAGGAACATGCATGTAGAGGCCTCTGTGGGCGCAGAGATGAGGACGGTCTCTCCCTCCCGTTCCAAAACAAGGGAGACATGAGGCACATTCTGCTCACTTCTCCAAATTAATTTCTCTGGTAAGAACGGTAGCTATTTCAGAGATTTAATTTGAAGCTTGTGTTGGAGACATTTTGTAAAGAAAAGTATTTTCTTTTTCATTTGACTTTCTCAAAATTGAGTTGCATTTGCTTTGTTTCCTTGCAAACATAAAAATGGAACCTTTAAAAACAGGTGGCCTGTTTTTAAAGCAGGGTGACAAATCATGTTGGTAATTCAATTTAACAAATATTGTGTGGGATGGATATATATATGAGGACCTGGTCTCTGCCCTCAAATGGCTTAGAATATAGCAAGAAAATTGTAACGATAGTTGCCCAAAGATAAGTACCTCAAACTATTAATAAAAGGAAATGACCTATATTTCTTCAAGCAAATTAAGAAGTATTCTACTGGATATGGCTAATTTTAAAGCTAAAAACATTTCCTGTCTTTCGAATGGCTAAGGTTTCCTTGAGAGTACCCGCTAATTATTATATTCCATCTTTCAGTTACAGAAATTCTTAAAGAGATGGAATCTCACCTGTCATGAATCTGGAATAAGAACTCTTTCAGAAGGTTTGAAATTGGGGATATTAAAACAAACAAGAATACTCAAGGTCTAGTTGGACAGTCAGGCATATAAACAGTTAATTATGATATAATACATTAGGAACTGTAATGAAGATGCCTACAAATTCTTGTGGGAACTCCAAAAAGGGATGTAGGAGAGCCAAGAAAGTCTTGACAAATTTCGTGGTATTTGAAATGGATCATATATGAAAAGTACAATTTTAATGTATGATAAAACTGGGGAAGGATACTCTGGGCAGAGACAATAGCATATTAAAGGCACTGTTTTTTAAATAAGGTGACAAGGCATTTTCTTAGAGGTTTGCTGGGTGGAGACAGGGTGTCAGCAGGGTGTGAAGGCTCAGGCTGGGGTTGAGACTGTGGTTCCAAGGCCAGGGCTGTATATTAGCCTCTTGGATGTGGCACTGAAACGTTTAAAAGCTGTCGCATAGGTAGGTAGTGCAGGGAGTCTTTGAGCTGGAGAATTACATAATCAAGTTTATGAACAGAATAGTCATGTACACAGCATCCTGGAAAACAAAGGTAGAGTGGACTGGGGAGGAAGCCTTGGAGAGGAGTTGGTTAGGAACCTTTCACACTCATCCCATGGAGCAGTGATAACTTTGTCAGGATAGGAGGATTGGATCCAGTTTTGATTAGCGGTCTTTTCAAACATGATTGCTAAAACTGTTTTTAAACGTCTGATTAGTCTGTATTTTAAAAACCAAAATCTATTTAAGACTTTCTTGAATATGGTAGGATGGCTTATACAGGGACACAATTTACTACATTTCTCCTTGAAATTCTCATCGTTTCCTGTTTGCCCTTTGCCTTAGCAAAGAACATTCCCCTCATTTGTACGGAGCTTAGGTTTTTGAACGGAGTGATTTAGAACTCATTTTCTGCTCTCTGGACCAAGGGGATAGGCCAGTATCAGCTGGGCAAACTGCTAATCTCTCTGGTTTGTCTGTTTCCTGCAGTGGGGGATTTGTCCCTGGGGCAGCAAAGGATTCCCTCAGTGGCTGTGCCTGCCATTTAGCATGTCAGGCAGTTGCCAGGAGAACCCTCTGGCTTTGTTCCTGGATGTGAGAGTGGACCTGTGGCCAAATTTAAGGTCATGGCATTCCTTCCCTTACAGCAGCTGACGTCAATTAGGAGAATTCCCCATGTTGGTACTCTGGGGAGGGTTAAGTGCGGATAAGAATCCAGTGTCTTTTGGGACCTGAAAGATCAGTGTTTATTATTCTCCTCATATTATCATTTGTCACTATCAGAGCGGGTGGCCTTTGTTTGTACGGTGATAAAATATTACTTCTGGGGCATTTTGCCCCCTGGTGATTTCAGTGGCCAATTCTTTAGGGCCTGCCCTGCAGCCTGAGACCTATTTTGGTATCCAGCCCACTGCTGGCCAGCACATTTCAGTCCTGGCCTGTGGCAGCAGTCCATCATTTTGATGGCCTTATTCCCCTTAATTCGGGTCCTTGACTAAAAGGAAAAAACAAATCATGATCAAATGTGACTTTGAGACCCAAAGTCCTTTTCTCTGATCTGTTCACTTCTCTGATTTTGTAAGGTCAGTCTTAGGAAACTCATTTTACACACGAGAAAAGGGAGATCAGAATTTAAGCCAGAGTTTTCAAATGTGGGCATGCATCAGGTACCTGGGGGGGGGGCTTCATAAGCCACAGGTTGCTGAATCCCTTCCTCAGAGTTGTGATGCAGTAGATCCGGAGTAGGGCTTGAGAATTTGAATGCCTAATAAGTTTCCAGGTGATGATGATGGTGCCTTGGATTTGGGGAACACACTGAGAATCACTGGTTTTAAGTAATTGGACTGAGGCCAAATAGCTAGTAAGTGGAAGACCTCTGAACAGACACCAGCTACATAAGTTTAGCTACCATATATACTGATCTACCTCTGTATTATAGGGTTAAAATCATATACTTTCAGTTCATTTAACTATAATTTGTTTTTGTGTATTATTGAAAAAATCATACAAAGAATGCTGATATTCAAGTTTCTTAGAAAGTATAATAAATTACTTTGTTGATTATAGTTTATTATATTTTAAATATATATTGTCATAACCAAGGCAAAACAATAATGCTGAACATATTAGAGGCATAGAGTTTATCTATACAGGGGGATTCTTACTTAATTTTTTTCCCTGTTAAAAAACATTCCTAGGGCTTTCCTTTATAGACTATCCGAGAGATTAAAATTTCTGTTGATATCCTGTTGTATCAAATGAGCAAACAAATTCCTTTCCTATTACTACGGGAAGCCACTGCTGGGAAAGCTCAAGAAGGAAAAAAGGGAGACTGTGGATCAAAGTATCTTTAAGTGATTTGGATAGTAATGAATGCTGTACTATATTAAAAATAACTAAGCCATAGTAGTTCAGTACATCTGTCTGATGGTGCAAGTCAGCAATAATCTATTGACATCAATAAACATGTAACAACATCTGGAGGAAATATATGATAGTCATTATAATTACATCATAATTACATAACAGATATTTTACTTTAAGCCTTAGTATTTCCTGCCTTTTCAATTTCCAATGTGATGCTACTTTTCACAAATAGGTAAGTGTTTAAGCATCATTGTATGGCAATACCTGTAGTTTTCATAGGAAGATAAAAATCCCCAAAACTTTTATTCTCAAAATCTGAAAGTGAACATTTGTAGTAATAATACTCTAATAGCTTTAGAGAACATTAAAACGTATTAGAATCAGTTCTAGAGTGAATTTAAGAGAAGTGGTGTTTCAGATAATACTGAAATACGCTCATAAGGAAAGAGTAGTCTTCCTACGCAACTTAAAGGAAAATTGTCATTGTACTTCCCTTTGTCTACCCAAGTAATATCCATCTTTCCACTCTCATCATGTTCCATTTCTTCATTGAAGTGTCCTAATAATTTCAGGCTTCACTGATTTTATTTTCCTGTGAGCATCAATGTTGTTTATGGGTTTTAAGGGAGCTTCCCAAATTCTGGTGACAGATTGGTACTGGTCCATGGGAAAGTTTCACTGGTCCTGAGCAAAATCATCTTATTTTAGTGATAATGCTTTCTTTTTTTGCAGATGATACTATAGGTGATAGTACATGTTGATTGATTCTTCTGACCTTTTTTTGGGAACTGATTAGGATGTTGCTTTTGATGTAAGGCTAATATTTGTTAAGTTCTTATTTTTTGCCAGTCACTAGTCTAAATACTGTACTTGTTTAATTCTTGGTTTTTCAAACAACCTTAAGAAGAGAGATACTATTAACAGCTCCATTTTACAAATGAGGAAACTGAAATTCAATGAGATTGAGTATTTTACTCAAGGTCACCAAGGTAGGAAGTGCCAGAATGGGGATTAAAACTCAGGCAGTTCAACCGTGTCTATTTTCATTTTATTAGGTATGGAATTAACTTTATGGGTCCATGAAATTATAGCTTGGCATTTAATTATACTATACTGATTTTTAAAATTGTTTTAAAATTGTTTTACTGTCTTCTTAAATGTTGAGCAACTGAGGATGTGGGCCATGTATGGTAATTTGGTGGATCCTTCTCTATATCAAAATAACTTTAATGTAAATTCACTACTGATTCGTACATAGAAAATTATGATAATGAAAAATTATGGGAACCGATGAAGTATGTATGCATATATTTATATATGTGTGTGAATGTATATGTATGCTAGTTAATAATTTTAACAGCAATTATTTTTTTGTTCTGCTCATTTTTCCTGAAGAGCCACTTACTGATTTGGAAGGTACCGGTCAAATGAGATACTGGTTAAATAAAATATGCGGACCTTTTAGAAGTTGTGTCTTATAGAATGACGTGTGGTTTAATTAGTAGCTTAGTAAGGAATAAAAAATGCTAACCTTTGCAGCTCCTGGGCTTTACCACTACTTAAAATATCACTCTCTCGGTACATAAAATGTGTTATTTTAAATATAAATGGAATACTTTTATGTACAAATCTTGCTAATATTAAAACACATTGCCTGAGAGAAGGCTTTTGGGCAGTTCATTCCTGGCTTTGCTTGGAGGTTCTGATAGCTTGGCCTCCTGCTACCTTGTTCAGCTCTCCACCAGCATCATTGAGTGTACATTGGCTCATGAAGTAACATGAAGCCTATAGAATGATAGAATGATTTAAACTAAGTCAGCTAAGGAGGGGGAAAAAAAAACTAAAAAAAAAATCTAGTGTTCATTGGTTCATAATAAACCCTAAAAGCTGTATGTAGCAAATGGTATACTTACATAAATCCATATCTAAAAATAAATAATAGATAAACTAAAAACAAGTCTTTATCATTCGCTTTCATCATATGAAAAGAAGATTTATATTAAATATATTTTTAAAAATAGGGTATACTGATTATATGAGGGTAGAAAAGAGAACAAACAAGTCCCCTATCCAGGACATAATAAAGCCTTTTTTAAGATTTTTAATATTCAAACCAGATTTCAATTCCTGTTATCATGTTTTCCTTTTTTTTTCAAAGATTTTTTTTTAAGTTTACTTCTCTCCCCTCCCCCCACCCTCCCTGTGTCCCTTCACTGTGTGTATTCTTCTGCATCCACTTGGAATCTTGTCAGCAGCACTGGGAATCTGTGTCTCTTTTTTGTTGTGTCATCTTGCTGTGTCAGCTCTCTGTGTGTGTGGTGCCACTCCTGGGCAGGCTGCATGCTTTTCATGAGGGGCAGCTCTCCTTGTGGAGCACACTCCTTGCATGTGGGGCTCCCTTACGTGGGTACACCCCTACATGGCATGGCACTCCTTCCGTGGATCAGCACTGCGTGAGGGTCAGCTCACCACGTGGGTCAGGAGGCCCTGGGTTTGAACCCTGGATCTCCCATGTGGTAGGCAGATACTCTACCAGTTGAGCCAAATCTGCTTTCCATGTTTTCCTTTTGACTCCAGTTTGGTGTATAATATATTTTCTCTCCAATGTCTGTTCTTATATAACATTGTGGCAAATGTCAGCCACTTTTAGACATAGCAGCATTGTTCCATAGTTCATTAAGATATTTAAAGTAAGAAACAAAAAAAAGAAAAAAAGATATTTAAAGTTAGACACAAAGACTTTTGAACTTTAGATTAATAAGAGTCAAATATGTAGGTGAAATGAAAGTTTTATTCTTTCTATAAGCTTTCCCTCTTTGTTTTTTTCTTAACTCTCTCTGCTCTGACCTTTCTATTTGTTGAAAATAAACAAAGCCCTTTGAAAGAGTGAAATGAGCATTAGAAGGAAGGAAAATTGCATACCAAAATGAGGGCAATGCAGAATATTTTTTTAAGAGGTACCAGAGATTGAACCCAGGACCTTGTGCATGGGAAGCAGGCACTCAGCCACTTGAACTACATCTGTTCTCAATGTAGAATTCTTAACTAAGCTTTCTTTCCCTTTTGTGGCTCCATTTGTGGAGTTGATTTTCCTCTATAAAAATTGATATCAAGATTACCATTTTATTTTGTCTTTCTTTTTAGAATCCTGTATTTTGGTTACAGTAAGTACAGTGTTATTATTGGGCTACTTAGGATTTTATGATTAGTGTCTGACATTTTAAAATCCAAAACTCTGTTTGGAATTCCTGAAGTTAATTCCATTTCAGAAAAGCCGTTCTTTACTCTCGTGATACCTGAATGTGTTATCTGATTTAAGATGCCATCTGGTGGTATGCATTTGATACATCTACTTGTACTTTAAGCTGTCATCAGAGTCACATATCCTATCTTACTTATGAAGAGAATATTTTTTGAAATGACATATAAAGACATTTTTTACAAGTGCTAACAAAAGATCCTTTGTACTTTCCTTTGTGTTTTCTTGAAGTAATATGCAAGCTTGCTTTGTTTTTATTAGCATAATCTGATTCTTTAAAAAAAAATAACTTTGAAAATTAGGCTCTCCAATTCTAAGAACTCAGTTTAGTTCACAAGAACTTTTAGATATCCATCATTGCCTAAAAATCCTAATTGCATAACATTTTTTCATTTAGCTTTTAGAAGGTAAAATTTGATTGGGTATTTGGATATCATGTGGTGAATAGGATATTATCAGATAATCATAAACATGAAACAGAAATTATTAACTTGAAATTTTCTTTTTCATGTTTTAAACATTAAAGGCCAACTCCTTTAAAGGTAATCATAACTACTGCTTTCTTTCCCTTCTTCAAGAGATGAGTTGATAATATTTATTAAATATGTATCAAAGCTAGGTGAAAATTAGAAAATAGTCTGGTTATTGATATAAAATATCCATTTTATTTGAGAGTATGAACTGATGGCCCGTTGAAAATACGTAGGATTTCTTTAGCCCCTTACAAAATTATCTGTGGCTAGTTCGTTTAGTTAACTAATAAGGGGATAGTGGCAGTGAGCCAAATTATAGATTCTTTTTCCCATTGTGGTCTGTTTAGCATTCTCAGAGTTTATTCAAAATTCCTGGTCTAGCCAGTTTATCTGAAGAAAAATCTAAACAAAACAGACATATATGAAGTGAGAGGGAGTGAGAAGAGAAAATATGATTTAATCCCTGCAGTGCAGGTCACCTGAGGTACATAGCTGATGCCAGTGCAGCAATAGCTTTGTTTTCATCCAGTGCAGAATAGTGCAGGGATTAAATCATGAGTCTCTGGATTAGCATTGTAGATTTTCTAGATTTACCACTTCCTAGCTATTGCCACTTCACAAGTTATTTCACCTCTCTAAACTCAGCTTCCTCATCTATATTCAGTGGTGTTGGTCTAGTATTCTCTTAGGGATGAAGTGAAATGCTGCAAATAGCACTTGGAGAGATCAGAGTAAGTGACCAATAAATGGTATATTTAATTTGTTATTTGCTTTAAATGTTTTTGTCTTGGCTGTTACAGTTGTTATGCAGCTAATATATCAACTATCGGTTCTACATTGTTTGGTGATCAGAAACATATAGAATTTTAAACTATATTAGTGTGTACAGTACAGCAGACATTGTATTTTATGGATTTAAGTAAAGACTTGGAGGGCTATGAAAGAAACAGGGGACAGACAGATCCTTAAGTCTACAGCTGTCCAATATCTGTCCTGTCTAATCCTAAATGAGTTTTCATTTTAATTAAAAAAAATGAGCTTTGTGTTTGCAGACATTTTTGTGCTGCCATTAAATTAATTAGAAAGAAGAAGATGAAAAAATAAAAAGCTGTGAAATATTAACTATTAAGATGTCTTTTACAATTGGAAATAATTAAACAAATATGCAAGGATGGGCCTTGCTCAAGTGTCTCACATCAGATTAATAATTCTTTATGTTTGGCTACTGAGAATCACCCTTATGCAAATAGATTTTCATTTCAAATTTGGCTGATTGACTTTTTAATTAACATAGTTCATGGAAATACCAACATAGTGTATAATATCTAGATTTTATATGTCCTAAGTACTGTGCAACTATAGATTGTTTGTTGACATTTAAATCAGAAAAATGTTACAGGGATTTCCAATAATTTTTGCTCACTCTTGCAACCCTTAGCTATTTGGGGATATGTTGCTATGTAGCTCCTTGTTGAAACTTTCTAGAGTATCTAAGTGATCATTTGTAAAATAAATATAATATTTACATTTTTCTTTTGTATACTATAAAGGAATATAAACCATTTGGGGGAATTTCTTCTTTTAAAGATTTATTTTATATATTTATTTCTCCCCACCACCCTCATTGTTTGAACTTGTTCTGTGCTGTGTCTTAAGGAGGCACTGGGAACTGAACCCAGGACTACCAGTGTGGGAGGGAGGTGCCTAATCACTTGAGCCACCTTCATTCCCTGCTTTGTTTTGTCTCTCATTGTTTTTTCTTCTTGTGTCTCTTGTGGCATCATCTTGTCGTGTCAGCTTAATGTCAGCTTGCCGTGCCCACCAGTCAGTTTGCTGTCTTGCTCATTTTTTTCTTTAGGAGGCACTGGGAACCTCTCCTCCTTGCTTAGTTGTGTCTCTCATTATGTTTTTCTTCTTGTTTTCTCTTGTTACATCATCTTGTTGCATCAGCTTGCCAAGCCTGCTGCCGCCCCAGCTGTCTGTCTTCTTTAGGACGCACTGGGAACCGAACCCTCAGACCTCCCATGTGGTAGGCAGAAGCTCAGTTGCCTGAGCCACATCCACTTCCCAGAAATATAAACCATTTTAAGATAGTTTCTGATATTTATTGACTACTACTTGAACTATTTCAGATTCTGTTTTAAGTATGGATAAACTCAACGATAACTTTGAGGGGTAGATACTCTTTGGATGTCTATTTTACTTAGAGGAGCAATGATACACAGATTTACTGAGCTTGCCCAAGTTACATTATTTATAGGTCCACAGTCTAGAGCTCTCTGAGTCTATGGCTGTAACCCTTCCTATAGTATTAATCAACTGTAGGCAGTCTGGCTCCAAAACACAATGTCTTATTAAGATAAGGCAGGGAGGATGGCCTCAGACAATGATTAAAATATTCTTGAGTAGGAAATTTTCCTAATATTCTTAATGAATTCTTTAAAACAGATATTTAATTGATACCCAGTTTTATATGCATCCAAATTATCACTCAGGCTGTAGAGAAGGTACTCCATAATTAGTGAGGTGAAGTAAAAATCAAAACAGGTTAAAGAGCCAGTGAATATTTAATAAGTGAATGCATACTTCTTTGTGATTTTTGGTAGGTTGATTTTTTTTTAACCCCCCATAACCTTGCTTCTGAAGTTGAGCTTTAGAATTTTCGCTTTGAAGTAGCTATGTTTAGAGATATTGGAATCAATTTAAAACAATCCTAAAATATTTTTAACACCCTCAATGACATTCGAACAATTTACATAAGACTTTAGTTCCTATTTGGCCAGTAAAGGATGAACTCTTTTTTTCTTCCCGTTTCCTTTAAATTCCCATCAAAATATACATGTTGTAGAAACATCGATAAAAGTAACAAAACCTTACTTACCTAGCAAATTCTTATCTGTTAGAAGAAAATTGGCATGTAAGTACCAAGTAATTTTATTTTTTGGGCTTATCCAAGAAAACAATTTTAAAAAACCCACTAATTTCAAAAGAGTACTAAAGAAAATTTCAGGTTGGTATTTGATTATCATTTTAAAATATCATTTTTGACCTCTCTCTTGACTTACCTAGTCCACAGCTTCTCATTTGCATCTTGCCTCCTGCTTTTTTCCATTTCTGTGGAGCTGCCTCTACACAGCTCCCTCCCCCTGTGTCTTGCCTGATGCTGCAGTGTACAGTCATAAGCTCTTGTGTCTCCCTGCATAGAGGTACCTCGTTTAGTCCTTCTCTTCCAACTTCAAGAGTAAATAATGGTAATTAATTTTTCTTGGCCTCTTACTATGTATCTAACAATATACTAAAGGTTTTATACCTTCAATCAAACAACCCCTTGTGGGTAGATATGGTTGCTTTCCCCATTTTAGATAGTAGTGAAATATAATGCAAACCAGAAGCATAATTTTACACTTTTTGTAGTCATAAAATAATTTAAAAGAAACTCATGAAATGAACTTCAAATATGTATTTTATTTAACACATTAGATGAAATATTATTTCAACATGTGATCAGTAAAAACATTATTAGTAAGATATTTTGAATTCTTTTTTTTAAACTAAGTCTTTGAAATCTGATGTGTATTATGCTTATGGCACATCTTAATCCATTTCAAATGCTATTGGGCATTTCATATGCTCAATAGACAAGGTAGCTAATGGGTACCATATTGGATAGAGCAGTTACTGATGAAGAAGTTGAAGGTTGGTAAGTAACATTCTTACAGTTACATGGTTAGTAAGCCCAGGACCCTAGAACCAAATGCAACTGAGTCTGGGTCTCAAGCTCTCAGACAATATCAACTTATGAGCTGGGTATCTGTTTTCTTCTTTTGATCCACAATTATAGTCTTGCTATACTTGTATTTGGCTTTAACTGCTTGTATCAAATCTAACCAGTGTAGTGAGATTCTATTACCTACCAATTTCTTTCTATTTCGATATTGAACCTTTGGTATTTGTTTGTTTTTGTTTTTTGTTTTCCCTTTGATTGCTTTCCCTGTCTGGGTTAATCGTCATAAAACCCATATCACAGGGAGTCCATGAGAGTCACTTGCCTTCTTTTTCCTAATCAATTTTTTGCTTTCATTACTGTGAATTCATAATTTGTTATTTCAATTTGGCAGTATTTGATTTATAATTCCTTCTGGTCTTTCCCCTCCTACTGATACCTACACACTTTGTTGTATCTCCCCAAGTGATCTGCACAACACACAATATTAATGTTACGAAGGTGTTGTTTTTATTACCATTCTCTTGGTCAGAAAGCATCGAAGTGCACCGTTCTCCTATAGTAGTGATTCTCAAAGTCATGTGGAGCAAGATCCTTGGGGCCCGTGTGTCATAATATACAAGGGATGGGGCAGGGTAGAGCAGTGGGATGTGGAGCAGGAATGTGGGAAAACAAAGCTATGCAACAGACTTGGTTTAGAAAGTGACCTACATTGCAATCTGTCTTCCATACAACATCTGCATCATTCCATCAACATTGCATCAAGAATGGAGATTTCTGGCTCATCTAGGTAACACAATCTAAATATATTTAATATATACCTTTCAGGATCAACAATTATATTTTTCTAAAATAACTTTGACATTTGTTTATTCACAATATTCAGTTCATTTTGGGATGTCAAATAGATTTAAAGAAGGCAAATGCTTTTCATAGTTTTCAATAGGTAATAGCTTAAAACATGTTTCTACAGAATTAAGTTTACTGTATACTACTTATTGTCCCTTAATTGCTAATCTCCGTATTCCTACCTTTTCTCAGCTATTTTTTAACTGCTTCTGGCTTCTGACTAAGGGCCAAATTTCCTAGACTCCTTTGTGGCTATATGTGGTTTTCTGAGTAAGTTCAGGTCAATGGGATATGAGTAAATGTGTCACACTCAAGTTGTGCAACTAAGAATGCATTCTCTCAGTTTATAAAGTTTATTAATATTTCTTATAACCACACATACCATGGCACACCACCATGTTCGCATGTAATATAGTGCTTTTATTTGGCATTGGTGGTTTACTAGATGGGAGTGGCAAAATCCTTCTAGACAAATTGGAAGCAGAAGCAAATCACATATTGGTGGTTTCACTTTGATTTGAAGCCTTCCTCAATATTCTCTCTCCTGGGTCCTTTTCAAATCATGTTGCCTTTGACCATTGATATTATTTGCTGATAATATCTTCCATTTTCTTCTGCCACAGAATTTTCACCCTTTTGGGGATACTTTTTCTTCTTTTGATTGATGATCTGGTGGATTTTTGTGTTTGTCTTTTAATGTAATCCATTCCTGCTGTGCAGAACATAGTCTTTAGTCATTCCAGTAATTTCATCCTTTTGAGAATATCACTCAGAGGCTCAGTCATGCACTCATGCTTTTTTTTTTTTTTAACATCAAGATTTTAATATACTTTATAGTTCCATTATGGTGGCTTGTGAAATTTCTGAGGCACTTTTGGGACAATGGGATAAAGTGCAAACAGATGTTTTTAAAGGACTTTTTCAGTCTACACTAATGCTATCTTACCCAAATGCTCTTGTAATTAAAACCCTTCTGATGGAAAACACTGTATTTATAGTTAATTCAGCTCTTACTTGATATTTGTCATTATAAAGAGATTAGCATTAGCATGCTGAGTCTCAGATTGAGAAAGAAAACATTTTTTAAAGAATTATTTTATTATTTCAGGTGTATACACACATATACATAATTATAAGCAGTTGGACAAAGTGCTGCATTGTGAAAATTACTTAATTCAGTGATGATGATTTGGGTTCAGTGTGCCGCTTTTGAGAGTTGTAAACGGCTTAAGAATGCCTAAAATCAATCTGTATCTTAAAAACTTCGTGTCTTTTTGCATTATTTTTTAGGGTAATTTTCAAAAGCAAATTTCAAGTCAGGGGTCAGCAAACTTTTTGTGGAGAGCCAGTTAATCAATATTAGAGTCGCTTAGAACCGTAATGCCTGTTTTGTTTTTTTTAACCCCACCCCACTCCCTGCACCAAAATGGTTCCCTTGTCTGTTTGCTCATTGTTTTTGGTCATTGTCTGCTTGTTGTTTTTTTGCTTGTTGTCTGTTTGTTTTTCTTTAGGAAGCACGGGGAACTGAACCTGGGACCTCCCATATGGGAGGTGGGTGCTCAACTGCTTGAGCCATAATGCCTCTTTTGCGCATACTTAGCTTGGCCATTGCAGTGCCAGAGCTGTCACAGACAAGGTATCTGTATAATCCGTGGCTGGGTTCTACTTAAATTTTATTTACAAGGATGGGAATCAGGCAACTTTGGGCCCAAGACCGCTCTTTCCCCCTGCCACACAGATCAGGAAGCCGAGGGGCAGAGGTTTGGCGTGGTCTGGCAGTGTGACCCACAGCTGGTTGGTGCTGAGCTAGGGCTGGGACTCTGGTCTCTTCCTTGACTTAGTGGGTTCTCTCCACCATGTTGCCCTGCCCTTCTTTGTTCTGTCATCTATTTCCTTCCAAACAGCAGTGGAGGTCATGCATGAATTTACTTCTGAAGCAAGTTAGAAAGTTACTTTTGCAATATAATTTCTATTGTCTTCATTAGAGTTTAATGTATTTAATACATTTTAACAGTTTTTCTTCAGCAATAGATTAGAGTTTTTCTACTCTTACCTATCCTGTAGACCACATATTAACTCACTATTTTCCACTAATCTTTAAATAGAGTAATCCCTTAATGTAGTTAACATTTTGCCCTTGACCTGTAGCTTTCTTTTGCTTCTTACATCAGACTTGGCAGTGGGACAGAGGTAATGACCTGAGAAACATGATATTTGTCCATTCCATAACTATCCCTTTTTAAGTGCTGGGAAAGTTTCCCTCATCTTCCCCCATAATTACCTTTAAATGTCTTCAGACTTGAGAAAATAGGGTTTTGTGGAGACCACATAATGCTAATGGGAGTCTACCACAATTCTCCATTCTCTGTTTCCTGTGGAAAATGGAATAAAATAGAATGTTTTTAGTTTCCCAAACTTACTCTTCTGTGTGGTACAATCAGCCTTATTCATTTTACTTATGCCTAAAGGGCAAACAGCATTCTCCCACACTCCTTGCTGAAGTTTCTTCCTGCCCACCCCCCTCAGTTTGAAAATAAAATGTGTTTCCTACAGCAAAGACCCTAATATACCAGCTTCTTCCTCACCTGTGGATTCAGATACACAGTTATTCTGATATTGTGTGCAACTTCAGACTTACCAAAGAATCAGTGTGTAGGTATCACAGGCACCTTCAACTCCGTTTGATCTCCTTAGACAGTCTGTAGCAAACACCCGGATAGAATTATGAAGTATTAGATCCAGAAGAAACAGTAAAGATAAAAAACAATTCAAGTAGTATTGTGAAAGGATTGGTGGACCTGTCACCAATTGGCTGGCATAATCTTAGAGCAAGTCACTTTATTTTATTATGCCTCAGTTTTCTCTTTGGTAAAATGAGCTAGAGAACAAGGTGCAAGAATGACCTGTTCATCCCTTTTCTTTGGTTTCATTTACTTTAAATTCTTGTTACTGTTCCAGAGAATATACCACATATCCTCCCTTAAGTCCCAATTCAAGCTGCCACCTGTAGTGCTCCCATTCATTTCTTAGAAGTAAGATCTTTTTCTTATACAGGCCCCTTTTGATTTCTCTAACTTCAAAAGCAAGGATAGTGCCATTGCAGTTTCTAGGAATTTTTTTGTTTCCTTTCTTTAGTCTGTATCTTAATATTTTGCTTCCAGGACATGCCTATGTCCCTTTCCGCCACCATTATACAATAGATTATATTAGATCTTTCACATGTCTTCAAATGTTTTTAAGGATGTTAAGCTTTGCCTAGTCCTCTGCCTCATCTCTTAACTCCAATTTCACAAAATACACCCCTTCATGGTTACAAGCATGGAGCCATAGTGCCTCAATCCAAATTCCAGCTCTGTGACTGGACAAGTGACACTCTCTGTGTTTTTTTCAATAACATGTAAAAGTTATCAGTCCCTAACTCATAGAATTGTTGTGGAAATTAAATGATATAGCATCTGCAAAACTCTTGAAGCAGAGGCTGGCTTAAGTTCTATATGAGTGTTTGATATTCTAGTATTGCTGCAGGCTTCCTTTCGTTGGCCCGTCTCCCTATGCTCTTTGGCCACCTGAGGGTCTCATTATCCCCAGACTTAAAATTCATGCCCTTTTATGTGATTTTAGATCAGTAAGCATACCTAAATTGGCATGTTAAAGGAAACCCTCACAGGCTACCCTTAAGTACTTCAAATATGTATAATTTCATATTTGAGTTTGAGCCCCTTTTCTTCATATTTCTCTAGTCCTAAAAATCATTCTCAAACTACTTATGGTTTTCACACATTGTTGGAAGGACTTTATACAAGAGGACATTTTAGAAATGATTTATACCATATTACAAGAATACATAAATACAGAAAGGAATTATGGAGATCCTTTCTAAAAAATAAAACATACCTAAAGTCTTTCCTCCTATGCAAATTATCCCTCAATCCCAATTAATTTTGTGATATTTTAGTGAAGAAGTTAATCTGCTAAAATAGTTTGGCTGTTTTGCATTTTAGAAAATACAACTTTGAAGATCATGTTTTAAAAGCAAAAATAGGAAACCAGCAACACTGAATAAACTGATTTCTTATTGATAAAAACGTATTTATTAGAACCATAGAATACAAAAAGAGCTTGAAATCTTAAGATCAACAAATTCAGTGATTTCCAAATCATTTGTGAATACAACTCATTTTAAAATGGAAATATTATGCAGAACTCCCAATGTAAAACAGACGTGCCCAAGTGGACAAGGCGACAGTGCCTCTTTCTCCATGACTAGTAGTTTCCTCTACAAAGCCCTGAGAACCACAAAGAAACAGATTTGGGAAATTCTTTTTCTACCTCTGAAAAAAACCAAAGCTCAGAGAGATTAGTTTTGATTATGGTGTCATTCAGCTCTTCAGTAGTTAAACTCAGAAATCAGCTGCCTTACTTCTTAATCTAGCTTGGTTTCCATACTCCATTCCACTTTTTTCCCTATTAAATTATTGTTATGGTTGTTATTTGGAAGACTATGTATTTAAGAGCTGGTGTTTTGTAGTTAGGGTGATCTAGGTTCTGACATTGATCTGTCTGTTTTGTCACTTAAGCATTTTAACTAACTGCTCTGCACCTCTTATCTGTAATACCGGAATGATAAAGCTAGCATATGCCTCAATGAGTTTTCATGTGTTGTCAAATTAATAAATGTTATTTATTTTTAGCATAAATATGGTCTTGGTTAATGTTATTACATTCCTTTAATTATTAAATCAGGAATTATTTTGATTGAAAAATTCAAATTACATTTGAATGAGACACATCTTTGCCAAACTGTTATCTAGAATTTATGCTCACAGAGGAACATCCCATCTGTACCTGTATCTCTATCTAGCTAAATCCTGACATGACTGCCTTTCTTAGTGCATCATTTTGTGGCGTAAATATAATAATGCTATTTTTTAGGTGTTAGTAAAAAGACAGATTGCTAGAACTGGAAGTAACCTTAAATCACCTAGTGTTCCATTTTACTGTTGAAAAATTAGGTCCACTAAAGTGTAGACTTTTTTCCTAGCACTCAATTTATAAACACCAGATTTGCAGAATCTTGTACATGTACATGAAAGCAGTGCCTTCCTCCTGCCGCTCGGCTAAACGTCTTGCCCACCACACATCCACGTATTCCTCATAGCAGTGCAGCTGGGCCTCCAGGACATTTCCATTACCCCAGTGCACTAGCCTCACCCCCATAAAGGAACAACAGACAAAAGCCTTGTTCTCTTAATCCCTCTAAGCCTCTGTCAGGGTCCAGAGCCCACTCTCATAATCTTGACCATGCCGCTGCCCGTGCCTGGATGGCTCCGATGCTAAGAGGCAGAGGTGGTGGGAGACGTGCCTGAGGTGGGCAATGGGCACACGGAGGTCGGGGTATATCTGGATTGTTATAAATCTGGGAATGCTGCATTTAAATGCCCAGTTAAGTTTCCCTTAGGGCAAAGAAATCTATGTGTGCCTATGTAGTGAATTGATTTTATTAGTCTGAATGGTGATAATTAAGCAGTGATGCAATTTTGTAGCCCTTTTTCATAGGAACATTATAAAATGTATTATAGTGATGCCATAGTACTTAGACGGAGAATTTAGAGAGTTATGTTTAATATGTCTTATGGGAGTGAGAAAGCAAATGAACTGGTATAAGTTAGATTCTGCCCTGGTTTAAAGACTTAGTTCTGTACTTCCCCCTCCCCTTGCTTTCGTGAACTAGATGATTTCATAGAAATAGATCTAAACCTCCTAGGACTCACTGAGAAGGGGACACATGTACTTAGACAAAATCTGGAATGAGGAGGGGGAACATGTAGACTCCCTTTCATGATTTTAAAAGGAAAGGAGTGGGGATAACATTTTTGAGCTATGTGTTAGCCACAGTGCTAGTTACGTTTTTATTCATGTTTTCGTATTTAAGGCCCTTAAGAACCCTGCAATTCAACAATTAATTTAGTGCCAACTATATGCCAGGCACTAAGTGTTGGAATATATTAGTGAATATAGGTATATATCCCTTTTTATAATGAGATACCTGAGCTAAAAGTGGTTAAGCAGTCTGCCTAATGCCACAGATAGAAGAGTCAGAAATGGAATTTGGACACAGCTTTGTGATTCCACAGTCCACATGTGGATAATATAGCATGTGTTGCTAGGCACACTCAAGTTGAATGTTTTTGTTTATGAAACATGGTTAACAATACCTTTGCTGCTTATTTCATGGGCTTATTTGGAGAATCAAGTGGTACTTTGGATGTTATGGTTTTTAGTTGCTCTCGTCTCCCTCTGCTCTCTATTTGATACATTGACCAAAGCATTAACACTGGGTTAAGTGTTTTTTCAGTACGACTCCTCCAGTAGAAAATGTGCATCTGTAACTTGCAAACTGTCATTTATTTATTCATTCAGTCAGCCATTCAACAATTATTTATTGCATGTTTCCATGCCTTAGGCACTGCAATACATTCGGAGATACTATAGAGTCTTTTTCTCATATCCTTACACCCTAGCAGAGATGGATATTAAACAAATTACATACTTGTTTTACTTGTGATGGGTATTACAGAGGAAAAATACACTAATTCATTTGTGTCTTTAATACTGTGCCTATTTACCAAATGAATTAGCAAATTAACGAATGGTTGGAATATGTCTTCTACAAAGCAGTGATTGAATAGAGTCCCTTTAGCACTGACCTTGTAGTAGAGCCTTCACCTTGGATTTTGGTACCTTCAAGACAAGTTACTCAGCCTCTCCATGTTCTAGTTTTCTGCAGAATAAGGATAATAGGAGTTGTTGTAAGGACTAAATGAGGGAATGTAAGAAACAGTTTAGAATAGTGAAGACGTGCAATAAGGTATGGCTGTTATTTTATTATTTATTGTTTCATTATTATCATTTTGTAGAACTTTCTAGTAAATTTTCTTTTACCCATAGTGTTAATCTATGCTATGTTACCTTTCCTCTAAGTTTTTGTTTAAAAGACTTACTCTTAACCTGGAGTGTTCATCAGAACCAGCTGTAGAACTTTGAAACATGCACTTTCTAGGCCCAATTTTAGGAAATTCTTATTCAGTCAGGATTGGGCTCTATTTTTCAAAAGCTTTGCAGATGACTCTGGTTCATACCCCAAGGTAAAACTGATAGTTTCAAAATGACACAGAAAGGAGTTTACTCATGTTAGGGCAGGAATGTGATCTACTGACAGACATTCCAAGGACTTTACTCTTTGTACCTTCCCTTGAGTGAGTATTGATAGCTGCTTGGAAAACTGCAGTAAGTAAATATTTTAGTTTCCTGGGCTGAAAGAGCAAATACCATGCAATGGTTTGGCTTAAACAATAGGGATTTATTTGCTCATGGTTTTGAGACTAAGAAAAGTCCACATCAAGGCATTGTCAAGGCAGTGCCTTCTTCCTGAAGACTGTAGCCTTCTGGGGCCGGCTGCTGGTGATCCTTGGTCCTTAGCTTGTCATGTGGTAAGGCACCTGGCAGCAGGCCCTGGTGTCTCCCTTCTCTTCTGGGTTATGTTGATGTTCAGCTTCTGACTGCTTCCTTGCATCTTTCTCTCTCTGTTTGAATTTCATTCTGCTTGTGAAGGATTCCACTAGAAGATTAAGACCCATCCTGATTAACATGGGCCAACCTTAACTGAAGTAACCTCATCAAAATATCCTACTTAGAGTAGGTTCACACCCACAGGAATGGATTAAATTTAAGAACATGTTTTTCTGAGGCACATACAGCTCCAAACCAACATAGTAATCTAAAGAAAATATTACAGACTTCTGTAGACTCTCATTATTTCTTTTTCCCAAATGGGATTTAATTTTTAATACTTGTTTAAAATACCAAAGTGATTAATTAATTGCCCAAAATAAATTTGACTAGACTGGAAGGTGAGCTCCTGGAGGACAGGAATTTTCATTAATGTCACTGATGCAGGTGCTCATTAAATAATTGTTGAACGAATTGAGTGAATTTTGAAAGCCTTATCGTATTTTGGAAGGGATAAGATGGATCAATTAAAAAAAAAGATGAATCATTTATAGTCTGTCTGGGAATTCTCTAGGAAGGGTATATGAAAACTGTATTGATTATTGCATTATTTCTCTGACTAAAATCTTGATATAGATAAAGAAAGGTATAAGACAGAGCACAGGTGTTAGCTGTGATACTGATTAAAGCATGGTGAATGTTTTGGGCAAACAAAAATCTCATTTCTTCTCACCAATCCTCTTCCTTCTCCTTACTCCTCCCCCTACCCCCACCACCCCAGGGTGCTCATGCTCAAGCTCTTAACTCTTTTCCAATTAGTTAAATTCTACTTAATTACTGGAAATAATACAGAATATGTTTGTTGCTTTTGTTTTTCAGTTCTCACTAATGTTCTTTGTTTATTATGTGGTTTACTGGTCTATGGTGCTATCAAGAAGAATAATATAGTCTTGAGCATCAGGAGGTAAGACTCGGACATCTCAGGTAGTTTGCAGTGTGTTTCTGTTTTCTTATGCCCATGAGTGATTTTAACACAGAGACAAAGATATTTTTAATTCCATTTTCCTGTGTAGTTTGGTATAATTATGGGAAAATAACATGAGGCTTAAGTGACTGAGATTTTGTATTTGTCCTAAGGCCACTATTCTTTCATGATTTTAATTGGCAATCTAGAAATTTTGAATTATTGTCTGAGGGTAATTAAAGTCACTATTGTGTGTCATGGTTCTTAACTGGGCTATCATCAGGGTGATGCACATCAAGTATCAAATTCTCTTCTTCACAAGGAAAGTTAGAAACAGGGGAAATGAGCCAAACGACCTGGGCCTGCCTCATAATTCACTGTTCACATTCAAAATATACCACGTGGCAGCCAATGTAAGCTGAAAAATCAACTTTGACCCCCTAAATTAAAGAGGATAAACTCACTAGCATATCTGGAAAACATGGCTTGTAAATGATTTCTAAATCAGCATTTCTTAAAACTCTTAACATTGATTGTTTTAAGTTTGCAACATCACAGAGGAGGGTCAGCATTTTTTAAAAAAGGTGTTTGCTGCTTCTGGTATATAGAAGCATGATCAGTCCCTGCCTTCTAGCAGTTTGTAATCAAATGCTATAAACATATTCATATATAGCAAGGTAAAAAAAATCATCAAACCCACATGAGCACATTTAGTAACTGTCTCTTCCTGTTTAACCCATGTTTTCAAGCCTGTTTTCAGTTTATATTGGTCTCAAAGGATTTTTAGGGTATGAATGTGATTACTGTTACTGCCTTTCAACTTTAGGTTAGAAGTCAGAGGCTGATGGATGCTCCCCAGGGCTGTCTCCTATGGTTGGGCAGGTGTGCACCACAGGAGGAACACAATAGCCTGGGCGAGCAGCATTCCTGCATGTGCTGCAGGGCAACCACCTGCTTGTCCATTGGTAGTAGCTCTGGGCTTGTGCACCATCCCTTCTTCTTTCAGTGCTTCTTGAGCACGTGTGGTGGTTTGAAGCTGTCTGTACCCCAGAAAAGCATGTTCTTAAATTTAGCCATTCCTGGGAAGCAGATGTGGCTCAACTGATAGAGCGTCTGCCTACCATATGAAGGGTCCAGGGTTTGATACCCAGGGCCTCCTGACCCGTGTGGTGAGCTGGCCCATGCACAGTGCTGCCGCATGCAAGGAGTGCCATGCCACACAGGGGTGCCCTGCATAGGGGAGCCCCATGTGTAAGAAGTGCGCCCCATAAGGAGAGTTGCCCCACGCAAAAAAAAGCACAGCCCGCCCAGGAGTGGCACTGCACACAGGGAGAGCTGACATGTTAAGATGACACAACAAAAAAGAGATGCAGTTTTCCAGTGCTGCCTGATAATACAAGTGTCCACAGAAGAACACACAGTGAATGGACACACAGAACAGACAACGGGGAGGAAGGGAGAGAAATAAATAATAAAATAAATCGTTAAAAAAAATTTAGCCTTTCTTATGTGTTTGAACACCTTGTAAGTAGGGCCTTTTGATGAGACTATTTCAGTTAAGGCATGACCCACTTCAGTCAGGATGGTTTTTGAATCCTATTACTGAATTCCTTTATAAGAGAATGAAATTCAGACAGAGAGAGAGATGGAAGCAAGAAGCTGAAATCAAGGAAACTGGTAAGAGAAGGGAGAGACCAAGAGATACCATGGTGTACCTTGCCCATGTGACAGAGGGGATAAGGATCGCTGGCAGCCAGTCCCCAGAATGCCATTATTTGGGAAGAAGGCAATGCCTTATTGATTGATGCCTTGATTTGGAGTTTCTTTTAGCTTCAAAATGTAAGCGAATAAATTCCTGTTGTTTCAGCTAACCCATTTCATGGTATTTGCTTGAACAGCCTAGGAAACTAAAACAGCACCCTTGCTAGGCCCTGTGCTAAATCCATGTAGAACAGAATTCAGTTTCCTAAACTGCCTACACTGGTTGCCATATCAGGCACTCAGTTTGCTCTTCAGTGATCAGGCAAGCTTGGTTGTTGACTCTTATATCTAGATATAATTACTTAGCTGCTTATCTGTAGTTCCTTATTGTAATTAATTGCCCTTGTAGGAAAATGAGTGTCTCAATTTCCTGTTTGCAATTGTTATTAATGTCTGTGAGCTGGCTTTATTGCTGTTTCATTTAATGCCTATTATTGGTCACCCAGCAAATAAGTGTAAAGGGGAAGGTAGAACCATCAATAATTAGTTCCTGGGATTTACCCTTGTTTTATCAGGCCAAGGCGGTAGATTTGGCAGCTATATTATACTATATGTATAAGCAGATGTATCAAACACAAAAGATTTGATATTAATATCTAAATATTAAGAGATTAACTTGATTGATATGGTAGATAGGAGGGCACAGCTCCTAAAAACTAATTTCCAAAGAGTGTTGTCTGAGGTCTATTAAATGGATAAGATTCAGTTTTACAATACCAGACTTTTTTGGCATCAATTATTAGTGCTCCTCCTATTGGGCTTCTCAGCAAATTGAAACTCCCCCTTCCTTCCTTCCTTCCAACACTTTGTTCCTCACACTTTCCTCTTTTACTCCAGCTCATTACTCCTCTTAGTATCCTAGGTGGTGGTTCTTCCTCCTCTTAGAGGGTCTCAGACTTTAGTCGCTAGGGCTCTTTTCTCTTCTATCTGCATGCACTCCCTTTGATGATCTTCTTTGTTCTCTTACTTTCAAAACCATCTCTAGTCTGCTGCTTTCTAAATATCTACATCTCCAGCCCAGCCCTTTCCTCTAATATTTCTAACTGCCTGCTCATCTCTATTTGACTATGGAAGAGACATCTCAAAATTAAACTTGTCTTAGTTTCCCACACATTGGTTGGCTTACCAATAAGAATTTTTTGCCCATGGGTTCAGAGACTGGAAGGCCTGCTTCCTCCTGGGGTCAGTAGCTTTCTGGGTTGGGCTGGCCATCCTTGGGGTTCCTTAGCTTTCCTACCACATGGACACTCTATCCTCTCCTTTCTCTTCTAAGTTTCTTTGACTTTCAGCTTCTACTCCTCCAAGTGACCTTTTCTTCATAAAGCCCTAGTAATACGATTAAGTCCCAACCTCATTCTGTTGGGCCACACCTTAGCTAAAAATAACTTCTTTAAAAGATCCTATTTATAATGAATTCATATCTTCTAGAATGAATTAAGATTAAGGATTTTTTTTTTCTGGGGTGTATAATTCAATCTATCACAATGCCCAAAACTTGGACCTTCCTTCATAAATCTACAGATCCAACTATTCTTTCCATCTCAGTACACAACTATATTCTTGACATCTTTCTTTCACATCCTAAGTAGAATCTGTCTGAAAATTCTGATGGCTCTGCCTTTAAAGTATATCCAGAATTTGATTACTTTTCATCCCCTCGACCTCTACCCTGGCCCAGGCTGCCTTTCTGTGACTGAATTATTTCAGTAGCCTGTATCTAAGCCATTCTCAGCTTCTCCTTGATCCCATTCTCAACCCAGCAGTCAGTATGATCTTGGTAAAACACTGGAAAGATAACGTAATTCTTTTGCTCAAATTCCTTCAGGAGGTCAAGTACCTGCATTTGTTTCTCAGGCCTTACAAATTCTGCCATGTTCTACCACCCTTCATTAGTCATGTCCTATTCCCTCCATCTGCCCTCATTTCTTTCTAATTTGATCTTCTCCTCCACACACCCTCATTCATTCTCATCCACAATGGCCTCCTCTCTGTTCCTCACACATGCTCTTTACTTGCCATCCCCTTTGCCCAGAAAGCTCTTCTTCACCCATGTATCCAGACATCCTCACTGCCTTCATGTCCTTGCCTAAGTCACCTTCTCAATGAGCCCTTTATGACCACTCTGTATAAAGTCATAGCTCCTCTCCCCCTAACTCCCATTGCTTCTTATATGCTTGCTGTCACTCTCCTCTGATTTATGTTCCTCTTTTGCACTTATCATCCACCCATTGATAAACATTGTATCTTTAAAAAAAAAACTATTATCTCTCTCCTTCCACTAGAATGTAAGCTAAAGGAGGGAAGGAATATTTAATCCTGCCCCTTGTGACAGTTTGAAGTTTTTTTTGTGAATTCCAGAAAAGATGATATTCTTAAACTAATCTATTCCTATGGCTATGGGTCCCTTTAATTGTATAAAGGGACCTTTTGGTTAGATCACTTGATTAGATTTTTTAAAAAGATTTTTTATTTCTATTTATCTATTCATCCCTCCCCACTAGTTGTTTGCACTTACTGTTTGCTTGTCTTTTTCTTTTAAGAAGATGTTGGAAACCTAACCCGGGGCCTCCCATGTGGGACGGAGGCACCTAATTGCTTGAGCCACTTCCACTCCCTGTTTATTGTGTTTCCTTTCTGTGTGTCTGGGTTGTGTCACCTTACTGCATCATCTTGTTGCATCAGTTTACCACATCAGCCCGTCATGTCAGCTTGCTGTCTTGCTCATCTTCTTTAGGAGCACCGGAAATCAAACTTGGGACCTCCCATGTGCTAGGTGAGAGCCCAGTTGATTAAGCCACATCTGCTTCCCTAGATTACTTTTGATTAGATAACTTAGGGCCTTTGATTGGACTACATCAGTGAGGCATGACCCAGGGTGGGTCTCCACCCTCATGCTGGGACCTTATGTAAACTAGGAACTGGAAGCAGAAACACAGCTGCTAATTTGACCCTAACATGTGAAAGAAAAGGAGAAACTCTGAGGGGCTAAGAGACATGCCAGAGGCTAGAATTAGCAGAAAAGCTGAAAGAGACAGGCTTGAGAGCAGACTAGCCATAGGCCTGATTGCCCACAGCTGAGTTCAGAGAGAAAGTGGCACAACCAAAACTGAAAGAGGGGAGGCCTATATAGAAATGAGCCATATGCCTGATTACCCACAGCTGAGCCCAAGGAGAAGGCGAGCCTGAAGCAGAAGGCAGAGATCAATCCCCACTTGCTTGCCATGTGGCTGGACTCCAGGATTTGCAAAGAACCAACCTTTGGTGAGAAAGCATCTCTGATAGTTCCCAGATTTGGACGTTTCACAGCCTTAGAACTGTAAGCTTTTATCCCAAATAAGTTCCGTTTATAATACTCATTTCTGGTAATTTTGCTTAGGCAGCCTTTTTGTAAATTAAGCCCTGCCTCCTCCACCCCATGTGCACTACTCCCAGTCTAGAACTCTAGAACAGTGTCTAACACATACTAGGCATTTGGTAAATAACTGTTCACTCAGTTAATAATGACTTAAATATTGAGTAAACCTTTTTTTTTTCACATGCAGTGTACTAGAATAGCCTAGCTAAAGAAAACTGCTAACTGCTAACTCTGTGGCTAGGATTTACCCCAAAACAGACTCTGATCTGTGTACATCCAAAGTCAATTCAATCTTAAAGTTCTTTAAGAGTCCATCGCAGTGAAGGTAGTAATAAGTCCCCCTTATTGCCCAGTAAAGACTGCAGCTCCTAAGTCTGTCATAATAATGGCCATCCATGGAGTCAAACAAGTTGTTTCTTCTACATAATTGTATTTTAGTATTTGTCCTACTTCTTTCAATTAAATATTGAATTCAGTTGAAAGCATGGAGTTTGACTTGAGGCAAATCATTTCTCATCTAATTTTCTCCTAAATTCAGGTCAAAATATTCAGTTGTAGGATAATTAAAAGGGGGAGTAGGAGAGAGTGAGAGATTGCCCATGTGCTCTTATTTCAGTCTTTAAAGTTGCCTTATTGTTTTCTAATAATCCAGTTCTTGTTAGCATGAACAGTACAAGGTAAATAAGTCCTAGTGTGTTTTTTTTCAGTTTTTAAAAATTTTATTGAAGTATATCACTCACACATAAACAATAAATGTATAGTAATAGTTATGAACTTACAAAAGAAACATACTTAGCCTCATACAGGATTCTCATAACTTACCCTACCACCAATACCTTTCATTGTTGTTAAACCTTTTAAACTAACAATTAAAGAGCATTGTCAAAATATTACTACTAACCAAAGTATTTCCCCCCAACCCACCCTATTATTATTATCTTAATATCATTTATATATGAACATACATAAACAATAAGTGTATAGTAAAAGTTGTGGACTTACAAAGCAAACATGCATAACATTATACAGCGGTCACATACGTAACCCTCCACCAACACCTTGTATTGTTGTGAGACATTTGTTACAGATTGTGAAAAAATATTGTCAAAATCTTACTACTAATTATAGTCCTTATCGTACATTTGGTGTGTTTTCCTCCCTTCCCACCCTATTATTTTTTAAATTTATTTTTTATGACAGAAGTTGTAAACTTATAAAACAATCGTGCACATGTGTAGAATTCCCAAGCAACATCCATCTATCAACACACCACACTATGGTGGAACATTTGTTACAAATAAAATAATATCATCTGATTGTTACCATGTCCATAGTGTACATTTGACATACATTTTCCATACTGCCCTATTATCAACACAGTACATCTTTGGAATAGATGCAAGCATATTACATTATCACTGCTAACCACAGTTCATAGGTTACTCAGCTGTATTTTTCCCATGCTTCTTCACATTCCCAACATCCTGCAATAGTGATGTACATTTGCTTTAGCTCACAAGGACACTCTTGCACCTGTACCATCAGTCACATTCTCATCCACCTCTTGTTTTACTGTGCTATTCAATTCATAGATTATTCTCTAGCATGTTGTCAATCAGCATTTATATCCCTAGACTACTATTTTCAGTCACATCCCCATTTATAAACTAGGTATTACTCACTGTTTGTTAACGTCCACTCTATACATTTCCACACTTTTACATTAAAACTTAATTACAACTTCCACATTCATTGAATGTCAGTAGTCCATTCCAGTCCTCCTCTTATCCCCTTTAAGAATCCACCTCCTACCATTAAGGCTTGCAGATATATTCCTACAATTTCTTCTAGAAGTTTTATGGTTCTTGCTTTGATTTTTAGGTTTTTGATCCATTTTCAGTTAGTATTAGGATAAGGTGTGAGATAGGGGTCCTCTTTCCTTCTTTTGGCTGTGGATAGCCAGTTGTTTCAGCACTATTTGTTGAATGGACTTTTCTGCCTAAGCTGTATGGATTTGACAGGCTAGTCGAAAATCACTGGACCATTAATGTGAGAGTCTGTTTCTGAGCCATACATTTGAGTCCATTGGTATGTGTCTGTCTTTATGCCAGTATATGCTGTTTTTACCTCTCTAACTAGTTAATATAATTTAAAGTCTGGAGTTGACAGCTTTTCCTTTTCAAGATGTTTCTGGCTATTCAGGACCCTTTACCCTTTCAAATAAATATGATAATCATGTTTTCAATTTTAAAAAATGCTGGTGGAATTTTTAGTGGGATTGCATTGAATCTGTGTATCAATTTGAGTAGAATGATGTCTTTGTGATATTTAGTCTTCCAATCCATGAGCATGGAATGTTCTTACAGTTATTTAGGCCTTTTTAATTTCTTTTAAAATTGAGTTGCAGTTTTCTGAATACAAGTGCTTTACGTTGTTGTTTAAGTTTATTTCTATTTGCGTGTCATCTGTCTTGTTTTATTTTCCCCACTCTTTTGACACTTCGGTTACTTTTATTGACATAAAAGTCATTTGTAGACTCTCTTCCAGACCTTTCTCTCCTGTCTTTTCTTTTCAGGCTGTAGCATACCCTTTAGCATGTCCTGAAAATCTGGTCTCTTGCTTAGAAATTCTCTCAGTTTCTGTTTATCTGTGAATATTCTAATCTTGCCCTCATTTCTGAAAGACAATCTTGCCAGATATAAGATTCTTGGCTGGAGGTTTTTCTCTTGTAGTATATTAAATGTATCAGACTACTGTCTTCTTGCCTGCCAGAGGTGGGGCTGATGCCAAGATTTGGGCTGCAGACTGATCTGGATGAAAGAAACCATTTCCTACTGTCACTGTGATTTTCTGTCTTGGCTTTCTCTCAGGCTGGTGGTGGAGTCAAAACTGCAGCTACTGGCCTTTTTCCAACTTGGACAGATTCACACCCTAGCTGTTCCTAGGGTTATACCTTAGCCAGCCGAGTCTACTAATCAGTAGCCAAAATCAGTGGCCAACCGTCTCCTTCTCCCTTGTTTTTGGGAAATGGAGCTTCCAATTCCTGCCATAGAATAGCTCCTGGGCAGCTTGTGCTGCCAAAGTAGGACAATCTCTGGCCTGTGCAGCTTGGCCAGTAATTTCCTGGAGAAGCTAGCGCAGGTCCCCCCAGCTTCCTCCCTCCCAGAGGTGGGGCTGGGGCTTAGGCTAGAGCTGCAATCTGATCTGGATGGAAAGAAGTGGTCCCTACCAGCACTGTGATTTTCAGTCTGTCCCCCTTCCCCTTGTGCCAGGGGCGGAGTTAAGATGGTGGCTACTGGCCTCTTTCTGACTTGGACAGGCTCAAACTTTAGCTGTTCTCAGGATTATACTTTAGCCCATCAAATTTACTCATCAGTAACTGAAGTTGGTGCTCAACTATCTCTTCCTCCCCCAGTTTTGGGAAGTGGAGCTTTCAGTTCTGGCCATAGCTCCTGAGACTGCTTGTGCCTCCAGTGGAGGATGGGCACCCACCTTCATGGCATGGAGCCCTCTACTTACTAATCTTCTCTGCAGATGGGCAGTCTCCTCCTTCCATTCCTTCAAGAATGTGGTAGGATGCTCTTCTGGTCTCCTGGAGCCCCCAGACAGGTACATCAGCTAGCTCCAGATAGCTCTGGGTGTTTACTAACTGCCCTGTAGCAGCTGACCCTAGCCTCCATCTTGCTGATTGTCCCCTAGTGTTTTTAGCCTGGCACAGTGTAACTTACTCTCAAAGGTGGAATGTACCCCAAGGAAATATAAAACGTAACTAGCGATCAATGAATGTTTGTTGGCGTTATTGATGTTGCTTTGTTATCCTTAGAGTTAAGAACTCTAAGTAAATCCATCTTTTAAGTGAGTAGCTACTTCCAAATAATGGGCATCATAGTGGCAAACAACCGATATGAAAATGCAAAATAATGGGGTAATCTTTACAGGAAAAAACTGCAAAATGTGGACTCATGGTGGTAGGGTATGCCACAAAGGATGCCACGTGCAAACGTTGATTTGGGCAATCAGAAACTGAGCCATTTGTTTTTCTTTTCTTTCTTTTTCATTTCTTTCAGCTCTCCTTTGTGAGGGGGATATGGTTTAAGAAAAAATATTTTAAGGATGCACAGGAATTGGCTAAACCACATAGAATGTCTGTGTTGAGAATGAATTTTGAGTGATGAAGATCTACTTTGTTGGGTTTGGGGAACAGTTCACCCTTGTATCATGGCAATTTTATATTCCTTTGGTGTGAAAATGGGATATCAGAAATCATTCAATTGTGTACTTCAATAAAGTTAAGGTACCAATTGTTTGAGGTGAAAGGACACTCTAACGAATCAAATGGTACTGAGTCTGGAACAGAATATGTGGTATTTGATTGCTCATAGCAAGAATTTCTTTGTCTAGGAGAACTTCTTTAGATTGTCTAAGTGGTTTTTATGTGTCTTATCCTAAAATACTGTAAGGCAGTGTGTGCCAAGTTAAGGTCATCCTTTTGAAATCTGCTAAATGAAAATGTGTTTCTGGTTCTACCCTGTTGTATTCTTATTACCCCCTTATGCTTTAAGGTTTTAATGAACTAATTTAGCGAATTTGCTACCTTCTGCCTTTGTTCATTCCACCATTGTTTCATCAGTCTGACTTTCTTTTAATTAACAAGTTGAGATGAGCCTTATTTAACGTAGAAATATTTTTTGTTATTATTTAAGAATATTTTGTATATCTGCTGCCCAGTTGCCACTTTCAACAAATCCAATGTCCATTTGAGTATATCTCAATAATGTTTTTTGACAGATTCTTTTCTTTTAATGTAAAAATGTCATCTGTTTCACGAGTCACTATTTTGTGATTGTGTGTCACCATTTCTCTTGAGATTAGGTAAATTTTGATGAAGTACATATAAAAATTTTGTGACTTTCAGACTGCTTAGAACCAATAGATGGACATCCAAAGAATGAAACAATTTTAGGTGGAAAAAATATGTTTCTTCTTATTCTTGGGTAAAGCAACAATGGGAGAGTATTTAATATCAAATTTTAAAGTTATGAATTATATCTGATTGGATAAAAAGATAAGGAAATGAATGAATAACATTAATGGGTTGACATTCAGTTCATGTTTCTGTGGCTGTCCGAAAGAATGTATAGATAACAAATTGACATAGCAAATACTTTACTATTGTACAGAAAATAAGTATTAGAAAGGCCATTTGTTTTAGTTTGTCACAGGGCTGCTGATGCAAAGTACCAGAAATGGCTTGACTTTTAGAATGGGAGTTTTATTTAGGATAAAAGCTTACATTTACATGGCCGTGAATGTCCAAATCAAGGTGCCATCTGAGATGCTTACTCACCAAAGTCAGTTGCTGTTGCTCTTAGTGTCCTACCATGTGGCCAAGATGGCCGCTGATCTCTGCCTTCCCCTCCAGAATCTACCATCTCCCAGAGCTCAGTTGTGGGCCACCAAGCATAGTGCTTGTCTCTTTTTTGGGCCTCTTCTCTCAGTCTTGGCTGTACCCCTGTTTTCCCAAGTTCAGCAGTGAGTTATCAGGTATATAGTTCATCACTCACTGGGCCTGAAATGGTTGAGCCTCTTGAGCTCAACTGCAGGGTCCTTTCTCTCACATTGCATGGTCAAATATGGCAGCTTTCTTTTTCCTCTGTGTGTGTGTCTCTCTGTTTGTCTTCATTTATATTAGACCCAACCAGAGGGTAGATCTGACTTACTGATGTAATCCAGTCAAAATTGTCTCACACCCACAGGAATAGATTCGTTTAAAATAATCTTTCTCTTTTTGGGATTCAACGAAATTCAGACTGTCACACCATTATTTCATGTTGTTGAATCCAGAATCTAAAGTTGTTTGAAAGGCTTTACCCTTATGCAAACGAAGTATAGAATTTCTATATTCCTTAAAATCATTGCGGCGCCTCTTATCCCCCAAAAGAGATACAAGGAAGAGTTTCCTACTCTAAGAGCAGTCTATTAATAACATGAAGCATGCTACATTGGCTTTTGTTGTTGTATTTTTAATAGTGAATGCCACAGAACAGATCATCTCTTTTTTTTTTAAAGATTCATTTTTTAAATTTATTTCTCCTTCCCCCATTGTCTGCTCTCTGTGTCTATTTGCTGTGTGTTCTTCTGTGTCTGCTTGCATTATCCGACGGCACTGGGAAACAGCGTCTTTTTTGTTGTTGTGTCATCTTGCTGTGTCAGCTCTCCATGTGTGCAGTGCCATTCCTGGGTGGGCTGCATTTTTTTCACATGGGGCGGTTCTCCTTGCTGGACACAATCCTTGCGCTTGGGGCAACTCTATGCGGGGGACACCCCTGCGTGGCATGACATTCCTTATGTGTGGCAGCACTGTGTGTGGGTCTGCTTACCACACAGATCAGGAGGCCCTGGGGATCAAACCCTGGACCTTCCATATGGTAGACAGACGCTCTATCAGTTAAGCCACATCGGCTTCCCGTCATCTCTCGGTTATAGTTTATTAGGGATTTCTGTACTGTGTGGACCATTGGACAAGATCATCTCTCTCCACTAGATCACAGTAAAATGAGAAAAATAAGGAAAATTTGATATATGTATATATGACTGTATGTGTTTGCAAATTTGACAGCCATTTATCTCTGGAAAGCCACTTATCTTTGCTTAGAAACAATTACCTAATTTTTTTTGATCATAAGTTCCTATTTTGATAATTAATAGTACATGGTATTGGTTTAGTTAATGCCTTTTTAAAGCAAAAGAATATGTCCACAATTCTGTTTTTTAAATATATATATTTTAAAGATAAGTAGATTACAAAAAAAAAAAGTAGATAAGTAGATTACGTTAAAAAATATAGGGCATTCCATATGCCCCACTCCTCACCCCTCTCACTTCTCCCACATCAACAACTTCTTTTTTTAGTGTGGTACATTCACTGCAATTGATGAACACATTTTGGAGCTCTTCTACACAGCATGGATTATAGTTTACATTGTAGTTTACACTCTACCAGTCCCTTCAGTAGGTTATGGCAGGATATATAATGTCCTGCATCTGTCCCTACAATGTCATTCAGACAACTCCAAGTCCCAAAAATGACCCCATATTATACCTCTTTTTCCATCTTCCTGCCTTCAGCAGCTCCCATGGCCTCTGTTTCCACATCAGTGATATAATATCTTCCATTGCTAGAGTCACAATAAGTCTATAGTAGAATACCAGTAAGTCCACAGTAGTCCATATTTTATTCCCCAATCCTGAGGACTCTGGGATGGTGATACCCACTCCACCTCTTAATTGAGAGGGGCTTTGATCCCACATGGCTGATGGACAGGACTTTCCTGCTTGCAGTTATCAGCGCTCAGTTCCTTGGTATGGTCGTTGTCCATCCTTACCTCCTTGTTAGCTGTCTTGAGTGAGTCCAATGAACTTGAGAGTAGGTGTTGCAACTCTGCTGAGGCTCAGGGTCCATCTGGCACTTGGACAGCCCAGAGATCCAAGTCTCCTGGACATACCCCAACCCCAGTGCCAACCACAGGTTCAGTAAAAGTGACAGAAGAGGCATGCATAAAGAGGTCAGATCTGAATCCAACTCTATCACACTTGGGAGCACAGACTCCAATATATGGCCCACTGGCAAGGTACCAAAATCCAGAGTCATCTGCTATGACCATAGGACCTGGGTATCTCCGTAACCCTCAGCACACGTAACCCTCAGCACAATTCTATTTTGATCCACTCTCTACTCCTCTCCAGTGCCATGGGCAATATTTTACTGACTTATGAAATCCTAAGTCTGAGAACCAATGGACTAGATGAGTTTAGTTGTTCCTTCACAAGCTTTCTGTGCAATCTACCTGATTAACAGATTTCACAAAGGCTTGTAATTATAAAGAGCCAGGACCCCAAAGAATTATTCTTGAATGACATTATATTTAAGAAAAGTTATAAGGAACTGGTAGAGCCTAGGTGACAGGAGGGAAAATTAGGATCATTCATTCGTTTGACAATTTTTTTTCCTGACATTTATTCATCAAGTATTTATTGAGACCCTGCTCATATCATTGATCAATAAATCATATCATTTATTGAGACCCTGCTCATATCATTGTAGGCATTTGGGATTTAAAAGTAAACACAGATTACTGTATTATCATTAAGAAATAAAATATAAACAAATTTAATAAGTGTAAATAAATAATTATAAAGGATGTTAGAAGTTGATAAGTGCCAAAGAAATAGAAAAAGTATAGTGGGATAAAGGAATTTGGGGGTGGGATGCCAGGTTGAAGGCAGGTTGCTTTGTAAAATAGGGTGGTCAGAAAAGGCCTCATTGAGAAGCTGGGATTGGACAAGCTTGAAGGAGGTGAGGAGGTACTTAAGAAGATCCCTGGAAGAAGGGTTTTTCAAAGAGTGAATAACCTTAGAATGACTGTAAGGCAAAAATATACCTGGTGTTCAAAGATCAGCAAGGAGGTGAGTTGATTTACTCAGAGTGAGCAAGCTAGAGAACAAAGGAACTTGACAATAGTTCCTTCCAATAATGTTCTTAGGACTCTGTGTCACCCTTAAAAATTTGCTTTTAATTGATTTGTTTGTTTTGGTAAAATGGAAACTTGAATATTTATTAACTGAATTTAGATTAAATTATATAATATGCTACATATAAAAGGAACAGCATTTTTATCAATAATTCCTGCCAGTTGTATGAATAATGGGCTCAAGTAGACATTTATAGATAGAGAGAATGATGGCCTGGATGTGGAATTACAAATACCAGAATTCTGTCTTGGCAGAACCTCAGCCTTATCCAGAAGTGTGATGACCAGGGCATCTGGGACCTAGTTCTTAGGTCCAGTGGCTGTAACAAGAAGGAGTGGTGGGAGGAAGGCTATGCATGCTGATTGATGGTAAATCCTTTGTCAAAGGCATGCCCATTTTCTAAGTAAGGAGGTAAAAGTTAAGTGGAAATTCTTCAAGGGAGGAAATGAGTCAAATTTGCAGGTGAGAAATTTTAATCCCAGGGACAAGATATTGGAAAGTACATATTAATATAATTAGTATATACACATATGTGTCTGGGAACTTTACTCATTTGAATGGGTCAACTGACTAAGAAATTCATTTTCTAGGGTTGGGAGGGGGCTCATACTTACTGTCCACAGAGTAGCAATCAAAGAAACAGAAATAAGTTGTTTAGCTCATTTATAATATTTCACTTTTTGTTTTTTTAAGAAATAAAGACTGTTAAAGTAGAATCTTCCCACAGAATTTATGTGTAGATGAGTTATTTACACACTGCTGCTTGTAAAAAAAAAAAAAAATCAGCTTGCCTGCTTCAGAGCAACTCCTATAACAGTGTGCTGGTGAAGACTGCCTACCCTGCTCCTTTGGGAACAAATAAGCTTTCATATACACACTGATTCCATCTGTTCCTTTTCCTGGATTCTTTGGAAATTTACAACTGTATTAAATTTGTTCAGAATTCTCCAACAAGAATTTCAGAATCTGTAGAGCTCTCACCTTTATGTGTTAACAGAGATTTTAGGATTGTGTAACAAAATTGTCTATTGAGCATGTTTCCTTAATATCTGTATTTAAATGATTCTTGTGACTGCCAGTCTTCTAAAGCTAATGACTCCTTTCTCATTTGGCAGTAGATCACTTACTGCCAACCCCTTCCCATCTGATAAATGTTCCCATAGCAATATTAAGGCAATCTGTTTAGTTTCACTAAACACAAAAATTACAGCCCAAGAAAAAATGTATAATGTGTTATACCATATTATAGTGAAAGGACTCAAACTGGGTGATTGAATTCATTGTGATAGGGCCTTTGTTCAAATAATCAATTAACATATTGCTATTTTTTTTGTCAGCGAAAAAAAGAAACCATTGAAATCTGAGTCACTGTTTTGAACTTCCACAAGGACTCAGAATTACTTTGGATGTTAGCAGATTAACTTTCCAGAGTTTATTTTCCCTATCTTCCGAAAATCCCCTTGTTATTTATTTGGATATATACACACACATTTTAAAGGACATCTTCATTTGTCTGATTAAAAAATATATTTTAAAAGAATAAGTACATTCTTGGCAATCAAATAACAGAAATATATGTTTGTTTATGAAAATCGAAGGCACACCACCATCTTTCTCTGATGCAGACTATAAAGGTGTTTGCTGCTTGCAAGGATTGAGGGGCCTGTTTTAATGACCCAAATAAAAATCTGGCTTCACCCAGTGAACATAGGGGTCATTAATCATAATGTAATACATATTTTTCTACTAAAGACTTCACCATTGTTATCCTTTAGTGAATTCCCTCTTTTCATTTAGTATGATTGGACTTGCACATGTTTTATTTATACATAAATTTGAGGATATTATTTTTTGACTGGATTCACAGACGCTAAAATTTGAAGAGACTGAATGTTTTAGTGCGTTAGAGGCTTCTGTGAACAATATACCAGAAATGTGTTGGCTTTTATAATGAGAATTTATTATGTTAGAAGCTTACAGTTCCGAGGCTGAGAAGAATGTCCACATCAAGGAACAGGTGAAGCTGTTTCTCTGAAGGTTGGCTCCTGGCAATCCTGGACTCCTGCTATGTGGCAAGGCACAGTGTCGGCACTGCCAGTGTCTGCCTTCCCCTCCAGGCTCACTTTCTCCCTGAGCTCAGCTGTGGTCAGTCTGGCACATGGCAGTGTCCACATGTCTCTTCTCCCTCCTCCTCCTTGCTTCAGTTTTAGACTGCTCTGTTTGTGGCTTTTCTTTCTCCTGGGTTTCTCAACTTCTGGAGGCTTCTCTTTGCCACTCCAGGTCATTTTCTTGTGCCTGCAGCTTTTATTCCTCACTTTCTAAGGACCCCAGTAAGTGGATGCAAGACCCACCCTACTAAAATGATCTAATCAAAAGGAAGGTCCCTTAATTGAATCTAATCAAAACGTCCGATCCACAATAGCTTTCCAGGCACAGGAATGGATTAGCTTTAAGAACAGGAACTTGGAAGAAATCACCCTGCCCTTTCCCCTGCTTCTTGAGATGAAAACTTTGGTGCAGAAAGAATAAATTAATTGCCTAAAGTGGGCTAAACCTTACTGGTAAGAATTAGGATTGTTTACTATTTATAGTCTTTGCTGCTGGATTTTCCATGGAGAAATAAATCTGCATACCTCTGGATTTTGATAAGCATATCATCATTGCAATTTCTGTGAAGGTTTATACTTACCACCCTAACAAGTTGTCTGGTTTATTACAGTTCAGAATTGAGTATGGCATATAGTGGCCTATCTCCAGCATAGTTTTCTATTTTACATTTTCCTTCACTACTTTTCCAAGGTAGTTTCATCCACTTATCCCTTCTTGATTATTATAATGATGAATACATTACATCTTTTCCTATTCAGCTATTTTCAATAAGAACCTGAAAATATTTTATAGATACCTCCCATTTTTATAACTCTAAGAATAATAGGTCCCTAGCAGTGACCCCATTTTTGTGCACAGATGGTTTGATGTATGTATTTCAGGTATTTGGAGCAAGCACAAAATGAACAGGCCTGGCTGATACTATTTTAGAATTAGCCCTACATCCATAAAGTATATTTTTGAAAGATTCATTTTTGGACTCTATTCAGTCCTGTAATGAGACTAAGTTTTGTCCTGTGAATGTTTCTTAAGTAGTGATGGTGGAAAGCATAGTATAGGAATAATTTTAGAACTATGGGCATTGCGAGGTTTTCTGAATCACTTTTACTTAAAGAAAGTACAGCTGTTCATTTAGATAATTTTTGACCATTAGTAAACAATGCTGTCTTTCTATTGATGTCAGAAGAAAACTCAGTCCAGTTCTTTTCAGTAGGAGAAACTTCAGGTGGCAAACCTATCACACGACTAAACTTGCCCCTTTTGGATTAAGGGTTCAGTTACTGTAAAACCTCTCATATCCTTTCCTGCGATAATATAAATTCTGATGAAATCAGGGATGAGCCACTATTCTTACCCTGGGGGTAGATGATGGGATAGTGGATGAGTGGGTGGGGAGAGGAAGGAGGGGGACACCAGTGAGAAACTATGTAGGTAGATCTGTGTGTTGTGTTGGAAGAACACTGGCTTCTGAATCGGGGTGCCTATTTCCTAGTCCCAATTTCCCACTCCTAATGAAGTCTCTCTGAACCTTGGGCCAAAAGGTCAGGGCTAGTTCAAGTCCTGACTGACTGTTTTGCTTGCTAGCCTGAAGAATTTGGGCCAGTTACCTAAATCTCTCTGGTCCTCAGTTTCCTCATCTGTATAATGGAGGTAATCATAGTGCTTTTCTTCTAGAGTTGTGAGGATTAAATGAGCACATAAATTTAAACTGCATAGGAAACTATGCTAGCTGTTATCACAGTGTTAAGTTCCTTAACTATTTTGAGCCTCATTTTTTGTTTTTTTTTTCATTGTAAATGTAATTTCCCAGATAGTGTGAAGATTATGTTGGTTGGAACTATTTAATAAATGTTACGTAAATGTGAATTTGCTTTTAGCTTGATTAAAATGGTCTATGTCTCTATCTGACCTGTATTCTCCATTGCATCAATCATTTGAAGAACAAATCTTTTACTGTGTTTAGTAAGTTGCAATTTATTCATCCCCTCCCTCCCTTCCTTTTCTTTTTGAACGTTAAACTTGGCTGGCTAGTTCAGACAACATTGTTTATGGAGCATCTACTATGGGCAATAATGGTCCAGGCCACAGTTTAAGTCCCAGAGGCTGAAAGACAGTAAATGACTTGCTAGAGAACCTCGGCTGATCAGTATGACCCTTAGTTTTGGCTACACTCACAAATTCTTCTCAAGCATCTTAATTAATTGTAATAGGATGCAGAGCTCTAAAATTTCAAACACTGAAATTGAAAAGAGAGTCCCCTTAATGCACGGTTGCTTTCAACCTTCTTTTTTTTTTTTCATTTGAACTTCCACAATGTTTTTAAAAATGGAAAAAGTATAAAGTCTCTCTCAAGTACTGCTTTTAAAAACAATCTTGTTCCGCACTGCTCCAGCTTTTCTTTTCTCACCAGGCTCCCATTTGTGATCTATCTGAAATGACTATTTCCACATAACACATTCTCTATTCACTGCTGATCTTCCCTGGAGCTGCTGTTATTTCCTGCGGGGACTATATATGAGGCTGGTGATGCACCAGGAGCCAGCCAGGGAACACCGAGATAATGACTCCTTTTTATTGTGAATAATCCTCCCAGTTTGAATTCTCAGGTTTCTGGTGTTTTTCATTTTTTCTTCCTCCCTCCCTCCCTTCTTCCCTTTCTCTTCTCTCTCTCTCTTTTTCTTTCTTTCCCTTTGAAATATTTCCAGGTTTGGTTATTTCACAAATGTCTGTCATTCTGAAGCTTTCCCTAGAAAACAAAGACAAAATATAAACATAGTAAAGTTATTACACCAGTGGCCTGTCTCTCAATTATGATGTGTATAAATATGACATTGTTAAAATTTAAGTGTACAATTGTTTAAGCACCTGTAGCTCTTCCATACTCATTTAAAATGGAACTGTCTGGAAAGTACTAATGAAAAACTTGCCCTGTCAGGAAACTATTTGGGATTCATAAAGCATTTTTGAAATAGGTAAAGAGGTAGAATTATTATACAACTTGCATTTGAAAATCAAGAAATTAGAGCATCCCAATTATGCAACATTTAAAGCAGAAGAAAATTGTTTTGAATAAACTTCAAATCCTCCTGGACAGGGAACTAAAAAATTATCCAAGCCACTTCTTTTCTTCTAGACAAGAATTCACTTAAACCAGCCTTTAAAATATTTCATTCAATGGATATAGAAACCAAATGAGTCACCTTTTCCTGGGTGCTAGGTTCCTTTAGGGTCTCTTATTCTATTCAAGACACTCTCATGTTCTCTCTCCATAGCCTTGAAATTTTAGAGCTGGGGTTCTTAGCCTTTTTTGCTCCATGGACCCTGTTGCCAGTCAGGTGAAAACCATAGACCCCTTACTAAGTCCACACTATACTGTGTATCATTTAATAAATATATCACACCTGCACCAACATGTCTCCACAAGAATGTTTTTTAAATTTCAATTCAAGCTCCCAGACCCCCTGTTAAAAACCCGTTTTAGCATCTTGATTTTTTCCCCTCATTTCCTCTCTAGTTAGCGACTAAGTCCTACCATTCCCGTCTAATGTCTTTGCATAGCCATTTTTCCCCTTAACTATTTCTATTGCCTTCTTCTTAACACAAATACCTGGAATGTGGCAAGCACAAAATGCTTTTGGCATTCTCAAGGGATGGGTTATAGAACTTTCACAATTATGAAAATTTACCAATCCCATTGACTTCCTTTAACTCATTGTTGATTCTTTATTTCTATACCTGTAGTTGTAGTTGACTGGGGGCACATTGCATAAAGAAACATTTTTCATCACTTAGTGAAATATACTGCATATAGGACCCCTGGTCTAGGGAAAGAACACAAAATAAAACAAAACCTCATTGAGAAGCAGAAGCATGGTGTTAGCTAACGATTTGCTTTCACAAGCAGACTTCATAACTCTGTGCCCTAGAAAAATTAGAAATGAGAGCATTTGGAGGTCACTTGGGAAAAGTTGAAATTGTGAATGTTAAATCTGTGGTTGCTAAGGGGCTGTGGTATTTCCTGCCTCTTTTGCCTGCAGTTTGCCTCTTTCCCTTCTAATTCATATTTTAAAATCTGCTAGATTGATTTTGTTAAAATACCATTTTGCATTCCCTATCTCCTGTTTAAAAACCTGCAGTGACTCACCATTAGTTTTAGAAATCCATTCAAAGGCCTTAATGAAGCTGGTTTCAGGCCTCCCACAGTTTGGCCCATACCCACCTATCTCCTTCTATTCTCCTCCATAAACCTTTCAAATCTAGGAAAATTAGTTAGTTCTTTGTCCTTGGAGTATGCCATACATTGTCCTATCTCTGTGCCTTTGTCTGAATCGCCTTCAGAGTAGCTTTCAAATTTGATTCTTTTTTAAATTTCTATTGTGCCTGCCTTGCTTCCCACCCTTTGCCTTGGCCTGAGAACCTGGGAGGTTGTACAGGCCACAGGATTTGAAATGTCCTCCAGCTCCATATTAGTTAAAGACCTAATATAGTACTTCAATTATTGATATTTTTTGATACAGATAATAATTGAATTAAGACAGAGTGATTGACCACGTGCTGGAAACAACCATTCAGGTCATGCAGTAATGGCTTATCTTGATACTCCTTCTAGCTTTCATATTTTCATCTTTAAGAGCCATAGTGGAATAAGAGCGGAGGTCCTAGAATCAGATTGCCAGGGTCTGAAGCCTCAGGCTGACTCCCACTAGCTGTTTGACCTTGAACTATTTTCCTCATCTTTAAGTGGGTGTCCTAATGGTACCTACCTACCACATGGTGTGGATGTGAGTGTCCAGCACAGGGTCTAGCATGTGGTAAGAGCTCAATCAATGTTAGCAACTCCATTAGTAGCAGTTGTAGTATTACTATTTTCTGATGAATTTGATTTTTTTTCCCCTCAGTGTTTACTTCGCCACATTTAATTTTGAGTTAAAAGGTATTTCCTGCTTTGAGAATGAAATCTATTTCAGGTTAAAATAAAAATTCATCTAATATACCCTGAAGTAGTAATGAGGCATTTAGCACACAGAGGTAGTTAAGCACTTCCCAAAGTGGGAACTTACAACAAAGGAATCATTTAAGCTTAACAATTCCTTATTAGTCATGTAATTATCCCTTCTCTTAGAAGCCAAGGGCCAAATGGATCTGTTCCCAGGAGAAAGGAGCTATCTTCTCCTGGCTGAACAAAGATTTGCATTTAAAGGCTATTGATCCTGTGCGCCAATGCTACCTCCTTGATCTTGGAGAGCCCACCCCTCCCAGGAGGAAGATGGTGGATGAGGCACCAAAAGCGGGAAGGCCCTGTTCTCTTCATGGAAGTAGACTGAGGACTCAGATGCACAAAGAAATGCCTACCCTTCCTTAGCTCTTCAAGGGAAAAAGAACCCAATAAAGATGCTCAGCATGTATGAATCTGCTCATTCATTCATTTGTTCATCTACTTCTTTATGATTCATTCAATTCATCAACCATTTATTGAATATCAACTGGGTGGCAAAGCACTGTTGGGAATCAGCCTAATCAAAATGACAGCATGAGATTTAGTTCTCTGCTTAGAGGTTTGGGAGGCTTTGTTTGTTTTAACATAGCAAGTCAAATTAAATCTCAAATTATTTCTTCTGGGAATGAATAGGTTCTGAAACAGATTTACATTTGCTAAATTCAGTGCCAAGTGGGACAAATGTAATGCATTTAAAATTCATAAAATAGCACTACCTTGAGTATTTGGAGAATCTCTCATTGAGGGGAAGAAACCAAGCCATACTTGGTTATACTTGGTTTCTTAACGTACCAATGTCGTGACAATCAGGTAAGTCGGGGTTGAGCTCTAACCAGCAATATCTAAAATCCCTTCACTCTATATTATCTCTTTGATAATGTGGAGCTCAAATGTTACTACTAGAAGGTCATATGACTTTTACGTGGGTTGAAAATATTTTTATTGCCCCATGGCATAGCTTTAGAGTGTGTTTATTTTATCCACTCCACCCTGGAATAGCACCATTTCCAAATTCCTGTGTGGAATAAGCTACATGCTGCTTTATTGTCAGGATTAATTTAAGTGTTGATATTATTTGTAAGTTTGTTATTGAGAATAATGTTCCTGGGTATATTACTTTGGGTTTGAAATTATCTTGTTTGTTCATTGGCAAATTCCCTGAAATTTGGACAGAACAGTAAACATTATTTCAATGTGGAGAACCTTCTCTTATTAAATAACAGACCACTCACAGTTCTTGAAACATTCTGACCAAGAAATTATTTGGAGAGGAGGAAAGAATTATTTCTTCTTCAAAACTGGAAGGCAGCGTTCATGAGAGGATACAGACAATCACGCTTTGTGACCTGCAAAATTTCCCCTCTCTTTAAAATGGCCCTGGGCTTATAACTTTTATCAAAGAGCAGCATATGTCCTTGCATATATCCAGATCAGTTTATTAGAAATGAGGGGAGTAGCTCAAGTGGTTGAGTGCCTGCTTCCCATATATAAGGTCCGGGGTTTGATCCCTGGTACCTCCTGAAAAAAAGTGAGCTGTGATGTTAACCTGGTGATATGGTGTGAGCACACAAGGGTTTTCTTTAGAGTGGTTCTGAGGGCATGTTTTCATCTGCTTGTGTTTGGGAACTTAAGCCCACCAGGAAGAGTTTATGATAAAGGTAAATTTCTTTTTGTTAGCTAGATAAGATCTGGGTGCTGCTTGGTTCTTCCTAATTAAAGAAAATGCCTATTTGAGTGCTAATAGGAGCCTTCCTTTGTTTTTCTAATTGGTAGCACTAATTAAACCCTGATAAGATCTGTCTCTGTTGATGTTTTGACACCCTTTCTGTTGACCTTACTCTTTCTTGGAGATCTTTTAGCAGCTAAACAAGTTCAGAGAGATGACTAGAATTTTATATTTCATATGCCCAAAAATGTAGTTCTATTTTGCCACTAATATATAATATCTTCAGAAGTCTTGAGCTGTATGTGTACTGTTGAAATGAATGTTATGGAAAAAAGGATGAAACAAAGGTGATATTCTATTTCTTGTTAACAGTTGAACTTAACAAGGGAGGTTCCTTATTTGGTACAATATCATGCTTTGTTAAGGTTCCATGTTAAGAAGAAGTTGGAATTCTTTCTTTCACATAATGCCTGCCTCATTCAGACCCACGCACGTAGTTTCTACACATGCAAGTCAGTCCACTGTCACTGCACAAAACCCTTTAATTGCTTCTCTTTGCCCTTTAGATAAAATCCAAATTCCTTCCCATAGACCCCAAACCTCAGAAGGCTGCTTTCCTCCCTAGCCTCCTCTGAGTCCTTTTCTCTTATTCTATATGCTCTAGCTCATCCTCTTCACCTATTAGATCACAGCTTAAATATCACTTGGCATGCTTCCATTTGATAAGACTAGTGCACCTGAATTACTTGTAATCAAGCATTTCAGTAGCCTATTCAGTATCTGCATTCCCTTCTACACTGTCGGTTTCTTTATTTAGCGACTGCATTGGTCTATCTTTGCCTCTCTCCCCCGTATTTGATACTGTGTCTGCCCCACGGTAGGCTATCGTAAATATTTGCTGATTGATTGGTCTGACTGATCTGGAAATAATGTTGTGTATGTATTACATGATGAAGAAAACTATTTCTAGTAGAATTAAATCTTAACTTACATTTATGCATTTCATTTTCTGTCACATCTCGAGTAACAATTGCCTATGTTCTTACTTTAAATTATAGAGAGTCTCTTAGCATTCTATGAGCTAATAAAGTAAAATGTCTTCATTTGGGACCTACTACAAAGAGTGATCATCCAGTCAGAGTCCAAATGGACAATTTTTAAAGATAACTCAAACCATGAAAAGAAAAGTCCTTTTCAAGTATCCAGAACCATCATAGATATGTTACATTGCTTCTAAACAATTGTGTTGGTTATCTCTAATTATTCTTACCTGTTTTTTATCAAGCCCTGGGAAGACCTCTATTAATATATCTCCTCTTAGATTATAGCACTCTATGTATTTTCTAAATATTGAAAATAGTATTTTACATCTATTTAATCATTGATGCCTCTCAGTGCTTATTGAGTGGAAAAATGAATGGATAAATTAAAAAAGAAACTTTAGTACTGACTTATATTGTAAACACTTAAAAAGAAATATAGGTAAGTAGCTAGTTACTTCATAGCTGCTGAAGAGACCAGCTCAAGGGCAGAGGGAGTATGAGCTGCTTCTTGGTTCCCTCAGACTCAGAGGTGCAAGATGGGGGACATATCCCTGGGTGAGCTCACCCTGAAGCACAGGGTGGTGGTGAACGGGTAGCTTAGTTCCAGACCAGGAGTTGGAGGTGTGCTAACCCTGGTTGGGATGTAGCCGAGCCTTTTTAACCAGCCAACTTGCACAGCCACCTTCCAGCAGAGGTTTGATGCCTGGCAGAAGATTGGCTTCTCAGATTCCTGACTCAGGCTGGGAGTCAAGGATGCCCGGGAGAAGCTTGCAGAAAGATGCCTGGTTCCAGATCAAAGGGAAACAAATGTAATACAAGCTGTACATGGATAATAATGGGTTATTGTGATGATGTTTAAATGAGGTGATCATAGAAACACCTCACTACAGAATTTTGCACGCTGCAAACTCTCAGTAAGTTAGCCATTGTCAAGAAAATGATCTAATGAGATGCATCTTGGAATAATGCCATCACCAGCCACTTAAGGTGTAAAGTCTAATTTTGCTACTAAACCTGATACTTTGTCAGTGTTCAATAAATATTTGGAGAATGAAAATATTAGGCTTGGGTTTGCTGTGCTCCATTCTCATCTGTTGATTAGAGAAAATCATGTCAGCCTAGGTACAAAGGAATACATGTTATTAATTTTTAATACCTAATACTTAATGTTAGAAACATAAGTAAAAATCCCACAACAAACAGCAAGTACTAAACATTCTCATTGTTTTTGTTCTGATATGACCATATAGTTTTGGCAAATATTTCTCCTTCTCCAGACGTTGAATTATTAAGTGGTTTCAAATGCTAATATTTTAGTTATATAAGCTAGAGGATGGAAATTCTTTTTCTCATTTTCTGGCTAATGCATGCATTGGTTTAAAACGTTGGCATATTGGTAATGTATCTAAAAGGCAATGGCTCCTAACCCTTAAGTCTATGCTTTCGGCAAGTATATAAACCCCAAGTTATTCAGTTTAACTGGTATGTTACATGGATTTTTCTAGTTACTAGTGTTACTCAATGGATTAAATGATATGGTGCATGTAAAGATAGGTAGTGCCTCACGCATTCTAAGGTCTCAGTAAATATAATTATTATTCATGATTTAATTTGATCTAATTTTTGTTTTAAATAATTTTTTAAGAGTTTAGTAGTTCACTTTATATGTGCTCATGGTTTCAAAGATATACATTTGCAGCACTTTTAAAAATCATAATTTCCTAAAATAAACTTTTTCTAAATTACTTTTTTTTTAAAGAGGTACTAGAGATTGAACCCGGTCAACCACTAGGCTATACCCACTCCCCTAAAATTGCTTTTTAAGATACAATAGAGGAAGCGGCTGTGGCTCAATCGATTGCACTCCCATCTACCATATGGGAGGTCCTGGTTTTGCGTCCCAAGACCTCCTCGTGAAGGCAAAACTGGCCCGTGCACCGTGGAGAGCTGGCACAGCAAGATGACGCAACAAAAGGGAGACAAGCAGATACAGAAAAAATGTGCAGAGAATGGACACAGAGAAGAGACAGCAAAAGAGAAAAGGAACAAGCTGCAAGGGAGGGGAGTAAATAAATATATAAAATCTTTTAAAAAATACAATAGAAAACTCCAACAAAACACAAATTTTAAAAATTTAAATTTATTTTTTTTTTAAGTTTTTAATTTTTCTTTTTAAGATTTATTTTATTTATTTCTCTCCCCTTCCCTCCCCCCCCCATGTCTGCTCTCTATGTCCATTCACTGTGTGTTCTTCTGTGTCCACTTGTACCCTCGGTGGCACCAGGAAACTGTGTCTCTTTTTTGTTGCATCATCTTGCTGCATCACCTCTCCGCCTGTGTGGCACCACTCCTGAGTGGGCTGTGCTTTTTTCACGTGGGGCGGCTCTCCTTGCAGGGCATACTCCTTGCCCATCGGGCACCTCCACACGGGGGCACCCCTCAGTGGCACAGCACTCCTTGCACATGGTAGCTCTGCATGTGGGCCATCTCACCACATGGGTCAGGAGCCCTGGGTATCGAACCCTGGGCCCTCCCATATGGTAGGTGGATGCTCTATCAGTTGAGCCACGTTCACTTCCCTTTAAATTTATTTAATGTGATGTACTAGTAAAGGAAATAAAAATCATTGCTATAATAAGTCGTTTTTTTCTTTTAATCCTATGCCAATTAAACATTTGTTATTGATGTATATCATTCATACACGAACATACATAAACAATAAGTATATAGTAAAAGTTGTGAACTTACAAAATAAACATGCATAATGTAATACAGTGGCCCTGTACATCACCCCTCCACAAACACCTTGTATTTTATGAAATATTTGTTACAAAACTATATGAGAGCTTCATCAGAATATTACTGGTACCTGTAGTCCATATCTTATATTTGGTGTAGTTTTCCCTCCAACTCACCCTATTTTCTTAAATGTATTTTTATTTCAGAGATTGTGGTTTATAAAATAATCATGCACATATATAGAATTCCCAAACAACACTCATTCTCCAATAAATATACCATACCCTGGTGGAATATTTGTTACAGATTATGAGATAATATCATCAGACTGTTACCACCAACCATGGTCCATCGTGGACATTTGGCACACTTTTTCCATACCCTCCAAAATCAGCACAGTACATCTTTGGCATTGATGCAAAATATTACAGTATTGCTCTTAACCACAGTCTGTATGTCACACCAATTGTATTTTTCCCATGCTTCTCCACATTTCCACTACCCTACAATAGTGATGTACATGCACTTTAGCTCACAGAAGGACACTCTTGCATCTGTACCATCAACCACAATTCTCACCCACCTCTGGGTTCACTGTGTTATTCAGTCCCTAGATTATTCTCTAGCTTTCTTTCAATTGACATTTACATCCCTAGACTATGCTTTTTAGCCACAATCCCTTTTAATAAGTTGTTTTCTTAAAAAAAAATTCTGAATACGTTATACTTCTTTTTTGTTTATTCGTTTCTGTTTTAATTTTTTCTAAGTTGGTAATAGGATATACTGGGAGAGTCACCAATTTTATCCTTATTAACAAGTATATGATGTTTAATCAGTCACAGTGACATCTTTGTGAGGACTTTCCACCCATGCTGTAGAGTCTTCCATTCCATGTTCTTTCATGGTCTGATGAGGCACTTATCATATGAGGTAAAAGACATGCCCAGGCACCAGGCTCCTTGGTACCATATAAAGCACTATCAAAATCCCAGTCCAGCTGCTGACTTATTACCTATAAAATGTTTATGCCAACTTAGTTGCTCATTCAGTCGGCAAAACTGAATTATCAGTTCTGCTTTATGAAAAGGATATCAAGAGATTTATATCTCTCAAGAAATCTATGATTTTGTAAGTATAAAAATATAAATTATGGTAAGTTTCTTTCCATGGTGGCTGAAATCCCTGTGTTTAGAAAAATAAATTAGCTTTCACTATTAAAACATTTAATAAATTAATAAACAGCCCGACCAGGGCACTTGAGTTAAATGTTTAGAAATTCTAAATGAAAAAAATCATCTTGAGGAATTATAAATTTCCAAATTATAAATGGGAGTACTTACCTTGAAATATTTAAAAATATACATTTAATTTAAAGAATCAGTTAATTCATAAGTCAATTTCACCTTTACTAGCGCACATCTTTATTTAATATCCAGCTCAAAAGGAGCATTTTGTTAAGATGTGCTTAAAAAATTCTTTAAGGCCTTATCTTTTTGATATGATGAAGTGATTTAAATCCTAAATTATTTCAATAATAATGCTGCTTTTGATGTATCTTAGGGATAAAGATGGTTCTTTTGTTTTTATTTTGCATGAGACACTTGAGATAAACATTTTGAGAAGGGATTGTTACTGCCTATTATATTGACAAAACAAGTGAAATAACTTGATTGTGTCTGTTTTGGGCAGAAAGTGGACAGTAGTAGAAAACACAAAGTTACTTCATTGACTAGATTTTGCAACTGTCCGTCTGGCCTCAAAATGATTAGTGAGTTGTGACAATGTGAGAGTTGTGACAATTTAAATTAATCTTACAGATAGATTAATGATGATTACTGACTCTTTTACAGTACAGATTGTTTTCAGCCACAGAGGAGTATGTGGAGGTGTGATTTGAATCTGTGAATTTTTGTATGTGTCTCTGTGTGTGTTAATATAGGGTGAGGATGAAGTATGGGAGAGTACTGAGGAAAAACATGTCTGTTGTAGAAAATGAATTGAGTGCATTGCACTTTTAAAAGAATAACTCTTGGAGAGAATCCAGATTGGTCCAATTTCAAGTTGCAAAGGTAATAATATCTGTGAATTACCTGTATGCCAACATTCTTGTATTATATTTCAGTGGACTCAGCTTTTTCTCCTCAGTGTAATAGGAACTCTGTGTCTTTTTTTAGTTAGTGGCCTTTGATATTCTCAGATAAAAGGCATCCCTCTGAATTCTTTGATCATATACTACAGCAAGCTAGCAAACTTTGCACTCGTGGCATGTCTGACAAATTCTTATAGCCTTCAAATTATTTTTAAACTATTTAATAGTGTAGTGATGTTTTATACAGAGTGTAAAGGAACTTAAGTGAGAATTTTATTGTGTCCTTTAAAGAAGAATTAAAGAAATGGAAAATTATTGGCCAGAAAGGAGAAACCCTGAACTGTAAATTCAGCATGTTACCAGATTTTTACTATTTTGTGCATTACATTTAATGGCAGAGAGTCTTATGACAATAGCCTGGACTTTGAAGCCAAATTCCCTGCTCTGCCATTTACTAGCTCTGTTTTCTGAAATAATTTTGGAAAACACTGCCTACAGCTCAGAATGTTGCAGAAAGTTCCCATTGTTCAGGGAGAAGATGGCATTGGGTATACCATGAAACAGGCTTCCTTAAGCAGGCGTTCTAGTCACAGGAATAGTGGACAAAGGAGAAGAGGGCTGAATCAGCTTGGTAGTTTGAGCTGAGGGGGCACTTGTAAGGAGAGAGTTTGGTGAGGTTGGCAGAGGGAAGGGAGTGTCATGTTAGGGATATGTAGTTTCATTATACACAGAATATTGCAAAGGGTTTTTATTGAGTGAGGAAAAGACTTGATTATATACAGTGTACATTAGTACTAATTTTTATTCTCTTGGATATCATTATAAAGGTAGCACTGGAGGGAGCAGACCAGTTAGCTTGGGATAAGGGTAAAGACCATCTGGCACCAGAGGGAAAGAATGAAGTGTGGAGAAGATAGAAAGAGTGAGGTAGGGAGTGGAGACTCGGAAAACACAGAGTGTGCATCCCAGCTTGCTTGCTTGCTTTTCTCATGAAGTAGAAATTGAACTAAGGGCAAAGGGAGCTCAAGAAATGTCAAGATGGTGTTGAAAACTTCTGAAAGGGTCGCTGGGAAAGAAAGGTAATGAGAGGCCTGGTAAAATGTGTATCGAACCCGGAGTCAGCACCAAGGCATCTAGCCAGAGACCTTGTCCAGCCCAGCTCCAGGGATTGCCACCTTCCCTGACTGTGTATCTCTAAGACCCTGAATGGTAAGTGCTAGCAAGTTATTTCCACTTGTGGAATCCCCAGCTACCTGTCATTAGAAAAATGGTTTTTTAATATGATTTCTTTTTTTATTTATTTCTCCCCCCCCCCCCCCCCCCCAGCAATTGTCTGCTCTCTGTGTCGATTCACTGTGTGTTCTTCTTTGTCCGCTTCTATTCTTGTCAGCAGCCTGGGAATCTATGTATCTTTTTTGTTGCATCATCTTGCTGCGTCAGCTCTCTGTGTGTGTGGCGCCATTCTTGGGCAGACTGCACTTTCTTTTGCACTGAGCAGCTCTCCTTACGAGGCACACTCCTGGTGGGGCTCCCCTATGTGGGGGACACCCCTGTGTGGCACGGCACTCCTTGTGTGCATCTGCACTGCATGTGGGCCAGCTCCACATGGGTCAAGGAGCCCCGGGGTTTGAACCGTGGACCTCCCATGTGGTAGGCAAATGCTCTATCCATTGAGCCAAGTCTGAGTCCCATGTAATATGATTTCTAAGGTGGTTTCCAGTGTAAATTTTCTTACTAAAATATATTATGAAAGTTCTTCTTAAAGGTGTTCACTTACATTTTTAAAAAGGAGAAGGGTTATGAGGACTAGGGAAGTTATGAGTGTAGAATGTTTTAGACAGTGTCCACCCCACAGTGGTCACACAGTGAATGGGTTTTATTATTGTGTTGTTGTTATTCATTCTAAAAGTCTATAATATACATCTGAAGTATCTTTACTTTCTCCTTTTTCACTATCACGATTGCTCAGATGACATCGCTTGCTTTCATATCACTTCAGCTTACTAACCAGCTCCACCTTGTAAGTCAAAATCAGGTACAGAGTAATAGTTAACCAGACTGTTTCCTCAAGTTCTCTGGTGGTGAAATTTATAGCAAGTCAAATTTAATATTGGTAAAATGCTTTGCTTCTGGAAAAATATGTGAAAAGTTAACTATAGGTATTGCCTCCCATTTCTAATATCTTTTGCTTCTATACTAGGTTTATGATCAATTCCTTGAATATATTATACATTTTCTTTATCTGAACAGGTGATTGATAGTCAACCCCAATAATTTCCATATTTTTTTCTTGTAAAACTTGATTCTTCTCTTAATGCTTTAAAATGCTTGACTTTTAGTGATTTTTCATATCCTCTTCCTTTGGCAATATCATTGTACCACAACTAGGTGAAATCTGTGAGATTATACTTAACTAATTTTTATTGTAACTGCAAGTTCAGCCTTCATAGCCCCTCTACATTCATTCATTCATTCAACAAATATTTTGATCTAGTCACTGATCAATATGTTGAGATATAGCAGTGAACAAAACAAATCCCTGATTTCTTGAAGTTGTGTGGACAAACTTGTAAGTTTTAAAAATACATACAGTATGATGTTGTAATAAGTGCTATGAAGAAGACTAAAGAAGGATAAAGGATGGAAAATGGTAGGTAGGGAATGTTAAATGGTGGATAAAGGAAGGCCTCTCAGAGAAGACAACATTTCAGCAGGGTATTAAATAACACAAGCGGAGAGCTGAACACAGGTTTGAGGGAAGAATGCTCCAGGCAGAGGAATAGCAAGTATGAAGGTTCCGAGGTGAGAGCGGAGGTGGCATCCTTAGAAAGGCAAGGCCAGGAGGGCTGAAATGGAGTTAGTGGCCAAGAAAGAGGAACACTAAGTTTGGAGAGGGAGAGAGGGGTCAGAACAGTTAGGGCCTCAGCTTTTACTCTCAATCAAATAGGACATTACTCATTACTGGAGGGTTTTGGACAGAGAAGTAAAATGCTGACCTCATGACATTGTGAGATTGTGAATATTGTTTCTGTCTCCATTTTCTCCTCGTTTCTGAATCACGAGCAACTGATCAAAATTACTTAGTATTCATGAACGTATACTACTAGGGAATGGTTCTCACAGATAGCTTAAGTTCAAATGCCTAAGCTTACCTGCTCTTATGCACTTAATGTGGGTGAATGCTAGAAACATATAATTTTGTTTCTGTTAAATTTAGTCGTATATTTAAAAGAAAGGAGAGAGAACTGCCAAGCCCATAACTCAGCTGGAATACTTTTAGAACTACAGACTGTCTACATGATAATCCTGGCATCATTTCTGTTTGTCCATAATAAAGTGTTTATGACCTGGTTGTGAATACATTTGACTTTTACCAAAAAGGGCTTCAAAAGAAAAGAGCAAATGGATTGTATTTCTTCCCAAATAAAGACATGAGTTAGAACACATTTTTCCATGTTATTCTGAATCACATAGTTAATGCATCTTATCTAGAGAAGACAACAGTGGAAAAGGAAAAGAGAAAGTAAAGAAAAGTGTCCCCAATGTCTAAAAGTGCATGATTAATGTTCTAAGTACCAGGTATAAGAGAGAGGTCAAGTGTGCCAGCAATTATCTGCCATTAACAGTGACAGTGCATTTGCATAGGTCATGTATTTGTCTGCTAAGATCTTCTTCTTGCAAGGGTAGTATTTTGGAAATGAGAATATTATTAAGTCATTAGTGCTGAATTCTGCACTCAGAACTCAGCATGTGTGTACACTAAAATCTAATTTAATTTGAAAAGTAAATTGAGAAGAGAAATGTAGCATGAGTTCTGCTTTACTGAAGACGAATCTTTTTTTAAAAGTAATCTCCATCAGCACTGTAAGGTTTGCAGAATTACCATTCACCCTTTCTGAAAAACTGCCAAGTAAACACAAGTAAATAAACACCTTAAAATGGGGAATTCTTACTCTAATCTTCCCCTTCTAGCCAGAAAATCATTTTAGTAAAATATGAAATCACTATGCAAAATCCATTGGAAAGCAGTTGCAAAAGACATGATTTATCCCTAAAACGTAGAATTACATAGTAATTCCATTCTATCAGAAGGCTACCATACTGAGAAAATGAAAATTAAAGATGTTAGGGGAATTGATTATATTGTCCTCTTTACTTTAGTTATCTTTTCAAGTAGTAGTTGTTGTTGGAACAGATTTAAACTCAAAAGCAGTAGGAAACAGAATAAAGATTCTCAAAGCCTTTTAGTTTATTTGTTCCATAGTTATAGGACAAAAACCAAAATAAACAAACGAAAATTTTGTGTAGAGGATCCATTCCTCTTTGTAAAAATATCAGGACTCTTTATCAGGGTGACTGTTTCCTGGTGTATACCTAAAGTACTATGTCTACATTTGCCATATTCTTTTAGGGATTAAGTAAAACGTTATTGAGTGCCTACAGTGTGCAAATGCAAGTCCCAATATTGGATACTAGAGAGTACACAAAAAGCCTATCTTTGTCCTCCAGTTGCCTAAATCAAATTTGAAAGCGTGACCATTACTGTACTAGGAATTAAAAGAGTCCTGGGCCTGACTCTGTCACTAACCAGCCATATCATCAATTAGCTTAAATCTGAGACTTAGTTTTCACTTTTATAAAATAAAGACTACTTAGATTATTTACTTCAACAAGAATACTTTGACCTTTAAATAAAATAGAGTACATGAAAGCTTTTTAAGTGTTTTTCATATGCCAGGTGATTATTTCATATTATATTGCATTATATTATGATATGAAATAATTAATCATTAATGTAATAATTAACTATTAGTGTAACCATATATAAATATTTATGTATTTATTGCAAATACAGAATGAATCGTAGAAAGAGCAAGCCTAATAAGATTTCAGGCAAGTGGAGTGCAGTGGGGAATGTTTCTGTTAAATGGTAGCAATACTTGCCATTTATATACACTTTGTATGTATCAGACAATTTGCTTGGTGATTTAAACATAATATCACCCAATAAGTCAATGAGTAGAATGTGCTATTCCCATTTTAGAGCTGAGAACCCTGACGTCCACTGGAGTTGATTTACATGTCTAAACATTATTCACTTAATAGCAGTCAAGAGACAAGATTCAGATCAGATCTAATAAACTATAAAGCCCATGAACTTAACTGCAACACCAATTGCTTCATTGCTTCTCCAAAGATACTAGCTGGAGACAAAGCTGGAGAAAGGGTAGAACCAGACGGTAGTGAAAGGAAAGGAGACTTCAGTGCCGTAAGCATTCAGACTTTGCCATTTAGGGAAAAGACAATCATTTATCAAGTAGCTTGGTAAAGCAATGCTTTAAGAAAGTATGATCTCAACTTTACAGAAGTACAATTGCTTACTTATTCATGTCCTATTTTATATAACACAATAATGAAGACTGAGTCCTTGCTGGTTTGAGGTTTTTAATTGTTTTGTTGTGGAAGTTTATTTTTTGTTTTTCCCTTTGAGGACTAACAGCTGTGAGTTATAGTGAGCTTCCCAAATATATAAGGGCCCATTCTTAGCCCATAGAGGGTAGTAAATTGCTCTTGATTTCTCATGACACATTTAGATCAGGGGAAGAAGTTGGGGGAGGGAGGTGGTGCTGCATCCACCAATTAACCTTAATGTGGAATGGTGTGTCTCTGAGAAGACTGGCAACAATGAAGAGAAAAAATAGCTCAAAAACAGGTACCTAGACCAGAGATAGTCATCATGACTCAGCTCTTTTAGAGGGTTTCAGCCTACATCTGTTCTTGGTATGGTTGGGTGGCGAAGTGAGGGTGACATTGAGGAGGTCCACAGAGAATCTGTGGAAATGACATGACTTTCCCAACAGCATGTCTGGGAGAGCTCTCTTCCCCCACAGAGACAACCGACTTTGTTTAATGTGTTCTTTTAGTTGCATTTCAAGGTATGATCTCAGTCAGATTTCCTACTCTCTCGCCCTGTCTTGCCTTTTCATTTGCTTTGGAATGAAACAATTGTAGATTGAGAAAGTAATTGGGCATTCCTTTACTGTAGACCATAACAGGAAATAAAAACAACAAAAAACACTGTGATTTGTCTGCCAGCTTCTACTCCATTGGCCAAATATTTATTGAGTCCTTCTTTTAAGTAAATTTAGAGGTACATATTAAAATGATTAAGATGGGCACTTCCCTTACAGTCTAGGAATTCTCTAATATAGTAATCAAACAATATTGTATTTCACCAATTCTAAGATACACTTTTGTCACTTTTTAACTGCAGTTTGCCTTGATCTTATAATCACTGTCATTCACACAACAGTCATGATACAGTTGTCATTGTCTGCTCAGGTACAAACTTGGTCATGACTGTATTTTTGTCTCTTTGAATTATCTATATTGTTGGAAACACACATGTTGAGTTTAATCATTGTTTCCAATGTCTTCAAAATTATTATTTGTCAATGAAGCTAAATATTATTGTTCAGAAAGGCACAGATCCAGAGCAGTGAAGTACAGATTTAACGTTAGGGAAGCAAATATTCATCATGGGAGGACTGTCGGCTATTTCCTGTTTTCTTGCTGAGCAAAATGCTAGTGTTTTACAGGACCAGATAAAGAAGGTGAACATAAGCCCATGAAGCCATTGTATTTTCTTACCAACAATCAAAGCAAAGAATTGCCCATCATACACCAAAGTCCAGCAACAAATTCCCAGTTATATAATGGAGCACTCCTTTAATGAATGCTGTACCATAAACATTCTGATATCACAGACAATGGCATTTTTGGTAAAGAGAAAAAAAAACCATCATGATTCTGATGTGAAAATGATTCTGATGAACTCAGTGGAAAGATTTAGTAATAATATATTTCACTGTTTTCCTCTTGAGATATATAAAAGTTATAGACGATAAAAGCATAAAGCTAAATAAGTATAATATTATCTTAGCATACAAAATGAAGATTCTAAAAGATATGGAAACATTGTATCATTGTTTAATTGTTGCTTAACCTCATTGTTCAGAAAATAATGCTGTATCTTGTAACCAATGGTTATATTAAAGTCAATGATATATTGCAGTGACAATCACAATGCAATAATACCTTTTAATCCTTAGAGCAACTCTGCAAAGTGAGATATTATTTTAGTTTTCTAGATGAGAACATTTAAATGACTAGCTCAATATCTTACATCTTGTTGGAGAAACTCCCATTTGAGTCAGAGTTCAAGCTGTTTACCCAAAAGTAAGTTTCCTTAAATGAAGAAAATAGTTATAACCAAAAAAGAAGGAAATGAAGGGAGATAATGAAATATAATGAATATAACAATAGCAATCTGATATAATGAAATATATTGGGATATAATGCAATAACAGTAGCAATCTGAAGCATCACATTTTGCTGAAATACTTCTAGGGTTGGAAAGCTCATTCATCATAATGCTAACCATTCTATTCTGAATGCTTTCCATTGTTAGACATGAATCCTTCTTTTAAACTGGCCAAATGGGTTCCCTTTCAACTTTTACTCAGTTTGGTTTATTCTGCCCTCCAGAAAAATAGAGGAAATAAGAGAGATGTCTCATCCATAAAAAGTTCTCAAATAATAGATGACAGTATTTGCAGTCAATTAAAGCTTCTAGGACCTTTTTCAAGATAATAATTATTGTCAGGCTCCCCTCATCCTGATTTTTTTTTGTTTTTGAAACACATTTTCATGTCACCTCTTTGTACTGAGACAAAGACGACCAAAAGATTATGTGGCCTACACATTTGCATGTGGAGAATGTTTTATCATAAAGACCTACATGCTTGTGTTGGTAGGAAATCCTGTCTATGCAGCAAAGCTGTAGTGGTTGCCTCAATCCTTATTATGTGTGGAGCATGGCCCTTGAGTGAGACTGCCAGGGTTTGAATCCCAGCTCTGTCACTTACCAGTTTGGGCAAGTTATTTAACCTTTCTCAATCCTTCATCTGGAAAATTATGGTAAATAATAATACCCACCTCCTATGGGTATTTAAGGAAGAATTGAACTAATGAATTTAAAGTGCTTAGGCACATTGTTTGACATATTTTAAACATTGAAAATGTATTAGCAATTTTTGTGGTGATAAAACTCAAATATTTGAATAATAAATGTGATTAACAGAGAAGTTCAAACAAATGGTGTTTTGAGATTTAGCTAGGCATTAGACTGTAGGGTTTCTGCCAGTAAGTAATAGAGTCCAAACCAAATCATTCATTTTGGGATAAAGGAAATCAAAATTTCAGTCCCATGTTGGGTGAAATTAGGGCCTAAATCCTAGAGGAATTGCAGTATTAGACAGATTACTGAGTGTAAGCAATGGACCCCTAGTTGGCATGGAGGGTCCTGTTCACTTTTGGAGATGTCTTTGCTCAAGCATGGAGTAAATAATATCTTGACAACTTTGAGGTGTTAATAGATCTAATAACCTTCTGAAAGCAGCATTGTACATTTTGGTTGTCCAGCCAATTTCCAACACAGATAGTTAGATCTTGCTGATATAAGATGCTTTTGAAGTTACTAAGGAATGAGAATGTTTATTTTCTGGTGGAAACACTTAGCAAGAATTTGTCCTATGAGGCCATTATCTATTATCTGCTTGAGAGCTTTACTGGTGGATAAGTATGAGTTTGTTGAGCTTGTAAAGTGTTCAAAGACACTGAATAAAAGGTGCATCATAAATAAAAGTTTATTTTGATAATCCATGCATTTTTATCATTGAAATTTCCAGAGTAACCAGTCTTGATTTTCCAAATGGAGGATTAAGACTTCAAGTGGGAAAAAAAGTAATAATGACTGAAATATTAAGAAACTCATTTCTTTTGTATCTTAGTTAAAAAGTCTTTTGTAAGTACCTTATTAATGACAACTGTGTAAAGAGAAATACAGAAAGTGTACTTGATGTCAAATTTTCTAATCCTTAAAAGAAATGGAATCAACGAAGATTAGATCATCCCTAAGTGGATTTTTATATAGTTGTTTCATTTCCAGTTTTCCATGCCTTTCTAACACTTGATCTTTGTATGAAAACTGCTGCCATCTTCAGAGACATGAGTCATAGTACTTAAAATGTTTTCACCATACTTTAGACATCTCAGGATACAGCAGGAGATGAGTAGATTCTTGACGTTTACAATTTTAACAATCTAAGTTTGACTTTTCATGGTGGCTCATTGTATGGATTAATTTAGCTTGTGCACAAGCCTCATAGACCCTTCAGCATCTGAATTTTATTTTGACTTTCATTTTTTTTAATGTATTACACATATGTTTACTTATATGTCTGTCTGTGTGTGTGCATGTATTTCCTTGTGAAAAAAAGATGATCATGAAAAGAAAACTGATTGCATTGGAAGTGAAGTGAGAAGAAAGTGATCAGTAATGTCTTATAGCCAGGAAAAAAACATCACTTCAGATAAAGAGTAGAAAGTCGTTTCCTCTAGGATTTGGGTCTGTAATATAAATGAATCCATTGTAAGCTCTATAAAGACTTATAGACCATGAGTTGTTCAGGTCTTGCCAATATTGCTCAAGTGAGAAATTGAAACTCTAACAAAGGTACTTGAATAGATTCTGAAATGATCTTTTTGGTGAGCAAAAGTATAAGAATTTTAACTTTAAAAAAAATTATGATGCACAAACCACTGTGTGAGGTTGTGTGCGATATTTTTTCCAGTACCACTCCTTTGGAAAATAGATCCTGTCCCCCTCCTCCCAACAAGTGAGAATACACATACATATGATCGAGGACAGTTGGAATATACCATTCTCTGGACAGTGCTTGATTCATGAGTGGGCAGGGGACCAATCACAGTCATACCATCTGTGAGCCCTAGAATTGGTGGATCTGCCTCTCAAGTCAGGGTGCTGGCAGGATGTGATTTGGAGGACACTTAAAGTTAAGACTGACTGCAGTAAGAGGGACTACAACCAATTTGCAAAGAGAAGCTGAGATGAGAGGGAAAGGAGGCTTCATTTCAGCCCAGATGCATTTGTGCTTGAAGCCAGCATTTACATTTTACTGCATTTTATGGGAGAATGATATGCTAGGAATAATTTTGAGTTGGAGGATTTGCTAAGGTCTTGGGGGCATTATTCTTCACGTGGTCTAGGTTCTGTGATACCTTGTTCCCTCCCACTTGTATTCTAACAAGCATTTATACTTATGCATAACTTAGAGGTTATGATGGATTCATGATTCTGTGTGTTTTATGTCAGAGCAGTTTCTTTTTAAATACATTTACAAACAGTGAACAGCATTGTATAAATCAATTCATAACTCAGAAACTTTTGAATGTTGAACTACTTGTACTTTAATAATGAATTTCAGATAAGGGACTATATAAATGATAGGGATTTTAAGTCTGGTAGTAAAAATGTTCTATTTAACATAAAAATAGTGATTTCTATATAATTTATTCATATGTAATTTCTATTTTAAATATTTCTGCATTTATTATTTTCTGATTCAGTCATTGTGTGAAAAGGGTTGAATGAGAAAGCAGTGTCACCTTGCTTGCACTTTGCATCTAGAAATACAAAATTGGGACTATTAGCCACCCTAGAATTACCTTGCATTAAATGAAAGAAGGCAAAATAACAATATAAGATATAGAAAACTCTATCTAGTCTCATGCTACTGATTATTTTAACAGTGAAATATTTTTATTTAACCGTTTATTAAGTCTCCAGCTCCACTCAGGTGGTACTGGGGCTAGCAGTGGTATAACAGAGGTAGGTAGTGTGTTAAATTACTTAACTGCACCTGTCACTACCACATTAAGGGATTTAATCTTCACAAACACTCTTCTTGGTCTTGTCCCCATTGTCTACACTTTAGGAACCTGAGGCTTGGAGAGGTAAAGTCACTTGCCACAGGCAAGATAGAATCCTTCTTTTGCCCAAATTCCTTCAACGGCTTCTTTGTCCTGCAAATTAGGAGGTCTGTATGATTAAGTCCAAACAACCTAACTTGTATGACAAAACCCTTATCATCTGCCCCTTGTTAATCTTTACAGCCTTATCTCTCTTCATTCCTCACCTAGCCTCTAAGTTTACAGATGTTCTTTCACTGCATAAAATGTGCTGCAAGCTGTTTTTTAAGCACCTGCTTTAAACAATAATATTCCCAGTTCCTTTCCTTGGCATTCTGTAACTAATTCCTCTTAGCCCTTCAGGTTTCAATATGAGTATCACATCCTCCAAGAAACTTCACCAGACCCACCATCCCCTCTACATTGTCATGTATTGAGTCAGTCAGCCAGTCCGTCAGCACATACTTACTGAGAATCTCCTATGTGCCGGTACTACCCTAGACCCTAGGGGTACAATAATGAACAAAGGAGAAAAAAAAAAATCTGCCATCAGTCCTCCTTATTAGATGTTGACTTCATGAGAGCACTGTTTGAGTCTAAATTATTCTATTGTATTCTTAGGTCCTAACACAATGGACTATTGTAAAAATGTTGTAGACATTTAATATTTAATGTTTATTGATTTTGAGTACAAACAAATGATGCCTTTCATTATTTAATTTATAATAATTGTCACATAGAAGTCTAAGAACATGCTGTTTATCCTCTTTCCATGCTGCCACCATCCTAATATCAGGCCTGTTTTCTTTTGATTGTATTAATTCAGTAAACTTCCAATTAGTCTTCTTGCTTCCACTTTCTCTACACCATTTGATTCTACATAGAGCTGCCAGATTTATTTTCTTGAACATTTCTTGAATTTTTGTTCTCCTCCTTGAAACATCTCATACTAGAACCCAAGGTCCTCTCTGATTATGTTATCACCTTTTTACTCTAATTTATCTCCTGCTGTTTCACATGTACCCACTGACAAGCTGATTTTTTTTTTTTTTTTGGCAACCCACTTATTCTGGTTCATTTGTACCTTCCTGCCTAGAGGTCCCTTCCTCTTACTATCAGTTTATTTCATATTTCATCAACACTGCAGGCCACTTCCATTTGGTTAAGTCTTCTCTGATAATGCCATCCAACCTTCATTTCCATAATTTCTGGCCTCTTGTAAGACTTGCTTTCTATATTAGTAGTTTTCTAAAACAAAGTTTAGGTAGCAGGACCTTCCCCCTGCCCCCTACCCCACCCCTTGTATAAGAAAGAAACCTTACATGGAACTCCAATGTATAAAACAAAGAAAAGCTGAGGTTATTGTAAAAATGACCCTTAAGACACCTTATGGCCACCCTTGAGCTTTAGAACATATTTGAAAACACTGCAATTTCAGCCACATTGCTGTTTGGCTGGCTTTACTGTTAAGAGAGAGGTCAATAGCAGTGAGAATGACTTAGCACTGCTGATAGGAAAATTACTTATTCATGTAACAGAAAGAAAGGGTCAAACTCTCCATACATACCATGGCAAATATTTCAAGTCCCATGCTTTTGGCTCTATACGTTTTTGCAGAAAACATCTGTGGGCCATGGAGATAGGGTCTGATTTCATTCCTTTTCCTAATTCTGGGACATTTGAAATGCTAGGGAACATCTACACTGGATCCCTCTAAAACTTTTTTCACATGTCCAAGGGCAACAAAGTTAGTGTCTTCTTATTCATGAAAGGTCAGATCACAATCAGTTAATCACTTCGAGCCTCATCTGCTACCTCTGCATATGTGTAAGCCTTATGTTTTTAATTTATGTAACTCATCTATTCATATATATTATTCATATATTCATATGTATAAGTTTTATGTTTCTTAAGGGAACTAATGGTATTTGTATTACTTTATTTTTAAATGGCATACTGTTCTTTAATTATTTTGTATTTATATAAGCCTATCTTTGTATCCATTTGAAAGAAGAGTGACTACATATTTTTGAGTGACTATGTTTTAATTCCTTATTATACCTGGTTTATGTCATTAGCTATTGTTTAGAATTATAGATTATTTGTCCACTCTGACCTTTGAAATCTTTATGTAAAATATCATAATATTATAGGAGAAATTGAATGTCCATTTGTTAAATATATTACAGGTTAGTGACCTGAAAAATGTCACAGAGATTAATAATTTTAAAAGATAGCCTTAACTATATACTAAGCAAATTTTAAATGTTTTTCTTTAAAATACATTAAACAACATAGAAAGTGGAAAGAATTCTGAAATTTAATGACGTCTCTAAGGAAATGTAGCTCAAAATTATGTGATTTTATAAGACAAGTTTTTACTTAGAAAAGAGCAGTTCAATAACTCACCAAACACATATTATCAACATGTTTTTAAATTTTCTGTATTTTCTCAAGAGAAGGAAAGGGTTGATTGACAATCTTGACTGGTCTTTTTAGCAATTCAAATATATAACAAACATTCATCATTTTTAATTGACAAAAATTAAACTAAATTTGAAATTAAGATTCCTAATGAATTACAAGTTATGATGAGTTATCAGCAACTATTTTATGTTTTCCAAACACCTGAATTAATTTGCCATGATCACTCAGTTTATATGCCATTTATAACAAGTTAGGCAAACATGCATAATTTAATTACATGTTTGTTATATGCTGAAAAAACAAGCATAAACCATAATTCACGCTCAAATTGGAGATGAACACATATGTAAATGTATAAAATATACAAGTGTTTCATGAATCCTATGATTTAAGTTGATTTAGAAAACTGACTCCTATTTGTATTCATGGATATAAGCAAAACTAACAATTCCTATCTTTGTGGCATATAATAAACTCCACAAGTGGAGTCTTTGGTTGGATGAATATTAGCCCTGAAATAGACATTTGAGATAATTCAGTATGTCTTCTCAAATTTTTAAATTTACAACCCCTTTTGGAAAAACAAAACAATCTCACACCTTTCAAAGTTTCAAAAAATGTTCTTACTAAAAGCAAATGTGATGTATTTGTAGTTTGACAATTATTGTTAGAAAAACTATATGCTGCTACCTTTGTTAAGAAATTTGACTTATGACCAACAGACAATGAAATGATTTTCCTGTGTAAGAGGTTAATGAGAGACCTAGGTCTTAAACCCGTGATTCTTGACATAAGCCTGTGCTCAGAATTTTCAGAATTGAAAGGGAAACACGCTGTGGTCAGAAAGTCAATCCCTTTCAATACCATTATGTATCAATACCAATATGTATCTGTATGTCTTCTCAATTATACTGTAAAGTTCTTGAGACCAAGGTCCATGACTTTAATTTTTTTATTGCTCCAGTATAGCATAAATAAAAGCAATCAGCCTCTGATGTTGTTTATTCATCTTTTAATACAGCACATTTAGTAAATAATTCAGGTTTCAATGACTTGTTCTTTTTTTTTTTTCCCAGATATTTACTTGAATAAATATTTCTGGAATCTCTTTGTAAGGACATTGAGAGAAGGAAAACTAGCCAGAATTAAGAAATGGGCTTATTGCCTTTGAGACAATTATTTGTCAGATAGTAATTTTCTTTAAATAATTTTCAAATGAATATGTTCTAACATAATTTAAGTTTCCTATGAATTTTTAATACTTTGTCAATTGAGAAAATTTTCACTTCTAAATATGCCACATATTTAAAGTAAGCTTGTATTTTTACTGAGGAAATGGTGGCATGTGCTCAATTTAATCATTCTTTCTATTAATGAATTGAAGTATTGTGTTTCAGGAATAATAATTATTAGCTTTGTCCACTTACTAGTAGTCATAAATAGAGCTGTGAATGATAAGTAGAAACCCCTTTTTCTAATATGTCCACTGCCTATAGTTGCCAATTTATAATGAATATGTCAACCTCAGGATTAGATGTCATTAGCCTGCTGTCTTTGGGTTTTTAAAATATTAAAAACAAAATAATCCTTTAAATTGTTAAAATATGAGGAGTATTGGAACAAGAAAAAGAGATGACTCATTTTTTTCTCTACTTAGATTTTCCTTAACTGAGTTTTCCAGAAACCTAAGAAGAGTTGTTTTTCAAAAATCCATTTGGTGAAATGTCTTAAATTTCTCCTATTTACTATGTCACTTTCAGCTTTTAAAACATTACTAGCATTACACAGCCATGGAACAGAGTGGTCTGGTAAATGAGCTTTGCTACAAAAGAATATGAGAATAGCTGGAAATTCATCATGGCTCTGCCACTACCGAAAGACTGGTAATCCAAAATCCATTTGGATATATTTCCACCCTTAGAAATGGAAATTTTGGAGCCTGAGACCCAATCTGTTTGATTTCAGCCTAAACAGCTTTCAACATATGATAGCACACAATTGGAAAAAAGTAGGAAAAAATGGTAGCACAACTTTTCTGTTTTACTTATGACTACAGACATTAAAAGTAATTCATCTAGCTACAGCCCATGCAGAACATTCAAAATGCTTCTTAGGTAGACAGTATCTGGAATAGCTGCCATATCTAGCATTTCATATTTGTGTGATTACATACCTTATGTCACAGCATGCTAAGCTTCTTTTTTTGTCTTTATTTTTCTAATGTTACATTCAAAAAATATGAGGTCCCCATATACCCGCTAAGCTTCTTTACCCTATATTATTTCATTTAATATTTTTAAAAATCCTATAAAATAAGTTCTGTATGGTCCCCCTAATAGATGAACCATCTGATGCTTACAAATATTAAATATCTTGTCCCCAGTCACACGTGGTAATTTATAGAGCAAGATGGTCAAAGCCTAAAGAAATGAGAAAAAGAAAAAGAGTGTGAATATGGAAAGAAGGACCTGGGAAAAGCAAATTGGAAGAGTCCATGCATTCCAAAGATAGTGAAAGCTGGACCAAAGAGAATGAATAAGAAAATAATTAAGAATGAAGCTACAGCTTATTGACTAAGTTAAACCAGGAGGAATGCACATACATATCAAAAAACTAACAAAGAGCAGTTACGACTTCAACTCCCCCCCCCAATTCTAAATGGTAGAAAATTAATAGTAAACCTTTATTATAACATTTATTAAGTGCCAGTATGTTCTAAGCACTGAACTTAAATAGCACCTTTGAAGGAGGTGCTATTTTGATACTCATTTTCACAAATGAGGAAATAGGCACAGAGAAGTACATTAACTTTTCCAAGATCCAGTAGCGTATGAAGTGGTGGAATTTAGCTTCAGAGCCAAGCAGTCTAGCTTCATAGTCTGTGTTCTTAACCATTACACTATACTACCTCTCCACAAAATGAAATAAAATATCCAGAAAAAAGCAAACGGTCAAAGCTGAAAGAATACTGCCATCACAGCTAACATTAAAACATTAAAAGAGAAAAAAAAAAAAAAAGCTGCAGAAATATAGGCTCAGAAGCCAAAATGAAGATGCATAGTCAAATACCCTCAGATCTGGTTACTGGGATGAGAGTCCATCTTTCAGAATCCTGGAAGGAGTCCATGGGGATCTGAAACGTGGAATCAGTATTCCAAAAAGTGAAGAGAACAATCATGCATTTATTAATAAGGATGTATAAGCTGCTTAAGCTATCAAATTAATTACATGTGGCTGAAATTATATCAACTTATAGTAGTCATCAAATATTCTTGATTAACTGGTGATGTCAACCAAGGGATTAATAAAGCAGATAATGTAAATATAACCATATATCAACTGATAGTTTCTAGGATTGGACACATGAACAGAGTAAAGACCAAATTTAAATAGTTACCATTTATTAGCATTACAGCTATGACCGTGCCTTATATAATTCCATAATGGTTTTATCAGGAGTTAAAAATCATGCCTCTTTGTTGTAATCAAGACTGATACTGAAATGGAAAAATTGTGATAACAGATGGAAAAAACACATACTTGTTCAGTAAATTAAGTGCTTTATGTAAACAAAGTCTTTTAAAGCATTCAACCATGGGAGGAAGGACTGCCAAAAGCAATCTTGAAGGTGAGAAAACTCATCTTTAGGCTTAAAAAATTCCCAAGTTTCAGTAATTTCGTTTTTCTATTGGATATAACAACCATAGTGTTCTGTATGATTAGTCCTTCTATAAAATAATTAAACTCAAATTATTCTAATTTCTTCTCCTTTGATTACAGTTAAAAACTAAGTTTTAGGTCATTACTTAGGTATATTTATCTTTGTAAAACAACATAAATGTAAGGAAAATGATGTTTGAAACTTTTATTATCTACCCTGGCCCTATTATTTTATATTTAATTTCATAGTACTTTTCTCATTTAAAGTCCTTGGAATTTCAATATTTAGCAAATTTGTATTTGATTTACAGACTTTTTGTTATTATTTATATTAATAAGCCAAAGTGCCTTGGTTAAGAATTCATAATTTATGTTTTATAAAGTATCTAATATATGTCTAATATTTGAAAAATAATATTCACTGTGGTGAAAATATTGTTTTGAAATGTACCTCTTTAGTGAATTAGACCCCTGTTACTGTTTTTCTTGGGTAATATATTTTACAGTTGGTGCACATTTGTAAATGTAAGCAAATACAATAATAAAATTCCAGTGTCACCTTTATCTGAGTAATTGCTGGTTTTCAGAAATTTACACATTCTGCTAATGAACTACAAATATTCAGGCTGGCTGGTTTGTACTTTAATTTACCACCCACTAAAAGCTACTTAAACCTTGGTTTTCAACAGGAAGAAACAGATATGTATTTGTAATACCTACTGTGTATAGCCTCTAACAAAGATCCAAATGCAAAATTGCAAATTTTGGGAAAGAAAAGGTTCTAGTAAATCTTTAAAAAAAAAAACTAATAAATTCAATAGATTAATCCTCTCATGCTGAGAATTAGAATGTTGGTTACTTTGGGATTTTATTGTTTTTGGGAAAAGTGACTGTTCTGGAAGAAACAGGGTGTTGAAGTAAATGAACCTGAAAGTAGGTTGGAATTCTATTGGTGAAAATTGCTCAGTGATTCAGTATCGTCTTTTCAAAAGGAAAAATTATATTTTGTTAGTTTAGTATAACTGGAAAAACTTGTAGAAGTTGTTCTACTCCATTCAAGTCTTCCAAGATGATAAAAACCAGTTTTTTGAAGCAACTAAAAGGTCTTCCTAGAAAAATAACTCAAGAATTAAAGCACTTGACTGCTAAATCATAGTATTAATAGTGTCTTGAAAGCAATTTGGAAATGCTGATCCATTAAAAATCTAATTTTCACCTGTAATTTATGGCTTAATACTTACTCCTCTGTCCCTGAACACCCTAATTTGTTTAAGCTTTTTTTTTTTCCTTTTAAAACTTGGAATGGTACAATATGAAAATTTTTCCCAGTGGCAATAGGAAGAAACTGAGCCAGTGATATACCCCATGTTGGCTTTTCCTTTATATAGGCAAGTAAAATGAACAAATATGTATGCCTATGCATTAATGCAAAGCTATTTTATGTGGTTTATATAAAAGTATACCTTTTATCATGTTGGTTAATGTATTATCTACTCTGGATGGCAGTTGTATCAGGGGCCTTTTCAAGCTATTTATTGCATAGCAATATCCTGGGATCTCATCCTAGTATGTTTAATACTGTCTAGTTTGATTTGCATTTTGTATTGTAATAATTTAGTTACTACTGTGAACTTAGAAACATTGGAATTCTTTGAAAAACTACTGTATAGATATACTTATTTGAAGATTTACTGAGTTAAATTAGACTGCATACCTAACTACACACATAGAATGTGTGGTTCTTGTTTTAAATATCTCTCCCTTTCAATAAAGAGTTTTCAGTATTTCTCATAATGAGATAAGAGGCAAAGGCTTGAACCTCGGTCATGGTTCTCTTTCCAACTTGCCCTCTTCTGCCTGAGATTCCGTTTTCGAGGGCCTGCTTGTCCTTATTATGCTGGCCATTATCTTCTCTACTTAGAAGTGCATTGGTTGTAAGGACTCTTAGACTTGTCATGTGAATGGTTCATTGTCTACTTTGTACATCACAAGAGCTTGCTCAGCCAACTACAAAGAGCCCCTTGTTACTGCCCTAGCTGTGTACTGTTGTCCTTTATCACTACATTGCTGTAGTCTACATTTAGTTAAGTCCTGAACTCTTGTTTAATGGCCCCTGTTTAATTATTATACTGAAAAATAATCTTCAAGTAATTCCTCCTATCATGGTGGGTTGTTAAACACATTTGTATTTAAGTTTATGTTTATATGAACTTGAACCGGTCAATCCTGTGATTTCAAATCTATAAACTATCTTTCCAGCAAGGATATTAGTTAAAAAGAGAACGTTTTCCCTCCCCCTAGAAATAGAGACACATCCTTTTCCTATATTATTTTTCTGTTTATCACTTCAAAATTCTGTTCCTTTTTTACTTCAGGACACTTCAACTTAGATCAAAAGTGTCTGGCATCCATCATGTCTGAATATAATTTCTGGTAAAGTGGGCTAGGAGTCATTTAGAGAGGGAAGCAATAGTAAAAGCAATTATACAAAAGTTGTAGATTGTATAGTTGTTACTTAGTGGTTGCATTAGCTTGCCAAGGGGTGACAATGCAAAGTACCAGAGATCTGTTGGTGTTGTGAAGGGTATTTATTTTCAGTGTAAACTTACAATTATGGCGGCGGACTTGGCCCAGTGGTTAGGACATCCGTCTACCACATGGGAGGTCCGCGGTTCAAACCCCGGGCCTCCTTGACCCATGTGGAGCTGGCCCATGCACAATGCTGATACGCGCAAGGAGTGCCGTGCCACACGGGTGTCCCCCGCGTAGGGGAGCCCCACACGCAAGGAGTGCGCCCCATAAGGAGAGCTGCCCAGCGCGAAAGAAAGTGCAGCCTGCCCAAGAATGGTGCCACACACACGGACAGCTGACACAACAAGAGGACGCAACAAAAAGAAACACAGATTCCTGTGCCACTAACAACAACAGAAGCAGACAAAGAAGCAGCAGCAAATAGACACAGAGAACAGACAACCGAGGTGGGGGGGTGGAAGGGGAGAGAAATAAATAAATAAATAGATAAATCTTTAAAAAAAAAAACAAAACTTACAATTACAAGACCCTAAAGAGTCCAACTCAAGGTTGCTTTCTCACCAAAGTCAGCTATCGGTGTTGAAGCAAGATGGTTGCTTATCTGAGGGTTCGGCCCTTTCCTCTAGGCCTCCTCTCTTTCAGCTGCAGGCCTGTCTCTTAAGGCTTCTTCTCTTTCCTTGCATAGGGCTCATTTCTTTCTGGGCCTTCTTGGCTGTCCTGGTCTCTTCCCAAGGTCAGCTGCAAACTATCAAGCAAATGGCTCTTTTCTCCCCGGGGCCCCAGGAACTAAAATGACAGAGCTCTGTGTTGTCTTCTTGAGTGAGTGTGCATTTATAGCAGCCCACCAAGGGGGCGGGGACTAACTTGAGGCACACCTAACTGACATGGTTGTATCAAAGCCTTAATCTTAACAGGTAATTTAATCAAGGGCCCCTCACCTGAATCCAATATAATCAAAGGTTATCATACCCAGAAGTATAGATTAGTTTACAAACTAATAATTTTTCCCTTTTGGTATTCACAAAAATAATCTCAAACTGTCACAGTGGTTGACTACTTAAGCAGAATATATGTATTTTCTGATAGTAAAAGAGAAAAGTAATAGTGTGTAAGCATCCCAGAATGTTGGTAACTCTTGCACTGTTTGGCTATATTCAGGATATTAGAGTAGCTACATTCAGAACCATTTGGTCAATCCACTAAGGGGAAAAACCAAGAAAAGATGAATGGCAACATTGACTCCTTATGAAATAGATTCACTACTAAATGTATCTGGTATTTCTTACTTCTCCAGTACAAAATAAATGGAAGTCCATTTCTCACAGGGAAAATAACCATCACATGTGACATATCAGGTTGCTGCTAATGAATGAGAGTAGCTGTGGTCCAGAAAAACAAATTGGCTATAGTAGTATATAATTTGTCCCAGGAAGAAGTTGACTTACACTTTGAGCAAAACAGGACTTTCTAATTAGGGCACTGAGAGGTCCTAAAGTACCTGAATCCAAAGGGGTAGTTTTTCTTCTGAACAATAGATGTCTATCATTGACCTAAAATGGCTTGAATTCCCAGTAAGACTAAGGATAAATGAACTTCACACCTTTTTATACATAGCTTTTCTAATACTGAAATCCACAGTATTTAAAACTCTACTTTGAGAAAGAATTCTGAAATGTATACATTTTTATAAGAATTTACTCACACTCTTCCCATCATGCTAAGAAGTGGGTAGTATGATTCTCTTTGAACATATGGGTAAAAAGACAGACCTATGTGGATAAATAACAACTTTAGAATTATAAAGTTAAATATTAGACCTATCTGCATTTCTAGAACACTTGGTTTTCTTTGTGTTATAGCTTCAAGCAACAAATATAGTGAAGAGTCACCCACTGCAACTTTCAGTTATCAACTTTTGCCCTAAAATAATGAGCAGCCTTCGCAGAAGTGTATGCCAGATACAATGGACCGTTCATTGTCTTAGTTATAATTACGTGCAAAACATTTTCATAAAATATAGATCTGCATTGGTGTCTTTAAGTTATGTATATTAACATAGTTGTTTATAAACTTATAGACATATACATACGAATATATTTGTAAAAGCATAGACATAGATCTGTAATGTTAATTGTTACACGTGATATTCTATCTGAAAGGAAATGAGATTGGGGATGTGTGGAAAGACGTGAGGGGTTATGGCATTATAAGCATTATAAAGCTTATAAATGGAAGAAAGTAATGAAACCTATTGAGGTTCAGCCAAGTATAGATCAAAACCCTAGTTCCAGAAGTATATTTTTTGCTTAGTGTTTTAGTTTCCTAAGCTGCTTAAAGCAGGCACCATTAAATGGGTGGACTCTTACTGTGGGAATTTATAACTTAGTTTGAGGACAAGAAAATGTCCAAATCAAGTCATTGTCAAGGCTATCCTTTCTTCCTGGACACCAGATGCTGGGGATCCTTGGCTCCTCCATCACGTGGCAAGGCACATGGTGACATCTGCTGGTCTCTTCCTTGTTTCGTTGATTTCAGCTTCTTGCTTCCATGGCTCATTCTCTCTTTCTCTATTCATTCCATTTATAAAGGACACCAGTAATAGGATTAAGACCCACCCTGAATGAGGAAAGAAGTGAGATCCATCTTATCTGAAGTAACCTCCTCAAAAGATCCTACTTAATATGGGTTTATATTAACAGGAAAGGATTTGATTTAAGAACTTGTTTTCCCAGGACTCATACAACTTCAAACCATCATATTTGTCATACCTAAGGCCATGAGGCTTTAAAAAATAAATCACCAGTCAGTTTTAAAATGGAGTCATTTTATGTCTTTAATAGATTAACAGAACAGTCCAGATTTTGTCAGAAAATTTAGAGTGCTGCTGCATTTAATGAAATTAACCGATCAGATGGTTGGTGTAGCAGTTTGATATGATTATGAATTCCAAAAATAGATATTGGATTACGTTTGTAATCTGGTTTGTACCTGAGTGTGATTAAGTTATGATTAGGGCTTTGATTGGGCCACATTATTAGTCCCCAGCAAGGTGTGGGGATTCACAGGTAAAAGGCATGGCAAAGGACAGAGTTGGGGGTTTCTGATGTTGGAATTTTGATGTTAGAGTTTGATGCCAAAGTCTTAAGCTGGAGCCCCAGGAAGTCAGCACACAGAAGAAAGAGAAGCAAGCCCTGGGAAGAGAGGACCTGAGCCAGGAGAAAAACACCGAAGAATAGAGAGAGCTCCATAGACCCAGCAGAAACCCCAGCGAGAGAGACAAAGCCATTCACCTGATAGTCTACAGCTGACCTTGTGGAGAGAAGCAAAATATAGAGAGCCTCATAGTCTGCAGCTGACCTTGTGGAGAACAGAGAGGAACTGAGCCCAGAGGAACCCAGAAGCTTGAACCCTTGCAGACATCTGCAGCCATCTTGCTCCAACATGTGAAAATAGACTTTATTTTCTGCTTTATGGCCTGGTATCTATCTGTAAGCTCCTACCCCAAATAAATACCCTTTATAAAAACCAACCAATTTCTGGTATTTTGCATCAACACCCCTTTGGCTGACTAATACATTTGGATATTTTCATAAAGTAGTAGGAGTGTTTTTATTACCTGTATTGTGTTTCTACATTTTGGTACATTTTCAACATCATGGATCTACCAATGGTGGCCCCTGACAGGGTACTGTTGGGTATCCTACCTATCAGAGATGTTCTTTTGAGAATGGGAAGCAAATAATGGGCAGCTAGGGAATACAGGAAGCAGGGGTGTGTTGCTGAAGAATGAGTTTGCCTAGAAGGTATAATAGAACTTGTCAAAGCCTAGTTGATGGAGAAGTGCTGACAAAATCAGGTGAAGTGGAATATGAAAGGACCTTACCTCATGGGGAATTAGAGACTGTCAGCAACCAAGCAGATGGCTTGCCTCAGCCTGCTGGCCTATGTAGTACTGTACTCCTCTTCGGACACCAGTGTCTTTGGTACCCAGGAGGATGAAAAGTGGGGGCCACAGCATTGTACAGAGGGTAGGTTACCTGGTTACACTTTTCACTTACAATTATGTCCTTAGCCCTTCTTATCAGATACCTCAGTGTGGTTGGCCACTTTCTTCCTGAAGTTTGAAATCAGTGTACTGAATGTTCCCAGATATTAGGACTTCGATATAAATCCTTTACCAAAAAGCCAAACTACACAAAGCCTGAGCCATGGCTACAATCAAATGCCCAAAGAAATCTAACCCTTTCCCAGACTCTCTTAAGCAATCACTTCAATAAGGTCCTTTCATACAGTAATGGAAACCTTGTCTCACACCAACCTGGAATTAACCTTGAAAGAGTTTGCCTTTCAGTTGTGCATTTCTTCCATGTACCTTCTCTATGGTGGGAAGCTCACAAGCATGCTGAATAAGAGCTGAGTGTGCCTAGACAGAGGCTAAGTTATAGGGCTGTGGAATAGGATCTAACTGCTTAGATAAGATCAGCCAAGACTTCTTAATAAATGGGATTTTCATAATACACATTGCATTGACTCAGTGGAAGAATCCCAAGTCAGCATATGTGTCTTGTGTACCTATTGGGTGGCACTGGGGATACAGTGAACAAGACTGGTAAGTTACCCAAGTTCACAGAGTTTATATTCCAGTGCAAAGAATCAGGAAAGAAACAAGTAGGCAAATACATCAAATTGATAGTTCCTGATGGTAATAAATACTGGGAAGAAAGTAAAACCCAGGTAATGGATAAAGAATCGTTGCAGAGCAGTGAAGCTGCTTTATATAGGGTTGTCAAGAAAGAACTCCTTGATCCTGTGACAGCTGAGAACAAAGTGATCGTGGAAATCCTCAATCATCCTTATAAAATACCTCCATTTATCAGCTTTATTTGAATTTAATTTTTTTTTTTAATAATCGTGCAAGTTGATATTTTCCTTTGCAGAACATTATCATAAGTGGTCATTGCCCTAAAAACATGATTTGAATTGTGTTGGCTATTCTTAGGTAAAGTCAGTGAAAATGTGATAATCATAAGAATAGCTGAATTTCAGGGTATTTTGTTTTCCATGCTCTTTGCTATTTTATATCATCAAGCCAAGATTCAATAATTGCAGCGATCTTGTGAATCATTGAGATTCTCTTATCACAGAGTTATTGTAGGCCAGAAAGAAGAGCTTAATTTTCAGTTTTTACCAAAGTATGTTCATGATAATGTACTTCTCTAGCAAAAGAAGACATTCTTAATGTTTGTAGTGTCTAGAGACTATTTATAAAATTTTGTAATTCTGCCTGCCAGATTATGCTACAGCTGTATGTCAATTGTATGTCAGTTGCTGAAATATCTTAATTCCTAGGCCATAGTCTACAACCATATAATACATAATTAATGTCTTGTTATTTATGCCATTGACATGGAAAAATAAAAATATTATTATCCTTGACTTGCCAGCCATGGCTAGGAATTAAAAAGGAGAGGTAAAAAAGGGAAGGGAAGATAGGAGAAAGAGGCGAAGGTGAAGAAGATGCTCCAGAATGCCATACATGCCTTCTACTCCTCCTTACCCCCACCCCAAGCACCACAATCCCATTCAATTCTGGAACCTTGACATTTTAGATGCGGCCATTTTGAAATTTTACTTTGACATAACATTTATCAAGTTCTTATATTCCAGAAACTCTTCTAAGGCTGTTATAATATTAATGCATTTAATTCTAACAATACCTCTGTAAGATAAGGTACCAATATCACCTCAATTTACAGGTGAATACATTGAGGCTCAGAGAAGTTAAGGAACTTGTCCAAGGTCACTCAGGTAGTTATGAGTACAGAAGAGATTGGAAATTGAGCCATTTGGCGCCGGAGTCCAGGCCTTTAGCTGCTACTCTGCCTCTAATAGCTTTGATGCAAACACTTTGACTTGATTATTAAACTTTTCACTATATAAAACTTCCAAGTAATGTTTGAAGCAGACGTCCTACTCCATCGACTTGGCTTCATGTTTTCTCTGAGCCTTATGCCATACGTGACTCTCATCTTCTGGTAGGGAGCCATGATAAAACAAGAGTCAGAGGCTATGGAAAGTGTTGTCAGGGTCACAGACATTTACATTTGATAGGACTGCCTAAAATCAGTTACAACAGAACATGTTGCTCTATGCTTTTTCCCTGCTTCAAATTCTAACTTAATGGAAGGCATGTAAATGCATGGTGTCCAGCTGAACCTTCTTTGCTCTATAATCCTCAATTTGAAATATACACAGGGCCAATGTAAAAATTATTACGACATGAGAGAAACTGGTGCTTGTGATAAGTAATCCATACCCTATAATTTCAAAGGGTAAATCAATGGAACATGAATTATCTTATTACCTGCTGGTTAATAAACTTGATCCCTCCCTTTTTAAAATTTGCTAATACAAGATGTTTTTGGATTCGATAATTTATTATTTTATGTTCATCTGAGTTTTAAGAATTATTTGATTACATCACTTCTTGCAGCTTGAAATGCAGTCACAAAAGTCTCCTGCAGAGCTAGCACTGGCATCTTTGCCCGGCAATGTTTGAAGCACAAGGCTCATAGCTCTTTATTTCTTTCCCTTTGGTTAAAATATCAACTTTTTTATAAGAAAGTACCTCATAAGTCTCTCACAAACCAAATTTCTGACTGACATTCAGGATATGGACCCAATTTGCAAAATGCTCAGCTCTAAGAATAAAAAAATTACTATTTATAAACCACATTCTAATGTGATATTTTTCAAAAAAGGAAGAACGTGTTTCTGATATTTCCATCTTGTTTCTTTTGCTCAAGAGAAGGAAGAAGCTATGTGTTTAGAACCAAGGAAACGAATGTGTTAACAATTATATCTGCTTGTTATTTATGGCCATTTTGGTAGGCTCCAAAACAGGGGTTCTTAATCTTTATTGTTCCACGGACCCCTTTGCCAGTCAGGTGAAAATTACAGACCTCTTACTAAGTGCACAGTATATTATTTAATAAAATATCACACCTGCACAAACATGTCCCCACAAGGATACTGTTTTTTTTATTTTTAGAATACTGGTTTTTTTTTTTTATCTCATTTCAAGCTCATGGACCCCTTCTTAAAAATCCCTGCTCTAAAGCTTTCAAGTGCAGGCATTCTAATATAGAGTCCATCAGTACCTATTTCAGGCTTATAGAGCTATAAGTCCCTTATTAGCTGTTCCTTGATGGTAAAAATGGGGATTTACATAACATTTTTATTTCATCTAATGTTTTACAGTTGTTTCATCAGTCAAATCCATTGACCGATTCTTCAACAGTTAAAGGAATGATGTTTAAAACATTTCAATAATTTGCTTCTGATTACAGCGCTTGATGTGTCAAGATAGCATGCTTTGGCCTCTTGATATTCTATTCACTGATGCATTCATTCTCTGAACCACTTAGTGCCCCAGAAATAGCCACAGTTTAATGCTCATCATCCCAACATAAAATAAGAGATATTAAAACAAAGGCTTTGGATCAGGCAGATTTGTTTTTAAACCCTGGATTGCACACTTTTAGCAATGACCTTGCCAAGCCATGCCACTTCTCTGAACCAGACTGTTTCTTCATCTGTATAATGGAGATGATAATGTTTATTTTTTAGTACTTTCAAAGTATTAAATATAATAGTAAGCACTGAATAACTGGTTCTCAAAGAGGAATTCCAGCTTTTTCAAGAATTTTGGCTTAGCAGACAAAATGAGAAAGTTCAGAAATAATATTTCCCAGTGACTTTTTGGTATTGTCTTATAGTTTCTAAGATTCACAATTGTTTTCCTTTTAACAACTGATATTAGAATGCATTTTATAAACAATGCTTTCTTGTAATTAAATTGGCGGACTTATTTTCTTTCTTAGTGGCACATACAATAATGGGTCTTATAATGAATGGCATTTTGGATTTAATAAAACACAGATTTTATGATACATATCAATGCATTGTTTTTTGTCAGGAGGCAATAATATGTTGTGATTAGGCACTTGATTCTCAGTTGTATAGAGATTATGTCAAGTTCCAGCCTCAGTACTTTTACACAAAATGAACACCTTTCACTTGACATTGTTAGTATTAAATTAGAAAATATATATAAATTTCTTAGCACATTGTCTAAGTGTCTAGTGCAAAATTGTTATATGAATAACATCAATAGTCATGATTGTTATTATTATCTTTATTATTCCCCAGTTAATCTGTGGGTACTAGATGCAGGTCTGCCACTAATTAACTTTGGAATCTTCTCTGTCTCAGTTTCCTGTTCTGTCAAAAAAAAAAAAAATAGTTTGACCAAGAATGTCTATAAGCTCCTCGGCTCTAAAATTTTGTACTCTTATTCTCTAATTCAGAGTCTCAATATAATGTAACTCTAAAATGAAATTTTTTTGTTTCTTTCAGTTTGTGGGGACATCCATGGACAGTTTTTTGACTTGATGAAGCTCTTTGAAGTGGGAGGATCTCCTGCCAACACTCGCTACCTCTTCTTAGGGGACTACGTTGACAGAGGGTACTTCAGTATCGAAGTAAGTCCTCATATTTCTTCTCAGCTGTCTGATTCTTGTTGAAAGAACCTAACCAAAGTTACTAAAATAAGCAAGAATGTGTTTGCATGTTTATGCCTTATAATTGTGAGACAACAAGTTATCTTTGTAAATTGATAGCAAATTGCACATGTGTCCGTGTCTATGTTTGTGTGTATGTATACTTAATAGCTGCTGCATTTTGTCTTTTTTGGCACCTGTCATCTAACTAGGGTAATTTGTCAAACTCATTCATTAAAATAAAACAGATAACCTTTGCATAGGGATGGTTCCACAGCTTCCTGCCTACAGCTGCATTAGGTAAGTAGAAATTACATTTGAAATAAAGACAAGGACCTTGTTTCATTCATATATTTGTTCTTCCTGGTGCCTAGCATGATGCCCTATATGTAGTAGGGTTTTATTAAATATATATTGAAAGAAATGGTTTGAAATAAGTTTTAAAGAATTAGAGTTCATATGCTCTCCAAAAAAGCAGTAAAAGAGAAAATAGTTTTTCTAATTAAAGGTAGAAATCAACTTTTTAACCAGTTACACATCAATAACTTATATTCCAAATAATCATATAAAAAGATTCTCAATTTAAAAGTTTTCCTCATAATATTTTATGTATTGTTAGGAATATTTAATCTTAAAAAACCATGTCAGACTTTACTCCTTTTTTTTTAAAAACTGTCATACTAATTTATTTTACTTTTTGGCTATTTGTTTCTAATCATTGACTATATATAGTACTATATCGAGCTATATTGACTAATCATTGACTTTGTATATATAAATTTATGTTAAATATTTCCACCAGTATGTTAATCCTTCCTGCATCTAAGGATTACAGAATATCTGATTATTTATGATGATGATAAAGGAGGGATGGGGGTGATATATAAATCCAAAAGGAAAAAGTAAAAATTTTTTGACATTTGTTTCCACTTACTAAATAAGTATTGTTGACCATGACTAATGTATACCTACAATAATTGAGAATGTGGAGAATTTGGTGAAATAAAAGACACAACTTTTCTCTAGAAATCTAACCTATAACAAGGAAAAGCTATAAACGATCAGAGGACTAGAATGGGCAGTTGTCCAGGGTTCAGTTATTCAAATTGATCATAAAAACTTATGATAATGAGTAGTATAGAAAATAAATGCCATTGGAATTCAGAAAAGTGAGAAAATTGGATCAAAGAACAAGAAATATTTTGCTAAGATGGAAGTTGAAGAGAGCAAAAATACAGAGAAGGGAATTAGTAAACCCATTCAGGGACTAAATTGACCAACTTGAATGGTAGGGAAGAGAGATTGAGTCCAAGTTTTGTTAAGACATTTGTATCAAAGAGGAATAGTTATGTGCCAGGAGAAACAACAACAAAAAACTCTATAATAATGGTGGTTTGAACAAGGTCGAGGTTGAATTCTCTCTCAGGTAAAAGCCCATGGATAAGCAGATGAGGGCTGGTATGACCAGCTTGGAGTCAGGGTCCAGGCTCCTTCTACCTCATTGCTCTCAAATGCCTGGCCTCGTTCCAGAAGCAACCTCGAGGTCCAAGACAGCTACACCAGCTTCAACTGCCTTGCCCACATTCTATTCAGCAAGAAGAAGGAAATGATATAGTACCTTCTTGGCCTTTGCTACAAAAATATTACATATTACCGATACCCATATTTCTATAATGCTGTATTATTGCTAGAGGTAAAAAAAAAAAAAAAGAATATGGGGTGTGGTTTTATGAAATATGACTTTTTTCTTCATTAACGAGGAGACCTTGGTTGTGTCATTTAATCAATCTGTGCTCATTTATATATCTTACTGAACACTGGAGAAACAATTAGGTTTGTTTTTAGGATTAAATGAGGTAAATGTACCTAGACAGAAATTTTTAAAGTAATGTTTCCATAATTTGTTAAGGTGCCTTTTGTCTGTTATTTTATTTAATTTTTGAAGTTGAAATGAAGTTTATTTTTTTAAAAAAGAAGGAAACGATGGAAAGAGAAGGACATGTTCTGCTGTTGAAGGATGTTTCCCAGAAGTTGCACAGTTATTTCAACTTGCATCATGGGTCAGAATTTTTTCATACGTCATAGATGACTGTTGTGTGCAACCAGGATTGAGAAACACTGCACTAGGCAGAAAACAGGCTTTCTGCTACTTCCCTCTAATTAGAGGTTATACAGAATCTAAGTAAATATTTTAAAAATTACTTTAGTAGCTCTTAAATTGCTCTTATTCCTTTAGCCCTTATAGTGCTCCTAATGAAAGTTGCTGAGCAAGGAAAGCACAAAAATATTCCATTGAGAGTGATTTTTTATCAAATGATGGAATACTAAGTCAGAAATAATTTTTAAAATAAAATATTTTATAATGTTTTGTGATTTTAACAACTTAAACTGTATCTGTAAAAAAAAAAAATCTCCTCAAATGCTGTAACAATTTCTTAATAATTTGGTGGTAAAGTCCTAAATGTTTTGTTGCTTGGGTAACAATTGACACAGTTGAACTTTGCCTTCTTTGACTCACCAACCACATCTTTGGGTAATATTATTCCTTAATTTTATTGGTTTTTATTTACTTTGTTTTTTTTAATACAAAGAACTCGAGACTTCTGAATCCCTGACTTCAAACCACCTGACATTTCCTAAACTCTCTCTAATTAGAGCTCTGTTGTCTTGGTGTAAAGAACTTGGGACCAGTCATCACTGACTTGTTCCTCATCCAGTTGTTCATCAACAAGCCATCTAACTATTTGAACTATGAAGGTTGTGATATTTTGTGTAGTGTGCACCTTTCCAAATTCAAGCAAAGGGTCAAACAAACCAAGTTTTGATGACATATCAAATGTAGGTATCATTGTATATTTAAAAATTCCAAGATGCATATATCAGAGTCTCCATATTCAAAACCAGCTCTTTAAACTGTGTGTGAGCGTGTAGCCACAGCCACATGTGTTCATACAGAAATGACAAAATAGCGTGACCTGATATGTAAAAACAATCCATTTTGATTGGACCCTGAAATTTGACAGCTTTGGGATGGCCCACTGATATCATCATCTTATTTAAAATAGAACAGACATTTATTTGAAGTATACTTTCTGAGAATACTTCGGTGATTTTAATTGTGGATTAAGGAAGCTAACGTTGTTTGCACACCGTAAATGATATTGTTTGCAGTATAACTGATCTCATTTATACAACACAACTCTGCAAGGAACATGTAAATGTCTTCATTTTCTGAGTGTGAAACTGAGACTCAGTGAGGGTCATAAACATAGTAAACAGCAGTGCTAGAATTCAAAGCCTGTGCTTTTTCCACTACCCTTAACTTGGCCCTGTATTCATTAAGCATACCACATAAAATGGACACATCAGTCATGTAGATACTGATACGTGCTCTTGCATTTATGCATGCATATGCAAACATACACTCACAGCCCTTTCCCCCACCTAGATAATCCAAAGGTCAAAGCATTAAATATAAACTCTTCTCTGTGAGCATACTATTGGTTTAAGAGAAATCCTGAAATAAAATCTTGGTTTTCTAAAATGTGCTTTTCTAACAGGTACAAGAGGTTTTCAATTCATCTCAATAATCAAGGGCTCCACTACAGGTACTCTCCTTTGGCCTACCCTCAGGGCAAGAAGAAGCATTGCAGTTTAATTTTTTACCAAATCAGCTTTGAAAAGCAGATTTGGAATTTATATAGACTGTGCTGGGTGGCTAATATTTAAAGGTACTAGTTAAATACCCATAGCACATTACCTAGTAGCTCTGGGTGGAGCTCATTTAAAACACTCACTACTTCTCAATACTCTCTGTGTGCCAAGATTAGAAATCATTTCTCACAAAGTAGCCCAAATGAGACAAACCGAGTTTTTGAGTGGTGATGAAAGGTAATTTTGTTTGGGGTAGTAATTTGTTTCACACAAAATAGCATCTTCTTTCCAGTGATTGCATTAAGCCACCTAATCTCTTTGATCAAGCATATGTGTATATACAGTGCCATTTCTGAGTTTCTCAGAGAGCGTAGGGGAAATTGCAGACAGAGGCAGGCACAGCTGTTTTACTCTATGGACATCCTCAAACACCCTTTCTAGCCATTTTGCATCACCTGAGCTTAGCTGTGAGCTGCCTCCGCCCCTTATATCCAGGTCTTAGCCCAGGCCTCAAGCATATTTAATTATGATTTGTTGTATTATTAGCTATGAAATCATAAAATGAACCACAGCAAGCCAGGCAGCATTTTACATTTCTGACTGAGAATAATAAACAAATGGTACAGCAAACGATGTTAGGCGACAGAGCAATGCCACAGACATGAGGAAGAAGCTGTCTGTCTCCCTGTAGCCAGTTGTCTTCACAGTGCATTGCTATTCCACGCTGCTTTCCTATGTGCTTGACAGAGCAGGAAAATAATGTCTTACAGGAACATTTGACATTTAAGAATTTTGAATCTTTTTCCCACCAATGCACCTCCTTCACTTAATTGCCTTGTGATTGAGAGACAGCACTTTTGATTGGAATGTTTCATACTGTGGATCATTATTTTAGAGGGTAGGTAATAAACAGCTGAAGGTGTTTCATTTTTACTTCTTACTTTCTCTTTTTCAACCTTCTTTACTTCCCTTTTTCAAGAATACTCATCATTGAAAAGCATAAATTAGGAAGTAATTCATTGCAATATTATTATCAATGAACTAATTAAACTAATGAAGAAAATTATATCCTTAGTCCTGCTTCATTGGGGAAGATAGATAAATGGGAGAAAAATGTCTATAAAGAAAATTAATAAAAATGATAGAGGATGCTCCATCTTGCATTTTGAATAACCCAAACAAACTTTAAATTGTAAATATTTATTTAACTATTAAGAATAGATGGAAAAGACAATTGAGGTCCACTTGAGAATGATTAATTTACATCTCACCATGCAAAAAGCCCAGTATAACATGGCTCACTGTTTCCCCCTTAACCAGTTAATTCAGTGAGAATTTTATTCAAATTCGTCAACTGATGCCACTGAGACAAAAAGAACCAATTATATAGGACTTCATTTCATTGCTTAATTGATGATCATAGTTTTTGAGAAAATTCTTTCCTTTTTAAAATAATATTAGGTTATAATTTTGTTCAAGATCTTCAGTTTTCCAGAACTTGAGAAGGCAAAGTCATTGCCAGGAAGACAGTGTTGTACTTGGACGTTCTGTCTCACCAGATGTTGAGGGTGATGGCTGGCAGGGTTCCCTCCTCCAACCCACCCTTGCCCTTTCATTTACCATGCCATTCATGCATATTGGCTGCACTTTTAATTTTATTCAGTATTTGGTAAAATAAAATGTGAAAAGAAGACTTGTTTCTAGGATAGTCTGGGCCAAGAATTTGGAAATTGAGTTGTTATATTCCTCCTTTTTTGCTTGTTTTCTTCATTTCCTTATTTCTGTTCATTTACAGGAAAGGAGCTAATATTCCCTAAACTCTTACTATATGCTGAGTGCCTTACACCTGCTAAATAGCTTGGGAAATTAAGTGTGCATTGAATCATTTAAAGGGTAAATAGGTTTGATAGGAATATTTATCATAGAAATGTCTATATCACGCTTAGAGGTTTCAGTTATGAAAGCGCTGCAGTAATTAAGACCGGAGGTGATAAAGGCACATGCTAATGTCAAAACAGGATCTTTAACAGATGGCAAAAAAGAAAATGTGGTTCCTAGATTGTTATTCCTCCAGTAGTATTTGAGTGAGATTAAAAAAAATCACATTTGAGATTTTAGTTGGAGAGGTAATAGCTTTCCTTCACAATAAATTGCTACAGGCAAAACTAATTTAAAAGCAATCAGAATTGTGGTTATATTTCCAAAAGGATAAAAGGCTTAGAGGGGGCACCAAATGTTCTGTAACCTGATCTGGACAGTAATTTCATGGGTAGGTGTTTATATATGCAAAAATTTATTGACCTGTACATTTAAGACGTGCACTTAATTGTATGTATATGTTATACTTTAGCAAAAAAAAAAAAAGTTTTCTTAAATATAGCTACAATGCAGCCAAAATGTGTAACCCCTAACCCCTACCCTGGACATAAAAATAGAATACATTTAATATGTCAATTTCAGGGAATAAATAGAATTTTTTTAAAAATGTACATACCCATTCCTATTCCAAATTAAACATTGTAAATTAACAACCAATTTGGAAAAAAATATCTTTCAAATTAAGGTATTAACCTGGTAAAATTTTAATTGGGAACAATCTTTTCTTTGACAGTAATTATAGTTTATACATTAATGTCTCTGAAATGAGACAAGCTTGAGTAATATAAATTGCTTTTATTAAAACATGCAAGTATACCTATAAAACATTATACATAGCAATCAAAGACTCATTGAGTCACTGCACTGTCCACTGAAATTGTAGATGACTTTTACACAAATCAACAGATCATAATTGCTTCAAGAATTGCTTGGACAGGCCATTTGGCCAACTTTTCAAAAACAGTATTATCATTATTCACATGAACTTTAGATGTAACTATAATAAAAATATTGTAGTTAAAAAACTAACTAGAATAGCATATATCATTTAATGTCAGCCCATTAATGCACAGTTCTGATAATATACAATAATATACAGTTCTGATAATATTTCCTACCAAACTTGAATTTTGTATTTAAACATATTAATTACTACCTATTTAATAGGTTAGCATATAAACCAACAGATTATTCTTCTTCACAGGCAGCACAACTCATAAATTGCCAATAACTTTTCCCTGTGGATATTGTCTAGCAAGTCTACTATATATTGTAAAACTGATTATTAAATGTATGTATTAACTGTTTCCTTTCTTCAAATTTTAATAACCAGAATCAGGCATTTGAATATTTTTCTGGTTTCTGTATCTTCTCAACTTTATTTTTTGAACATAAACTTCCGGAGAATAAGAAAAGCATACTTTTTTTTCAAGGTATGGTTTTCTGTTCCCTGTGGGTTCTTTTTTTTTTTTTTTAAACAGCTCATTTTTATTGGTACATATTAATAAAACATAAATCTATCCAAAGTGTACGATCAGTGGTATTTGCAGTAATCACAATAGTTGTGCATTCATCACTTCATTCTTAGAGCACTTTCATTATTCCAATAATAATAATAAATAAAAAAGAAACAAAACTTATCACCTCTCAATCTTTCTATGCTTCCACTGCTGTACAAAGCTACTATTCTTTCCCTCCTCTCTAGTATATTTGTATTTATATTTTGTAAAAACAGTCTCATATGTGCAATATTAACCATATTCAGTTTTACATGAGGTTTTACTATCTTATCTATTCCCATATTACAGGTTTTAGCTTTCCTTCTAGTAATATATGTGACCTTAGATTTTCCTTTTCAGCCATTGTCATACCCAGGATATGCTTTTGCCATTCCTATTTATTCCAAAGATTTACAAACAATTTTTTTACCAATTCTGTACAGATTAACCCTTAGCTTTCGATTCTCTACTCTCCTTCTATTTTCTGGTGACCTATATTCTGAGTTTGCACAATATATTTACTAGGCTGGTGCAAAAGTAATTGTGGTTTCGCATTGTTGAATTTGCCATTTGATATTGGCATACATTCTTATATAAGTTTAGTCGTGTTATACATTATTTTAATGTGCATTTCTCGCTTTATGTTTTTTTTGCTAATGTCTTATTGCTGTTTATTTTATATTTATTTTAGAGTATGGAAATGATGTTAGACAAAGAGCAAATCTGAGTGATTTTCTTATTTGAGTTCAAAATTGGTCATAAAGCAGTGGAGACAACTTGCAGCATCGGCAGTGCATTTGGCCAGGAACTGCTAACAAACAGCAGTGCAGTGGTGGTTCAAGAATTTTGCAAAGGAGACGAGTCTTGATAATGAGGAGTGTAGTCGTTGGTCATTAGAAGTTGACAACGACCAAATGAGAGCAGTCATCAAAGCTGGTCCTCTGAAACTACAGGAGATGTTGCCGAAGAATTCAATATTGGCCATTCTAAGGTTGTTCAGCATTTGAAGCAAATTGGAAAGGTAAAAAAGCTCCATAAGTGGAAGCCTTATGAGCGGACCAAAAATTTTAAAAATCATCATTTTGAAGTGTCGTCTTCTCTTTTTCTACACAACAAACTATGAACCATTTCTCGATCAGATTGTGATGAGTAATGAAAAGTGGATTTTATACAACTGGTGACAGCCAGCTCAGTGTTTAGACCAAGAAGAAGCTCCAAAGCACTTCCCAAAGCCAAACTTGCACCGAAGGTCATGGTCACTGTTTGGTGGTGTGCTGCCGGTCTGATCCACTGTAGCCTTCTGAATCCTAGTGAAACCATTGCATCTGAGAAGTATGCTCGGCAAAACGATGAGATGCACCAAAAACTGCAATGCTTGCAGCCAGCATTTGTCAACAGAAAGGGCCCAATTCTTCTCCACAACAATGCCTGACTGCCCATAGCACAGCCAACACTTGAAAATTTGAATGAATTGGCCTACAAAGTTTTGCCTCATCCACCATATTCACCTGAAATCTTGCCAACTGACTACCACTTCTTCAAGCATCCTGACAAATTTTTGCAGGGAAAATGGTTCCACAACCAGAAGCATGCAGAAAATGCTTTCAAAGAGCTTGTAGACTCCTAAAGCACAGATATTTACATAACAGAAGTAAACAAACTTATTTCTCTTTGGCAAAAATGTGTTGATTGTAGTAGCTCCTATTTTGATTAATAAAGATGTGTTTGAGCCAAGTTATTATGATTTAAAATTCACGGTCCAAACCCACAATTCCTTTTGCACCAACCTAATAGTTCATAATAGCACAATTATACAGTATTTGTCCTTTTCTGTCTAGCTTGCTTTACTCAACATAATGTTTTCCAGTTTCATCCAGTTGTTATATGCTTCATGACTTCATTTCTCTTACTGCTGTATAATATTCCATCGTGTGTATACACCACAATTTGTTTATCCATTCATCAGTTGTTGGACACCTAGGCTGTTTCCAACTTTTAAACTGTGAGTAATGCCGATGTGAACATTGTTGTGCAGTTGTCTTTTTGCATTTCTTCTCTCAGTTCTTCTGGGTATATACCTAGAAATGTTATTGCTGGGTCACGTGGCAAGTCTATATTCAACTTCTTTAGAAACTGCCAAACAGCCCTCCACAGTGACTTAACCATTCTGTATTCCCTATGGGTACTTAATAAATGCCACTTGAGGATAATGAAATTGGTGTTAATACCTGAGTATTCCAGTTATCTTAATACACATTCCAGAAAAATTGCATCAATGTAGGTTTATTCCAACACTGTAGTTGGCCATCATTTTTATGCAAATGGCAATTAAAATGTCCAAGTAAATAATTAGAGGGTTTTAAGGCTTGTATCCTGTAATCCTTGACAGTAGGTGTAGTGAAATTTCCTGGCCTTCAATTTAATTATATTTATGTACTCTACACAAAATTAAGGGCTTTCTATACCCAAGACACTGAAATAAATGACAAGATGATGGGAGAAAAGAAAGTAGGGAGCTAGCAAAGGAGAGAAATGAAATAAAAAATAGTGAAATAGTTCAAGTCAGCTTAAGGTGTCAGTGTTTGTCCCCAAATTTTGCCCTTCTTTTTCAGTTCTCCTATTTGTTACCTGATTTAAAAAAATTATAAAGAGAAGCATTTTATTTTTTTATTAACCATAATTTCTTTTTGTACTCTTTTTTTTTTTTTTAAATAAAGATTTATTTTATTTAGTCCCCCCATCCCTAGTTGTTTGCACTCACTGTCTGCTCATTTTCTTTAGGAGGCACCGGGAACTGAACCCAGAATCTCCCGTTTGGGAGGGAGGCACCCAATCATTTGAACAACCTCTATGCCCATCTTTTCATACTCTTATACCAACATATTTTCATTTTTAGTACATTTTCATTAAGGTTTTTTCCTTTTGCCATTTTAAAAAACCAGTCTGCCCATCCGAACCCCCAGGCCAAAATGATTTCCTTCTATGGATTATATGAGTCCATTTTTTTTTATGGTATATAGATCCTCAATGCATGTCCATATATCAGGTGTAGCTGAATCTTGGCCTTGTATAAAAGTAATGATTTCTATTTGATTGTCAGTATTATTCTCCCTCATAAGGCCTAGTCTTTGGGGGACTTTCAGTCACAGTAGCACATTTTGCTTCATGTCTTCATGATACATGAGCAATGGAATGCATGAGTGTAATAAAAATATTTATTTTTATATTATTTTTATGTTTTCTCAGTGTGTGCTCTATTTGTGGGCCTTGAAAATCCTTTACCCCAAAACACTGTTTTTACTTCGTGGAAATCATGAATGTAGACATCTAACAGAGTATTTCACATTTAAACAAGAATGTAAGTATATTTCGTGCTTACTCATTTAATTTCCTATATACTAAGAAAACCTTGAAGTGACACTATTTCATATGATTTCGTATTTCTTTCTAAACATTGACAGAATTCAGAATTTCTTTTTAAAATAAAAATTCTCATCAGTAAATTGATCTAAGAATTTGATGTAATTTATCTCAGGAAATAATGATTAAATAACTTTTAAAAATAGCTGCAATATTATTATTTGGGATAGTAATCCTAGCATTTAATCTTCAAATCATTCAAGAAAAGCAAATGGAAGACAGATTCAACCCTGTGTCTCTACTTTTAGACCAGGGGTTCTTAGCCAGAGGTCCATGGACCCTCAAGGGATCCGTGGAAAGATTTCAGGGATCCATGAGCTTGAATTGAAAAAAATCAACTTATGTTTATTTTCTCTGATGTCGAACTGAAATCCATCATTTCCTGCACTAATGAATATATGTAATAAAGAAGTAGTAGTATTGATTTCACCTGACTGACAAAGGTGTCCATGGAACAAAAAAAGGTTAAGAACTCCTGTTTTAGACCAAATAGATTTACTAGCCTGCAGTGGACTTTATAAGATAAAGATTACTACTTCCTTGAGACGTAGGAATTGTAGTGAACTAGGAGTGGCGAGTACTTCATATAAATCCATTTTCTTCCCCTCTTAGTTTTCCCCTTTGTCCATTGAAATTCATATTTCTGTCAATTAGGCCTATATTTAGTGGAATATGAAGATCTTCCCTCTCAAAATATTAGGTATAAGTTGGTAATGGAAAACCAATGTTCAGTGAGATAGAAATGACTTTCAGAACCTTGTTTCTTGCCATTTCCTTGTCTATACAGTAATTCAGGAAAATCTCCAACTTTATGGACATCTTTCTATTGGTCAGTGTTCTTTGAGTTGTTTGTTTATATGTTTTTGTGATACATCTGCCAATAAATAGCAAGGATGTATATAAAATTCTCTCCTTTACAATACAAAATGTTACTAAAAATTATAAAATAGGATGAGCAATGCAAACAAAACACTATAGAAAGAAAAGTTAATATGTAACTCTTCAAAAATACTTCCTAAATTATGTTCTAGAATTTTACAGTGTGTGGTTTTATGCTAATAATATGGTTCTGGCAAGAAAACGTCTTATAAAAAGCTATTTCAATAACATATTCCTAGCACTGAAATCATTAAATAGCTGCGTGTGTGTTATCACCTTCTGAAAGGTAAAATCAAGTATTCCGAACGTGTGTATGACGCCTGTATGGAAGCCTTCGACTGCCTGCCCTTGGCTGCCCTGATGAACCAGCAGTTCCTCTGTGTGCATGGTGGCTTGTCTCCAGAGATTAATACTTTAGATGACATCAGAAAAGTAAGTTCTGTTATTTTCTAAGTCTAGTCATTCTGTGTGCTTAAGTAATAAATAGAAGACGTTAACTACCCTGCCATCAAATAAATTGATCTTTTTGATTGACAATAATTTGAAGTGGTCATGAAGCTCTTCTTTGGGTTAAACTTTAATCTAGAAAGGAAGATGTAGTTATACTTGGAAGGATTTTCATATCTAAATCCTCAGGGTTCATACTACTATGTGATATTTTTATCACATTTTACCCCTAAAAAAAATAGACCTTTTAATTTTCATCTGAGTTGTTTCAAATGGTCCATTTTATGTTCATTGTCCATGTGCAGCTGGAAACTTTGCTTTGTATTTGGGGAAATATTACAACTTGACCTTTAAAATGTGTCCATATTATGTTTTTTTCATCTGTTATGTATCACAGATAAAGACTTTTTAAGTAACAGTTTAACAAAAGCAATAATGATATTCTATTGAATGTATTGAGTGGCTACATGAAAAATTGTTGAGTTTTTAAGAGACATTTTCTACTTAATTTAACAGTAGCTATTACTGTTAGTTTAGTCAGCCCAAATATGAGTTAGATTGAATGTGGAAGAACATTTTGTTTTTCATGAGAAAAAGAAATAATATGGGATAGGTTTATGAAATAGAAGAAACAATCTTTCACCTATTCAATTATGCTCATAATTGTGGTCATTTCAACAGTGTAAGAAAACATGATGGTGATCAAAAACTCTACGTATTTTTCTTTGTGCCTAAATCCCGAAAGAGAGAGAGCAATGTAATTGTTTCCTTATCTTAAAATATCACCTAGAACACAGAGAAGATACTTAAAATTCTTTCCTGGTATGATTTTGTTCACATTAATATTTATAATATATGCAGTTGGGAAAACTGTTCACAACCAAGCTTTCCATCTACGAAATCTAAATGCTGTTTTGTGAGAATTACAAACAGTTGAAAACTATATTGTAGAACCTTCTTTCCCCTACCTGTAAAGACCTAATAAAATATACTTGTCTAATCCCAAAGAAGTAGAGAGGGGGTGGAAATAATTATTAACTTTTTATTATTCTCGCCATTAATTTTAGGAAGAGTAAATTGGTCACATTGTTCTAAATTATTGTATTTACACTATGAAAATCTGAGTTTTGATCAATTTTTTTAAAGATACTATTTAGTACTACTTATTTTTATTTAAAACTAATAATGCATTGTAAGTAGACTTTGGCTTCAAACAAGTAATGCGCTAGTCTCAATGAGAGTACAGAATGTATTGTTTAAATACAGGTTTCCTTAAGAATAATCATCAACACATATCAAATTCTAACTCTTATCATTTATGGGCACAAAAGACAATGAATCCCTTGATACCACTTTTTTAAGTTATTGTCATTTAATCGTTTTTTTTTTCCCCATTTCCCATGAATTTCAAAACCTCATTTCTAAACCTTGAAAATCTATATGTTGGGCATTACAAGTACATTCTATCAGCTGCCTTAAGTTATTAAATAGTAAATAGTGCTTTTTCCATTGTGTTCAGTGGAGAAAGAAATCAAGTATTGTATCTATTCCTGTATCATGCATTATATTAGTAACCTGATAACCACTTACTGCAGTAGATATGGAAAAATGGAATAAGTGAAGGACAAATGAGGGTGGTTATTTCATTTGCAAATGGGCATGGGGATATACATTTATGTTTTATTTCTCTTCCCTTGATCAAGTTTCATGGACATAGATGGAAGTTGAGAAACTTACCAATTGTTCTTCTCAAAAAGGGGATTAGTTAAGAGTTCACTAAAATAACTTTTTCATTATTTGAATAGAATTTATGACTAAAGTTCTGTATTTCAGAAAATAAAAAGGGTAGGGAGTATCAGACTATTTTCTTGAAAATGCAGTCATCACCCCAAAATCTCTTGACTCCACTGCAAAATGAATAACTATTTTTATGTGATTCTAACTTGTTTATTTTTTTTTTAATGAAAGTCATGGTGTTAAAAGGAAAGGCTTTTTATTAAATCATGAATATTTTTATGTATCATAAATTTTTACTACCATGAATTTAGTATTCTTTTAAAAGTTCATTAATTAAAAAAAAATCATATTAAAGGAAGTAAAACATTATAACTGTATCTTATACTCTACCATTAAAGTTCAGAGGTTCAGGTAAACAATAATATTTTTACTTGCTTTCCTATTAGAATGGAAATACATAATTTTTACTTTAAAGATCAAACAGAAAAGAAATACAATAAATAAACCTCTGTTTCCTTCCTGCATGGTGTTTTTGTAAGACACTTGAACACATTTGTTTCTAGTGTTCTGTTGCACATAAGGAGAATGTTGATATTTGCTTTGTATTTAAAGTACTATAGAAACAGGACACTGAAATGTAGTCATGAAGTTTAATACAGAAGCATTTACTTTCTGTATGAATGTGACCAGTTCATTCTTCTGGGAAATGGTGGACTCTTTTGATGTAAGTGACTAGTGATCTCAACAGAAATTAAGTGGATTTTTAAAACATCACCTACAAAAAAAAAAAGAAGGAAAAGAAAATCACCCTCAGTCCCCAGAACTTACTTTCAGGCATGTTTCAGATAATATGTTCAATTTTCAAAAGACTTTAATTTAGAGACTTAGCCATAAAATGGTTTTTAGGTTTGCATTTTTCCATTTTTCAATTAGAGTTTATACCCCACTTAATTTATTTAATTAATTACATATTATTTATTTTTATTTCATAGAGTATTAATTTTTAGAATGCAATTTGTAATTTTTCCACAGTAAATTCTGTTTTCTGGTTGCCTTGCCAAATCTTTGGTTTTTGAGATTCACATTAATCAGAAAGTCTCCTCTTTTGCTGTTCTACCATTAATAATATGTCCTTGTTTCCCCAGAAATAAATTCAACATATTTTATGAACAACCATTATTTTTTCTGGATGCCTCATTCTGAAAGCATGAATTATTTAAATTTCTTAAACAAGTTAGAAGTCTAAGTTTGCAATGAATATTTTATGACTGGCATAAAGGTCGAAATACAGAGTCTTGTCTTATTAAAGTTTCTAATTAGTTGTTGAAAATATGAATATTACTTCATTCTTTTTAGATATGAGTAAAATGTAGTCTGTAGCAAAACCTTTACTTACATCATTTTGTATGTTCCCAGAAAAAAATAATTTGATTGGTTGTCACCTGATTTTTATTTCTATGAGAAAATATAGGATAGTGTTGAATGTGAAGAAAATTAGTTCTTAATATTTTCATTCATAACCATTTTATGCTTTTTTTAGGAAGAGGCTCCATATCTATTAATATTGCCAAAGATCCTTTAATTACAGTTAAATCAGGATAAATTAAAGGATAGTGACAGTGTTTTAAAATTGTTGGTGAAATGTAGTTTCCATTTATTATATTGCATCTGCCATCTAAATTGCATGATTTTAAGTTGAAACATTACTTTGTTAAACAATTATAGCTGGAAAAAGGAATTTCATATGAGGGCTTCAATCAAAACTTTAAAGCTTAGAACTGTGAGAAGAATGTCCAGCTAAATTTGAATTTATTTCACTGCTTATCATTACTCTTGATTTTGTACCCAGCATACCTTATCGAGTAGGATAAACTGAAGGAGACTTGTACTTTGATTAAAAACCTAGTCCCTACTGAATGGGTGTCATTCAGTGTCACAACTAAAATACTGTGTGGTTTGATGTGCAGTACTGGCATAGCCGATTTTGCCTGCAAAATCATTTTTAAATCCACTACAGATGCAAGAAAAAGAAGGCGCTCACACTTTGTTTGTCTGGTTGTGGCAGCTAAGATTGAATGGGGGAATATGGAAAATGCCAAAAGCATGGTGAAGGGGAAATAATCTTTGCAACTCAGAAATAAACTTAAAAATAGCAAAAAAAAAATCATTTTTTAAAATACAAAAAGTATAAGTTGTTCCTCCTCCAAACTTCTAAATCATAGTTTACTGGAGGCAGTAATGGGAATCACATCAAAGATAAAATAAAACTCCCCAGAAATGAAACAGAGGTGCAGACTTACATTTACTGGTAATGAAACACTTGGATAAAGTAAATAAAAAAGAAAAGAAAAAGAAGGATAAAAGGAAGGAGAGGAGAGGGGGAAAAGGAGTAGAAAGTAGGAATTAAAACAGGCAAGAGGAGGATGGAGGGTGAGATGAAGGCAGATAATAAATGAACTCATGGAGGGGGAAGAAGAAGGAAAACTGGAGAGAAAGATGAAGAGTAGAATGGGGAGAAAGGAAGGATGAAAACAGGAAGAGAGAAAGATAGAATGCAGCTCACGTTGCATTGTGGTCGGGGAGAGAAAGGTGGACACTGCATGATTCTGGTTTCTTCTATTTTTCTGAATTTCAAGTTTCCAAAGATTAGTATTTTGCTCTCTGTCTTCTATTTTTCTTAGTTAGACCGATTCAAAGAACCACCTGCTTATGGACCTATGTGTGATATCCTGTGGTCAGACCCCTTGGAGGATTTTGGAAATGAGAAGACTCAGGAACATTTCACTCACAACACAGTCAGGGGGTGTTCATACTTCTACAGGTGAGAACAGACTCTGTGACTACTGGAACACGTTTTGGTTAACAAATGCTGTAATTTTTCAGTCCATTTATTTGATATATGCATGATGTTTGTTCAACTTTTTCCTAGGAAACAAATATAAGTGAAATGTTCACTTGGAAAGCCTACTTCAAATGAGTTTTTAGTGCTTGCAATTGAACATATAAATACATGGATATGTGAATAAATAAATAAATGTGATATATATAATTTCTGTGAAGAGGAGAAAAGGTGGGCAAAAGGCATTGGAGTGGCAGTGTTATGTAAAGGTAGAAAAACAGCTGAAAAAGACAATAATATTTAGCAGAAAATTTGCTTTTCTTTAAAAATTGAAGAAAGCGGAATTTTTCCATTGAATTATGTAATCACATTTACAATTTTTACTAGTTTTCATAGCTTAAAGCAAAAACAACTTTACATTGCTTAAACAAATTATATTTGTTATTCTTAAGTTTTCTTAAATTTACCAAGCTGTCTAGATAAATTAAAATTAGCAGTTACCTGGGATATAGGTACCATAATAAATTCACTTCTATCCCTCTGACAAACCAAGTTGAAAATATTTTATAGCAATTTTTATATTTGCAAATCTATATTTGCCCATTTCATAAAATTACATAACATCTCAGAATGAAATCTTTAAAACAATTGAGTTTCTGCACATTTTCATGAATTTCTTTCACCTCAGTTTTAGCCAGCTACAATTACCTTCAGTTTCACTAGGTTCCCTTATCTTTAGACAGAGCTTATGTGAAAGTTGCCAAAATAAGATGGGAAAAGGGTTTAAAAGAATTGGAGACTTTTAAATTCTGTGTTTTTTGAAATTTATAAACAAAATCTGATTTTCACTGAAGTTACTGCTTTAATTCCATTACTGACCACTCAGCAAGTGGCAAGGGTGGCAGAATTCTTTAAGACCTATCCAGCTTAAAGATATCTTCTCTCTTAAGGAATAAGCGGCTGTCGTTCTTCTGTATAACATTGATCAAAGGTTTACTAAGGGGTAGAACATTTTGCTCCATATATTAAGTTTTCTTTGTAGCAGAAACAGGCTGTTGATGTGACTGAGAGATTAAAGTTTGTGAGGAGAAAGCCCGTATAGTGCAAAGCATCGTTCAAAGAATAACTTTTCTTATAAACATTAATAAGGAGGCTTAGTCCACGCTTAGTTATCAGAAAGTTTATAATTCACGTCAATGTTTTGGAAATTTGGGTACCAAGCCAAGAGTCTTATTTTGGCTGAAAAGATGTATGGTATAGTATTTCTGAAAAGCCTTAGGTTTCCTTTCAATAATTAGTTAATTTGGGAGTAATCTTTTATTCAAGATGTTCAAACATTTAGCAGAAAGTTAGGTGTTACTGAAGTGTATCAAAGCCAAGTGTTCAATTTTTCAAATCTGGTGTTAAATCCCTAATTATACTGTGGGTAGTTAAATTACCTATTTAATACCACTGAGTTGTGCTCTAATAATATAACATCAAGAAAAATACAGAACTATTGATTTTGCTTTTGAGCCACATTGAATTAATATTTTATTCATAGCATAGCATTCTTCTATTAGTTTATTGATTGGTTATCCACATACATCATATTCTGAATAAAGACCCACTTGAACTTATATAATGCTATGTTATTTTTGTTTCATGAATATGGATACAGATGTGTCTATTTCAGGGATAAAGTCCATCAACTGGATATTTAGAGGATTATGCATTTTTTCACATTTTTTTTCTCAACCTAATGATTATTTAACTAGTCTCATCGGACGTCCTTAATAGATAATGATCTTTAGCCATGACATACATAGAATATATGGCTGTGTGTCTAAATCCACAGCTTAGAAAACTCTGACAAATGATAAAGTAGTCTGGGTTATGTTTTATCTAAGGAAAGAAAAAAATCTCTTTCTTGTTCTCCGAGGACTTCTTGATCATCATTTTATTTTTAGTGTCATCTTGAAGGTTTCAAGGCCTCCTCTGAAGTTAGTGGTTGATAACGTTGGTCTAGAGGGACACATGTGAACAATAAAAGTGGTGTAGGCACTTGGTAGAAATTATCAGTTTGAGTTACTGGTGATTTTTTTGACCCACAACTTTCAGTTTTATCTTGTATGTTTATATATGTTTGCATATTTAATTCACTATGCCACCATCTAAAATATTGTCTGGGACATGATTTAAGTAAAATGAGTTTTACAGTAAAATTCATTAGTAGTATTTTTCAATTCTTTTCATTCAGTATATAGATAGGCAATGTGACAGAGAGGAAAGAATTAATAAGAACTTTGTTTTATCTTTATAATCTTAGACTTGGGTTTGCAAACTCAAATGACTATGATATCCAGATAAGTAATTAAAATCCTTGAAGTAGGCCAAGTGTTGGACCATAGAGATTAGTGGGGGTAATGACAAATTGGAGGTAAAAATTTCATTTTCACACCACATAAATCAAACAAAATTGCAGACTGATTGTGGGCTTGGGTTGTCAGTTTTTTATCTCTGCCTCAGTTGTATCATGGAACCATGTGTCCTGGGCTAACCTTGCTTTTAAAATGAGTGTTAAATTAGACAATCTAAAGTTTCTCTAATCTCTGAGATTTGAAGACCGCCTTGGCAGTCCTTTTTTGAAGTGCTTTTGAAGTTGCAAGGTGTGCAGCTCACTCATATCACAACTGCTCTTAATCACAAATCAGCAGGCTTTCTTCTGTTCACATGCTGCCCAACTTTTCTGGTTGACACTCACCTACCAACGCTTGCATTTCAAAATTCTCTTGGTTCCTTGTTTTGACATATCCCACTTCTCCTCTAACTTATCAGTCAGACCCCCACCTTTTCTGCTGCCTCTTCCTTTGTTTTCCTTCTGCTTTTGACATTTTTTTTCTTCACACATTCCCTAGAAACTCACCTACTCCCATAGCTTCACTGTAAACTGTAAACTCTGTAGTTTGATTACCAAGTCTATGTCTAATCCCTTCATCTCATTCTATTTCTTTAGCTCAAATTTCATTCAAATTCCTTTTCTAGTTACCTGCTGATTTTTTTTTAATCTAGATTTTTTCTTGTTACCTTAATGTAACCTAAACTCACCTTGCCTGAAAAAGCTAATTTACCGCCCCCATTTTCTCAGTCCTCACTGGTGATTCCTCCTGGTTTTGCTGTTGTTGTTGTTTTCCCCTTTCTGTTTTTGTTAACAGTTCATTCTCCCAGGCATGCAAGCCTTGGGAGCATCTTTGCTTTTTCTTCTGTCATTGAAATCGTCATTAACCAGTTATCATGTTTTACTGATACATTTAAAATAATATTAACAGCTTCTAAATCATCCCCTAATCCTTCCACTCTGAATTCCAGATTTTCTTTTGTAATTTCTTGAAATTCCCTCTCACCCCCTATTCATACTGTTCTTTCATGGCTATCCTTTTTGAATATTTACAAACTTATTCAATCATTTAACAAACATTAGCTGAACTCCTAGTATATTTTTGCTCTCTGCTAAATTATACAAATACCCAGAAAACCTGCTTGAGGGAAAGGCATTCTAGTGGCAGAGATAGATAAGCAGAAACAGACAAGTAAAATGCAAGGTGGATAGCTCAATATTAATTGTGCAGGGTGTTAGAACACACACACACACACACACACACATATTGGTAATGGATTGGGTGTTAAGGGACTACTTCTAGTAGAACTGTTACCAAACCTGAACTTTGAAGGATGAGTAGGACATTCAAGTAAAGTTATTGGAGATGGCTCTGGCAGGCAGAGAAAGTGGTTTTCATGAAAATACGAGGGGAGGTACTCTTGCCTTTGGAATTCTGGAAAGATGGCCACCTGAGTTGTCTCACTTCATCTCTAATCCCAAATTACATTTAGCTGCTTCAGTATCAGCTAAAGCAAATCAGACACATAACTAAGCTACCACACTCCTAGTTTTACATCCAGTAGATATGCACCAAACATGTGCACCAAAAGACATGTTCAAGATTGTTCATATCAGCATTGTTCATTATAGCCAAGGAATGGAAACAACGCAAATGTCAATTTAGTAAAAGAAATAATAAATCGTAGCATATTTATACAATTAAATACAGCACATGAGAATGAACTCCCTACTATACATAACAATGTGGATGAATCTCATAAACATAATGATGAGTGAAAGAAGCCAGATACTAGGGTGCATACGTACGATCCCATGTCCATATGAAATTATCTAAAAGTCAGGATGGTGGTTGCCTTTGTGAGGAGGCGATAGTGACTAGAAGGGAACATAATGAGTGCCTGGGGTTCAGGTAATGTTCTGTTTCTTGATCTGTGAGCTGGTTACAAGGGTGTTCACTCTGTGGAAATAATTAGGTTCCAATCTTCTGATTTGTGTACTTTTCTACCTAGATGTTATTCTTCAATTAAAAGTTTGCCTTAAGTAAGAATTAGCCTCATCTCCCGAGGCAGGCAGTAGTAGCCAGGTGCAAGGGAGGAATTAGGCTCTTGAGAAGTTCTGGCAGGAATAGCTGAGCCCTTTCAGGACTTGATCCCTAGTGGATAAAATGAAATTAATTGGAGAACCCTGGGGCAAAGATTGAAACTCAGCAAGTCCTAGGAAAAACCAGGCCTGCTAGCATCCAGCATCTGGGAAATCCCCAGGCACCCCAGGGCTAAGTTCCCTTTGCACCCCATTAGTGCCCCTGGCCTGCCAGACCCCAAGAAGCAGAATAGCTGAGCAGTCCTCCCTGACTCTGGTGTCAGGAGAGTAAGGACGCCGAGTGGAAAAGGCTTCCTCCTGGTGCCTTAGGAGGGGATTGCAGCCTGCCTGCCTCCACCTTGCTGAAACTCCCATGAAGGAAAGAAACTCTTTGCACCTCTCACCCGCTTAACTGTCCCTGTTGAGGCTACTCCAGAAATTCAGCTTGAACTCCAATAAACTGACAGATCGCTGCTAAGCATTTAGGCCGTAAAAACAAATGAAACAGTGTTCTTCTCTTTGGGTATTCACTGTATAGCTGGAGAAAAGGTGTAGAAACATTATTTAAAGTACCTCATGATAAGTGATTTATTAGATACATATGCTATGGAATTATAATGGCTGTGGCTGCTTTGTATGCCTGGGGGTGAGGTAGGAGTGAAGGGAAGAGTTCAGGGGTGATAATTTAGCTAAGCATTGGCAGAAGAGTAGGGGACTTTCCAGGAGGGGTGAAAAATCACATAGGGAAAGTCCATGAAAAGGCTTAAAAACATGTAAAAGCATTTTAATAGTGCCTGCTGGCTATGTCATGGATAAAGAGTCTAAAATCTGGAAGAAGGAATTTAGTCTAACATTAATAACATTAATTAATAGAACAAGAAACAAAAATAATAAACAAAATGTATCTAATAGAAACTATTTGCTCTAGTGCCCAGCATTTTTGTTGTTGTTGTTTGTTTTTTACCATTTCTCTCATTTTTGTCTTTTCTACCTTTATTTCTGTTCATGTGCAATCTATTTCTTATCCTTCTCCCTCTCGTTGCATGTAATTCTAGCCCCATTTTCTATTAATATCATCTAATCCTCATACAATATTTCCTTTAAAATATTATACAAGATAGATATTTTTCAGAAAGGTTTCTCTGATTAATTTCAGGCCACATACTTTCTTTTTCCTTTGTAATGTCTATACAAAACTTGTTCTGTTTGTCTTAAATGTGTTTGCAGTCTTAAATTGTTGCTGCTGTTGTTTTAAAATACTCCACTGTGGGAGGAAGGGCGCCCGGCTTGTCACAGTAGCAAACAGTGCGGCAAGAGGTGATACCGCCTCTGCCCACTGGGCCTAGATAAGGTGACTATGCCTGACTAGGCCTTTGCTGCTAGCGGCTGGCCGGCGCTGCCCTCCCCCTTTCTATCTCCCGCCTAGCCCAACATCCGGCCAGCTCTCACTCCCCCTTTCCCCTCCCCTATTCCAAACCTCTCAGCCAGCCCTCTGCCTAGCAACCGCTTACAATCACCTATCAGGAAGCAGTACCCGCCCGCACCTATCAAATCCCTCCACGCAGTCCCTAACCCTATAAAGCTGTGTCCCCTTCCGCAATAGACCAGACTTGCGCACAGACCTGGTCTCCGCGGCGTTCTTCCTCCCCTCGCCGTGCGTCCTCCACACCTGAGAGCCCCTCTGAGGCTGTCTGCCGCAGCCTCAGATGCTGCTGCGGTGTAGCCTGACCCCTCCAGACCCCCCGTCAGGGTTAAACAAACCCCCAGCCGCACTCCACGTTCCTACCTAGATTGTAAACACCCTTGGGACAGAAATCACACCTTGAAGTTCCCATGCCTCCCATCCACCCTGCCTATTACAGTACTTCCAACAAATGGAACAGGTCTTCAGTGGGTCTTGGATAAATTATCGGGGAATAAGTGATTTTCCAACTCTCTCTATAGCAAAGCTTCTTCACCTTTTTTGTTCCACGGACCCCTTTGCCAGTCAGGTGAAATGGATACTACTTTAATTTATTGCAAACATTCATAAGTGAAGGAAATGCTAGATTTCAATTAGAAGTCAGAGAAAATCAAGATCATAAGTTGATTTTTTTTCAGTTCAGACTTACAGACACCCTGAAGTCTTGGGTCCATGGACCCCTGGTTAAAAACCCCTTTTCTGTGGCGTTAAGGTGTTCAGAACTCTGCTTTTCCTAGGATTCTGCATATATATCTTTTTAAATGCTTTTTAGGTTGAGCATGTTATGGTTTATGATCATTTCTATTAAAAAGCAAAAGTGTTGTTGTAGAGAGTTTTCTAAATGTTATTCAAGACTTTAATATATCCCAGGGAGGTTGTTCACCAATAATGGGAATCCAGATGATACTCAAAATATTTCCTAAATTTGTTTAGAAAAAATGTTAGCTTTTCTTGGAAAGTTTAAGGGTATTTGATTATATATGTTTTTAAATTTTCTACAGCTTTTCTTTCCAGTGAATTTCTTCTAATGATGCAAGTGTTCTGCAAATTGCGCTAGGTAAATTTTATGGAGAAACAATTAGCTTAAACACATAAGGGTATCCAATTTACTTTAAGAAAATATATTAAAGTTCTGCTTTCATAAGACCAGTGTAAGTTTTTCCAAAAAGAAAGAAAATTTAAAGAGTGCATCCAAACTATTTGCCCAAGGGAAAAAAAGTGACAAACCTAGGAAAGCAATCTCTTTCTGACAGTGGTAACAAGACTGGAAACCATCTTATATAAAGAGGCATCATGAAGACACAAGAAATATAAGTAAATGGCTTCCAGACATAGTGAAGGAACATTTACTGAGTGCCTCTTCTGTGCTAATGCTTGCTGGGGCACTTTAAAACTAAATAGATTAAAAAACAATTTGCTCTTTTTCAAAGACACACCAGTGTTTCTGATGTAAAGTTTGTTTTTCCGACCCTTGCCCAGTCTTGAAAGGTCATATACTCACTTTCTCCTTAAAGAAAACTAAAGCCCTTGAAGACACACTGGTCAGCTTGTGACCCAATGTACCATATGGACACATTTCCATTTAGAGACTGGAACATCTTCTCCAGCTCCTTAGACACGCTAATACTTATCAGTTAGGTGGTTTATTTACTGACCTGGACCAGCTAGGAAATGGAAACCTCGTGAATATCTTCTCTCTCGCTGTCCGTCTGTGTCTCTCCCCATCTCCCTCTCTTTCAACACACACACACCCACATATGCAAAGTATTTAAGGTTTCAGACTGCATTTTACTTAAAACCAAATCTTCCTTATGATCACCTTCCCTACAGCCCTATGCCACCTTAAGTGGTAGGTGTTTTCCTGTTGATCAGGGAATTCTTACAAAATCAAAAGCAAATAAACTATTTTCACCTTCTCTTTTAAATTATTTTAGTGATATATTTTTTCATTTTTATTTTTTAAAAATTATTTTAGTGATATATGCTACCTAAATGTTTCCTCCAATGTGCTACTTTTTAATTAAGAAATTGTTTCTTTATAGTGTGTATAATTTAAGTTCTAATGAATATTTGCAGTTTTTAATATTATGATTAATATTGCTTTGTTGTCCTTTTGATTTGAACTGTCAAATTTACTCATTTTCATGACATGCATTATCTCATTAAAATTCTCATAGAAGAGATAAAGTGATTGCAAAGGTTTTTTTCTTCTTTCACATTTAGATTGTAATTAAAATTTCATTTATAAGACAAAGCTTATCCTTGGGTTTGAGGTTTTTCTCAAAAGACAAAGTCATCTTGATTTTATATTTGATATTTTATGAAATCAAAGAATGAGTCTTAAGACAAAGCTGTGTTGATCCTTAAGTACACATTTTTTAAACTTTATGAATATCTGTAATTTTCATTTAGATTTTGAATAATATAATGAGTTAAATATATCCAAAGTTATCATTAACTTGACCTACCAGTAGTCTCACTCTCTATTTTACTCCTAACTCAGTCATCCCTGTGGCTAACAGATGTAAGTTGCTGTATTTAAGAAAATTGAGGTTTTTATTTTAAATTGCATTCTTGTACTATACTTATGCTTCTGTTCACTTTGTTTTTAAGTGCAGTCCTGATAAAATTGATTTTCTCTGAGAGTGGACACTTTCTTCATGTTGTCGCAAAATGACCCTTTTCTATTTTTCAATTCACACACCTCCACCCCTTTCCGATTATGTAAAAAGTTTAGCTGCAAAGGCTTTTTCGGCCAAAGGGGGAAAACCTGTCCTTAGCACCAAGAGGCTTGTTTCATGAATGTCATATGTTTGATTATGCTTGATCAAGTCACACACATCTAATGGTAGAGCTTAGTGGACTACTCCTGATGATTTCGTAACAGATGCTTTTCTTTTTATCTCCGGCAGTTACCCGGCTGTATGTGAATTCTTACAGCACAATAACTTGTTATCCATACTCCGAGCCCATGAAGCCCAGGATGCAGGGTGAGCAGTTTTGTGAGTTTATGAAAATCATACTGACTCTTTGTTAGAACTTCCTCAGTTCTTCCATTTTTAGCTTGAACAAGTAAATTTACAGCATATTTTCTTGAGCACTGTAAAAGTGTTGCCTCTTATTTCTCTCAATTCCTGCTCTTCCCACTGTCATATAAGTGAGTAAATTACCAGCTACTTCTCAGTTTGAATGAAGAATTACACATAAATATTTAAAAGATATTGCATATTATACTCTTGTTTTCTCAAATACCATTTCAGATCCATATAAAATTTTAAAGGAAAAAATAGGGACATTTGAATTGGGGATGAGGGAAGATCCTACATTCTAATAAAAGCATAACATAAAATTAATTTAGTAATATCTGTTAAATTTTTCAAATGTAGACCAATTTTAGAGGTTTAGAAAACTAAGAAATGGAGATACTCACTTTAATAGTGTATTAAATCCTTACCAGGGAGAACTGAGCATAATTAATTTAAAGTTTCTGCTACCAGCTCCCAGTAGGCTCCAGTGAAAGGACTGGAGCCATTAAATGCTTCAGCTCAACTCTTGATATTCTTGGTTTGCTGAAAAGTAGGAGTGTTCCTTTTTATAATCGGTGTGCTGAAACCAAAATATACATGTCTGCATAGACTTATGTCTATGATACCCCTGAATAAGGTAGATTCTAAATTCATCAGCTTTTTAAAGCAGTCAATCAACAGGTATGAACTGAGCCCACACTGCGTACACAGCGCTGTTATAGTGGATGTTCGAGCTACCTGCTGATATTCCCACCAGTCAGGTCCTCAGATGCTCTTTCTCACTCTGCAGGGCAGTGATGTCACCATGCTTTTTTGACTGGCTGTCTCAACTGAGATATGGGGGCAAATTTATCTTAATCTTACTACAGATCTGAAATCATCTTCTTATTTGAAAAGTATTTTAAGGGCCTCACTTAAAATCAACAAGTGTTTTTGTTTAAACTGACAGTTGATTAATTCAGTGGGAAACTTGAGGTTATTCATTTAGCTCCTTAGTGTTTATTTGTTGTCAAGTAGGCATAGCCAGGCTAGGTTTACAAAGTAAGGTACTAGCATTGAGAATGTTACTGTCTTTTTAACTCTGATATTTTTTTCTGACAAAGTTCAGTCCCGTAAGTGGAATAATTATTTCTAGAATATCACAAAACATTTTGTCTTTTTTTTCCTTTCATAAAACATTTTTAAGAGGTGTTTTCTTCTTGGAAAAGTAATCTATCTCAGTAGTTCCAAAAAGAAAGGACTCAGTGTAGTCCTAAAATTTTTAAAGTTAAGTCTTGCTGTAGCTTTACAATCTAGCTAAATTAGGAAGGGTTATTCTGTCAAAAGGATGATGAATTTTTTGTGTGTGCTTTATAAAGAAGTTTTTCTAAACAGATAATCCTAAAATCTATTACATAGGCATCATGAGATACTATTTTTACATGCATAGAAAAGAGGCAATGTCTCCTGTAATAAATAAAAATTCTTAAATTGAAACAGTTTCAATTCACAAAGCCCAGGGATTTAACCAGACATTCTTTGAAAAGCACATCACTTAGCCTGGACAAATCATTTATATATAAACTTAATAGAATATACTAGGTTTAGAAAATAACTAACCTTGCTGTTAGTGGGGAGGTTTTACATATTATACTGCTTTATTTGGTCTTTTTCTATGTCAAATATATTGTCAACCTTCTGAAAAATGTGATGGATAGTGTGTATCTGTGTACAGTAATCTCTGTCCTCTCTTTTGAACACTTGGATATGGATTATGCTTTTCCACTAAATTCCATCCTCTGCTGTGGTCTGCTAAGCTTTAAAAGACCTATTTGGAAATTGCACATATGATTTTCAGTATCTCCCTGCAATGGATTGGTGTCTGTTTATAACATATTTTAAAGAAAAAATCTTGTGTACCAATATGTAATTGGGTCCTCTTTGAATGATAGAATTAACTCATTTAATTTTCTCTTTCTAAATCTATAATGTGGCATCATCTTTTTTTGCCATACCAGTATTGTTTTAACTTATATTTATTTTTTTTAGGTATCGCATGTACAGGAAAAGTCAAACAACAGGCTTCCCTTCTCTAATTACAATTTTTTCAGCACCAAATTACTTAGATGTATACAATAACAAAGGTAATTTTTTTTTCCTTCAATCCCTCTCCCAGTCTTCGTACATGTGAAACATCTCTTAAGCTGTTTTTACTTTGATTTGGTTTTAATTTAAGCTGTTTTAGCCAATTGTTTTCCTTTACTTTCACAGTTATTGTTTGATACACATTTTGTGAATAACCTCAGACACACAGATTTAGTTGGTCAGCAGTGAGGCCCAGGCACTGTTATTTTGTTAAAAGCTCTCTAGAATATTCTAATGTGCCAGAGTTGCCAGCTACTGGTCTGGTGGGTATAGGCTTCAAAAGAAAAAATAATTGGAAGCAATCCAAAATCATTTTCCTTAAAAAGGACACAAATTTAAATCAGAATAGTGTGATCATGCATGTAAAGACTCGAGAAAAATAAGCAGAGAGAAGCTATAGCTTGTAATTCAAATTTAAATAGCATTTATTAAATATTAACCATGAGTCAGATCCTATGCTAGGCTTTTAATTCTTTTAAAAAAGGTAAATATCATTAATCTACCACCCCCACTCCAGCCCCATTTTTTTTTTTTTTTAGTATGCAGAAACAGAGACCCTGCATGTAACCAGCTTGCCCAGTCACTCAATTAGGAAGTGGTGAACTGGGACCAAACCCTGATATTCTCCTTCAGTGACTTGTGTTTTCTGAAAGAGACAAGGAAACAAAAGGGTATTATTTACTGACTATAGCAAAAAGAGGAGGAGCAGGGACATACTATCTTTTGTCATAAAGGGAATCTCTTTATTAGGTCACGATTTAAAAATGTCACAGGCCTGTCAGAATGGGTGATTAAATGTGATCTGCGAGTTAAAGCTATTAACTGTAGTTGGCATTGGCCCAGGTTTTATAAAGGCAATGTTTGAGTGTGGCTTTCTGAGATGAAGAGAAATGGAGACAAAAAGAGAAAAAGCAATGAAATAATTCATGTGAAGTCAAATAAAGCTGAGGAGTCAATCTGAAAACTCCTGAATTAGGAGGCACTTTCATGAGTAAGTGACGTCAGACAGGGCCTGGTGTCCAGGATGCCTGAGGTGGGACGTGGTTGGCCACCTTTATTCCCAAACCCTGTCAAGTATCCTCAGTCTCCAGAGCTTCCCTCTTCTTCCGCTTTCCCCGTGGGGACTAGACCTCCACCCTTTTGCTATGCCCTGCTCTCCTAGTTAGGACTTCCTGCTTCCTGCTGTTCAGGCTGGACCCTGACTCCTGCAAGGTCTAGTGCCATCAGACATCATGCTCCAGAAGGCACATGGCATATAATGACTGTCATGCTTCTCACCTAATGGTTGCCTTCCCAGATGCACCTGCTCTGCTCTGTCCTTCCACTGTGACTCTCCCGAGTCTGCTCACTGCCCTACCCTCAAGCCCAGAGACTGGCACCACTGAATAGAGTTAGCTTTGCCCACACAATTGTCATTTTGACTGTGGTGGGCCTTCCCCTCTGGAACCAGGAAAGAGGTGCTGTCCCTAGCAATCTGTGATGACAGAATACAAATTAAATAATACATGTCTTCTGCACCCAAGCGTTTATAAGCCAATTGACAGACCAAGAAATTTGGATGACTTAATTAAAATGTAGGACACTATATGATAAAGTATAAACCAAGAGAGTCAGACACTAAGCACATTGAATAAGCGGTGATTATCTAGAATAGTCAGAAAAGGCCATACCAATAAAATATGATCTGGACCTTGAAGAATGGTTGAGGTTTGATTAGGAAGAGGAACAAATAAAGTCTAGGCCAATGTTTTTGAAACTTTTTTTTCCCTCCAACAAAATCAATAAATCCCTTTTAATTGGGTGAAATTTCTCCATCTTGCACTAGTGTGGATTCCCGAGGTACCTCAAAGGAATGCAAGAATTTGTAATCATATGACATGTACTTATGATTTGTTCTTGAGACTAAACTTACCAAATGCATATAAATTATGAACACTTAATTGTTTTTATTGTTTTATATATCATTCTTAATTTTTTCTATTAAGCTTAGTGATAAGCATGTCCAATTTATTTTCTTGCCAGAGAGACTGGTTTCCAAGTAATATGTGCAATATTTATAATTTTTCTAACAATTTAAAAAAAACACTGAAAAATGAAGGAAATTTGGATTTTACTCCATATAAACAGACTTAGACATTTCCATTCATCATAATACTTGACACCAATAGCTTTTTCTCCCATGAGGTATGTGTTTCCTCTTTGTCTATGGTCCTGATTTGACAAGGTAGGAACTAAAAAAAAAAAAAAGACACCAGTGCATCATTATCTGTGAGATTTTGTAGTTCTTTCACTGTGTTCTCTTGCCTGTGGGGTAGATCACAATCTCACAGGAAGGAGATAGAAGCATTTGAGTTTGGGAACATTTCCATAAAAGAAAGAATTCTTCTGAGAGAAGATAAACCGATAGGAAAGAAGAGAGAAAGAGGCATTCTTCAGTTTGAGCGTAATTTCAAAAGACTTTTGTGTAAAATTTCTGTAACACTTTAAAGCTATTATGCTAACACTGCGTACAGTATGTGGGAGTGGGAGTCAATTATTCATTGCTAAAGTGAGGATTACTGTAGTTGAATAAAAAAATGTTAACTAGAATTTTAAAAAGCAGTGCAATAAAATTCTATCACAAGTACCTTCAAAACACAATGAATGGAAACATTGAAGATTCTTAGATTATGAATTAACCATTCGATTATTAGAAAAAGATGACCCTAAAGAATTCTGGAATTATAACATAATAGTTATAGCATGGTAAGATTTTTAAAGCTCCTGCAAATTAAGGTAGCAGTAAGAGCTCTGTGGCAAAATGGAAGACTGAGACAAATAGATTTCTTCTGCCATCTTAAAACCAGTAATAGTTATAATCAGATAAATAGTTATAATCAGATAAATATTATAACCACTAATAGTTATAATCAGATAAAAGTCCAGTACTTCTGATTAATAATTCATATTTGCCTGCATATAATAAGCAACTTTCATATAGTTAAGAAGACTGGAGCTCTTGAAAATACTGTAAATGTCCCATGCCTTGGTGTGTCCCACATTAATTCATTCAGTCCTTATCCTTTCTGGTCTGCCCTACCATAGTTGTCTTCTCATCAGTTTCTCATTCTGTATCCTCACTCTGATAACTTTTGCTTACTCCTGCAAAATGTCAGGGCAAAAGAAGTAAGTCTGAATCAAAGCTCTACCATTAAACAACTAATTCATTTAAATTTATTGGATAAACGGGGGGCATCCCTGTAAAATTAGAAAAGAAAAAAAAAACCCCGGTTTTTTGTGATACTAAATGAAATTGCTTTGAATCAAAATGCTGTGCAACATTAAGATATTGTCATCAGTGACTATTTTATGCTGTTATTAATATTATTATGCCACTTGTCAACTTAAGGCTTCACAGAAGCTGGCAGGAAAATATTCCTTCTCATTAGCTTCTTATTTATAATTTCACAATGTGAATCAACCTATATTATTACTTATCTCTCCTCTTCTCTCTGGGTGAACCTTTTACTTTGGGCAAATTGTTCTCTTCCTTGCCCTGAACAACATTTAGTATTCCATTTCTCTTCATTTTTGCCCATTGACTTCATTCCTGCTGGAATACTTGTCTGGCTCTTTTCTGCCCTTCTAAATGGACTAGACCTATTCTACTGTTTCCATGAAGAATTCTGTTGAAGGTCCTTCTCTAAGAGTCTACCATGCAGATCATTTGCCTTTATACTTATCTTTTTTTTTAGTTAGCTTTTCCATGAATTCCTACTTCTTAATCAGATTATAATTAGTTTGAAACAGAGGCTTTTAGATATACTTTGAAAAGCCAAGTAGCTTGCCTTGTACATAATAGGCACCAGTATATCATAGATTGAAGCATTTTCCCCCTGGGGAATTAATAGAAAGACAGTGTACGAAAGTACTCTGTAAGTGTTGACCTGGGAGCTTTATCTCACTTTAAATTATTGCCCTAGTAGAAGTGCTGGTACCATTTCCAATTTGGAGTTAAACATTTGCAGAGCACTTGACACATTTGAATTGTTTTTCTCCCATGAATCTGTAGCCCTAGGGGAACACCTATTTCCTAATTACTGTAATACACCAAACAGAAGAAAAATGTAGCGATAGACATATAGCCTTGAAGAGTTTTTTTTTGCTTTAACAGTTTTCCACTTGTAAAGGTGACTTAGCCTCATGCATTCACCAATGCAACGAACATTTATTAAGAACTTACTGTATACCAAGTACTATTCTAATTGTTGGGGATATAAAATAAACAAAACAGACATGGTCTCCACCCTAGTAAAGTTTATAATTAGGTAGTGTGAGAGGCATTAGGTAAATAATTCCATCAGCATCTATTTAAATATGTTTATGAAAAATGCTACAAAAAAAAGTGGTATGAAATGAGAGTGGTATTTAGTCTGAGGGAACAGGAAAAAGTTAATAGAGGAAGAGATATTTAAGTAATCTTAGTGGAGTTTGAGAACCTCATACCGAGAAATACATTGGCAGACATGAATTCTGCTTCAAACAATCCAGTTTGGCCAAACACTGTAATGGACCTTTGGAAAAAATGTGTTTTGAAACCTGATTTGAGGACATAAATCCTGTATCTTTCTTTTGATACACCTATGTTTCAAAAGAATCTAAAGTAAATTACAGTAGGTTTCCTTGTTGTGCCAGTTCTCTGTCATTCAGATGAGCTGTTGGGTAGGTGAATGAATGGGTAGATAGATACATAGAGAAATATAAATGCACACACCAGGAGTATATGCCCTATTTCCAGTAAAAGTTACTGACCCACAGTAAAATAAAGGAAATTTGTTAAGTTAAACTTATTTTGGATTTGAGAGAAAAATCAAAATGGCAACCCAACTAATTTAGAAATCAAGAGCAGAGATTAAAATGACAATCAGAAAAAAAATCAATTTGATATTAAATAGGTCAAGAAAGAGGGAGGGGTAATAGAGGGTTTAGATGATGCACAAGAAAAATATTTCTTTTGCTAAAGAAAATTCTTTCATTTGCTGAAATTTTGAGATGCAAAAGTCTAACATAGATAGAAAAAGATCTATTATGATATCTTGGACTTTTAAACAAGGCAACTTGATAAAATTGCTTATAGAAAACATCACCAAACATGACATTTTCAACATTTTCAAATATTTTCCAATCAAAAGTAGGACTGGGCTTCAGGTAAATTAAGACTTGGCAGAAAGTTATCATTGTAAGGTAGGATTAAATTGCTAATATAATGAATCAAGGTAAGAATATTATTGGTCATCACAATGTGAACAGACAGGAGTAGTTATGACATATGTGAGGCCAGCTCGCCATGGCCCCTGAATTCTTGCAGGGGCACTAAACTCTCAGGAGCACCATGTACACAGTGTGGTGTTACTGGCCCTGAGACGGTCCTTTGTACTACACCATAGTTCTTTTGCCCTTGGAGCTTTTTTCACCATTCAGAATAATTTTCACGAATTTGCAGGTAGCTGGTACCCTCCTGGTTCAGGGGTCAAATTCAGAACCAAGCAGATCAGCTCTTTATTCTGGGCAGGAGAGGGAGATGGATTCTCTGGAAGGAGGGTAGAAGTGGTGGCCTGAATTCTCTAAGTAGCATTTCTGTCTGTTTTCTCTACAGCAGTGCAAAATGTTCCCTTCTCAGCAGAGTTGAACCAAATTTAATAGCAACGGTCTCTTTCTAAGGGTCTGAGCTCTGTCTTAGGCATTGGCATACTCTTTAGCTTTGACATAAACCTTTTTTAAAATATTGTGTTTTTCCATCCACAGGCACAAATATGCTTACTATTTGCTTTACAGTTTGGATAAAATTAATCCTGAGACTGCACAGGGGCAACAGTTTTCCCTATCTTTACCTTTTCCTGTCATCACCTCAATACTGAAGGTCCTCTTAACTGGTCTTGAGCAACTCTCTGCCCCAAATCACATACTATAATATAGAAAATATGAATATATATTCATGGCAGCATTTTGTTATTTGCTAGTAAACTATAGGTCAAGTTTGTATTGTTTTTTATTAAAGCAAAAGAATAAGGCATTCCCAAAAGCATACTCATTCATTCTTTTATTTAATACATTTTTAAAATTCTTTAACCTTCTAGAATTACACACACTAGAGTAGATAACTGCTTTATAATGATTATTAAACCTAGGGAAGTCTACCAAGAAATAGTATGAAATATAAGAACATATGACGGAGCAAACCAGAAATCATGAAGAAAACTCTTAGCTTTAACTACTTTTATTACCGGTATGAGGTGGTAAAAAAATTTATATAGACATTTGAGAATGAAGAGATCTTGAGATTAGGAAGTTTTGATTGGTTTTCAGAGAAATCACCCCTCTGAGATGAATAGATAAAATTAACTGCAGAAAGGTTTCAGCAGAATATCCCTTCACTGCATTTTATATCCTGTACTCTTTAATATGGAATTGATCCAATTGTAATTACAGTATAATTTCCTTTACATTGTCGTTATCATTGTCAGCTTGAGTGATATAATTTGATATATTTTAAAGTCTTAAGTTGCTGTTATACTTAGAAAAGTAGATATTTCCCTTCAATCATGATAGCATAGGATATGTATATATATCCTCTATTCCTATAAATCGTATATATTGATAGCAATAATAATAGCTAGAATTTACTGAGCACTTACCATATGCCAGGCATGCTAAAAGCCTCTGTGCATAAATATGTAACTCTTTCAGTAGCCCTATGTACTACATTATAATCTTGATTTTATGATGGAAACTGGGGCGCAGACAATTAGGCTCAAGCAAGCTAGTGAATGGAAGCACTGAGACTGAAATGCAGGCAGACTAATTCCAGAGCCCACAAGTTGACCCCTTTCGTGCCATTCTGCCTCACCTTCATTATGCAGAAGATTTCAGTGTGACATTTGTACTGATCCACTCTTCAACTCATGGCTCCATTATGTTTAGGTGGCTGTTACTATTCTCCAATAAGAAAAGAAAAACTTTTGAAACTTTTAGGGTTTGTTTTCACTTTAAAAATCACACATGATATATATCCAAATATAAACATTATTAAAAGAATGAAGTTAAAACCTTTCACACTCTTCTGGAACAAAAAATTCATTTCTCCCTTTAAAATGTATGCCCTAAATCATTTGTATTTTTCTTTTCGACAGTGAAAGTATTATTTCTTGAGGCCACTTTCTAAATAGTCCAGTATAGTCAACTTGCTCATATTTAAACAATTAATAGGAGGGAGAGTGAAATAGAGAATCACCTATCAAGGTTTAATATTTAAGAATCACTCTCATATATTTAGCTGAATTAATCTACACATAATCTTTGTACCCTTGCTCTAACAAACACCCATCACCATCACATAATTGTAATTTCGTCAGTTAAGTCATTGTGGAACTTTGGCAAAAGTAAGTAATAGCGCAGGGTGTGAGGTAATCCTTACTTTTCACAAAGTTTGAACCTTTATAATGACAGGATCTCAGATCTCAAAGTTCACTTTCAGTGGCAGGAGTTCATTATATAAAGTTCACTTTATAATGACAGGATCTCAGATCTCAAAGTAGACCTTACAGGGGAACCACAGCCCCGTGCACCATGCCAAATCCTCCATACCGATTCATTGTCCAGTGCTCTTCCGCTGCCATTTGAACAGTATCAGTGGGGGAAACATCTGTGCACTGTGGTCTGTTTTCTGACAGCTCTGATGGTTAGAAGATTCTCTTACATTGGATGGAAGCCTACTTCTCTATAGTTAATCTAACTCTTTACCAAGCATTTAATGTGAAAAAAACAGTAACAATGCAGATGATGTTAAAGACTTGAATCAGTAGCTTGTCCTTGCTATTCATTATCTAGAAATTCTAGACCAATAAGAGATTCCTGGACTTTATTCTGACAATGTCAAAAGTCTGCAATGACATCACTTCCATAGAAGATGATGTTGCCATGCAGTGTGCAGGCTTAATCTTCACTCAGTGCTAAGGGTATCTTAGAGATACTCTTAGAAATCATTGCAAGCTACAGCTCAAGAGTGGATACCAAGTACAAGATTGAAGGTGAAAAAGTTTTTCTTTGATTACATACCGTTACTTTAAGTTTTTAAGGTACCTCCTACCAGAGTACAGTTATCCTTGCTACACATTTAGAGCTGATATGTATCAACTGCGTTGAATGAGAGCAGTGCATGGGCACAGTATCGACAGTGTCCATGCCATTCTCCTCCAGTACATAAAGCTTCAGCTAAATCTCTCTCTGCTTTTAGTCTAGGCCTGCTTTAGGCATTTGTTAGCATCATAATAATGTAGACCAGAACATAAAAGATATGCCAGCTGAAACTGGTAAGGAACTCCTAACTACAACAGATTCTTTCTTGTTGACAACAGAAATATTTAATGGATGAAATTCAACTATCTGTGTGAAGTTGTAATATGAGAAATGACTCCCAGAGTTTCACTGGACTTGAGCTAATTCCAAAGATCAGTTTTTGGGATGTAAATTCTCTGGATCTCAGCACTTAGATTTGATGTATTACATTGTAATTATGAAATGGCAAACTATTAAAACTGGATAGCCACCTACTCCTTGAGGAATGTGAAATTGAGTCATAATATTTTACATTTCTCAAGTGCAAAATAGTTCATCTGATCATATATAATATTGTGTATATAAATCCTACATATTATTTGATTGGATCTTCGTACTTTGAAAATGGCAGGACAGGTGCTATTATCCCTATTGTACAAGTTTGGAAGCTAAAGCATAATTAAAGAGAAATATTTGTCCAGCTTACACAGTTGCTGTGTGACAGAGCCAGTATTATTTCCACTTATTTTACAGTCTTACAATTTTTAAAATAGAGAGCTTAGCCTTTGTGGTGACACATTAACTTTTTCCTAAATTCCTTAAGGCTCCCTTCAGAACTCTTTAAGGTGTAATGAGAATCAGTAATCCATCTCCTAGGCTGGGATATGACTCAGAGAGCAAAAGGCAAGGGGAGGAGGAGGGCACTCCATTAGTACTTGTTTTACTCGCTGGTATATAATTCATCTATAAACAGTATGTATCGATGACCTGTAACTTCCAGCATCCCCAGAGTCATGCTAAAATTGGTGTTATGGACTCCTCCTACTTGCATTTCCAGCCTATGTTGAACATTAACTTGCAAGGCAACTTGTAGTATGTTATTTTAGACAGTTTGGGTCTTTAGAAAAAGTTTGAGGTATTATGTAGTTTTTCCTAAGCCCTACAGACCCTAGGCATAAATCTTGGGTTCATACATTATAGGATCCTCCTGGCTCTAAAGCACAGAATCATAAATACAGAAATAGACAAGACTCCAAGAAACTGAAACATAAAAGAAATAATATGCCTATTTTATAGGGAACCCAATATATTCACAGCAAAAAAAAAAAAAAAAGTACATAGCACTTTTATTTCTAAACAACACCCTTAAGCTAAAATTTTAGTTTCAATACCTAACTAAATTATAAAATTGACTGTCCTCAGATGTTCTAAATCTCCTAGAAATCAGTCACCCAAGAACTAAGGGTGTCAAATTTGGAGATGTTATCTTCCCAGGTATCAGAATCTCCTCAGAATTTTCTCCACACCTCTTTTACTTTCACCTATATGAATCTTACATTACCTCTCTTGAAAGATAAAAGCCTTTTGCTCACCTACTTGATGACGTGGTCAGGCAGACTAGGAAGGCTGTAGAGCCGAGTTTTCCAATCTTCTGATAAATGTTAAGTACCTTGTGTTGACCATCTTATGCTGATCCTCAGTCACTGAAATGTGAGATGATGGTGTCTGTTTTCCTGTCTTAAACTAGGGAGAATTAAATCAAGACTAGTCATTTCAGACAGTGCCATGCTTTCTGTAACTACTGGTTCTGTAACCTCTTAACTCCCACTGCCTTTTCAGGTGGGAGAGGGGGGTTGCTCAAAATCATAAAATGAGAGAGGATAGCTAGCCTAGAAGAGTAGTGATGGTGCATAATGCTGCTTCTTTCAGGCTTCTGTTCATGCACTGTTAGTTAATTTTTTAGGGTGCTGAGGAGTCATTTGTTTTGTGTTTCTGAAAATTTTATTTTCTTTCTCTTCCTTTGCATGTCTTCCTTCCTTTTCCCCCTTTTTTCCTTTCTCCCTCTTCTCTTTCTTTTCTCTTTTTCCTTTCCTTAGTTCTTGTCTTCAGCCAACACTATTGAACATCAACCATGTGCCAGGTATGGTACAAGGCACTATAAAAAATAAAAGGGATCTGTTCCTTTTTCATCCCTTCCATCCTCCTTGTCCTACTTACTTTAACAAAAAGTCTGTATTTGAATAATGACCTGACTCAAAAATCATTAACATCATATTTAGAAGGGAAACATAACACATGCATGTGTGTACTCACACATACATTCATATGATTTTCTCACATTGTTTCACGAAAGTATCTAGTACAGTCTTCTTTCCTTAGACAAGTAAGATAATATTATCCAAGGAGACTTTTAACAAAGTTAACAAGGATTTCATAGGTGCATGAAGGATGCATGTACAAAGTGTAGTAGATATATAAAGGGTCAGAAGCCTTTTCCACCTTCTAAGTAAGAGAAGTGAGTTGAGGGTTGAGGTGGGCATAAAAGGATTACATATAGAAACCTCTGTGTCTCCTTGATAAATACAAAATCATTAACTTATAGTTTCAAGTAAGTTATATACACCTGCTATTCATGTCCATGAATAATAAAATATTTCAGATTGGTGAATTTCTTTCATTACATGGAACTTACCAAGAATCTGCCTGTGAAAGGAACCTATGTTAGATACTGAGTCAAGCAGATTAAACATTAAATTGCAAGACACCTATACTAAGGATTTAATTAGTGTCTTAAAAATTAGAACCATATCATCATGGTCAAATTACCTAAAAATTGGAGACCCGAAATTCATTTTCATGAAAACAGTAACTATCATGAATAAGTAAATTTCCCTTTACCTAGATCACTGATACTATTAAAATAGGAATCTTTTCCGAACAGAATCCATCTGGCAAGAACAGGGCATGTAATTGTCCTGGGGCAGAAGCTGAAAGTCAGATTTTGGAAATGAAAGGAATCATAGACTGTGTTCATCATACATGTGATAATGTAATTTACAAAAGTTTTCATATATGTGAAATAGCATATTATATAATTATATAATCACATAATATTAAATGGAAGGTCTGAAAATTGTACCCCCAAAAAAAGTAATCTGTATGGGAAAATTCAGATTACAAAAAATATATAATATCTCTCCCAGAATCCAAAAACCCTCTCATGCATTATACCAGTCTAATCTTAAAGCACTGCCCAAAGATGTGGGTCCTACCTCAAGAATTTTATCTATCAAGGAAGCATGCCTCCTTCTGTGATGGTAGGAGTTTGCCAAAAGAACACACTGATGCTAGTTTTTCCTCTTGGGCTTCTGCTAATGGAAAAATTGGAAGGAAACAACATCCTGGATCTATTATATATTTTTTTTCTACTTCTGGGTTGATTATAATGACTCTGGAATGCCCCATTTGGTTTCCTCTAGTATGTGTGTTGTTGTTTTTTTTGTCATCTGTCTCATCTTTTGAAATTGGACTACATTATCAGAGATAAAAAGATGAAAGATGTTAACAAAAGGGTGAGAAAGAAAATACAATTCAACTCATTTTCATTCTTTTGACTGCTCTCTCTCCTGTCTTAATATAGGTCTTAAAATAGGTCTAGTAGTGTAGGGAATGCCAGCCATGTGTTAGGAGCTTTACAACTACTAATCTAAAGGTGTTTGGGAAAAGGACTTTTGTACTCCTCTTGAGATCCACCTGGAATTTCCTAACTCATGATGTGGTGAACAGGTCTTGTTACCAATATTCTGATAACTTCTATTAAATTAGAAGCTCTCTTACAATATTTCTATTCTTATTCATTTCCCTGTCTTCAACTTCTCTGCTGATGACAGTTGTAGAGAAGTCAAAAAAAAATGTTATCAACTGTTTTAGTTTGCTTAAAGCTCCTGGGAGCAATATACCAGAAATGGGTTGGCTTTTATTATGGGAATTTATTAGGTTAAAAGCATACAGTTCTGATGCCATGGAAGTGTCCAAATCAAGGCATCATCAAGAGATGCCATCTCATCAAATTGCAGCTGTGGCTGATCAGGCGCATGGCTGTATCATCTTAAGACGCTTTCTCTTCTGAGCTCATCTGTAATTGATCAGGCACATGGCAGGGCATAACAGGGCTTTGCCCGACTCTGCCTTCTCCTCCAGACTTACTTTCACCCCAAGCTCAGCTATGGGTGATCAGGCACATGACTCCTCTTCCCCCTCTCTTTGGATCTCTTTCAGTTCTTGGAGGTCTCTTTCTATGTCTCTGTGCTTCACTGATTCCAGCCTCTGGCCTCTGAGACCTCTCTCTCAGCCTCTCACAGTTTCTCTGTCTCAGCAGCTTTTTTCTTATGGCTGAGGTTTTTATTACTCCAGTAAAAGGCTTAAGATCCACCCTGAGTCATGACCTACTGAAGTGATCAGGTCCAAAGGTCCCATCTACAATAGGTTTACCTACACAGGAGTGGATTAGCTGTAAAGACATGATCTTCTGGGGTCCACCCAGCTTCAAACTGCCACATCAACCAAAAAATATTGGTTTTTGTATCTCATCAAAATAGAGGAAGAGATACTTTACAGATTTGGATATGGCCTAGCAACTTAGTGCATGGTCTGGTAGTCTGAGCAGTGGATTAAATTTAGATTCTGTTTCTTGGGTTTCACTATACTCAAGGGAGCCAGTTGTGGCAAAAGAAAATATAGGGGTAAAGGGCCCTTTCTCCACTCCCCAGTAAGAGCAGTCCTTGATTATTGATTTTACATCTTCTACATAAGCATGCCTTTGAAGACAGGAGTCTACATTTACAAAATGAATAAATGAAAAGGATTGGACCAAGTAATTGCTTAACTTTAAAACTGTAGTTGTGACATAAAAGAAATAACTAGCAACCAGGCCTCCAGAGTAATGGTATTAGTATTCCTTCCATTATACTAAAATTTCTTCTGGTTATTCTTCACATGTGCATAAGCAACAGAAGAGCATTTGTTGCTGTGCTGTCTGGTCTGCTCTAAATGATGGGTAATAAAATGAGGTCAATATATTGTTATATTCTCTTTCCAGACCTTTGATACAATTGTTAAATGGCATGAGGTCGTGTGTAGCCAGCAGAATGAAACAGTCCCTTGATGGTAGGCTTTTGTTCTTTTGTGCTCTCTCTCTCTTTCTCAGACAAGGTCTCAGGAGGAGATCTGGAGTGATTCTTGAAGTACAACCATTTGTATTATTTATATTGCACAGGAGATAAATGTCTTTCAAGTATTTCAGAGAAAAGCACACTGTTAGGACTCTCATTCAATTGTGTAATCCCAGTGATAGTTGGAGGCAAGTGGCATGAGGGAGGGAGGGGGGAGGTGGAAGATGAAATGTTAACTGTGACGTTCGTGCCTGTAGATACTTAGAATTGTTTGGGTTTTAAATATCTTCATGTAATTTTGTGATATATATTTATCATAGAAATACAAGATTCCTGTGTAACATTAATGTATGTGGTTATTCAAGAAGTATATTTGCATGAATATTTTATGTTGCCAAGGAAAAATGAGTACATATTGGAATATTTGCATTTTTAAATTTAAGTTATTCCTTTTTTAAATCTAGAGAAAAAAGAAAAAATCCTATTAATACCCTCTGAAATTCTTGAGAAAATGAATCAATCATTGCATTAATAGGAGGTCTTTGTTTCAGAATTTTACTAACATTATTCCATTCTGAAAGATATCATTAAATTATCTAGTTAAACCTGCTTAGTTAACCGGCCAGGTAACTGAGATCTAGCAATATCAGTGATTTTGGATCACAGGAGTGACTGATGGCGGAATCCATGTAGCAGTGTGGGCTCATGGTTTTCTAGTTTAGAGCTCTCTTTGAAAAAATATTAAGTAAGAGTGGAAGAATCTGTGTCCAAAATTCAGTAGACATTGAATAATTTATGCAGTTAATGTCTGTCATAGTGTACTAGAAAGATCAGGGACATTAGATTGAGGCCAAAGCTTAGGTTTGCTACTACCTAACTAGGACCTTGGGCAAATAACAACCTCTCTGTTTGCTCATTTTCAAAAGGCAAATGATAAGAACCATTTTTGAAGGAGATTTTGAAGATCTGTGATTATGTTTATAAAGAGCTTTAAGGACTGGTGTATATATAGCAGGTGTTAAAGTAAATGTAGCTACTGTTAGGATTTATTATTTCTGTTAAGAAACAAATAAAATCTGAAAATGAATCTGCTTTATCAGTAGGCACTGTAATAAATTATGTTAAGTATATGCTTTATTCACACCACTTGTAAAGCATAACTTCTCTTTTATCGATTGGACAAAAAACCTTACCCTCACTTAGGCATTTGTATCCTATTTCAGTTTTCTCAAACATGTATTTTGGCAAAAGCTAAATCTTCTTTAATTATGAACACCATATTAAAAAGTTAAATTAGTATAACAGCTAGGACTAGAATTCATTTATTTATGAATGAATTTATGAGAGACAGCAGGGAATGGTAAAAGAGAATGGATTTGGTGTCAGGAAAAGCTCAGTTTAAATATGAGTGAGATCTGCCAGTTGGTTGTATGATCGCGAGTAAATAATTTCACTTCTCAACCCCATTTCCTTTATCCATAACATAAGGGCAGTCACACCTGCTTCTCAAATTTATTGTAACAATTAAATTTCATACTATATAAAACTATCCAGATCCTACCTTTCTCTTCCCTCAGGGCACTGTAAATTATGACACTTATTTTTCCTTTCTCCTGCTACACCGAACTAATGCTAATAAAAACTTAGAGGAAATATTACTCTTCAAAAAGTCAACTTAGAGCCTTAAGTGATTCCTTTGAAAATATGAGGATATACTCCTGCTGTGAATATTTAGTATCTGAAAATAGTAAAACTCTTTTATGTGGAGCCAAGTGCTCAGGTAGCACTTAGGAAGATAGAAGGCACTTCACCTTTATCATCCCAAAGATCAGAATGATAATTTGTAATGATTTTTTTCATTTTGCCTGTTTTCATTTGGCCTTAGACCAAGCAATATAATGTCATAAACCATCGAATAATGTAAAGGGGTTTGGTTTACAAAAATACATGCAGATTCATTATTCCATGGAAAGAAGAAAATGACTCCCTTCACATCAACACTGACTGCACTATCAATATACTGATCTGTGCTTTTTGTTTCCAGTGTGTTTGTTATTCTGTGTTCCCTTGAACCATGTTGGTCATCCAGAAATAGGATTCAAGCAAAAGCCTTACCAGTCTCAAGTATGATTTTAGTTAATAGCCAGCTGCTGAAACATCAACCCATTATTAGACTGCAGTAAAATATATCTAGTATCCACATCACAGAAAACTATATTCAGCACTAATCAAACCCATCTGAAATATTATATTAGTTCTGGGCATGAATTCAGAAGAAGGATGAGCAGGATGAGGAAAAGGCTCTAGAGGCATCTCATGAAGAAGGATAGAAGGGATTAAACAATTAGCTTGAAAAAGAGAATTGTAGAGAGAATATCAAGAAGTATCTCTAGCTTCTGAGCATCTCCTCTGTGTAAGGTGGTATGTAAGACATAAAAACACATAAAGCTTCTTAAGTGGTATTTGTCTTTAAGTGGTATTTGTCTGTAATATACTAGGAGAGGTTAGGCATATACACAAAGTAACTCTCGTTAAAATTGAATACTAATTGCAATAAGGGGTCTAAGTCAATAGCTTTTGGAATTCAGAGGAAAAAGAAATTAGGAGGAGAGATTACTTCTACAAACCAATCAGAAAAGGTTTCCCTGAGGGGATGCTGTTTAAGCTGAGCACCAAAGGACAGGAAGGATTTGGACATTCAGAGGTTTCCAAGAGAACATTCCAGATGTGATAGCAAATGCAGAACTGCAAAAGCACTGGTTTGTTAAAGGCATCTTATTTAAGAAGTGCTACATTAATACAAAAGCTCAAACCCCAATAAACACTCAATTTTTATTAACTTATTAAATAGACAGCCTATCCTTGTACTCTTATCTGGGATCACATACATATTCCTGCATAAATACAGCCTAAAAGTAAAAAATTAATGAAATACAGATTTTTTTGTGTGTGTTTTCAACCCCTAAAAATTAAGAAAAAACACATGACATCATCTAGGATCTGTTCATTAATCTCTACTAATATAATACTAATTCATGCTACAGTAAGGTAAAAAGTGAAATCTTGCCAAAACTCAGGAAGGTGAGATATGAAGACATGATTTTCAAATATTTAAAATGCTGCCATTTAGATACAGAGTGTACTTGTTCTGTCTTTTTCTATAAGGTAGAACTAGGATAGTGGGTAGAAATTAGATAAAGGCAGGTTTAAACGCAAGTCGTGAATTTCCCACACCTTGTCTATCCATAGAAGAGGTGACCTCATGAAAACAGGTGGCTTGTCAAGTATTCACAGAGACCTGCTAATAACTCTGTGTCAGGATTGCTATACAATGAATTTCAGAAGCTGGTAAGCATGAAACTAGTTATGTTCTTAGGATCTCCCCAACCATGATATTCTATGTGCACATGTATCCAACCTGCAGACACCATACAAAGCAGAGTGAAGCATGCAGATTCATTTTTCTGAGCCATGAATGATACATCTTTTTCAGAAGTTGAGGGCAGGGTCAGAGATCAGCATACTATCTTATGTAGGATTCAATCCAAAAGTTTTAAAAGTCTAATTTAAAAACAAATGTTTTGAGTTCCACTGGAGAAAAGGTGTTAAAAAAAAAATAAAAGCAATTCAAATATTTGAAGTAATTGAATTATGTCAGACTAAGGTAGCTATACAACTTTTACTAGTGTTGTTGAATTAAGACTAGAACATTCTTGGCTGAAAGAGAATCTCAATCTAATTTCTGAGACATTTAATTAATTTTTATATAGATATTTGCAAATTATAATGTCATCTCATATTTAGTAGTCAGATATCATACAGTTACACATTACACTAGAGGGAAATTTAAGACTACAAGTAGTGCAAACCTTCAGGGCAGATTAAGCTATTTGCCTCAAAGTTATGGGCAAATAGATATATTTTCTCGATCAGCCCAAGTCATATGTAGAAGCAGGCATATTTCCTATGAATCTAACTCCCTTCTTTGCACCGTTTTCAGCTGCAGTATTGAAATATGAGAACAATGTTATGAATATCAGGCAATTCAACTGTTCTCCCCATCCATACTGGCTTCCCAATTTCATGGATGTTTTCACTTGGTCCCTGCCATTTGTTGGTGAAAAAGGTATGTTGTATTATTCTAAGATGTTCTTAAGAAAATGGTACAGAAAGGAAGGAAAGGATATGTGGCCTACTTTACTGAGAAAGAAAAGAAAAACACTTTGACCTAACCAATACGACTCACAAGCTGTGGCATGAAAGAAATGATTTGAAAGTGTGGTCACTATAAATCCTAGTAACAGGATACAGTGAATGATTTATAGGGAAACAAATTCAAAACATCAGGATAATTTATGTAATCTCATTAGGATAATATAATTCCTTAAAAAATAACAAAATGTAGTTTTAACTGGCTTCAAACTATAATGGTTACTTATTTCCTTACTCCTTTCTACTGTAATTCCAAAATGATATTTTATTTCACGAACTGCCTGTCAAATGAAAAAGTTTAAGGTAGTCAGGCCTTTCTCACATTTCTGACTTTAATAATAATCATTGTACAACAGTGACATATGACTACAATATGATGAAGGGCAACATAGCAAAAAGAAGTTCATTATAAATATAATGGGCATTAGTATGTTACAAGGTGCAGAACTTTGACATAGATTTATATTTAAAAAGGTCTCTACTAACTTGCCCCAGATTTTTGGAAGAATTGGCCTTTTTTTCCCCTCCTACCCTTTCTCCATTTCTTTTCTTCTTTCTTCACTCCCTTATTTCTTTCTCCTTTTGTTTTGTTTTCATATTTTGCCCTAAACCTCAGCAAATTTTAAGAGCAGGCCTTGCACCCAATAAGGTTGAACATCTAGTTCAGGAGTCCTAGTAGTGAGAGGCTGGGTCTTCCCTTGTGCAGCATCTCACACATCGTGTGAGAAAGTGAATGGCCATTGTAATAAACATAAGAGAGTCCACATGTTTCAGAAAATGAAAATATTTTCTATGGGGAGGTTTTAAAGAAAAAGCTACATGTTTTTTCTGAAATCCAATCCTGCTGATTTTTTTTTTCTCTTTAAACGCCCTAAAATAATTAAAGTAAGAAGTTATGAGTTGTCAGTGAAAAGGTTTTCCCTTTGGATACAAAAATAAGTCAAAAGTAAATTTTAATACTCAATGATAAATGTTCACAAAACTATTCTATGTACCCACTTTCTTGGACTCATCAAAACGCAGTACATGTTAGTGTCATCTAATGGCTGTTCTGGAAATAAGAAGCAGAAACGGTATATTTCCCTCTGCATCTTGACAGCTACTGAGTACCCTTTGAATGACCATTACCTGGGTTGTTCCCATGAATTATTAGATTTTCAATTTCTGTTATAAAAGAACACAGTAGTATATTGGTATGTTGGCATATGTAATTCGGTTTTAATAACTGAATTAAAGCTCTGGATTAATGTTGGTTCACTGACATTTTACTCTTTAATTACCATGTATTTTCAATTCCAGAAGAGTGTTGATTTAAAAATACCACACTATAAAAACTAGCTGTTGAGGAAGAATGAAATAGTGGGCAAGCTTCTCTTTATATTAAAAAGTCCTAACCTGATTTCACAAAATATTAAAGGTAAATAATGTAAGTCTTAGTGTAAAAGTAATATAGCACAAAACTCTATGTACTCCTATTGTAATATATTTACTTAACTAAATTTCTGATTGGATTTAAACTTTAAGCTCCATTTTAAAGACATTTTGAAAATCACATGTAGCTATATATCTATCAATGCATTCATTATTTTAATCAATATTCTCAGAACTGTTTAAAATAATTCATCAATCAACAGTTTTTATTAAACACAGAATCTAGTGCTTATCACTCCTTTTATTACTCTAGAGATTAAAAAAAAAAGATGATGAAGAACCCAACATTCACTTATTCCATGCTGAACAGAAGTTTGTAATCTGTTCAATCTAGATGTAGCAATGTCATAAAAATAATGAAAAATTCAAAAATAACTATTTTCTCCCTCATAGATTTAGAATACATTCACACCTACTTATCTGCCCATTGTCTATTGTCTTATAGTTAGTAAATGCTACCATTAGATTCACTAAACATGAGTGAATAATTTTATCATCATAAAGTCTGCATAGAACAATAAAGCCCATTGTCTTTTATAATATAGATTTTATTGATGTTACTTTGCAGGAGACTATATCCAAACTAGTTTTATTATTGCTAAGCTTGTTCTTTAACAATGCCAGAGTAATAATTAAGGTTATATTGGAAAATCTGGACTTTTCTTTTTCTCTCTTTCCTTTCTTTAGTGACCGAGATGCTGGTAAATGTCCTCAACATCTGCTCAGATGATGAACTAGGGTCAGAAGAAGATGGATTTGATGGTAAGAGGCTTGATCTTTTATATTAAATGCTATTTGCCAAGTAACTTACTTGGCATCTCATTGCTAACCCTAAAGATAAATTTCTAAGATTTGGATTATGTTTAAATCATAGCATATTATTGAGCATGAAAGAGATAGAACTTTGCCATCAGTTTGCTTTTAAAAAGTATAAGAAACTGAAAACACGTATGACTTTCCCATTATTTTGAAAATACTGCTGAAGTAGTAAACTTTTAATAATCATTTTTCAGTGGTGCTCATTGCCAAGTGACATGTTTAGGCTCCTTAATAAAAGAAGTACTCCTTTATTTTCTTGCAAAAGTTACCATTACTGGACAACTTTAAAAAGTGCCCTTGAGTGAGATTGTTCCTATTAGTTATGCAAATCTTGATGCCTATGATAAGAGAAGACATTTCCATAGTGATATACTTATATTCATATCAGTCACAATATTTGTTCATATCTGTAGTAATTAATAGTGAATAAGTTAAAAGGTTGTTTTGTGGTTTGGTTTTGTTGTTTTTTAAAATGTTTTACCAGTTAGTATTTGTTAATAGTACCCAGTTACCCTCAAAAATTACACTTTTTCTGTAGAGGACAAAGATCCATGAGTTTAAAAGTGGAAAGAAAAAAGTCATCCTGGGCCTTGTAAAAGCTCCCCAGAATGAATGGAAAGTAACAAAAAATGTCATTAGAGGAGGGGGAAAGTATAAGAACAAACTTCACTTCCAAAACTCTTATTAAATACCTACTCTGTGCATGGCACTGAGGATTCCAAGATGAATTAAAGACCAATTCTTTGAAGGAGTTGTAGTTTGGTTAAGGAGACTGATGTGTAAACAGATAATATTTAAAATAAAACAAATTATTAAATGAAGGATGAAGGTAACAGAGGAGAATAGATATTGTGTAGAATTTAAATGGGTAAGATTTAAAAACTGCACTTAGGTAAAATAAAAAGAGAACTTGACCCTTTCTGAAAGTCAGTATCCAAACAGCATGATTTATTGGTTACTTGGACTTAGTACAGATCACATCTCTAAATGCAAAATACCTAATGCCGCAGGCAAAACTGAAATAAAAATGTTCATGTTTTGGTGTAGAGTCTATATATACTTAGGTAAGTTTAAAAGTATATGATTTATTCCTACCATCTCAGTTTTTCTCTTTTCTATAATTTCCCTTTTCTTCATTACTTGTCTTCATCTTTGATTCATGGTTCACATCCCAAGGGAATGTACAATAAAGGGAAGGAAAGAAAAGTAGAGATATAAAAAAGAAATAGTAAACTTTTATTTGGCTATAATTAAGAGTAGCTGTAAAAATTTACTTAAGTCAGTATATTGGTTAATTTAGAAATAGTTGGAGGATTAGCAGACTTTTTATGCTTTACCTGCATCACAGATGTATCCTATGTTATAGCCACAGTTTACTGCTGTTATTTTTTGTGGATAGTGATATCATTTAAAAGATAGTATTTTCATAATGACAAAGACTATTTTCCCTAAAGGAAAAAGCATCTAAACAAATGAAATCCAAATCTTTTTTTTTTAAGATTTTTTTTTTTAATTTATTTCTCTCTCCTCCCCCCCCCCCCCAGCTAAACCCCCCCCCCCCCCCCACCGTTGTCTGCTGTGTCCATTCGCTGTATGTTCTTCTGTGACTGCTTCTGTCCTTATCAGCGGCACTGGAAATCTGTATCTCTTTTTGTTGCGTCATCCCGCTGTATTAGCTTTCCGTGTGTGGTGCCATTCTTGGGCAGACTGCACTTTCCTTCGTGCTGGGCGGCTCTCCTTACGGGGCACACTCCTTGCGCGTGGGGCTCCCCTATGTGGGGGACACCCCTGTGAGGCACAGCACTCCTTACGTGCATCAGCACTGCACATGGGCTGGCTCCACATGGGTCGAGGAACCGCGGGGACACCCTACCCATTGGGCCAAGTCCACTTCCCTGGAATCCAAATCCTAAGTCAACTTTTATTTTACTTAGATTATACTTTTTTACTATATTCCTTTTATTCCCTGCCAGAAAAATTAATTAACATTAATGTTATGATACTCCTCTATTAACAGAGCTTCATTTTAGTAGTCAATTAGCTAATATATATGATATGTACAATATAAAAAAATGTAATATTTTGTATAGGATATAATAAATAGTATGTATGTTCATAATTATTCATTTACCCAGCAAATATATATTAAGTACATACTATATACCAGACCATGTAGTCAAAAATGCCTGCACGTATAGGCTTATAGGTTGTTTCTTGCATAGTTAAACATTACCAAGACCAACTAAAGTATTTACTTCACTTCTAGTGACCTCTCTTTGCTCACTTGGTCACTGACATGAGATGATCAATTTTGTGACTTACTCTGCTTTAAAAGAATTCGTTCCAATCTATGTGCTGTGCTCATTAGTGATTGCTTTTAAACTTCTTCATTCATATTATAAAAGTGCATGTGCTTTCACAGGCATTTGGAAAATTTTTTAATTTTTTAAGCAGTCCGCTGAAATCTCACTGTGCCACCTTTAATTCTTGGGTGGTCATGAAGAAAAATAGAATTTTGCAACACCTGACTACAGAGAGAGATGGTCAGAAGGATTTAGCCTTAGCCTGCTTGCCAGCTAGAACAGATAAGCCTATACTGATACCTTTTTTCAACTTATTTCAGTGGTCCATTCCTATCAATTCCATTAAGTTCTTCCTCTCTTTGAACACAATTCCTTCTGCTGTAACTTAAGTCACTTCCACTAGCTATGTTTACAATAAGATTCGTGTTTTCAAAATTTTAAGAGAAATTTATACACAGGCCAATAAAAAAATTTATATTTGGTATAATACACAAGTATGTTAAAGGTCTTATGTGCCTTTCTATACATTACTATCCTGTTGAAGATGGGCAGAAAAGAGATAAAGTATTGCTGTGTAATTCTCGTGGAAGGCAGATTCCATTTCCCTAGTTCTCCAACAGCATACTTTGCCAACAGGTAGCATGTGGTAGTCTTTTTCTGCCTTTTTTTTCCTGTTTAAAATTTGTTTGCTGTTTCTCTTAGTCAAACTAAAGAGAAGCACTCATTCACAAGAAGGAGTAAAAAGAAAAGATACCCCTGCCCAGCTGGACCTCAGCATGTGATGTCCATGAGGGCCTTGATTGCTATAGGGAAAGCCAGATAGACAGAAATTTCACAGAAGAGCCAAAAGGACCCCAAGAAGGGAAACTAAATTCAACATATATATGCCTCTAATATATTTGGATTGAGAAGAGGCTGGTTCTTTGGGGGGAAAAAATATACTAGATTCTCTTTTTACTATTTTTTAACAGTTTCCTCATCCCCAAATAGGATAATATAAGGACCCTGGTGCCTCTCCATTCAATGTGGAAATCTGGGACATAAAATAAAATCTATACGGAGACTCCAGGTTTCTTAGTCTTTGTGTGAAGTTGTTCTGCCATCACTTAAACAGACGAGACTTTCAGACATAGGGACCTGATGGAAGGTGTCAAAGGCAACCCCTTACTCCGTAGCCATGACTGTAAATGTGCTCTCTTACCTCTAATCTCTAGATTTTCCCTTCAAGGAAAGAAAACAAAACAGAAATAAAAGTATTAATTAAAAGTGTGTTTTACCTTTGGGTGTGATACATTTTGGAATAAACAATCAGAAATGTCCCTTAATGCTTTATTTTAATGACACAACGAGTATAGATACCTTCAAAGATTCTCAAACAAAATCTTGTAAAACTCCCGAGAACACTTTGACTCTCTTGGGGATGACAGTTTTTGAGAACATGAATTGAAGTTTCGTTTTTTCTGTAGCATTGTTTTCAACCTAAGGATAAAGCTTCCAGCTCTCTTGCCCTGTCCTTCCTGAGTGTAGCTTGCTAGGGTCTTGCTCTTTCTGGAGTACTGGCTTTTGGCTCCTGCCTGCTGAGGTGAAAGCTGAAAGCAGGAGTCAGAAGACATCAAAGTTTGAGTCCTGGTAACTTCTAAAAACAAATAAACAAATGAAAAAACCAACTCTCGTTGGGGAACAGATGTAGCCCAGTGGTTGAGTTCCTGCTTCCCATGTGTGAGGTCCTGGGTTCAATCCCTGGTATCTCCTAAGAAACCAACAACAACAACAACAAAAATACTCTTAAGGAAGAAGTTACTACAAGTTACTACTTATTCTAGGTGGGGCCTCTTTGATGACTCACATCAAGTCCTTCTCAGTATTTTGCACCAGTGTCAACAGAAAAGTCAAAGGCAATAATGGTACCTGTACAATCCGTGACTGTCTTTTTATGCTGTCAGGTAGACTTTTCAGTGTCTCTCATGGCTGTAACAAATAGGGATATTCCTCACTTCCTTGAGGAATGAAAGGTAGGGATTACTTTTGCTTCCCTTTGTTTCAGGTTCTGTCAGCTCCCCTTTATCATTTAATGATGATAGCAACTTATACCCACTGACTACTTTAGTGTTAGGTATCATTCTAAGTAATTTATGTATATTAATTTATGTAATTTACTAATCTTACTCCCTTCCATTTTGCCAGCAAACATTTGTAATAATAATAATTATTAGCTGCTATTTATTTTACATATATATATGCACACATATATATATATACACACACATACACATATAGCAATTTACATGGCAATTCATATTATCTTTAATTCTCAAAACAACCTTTTGATATAGGTGCTATTATTGTCCCCATTTTTCTTGGAAGCCATGGGGACACAGTGAGATTAAGGTCCAAGGTCACACAGCTGATAAGTAACAGCCTGGATTCAAACTAATGTTGATCTCTCTGGTTCTAAGGCTCATGAACTGTCTACAACCTGTGATGACAATGCATGAACCTTTCACCTTTAGACAGCATGGCATGTCTGTCTGTCTGTCTGTCTTTCTCTCTCTTACAAACCAACAATAATACCCAAACAAATAATATTCTTAAGCTTTTTGTTATATATTCCATAAAATAAATAGATTTCGCACTATTGTTTGGCCATGAAAGTCAATGCAAACAAAACAGTTTCACTCTACTCCTTTTAGCCTTAGTCTATACCAAGAAATGATGTGTTTCATAATCTTAAAAATGTAGGTGTATCTGAGCAGACAGTCTTTTGGCTCACCCAGACTTCTGTTGGGTAGAGTAAAATTCAAATTGTGTAATGAATCTCTCCTGGTTAGCTTCTGCCTTACAAGTAAGAGAATTTGATAGCCTAGCTAGAAAAGAGTTGCTGTTTTAAATTGGCCTGTGGTTCTTTTATGTTGAAAATAAACTATAAAACTTTGGTTATCTTGTAAAGTTTAGAAGTAGTTTAATGCCAATGCATGTCTTTTGAGAATCTAATTTATATGTATTGGGGTCTTTGTTTCCTGTTTCCACTTCTCATTTTGGATGATAAAATGTTAGTCTGGTTTCAATTTAGAGTTGTTACTTACCAGAATGTTTTGGAGAAGTAAGAAATCCAAGTAAATGTATCTCATTTGGTGATCAACTCTCATTAATGAAGAAGACACTGCAGACCAAAGATTAGTAAGCAGTTCCAAAGTGGGACAGGAAAGCTGATAAAAATCAGGCAAACAACATCACAAAGGTTTCTTTATTGTTCTGTACCAAAATATGAAGTATGGAATAGCAGAAAGCATTAGGTGCCTAATGACAGACAGTTTCATGAGTTAGGAATATTTATTTATTGGGGACTTTATTTTAGGTCCTAAAATCATAGACATCGAGGTCACTTTTTCTGTTACAAATTATGTTTGAGGCTATGATATGTGATAAGTCTGGCTAAACGAAAGAGTTGTGGAGGTGAAACTGAAATCTTGTAGAATATAAAGGAAAGAAAAAAATAATAAAACTAGTACATTTAAGCCAAATATAGTATCAGGCTGCACTGGAAAGACTTAATATTAAATTAGAATTTATTTTTTTATTTTTATTTTTTTTGGATAAATTAGAATTTATGTCTCTGCTTTCAACTAAAGTACAAACCACATGATACAACTCTTACTTTTTTATCCACATTTTTGCCTTATCCTAATGTTAACCACAGGCAAGTCACTGAATATGGGATCAGAGTAGTTTTTGCATGCCTCTGTGAAACCATCTAAATTGTATACAAGAAAATTATCTTCTCTCATCTGTTCTGAATTATTAGATACCTCTTCATATCTTATACCATAGGTTCCAGAATGTCTCCCTGTTTCCTTTTCTGTAGTTATAAAAAAAAAATCATACAGACATTTTAAAATCTTTTCCTATTGATGTTAAGTCAAAATCTGCCTCCCTGATATTTCCACTAATGTCCAGTTCTTTCTTTGTATGAATGAGGCATTTATTCAAAAAAATTAAAAGTGATAAATAAGTTCTCTAATCTTTTAAATCAGGCTTATTGAGGTATAACTTACATGCAGGAAAAAATAAAATAGTGTAATCACTGTCATAATCATATGGAATGTATCCATCGCCCCCAGTATTTTTTAAAGACAAAAAAAAAAAAAAGTCAAACTTTTCAAAATGCAAAAGTGGTAATTAGTAGTACTCAAGTAGTATTTTATTAATCCTTAAGGAATACCTCTGTAAGGATTTGATTATATTATTTTCTATACAAATGCATTCTTTGCCATATGAGTATTTGACAAGAAAGCAAAAAGCATTTGACCCTAAAAACTCTTTTGCAGGAATGCTTTAGGACCCTAAACATGAGGAATTACTCCCTCCCCCAATCAAGTTCTTTCACCATCAAACCTACTATTTTATATGTGATCAGTTATCTAAAAAGTCCAATTGGAGTTATTAAATTATGCTTGAAAATTCTGTCAGAAAATCCCTTCTGCTTGATCCACCTAACAGCACGTAAGCAAGAGCAGTTAGCTCAGAATTCTTCTTATAGAGATAATAATTATTATTTCTGAGCAACTCATGTTAGCATCCTATATTTCAGGATCCCAATCTGAAAAAAAAAATGTTTTATGCCCTGTAATAATTGGCAGTTTGAGGGAAAACATTAAATTTAAATTTAAAAAAATAGAAACATTTATACATTTTAAAAATGGAAAACTGTGGAGCACAGAGCTGATGTGATCACTATTCCATCAACACTGAAGAGAACCTGAACTGGGAAAGTAAAGGACTGACATAATAAAAGAAGTGTTTGATAAAAGTAAATACTTTTTCCGAGCTTGGAAAATTGTTTGGAACGTGAACAAAGGATGAGTGGGGAAATAATTTAGGAACTTAATAGAGTATCGTAAAGGTGAAGTATTGGATCTGAACAAAAATTGTGGTGAGAATAAAAAAGAGAGTTGCTCAAAAGAAATCTGAAAGCACTTGCAACAGTAGAATCAACAGGACTCAATGACTTCGACAAGGGACAACGGAAAGGAAAGCTGACATTGATGGTTCAGACCTAAGTGCCTAGGAAGAAGATGAAAAAACACAGCAGTTTCAGGAGAAAGTTCAGTTTCAGACTGGAGTTTGAGTAAAACTGACACACACATAATGGTAGAAATGTCCGAGCAGGAGCAGGAAATGCAGTCCTGGAAATTGGGAAAGAAATCTGGGCTGGTGGCAGAGGCTTGGAATTAAGTCTTAACTAAATCTGTTAAGAGTCAACAAGGCCTCCAAAGTTGCTGATATGGTAGGAAATATCAGAAAATTGAGGACAGAACCTTGAAATGAATGTTTCCTGGTAAAGCTAGGAAGGAAAGACAAGCAATTGAAGTAGAAAGGAGTGGCCAGGGAGAGCACACAAGAACAGGATTTTGAAGCAGTTCAGGTAGCAGTTATTAATACTTGAAAATATTGGCACAAAGTACAGGACAGTTAACATGGAACATAAACCTGGCCAGAAAATGAAATAGTAGGGCTGTGACTTTGCTTATTAGACATCAGATTATTGAAACTAGATGAATAGCAAATTTTATTTTATTTTATAATGACACAAAAAGAAAATTTGAAATTGGAAAAAGCCAAAAACAAAATAAAACTCAGAGTAACCCAATTTTAATACCATATTATATTTTTATTTAATATTTTATATGAATTTTATTTCTATGTAAAAACATTCACAGAATGCCTTTTTTGTGTATGCATTGGTAAACAAAACACGTGTCTTCCTTGCCTCCATTAAACGTAGAGTCTAGTGAAACAAAAATTTAAACATTTAGTCATTCAGAGAATTTAGAAGGTAGGGGAAGGAGCATGAATTAGGATAAAATATTTGATAAATAAGGGAGGATGATAGAAGGTGTCCTTTGTTTCTCTACTACTTATGACAAGGCAAAGAAAAATAACTTTATATATATTCTGCTGTTTTAGAAAATATGGCCATGAGAAAAATCCATCTAATGTTTCCAGGAAATTATATGTAGGAATGGAAGTCAATTTACCAGTTTTAAGTTCTCATTTTTATAACTGAGTTTTTATTATGTAATTAGGGAAGGAGAAAAAGAAGACATAAGTAAAAAAGAAAGATTATTCAGTATTTTGTAAGAGGTGCAAGTTATTTAGTGATTTAATTTCTACTCAGGCTTTTGTTAATTTTATTCACAGTTATTGTTGACTTCTCAAATAACATTATTTCTCTACATAGATAAGAAGGTAAATCATTTTTATTACTATGCATGTATCCTTTGATCTTTTTATAGTTCAACTTAGACACTAAGAAGGTGACAAATTGTCATACCTTGCATATCATTAAAACTGAAGCATATTAAAAAAGTGGTATGTGCATTTACTAGTGGAGTATGAATTACCATATTTATGACAAGGGACATTTTGGGTCTTAGCCTGTCAAAGTATTCTTTTTGCTATCACATTTTAAGCAGCACCAAATCTAGCCTATCATATTTGGTTAACAATAATTAAAATATTTTTGAGTTACTAATTAAAGTGATAATAATACAGGCATCCACAGTACTACTTTCTCCATATTGTACTACCATGGCTTTTTACTAATGTATGTCTTAATTACCTGGCGTAATTTTCACATTACATGGAAGCTCTGATTTTGCAGGACAAACAAATGTTATAAAATAGCCATATACCTATTTTGGTTGGATGATGTTTACCACTGGCCAGACTATTATGCTTCAAGTAAAGTAATACCTAGAAAATCCTCCAAACTTTATACTCCAGATAGTATATGTCCAGATATACATATAATGTATTATGTTTTTACATAGTTTTAAAATAATTGATTTTTATAGCATTTAACATTTAGAGCCTTCCTTCAATCAATGACTATATTAGCTATTTCATATCAATTAGATATGTTTATAAAATTTATTTGAGAAGGAAATCAGTGCTGCAAGGGAAGAAAAAAAAACTTATGCTATCAACTATGATTTATTCTTTATTTGAACGGCAGTGAAGTTATTGCTTTCACTGATGAAGGCAATAACTTTATATATATGTCTCTGTATTTAAAAAGCTTCACATCTCACAAACAGCATTGAGATAACTGGCACGTGAAAGAAGCGTTTCTCTACAGAGAGAACTCTCATGGGTAAAGTTAGCTTGTTGAAAATTAGATATAGTTTTCTCTCTTTTTTCTCTGACAGTTTCATGATTCCTTTGTATTGAGGCATTTTATAGGTCCAAGTTATCAACTTGAAGAAAAGCTGGTCCTTTTATAAGCATAATTAGTAATAGTCCAAACAACTGTAGACATTTGTTGTTGTGATTCCAAAGTTTGTAAAACATCCTTTTTTAGAACAATTGTTTAATCTGTCATGGCAGGTTTAAAGGCCCTATAAAAAAGTTTAATGAATACTTAGGAAATCTAAATTTTTAAAACATTATTTTCTGTGAAATAGTCTATTTTTGCTCTTATAAAAATCTCTTTTAGCTTATCTTATCCTTAGTTCATAAGAAACTATAAAACTATTTTCCTAGTTTTTCTCAGAACTCTGTAGAAATAGAAATCTTGGTTCTCCTATCTGATGAGTCCATCGTTTTGGGATGGTCTCTTGTTTCTTAAAGCAAAGCCAGCAGCATCCAAAAGTCTTCACCATTGCTGTCATTCTTGGCCTTGGTAAATGTGACATTATGTGGGGCTCAGCCTTTAGCCTGGTTGGCAAAAACACTAATGCGGCCCCTTCACAGAGCAGCTTGCTATTTAACCAAGATCACCCAATGTTTTAATTTGCAAAGGGAAATTTAAGTGTTACAAGAACAAGGATATTCACATCTGCACAGCCATTTTCTTCTTGAAACATTTTTGATTCCTTAATATATGACTAAACTCTGTGCTGAGTTCTCAGCCTGCAGTAACTGGTAGCACTGTACCTGTTGAATGTATTTGTTGAATGTATTTGTATTTGTTGAATGTTGTGAGTAAATGAACACATTACTTTTTTAGTGTTCTACCCACTTAGGAAACAGCTAAATCAGTTTATTATTATAATGAATCCTGGCTCTGGATCACAACTTTCTAGCTGATGACTTTAGCCTACTAAATTAAGGTGTCTTCCTCCTTAGTAGTAAAGGGGAAAGCTGGAAATGATCCCGGGTCTACACTATGGAATACAGGGTATCCATCACTATGCTGTTCTGATGTTCAAAGGCCAATATATTTATATGTCTTAAAAGAGGTGTATGTGCCCAGTATTTATGGTCTAAAGCCTCATAGTACTGCCAGAACATTTGAAAGCTATTGGGCCCTAGATATTTTAAATGTTGTTCTCTTATACTCTCCTTTATTATATCTCAGTTGTTGACCAATACCTTTTTGATTGGCACATCCCTTACTTCTGATGACTTAGTAATATACGTAGGTGATTTTTAAAGTCTCATGACCGGGCAACCATTGTACCTCTTTAATTTGCATGCCTATGCATTTTCTGTCCAGGGCTATGCATTGGCTAGAAGCTAATGTTCATTGCTCTCTTTCTCCAGCCTGGTAATAAACTTACTGCATCTCCCACCTACTGGCAAAACACTCTGCCTAGATCTTCAATAGCATCAGAAGACCTTTGAGTAACTTTAGTTCAAAGAAGCTCAAAACTTGCTAATGCCTCCACCATTCTCTGCTGTCAGGGAGATAAGGTCTTACATTACTTCTTTCAGCCTACTTTTTTTTTTTTTTAATACTTTATATCAATATTACAAGATGTTCTGTTAATACAAGATAATAATTTCAATAGCAATAGATTTACTTTGTTCAGTGGTTACAAGCTCTACCCCCAACCCCCACTTTTGTTCATTCTTCAGTCTTGAGGGATGTGGGACATTGTCCACTCTGACTGCTTCAGGTTGAAAACGGACATAGATATTATGGGGTAGCAGAATGGAATTGTTTTGCCTACAGTTGAAGACACTCCTTGCTTTTGGGATGAGGCTGGTCCATCATCATCATTTTGTTAGTTGTTCAGGGCAAGCCCGAAGAACTGGAGAGTAGGAGTTAGCCACATATCTGCTGGGTTTCAGAGCTCATCCTGCTTTTTTTCTTGTTAACCATATATCAAACGGGACTTAATTAACTTTAAGAGCATAACTTAAGCATATGGAACAGATACAGTATTTTAGTACATTTTCCCCCATCAGTTACTACAATTTCTGAGATAACATAAAAATATCATTCTAGTATTTGAGTATTTGAGAATCTGAAATATATAAAGCCATACATGTCTAGAATTAAGTTATAGTCAAAATGCATTTTTCTAGCACTCAGCATGTATAAACAGTTAGGTCCTTAAAAAATACCTTTTAATTTTTTTAAACTCTTAAACCCTCATCTGTTCTGAACAACCCTTGATCGACTAGAAAGCCAGACATGATTATTTCTCCTTTAGAGAATAAATCTACATTATTGACATTTGGTGTTTTATTCCATTTTGCTTTTATTTTCCGTTGTAAATTTATAAGATTGTGTGTTTCTGTCATTGAAAGGGGTCAATCTAAGTAGGATTTCACAGGCTATTGGTTTCTTCTGTGGTGAACCTCAGGAATTGAAATGTCCTTTGTAAGGCATAGGCTAAATATGTAATAGTTTCTTGAAAAATGAATCGAAGCTCTCTAATCTATTGAAACAATTTTAATTTTCATCCAAGCTCAACTGCTTATAGCCACTTTCACCATCTCTACTGAGTAGCCATTGAACAGATGGGGCACAACATCTCAGAGGACAAAATTCCACTGAATCAAATTAGAGCTTGTAAACAAAAGTAACTTTTACCCAAGTAGAAAAATAACCAAATAATGATAGTTATCAGACATTTGGAAATAGTTTGTGTTTTTTAAGACTTTCTATCTAAAGAATTCAATTTTGTTATATGTGGAGAAAAACATAACCCAAGCTATATTGCCCTTCCTTAAAATCCAATTCCACAGGAGAGTCTTTTTATTTAAAAAATAAAACAAAAGGTTATATTCTAAAGGATCTTCTGTTGCTTTCAAAATGGGATATAAACAAGTATGGCTTTATGCCAAATACTGTGCCATTGCAGGTTTTGTTATATGCTGAGATTCTTAGTTGAGTTTAAAAATAAAGGAACAGATTAGCAATTTGTTATTTTGAGTGATCTGGAGTAAGTAGCCATTGTGTCCCAGTTTTATCACCTGGCTATGTTTAAAATAGTGGAGTTAGAATCAAAACTTAAAAGCATTCTAAATATTTTATGTTGTAATGTTCAACAGGATGAATTTTTAAAAGATTTTTTTATTTGTCATCCCGAGGATACTTATCTTTCATCTAATAGAGTAACCTACATAAATATGCACAATGCTGTTTTATGAAAGGTAACTTTTAATCTCTTTGGAATGCATTTAACCAGCGCCGTCCCTAAGTGGCTGAGCAATATGGAATTTCCAAATTTATGGCTAGTCAAAGAGTCTCTAACAGCTGACAACATTAGGATCTGAGTAAACTAGTCCTTGATAAAGCAACAGTCCTCAGGCTGGAATATTTGTATGGCTGGGGTTATCCAAAGTGTTTTAAAAGTCGTTTTAAGGGATCCATTTTCACATCCTCAATTCCATATGTCCCCTTTCCTAAAAGGGATTAGCTTGGGAGCTCGCCTGGGTGGAGGGTAAAGATCTGATTTTTCAGCCTCCCTTCTCTCCTCTTTCTTCACCTGCTCTCCCATTTTAACAGAAAGGCCTAGGTCTCCCTAGGCATACTAACCATGAGCATTGCCTTGAAATGAAAAATGCTCCGGGTTGTTACACAGCGAAATGTTGGAAAACCTCAGTTTTTAGGAAATCTACTTAATCAAGGGATCATAACTCCCTCCCATACCTATTATTAAAGATGCACTCCAAAATTTTTCTATGTTTTAAAATAATATTTATAAGTATTTATTATATATTCTTACTAGCTCAATTATATGCAATAATATTGTATTGATAATTTCTCAAAGTAGTTTTTGAACATTTTAGGCCTTATTACCTTAAGAGATTTCTTGAAATACATTTAAGTTAGATTTTTAAACATAATTTAACAGTGAAATATAATATGGTTATAAAAATACTTTGGCCCAGTGGTTAGGGCGTCCGTCTACCATATGGGAGGTCCGAGGTTCAAACCCCGGGCCTCCTTGACCCGTGTGGAGCTGGCCATGCGCAGCGCTGATGCGCGCAAGGAGTGCTGTGCCACGCAAGGGTGTCCCCCGCGTGGGGGAGCCCCACGCGCAAGGAGTGCGCCCGTGAGGAAAGCCGCCCAGCGTGAAAAGAAAGAGCAGCCTGCCCAGGAATGGCGCCGCCCACACTTCCCGTGCCGCTGACGACAACAGAAGCGGACAAAGAAACAAGACGCAGCAAAAAGACACCAAGAACAGACAACCAGGGGAGGGGGGGAAATTAAATAAATAAATAAATCTTTAAAAAAAAAATACTTTGAAGAATAAATATATAATACACTAGAGTAAAATTAGAGGAAGTAAAATGGAAATACAATTTCAAAGAAAAGGAGGTATAATATAAGGTTTTTAAATTGCAATGAAGAGTTTGTTCATGGATTTTTCTTTAAATGGATGATTGTAGGGATTAAATTGCTGTGCTGTTTATATGCCATTGCCAATAGTTAAAAAGAGTATAATGGCTATTTTTTTAATATGCCAATATTTACAATACGATATTCTTTACGACTATTTAAACTTGGAAGGGGGATAGTATTCTTTGGGTAATATCCTTTTACAGATCCATGGGTGAAACATGTAAAAGCCATTCCATATCAGAGGGGATGTGGTGGTGTAGAAAATGTAGTGTTACACTTGTCACAACTCATAGCCAAGGGCAAAACAGAGTGGATATCTAAGGGAACTTTGGATAAGTTAGACTAGATCTGGGAAAGAAAGGACAATAGGAAGATAAGGTTTAGGGTTTATAGTACATAGATTTCCTGGTTCTGAGAAGTTGTTTTCTAAAAGACAGTAGAAATACACTGGTTAAAAATCCATTAATTAAAAAAAAAAAAAAAAAGGTTGATAAGAAAACAACTGTGGTTTTCATGAGAAATTCGTATTCTGTGTGAAATGACCAGGGCTGGTTTGGCTTCATGGTCTTAGAAAGAGCCAATATGAGACATGGCATTTTCCTGAATAAGACTTTATGTACATTCATAATTTTCACTATCATCTGTACAAAACTATGAAGACCAATTATACAAGAGTTTTAAGAGGCATCCAAAGCCATATTCTTTCTTTGCATTATATCTTATATTTCAGAGGTGCTGCTTTTGGGTTAAAACCAAGCCCATTTTTCTCTGTAATATGATGTAAGAAAAGATAATTCTTATCTCAGCACCTTATGCTTAGTTCCATCAGTAGCCTTTTTTTTCAAATTCAGTAATTGCTGTATTTGATGAAAAATAAAATATGATGGTAAGTCTAAACTCCACTCAATAATAATAATGAGTCCTGATGAATTTTACTTTCCAGTAGAATGGGTTGTTACACAAATGAACTTTGCTTACTTTTAACAAATTGTGAAAAGTGGTGTCTTCTGCATAATTTTCTTATCATTTAAATTAAAAGTTCAAAGAAATTTAAGTGTGCCAGCAAAATATAGTTCTTAAAATATATCTTTCTTTTGAAAAAGTATGAATTTTTTGAAATTTAAGTGAATATATCCAATTTCTATATAACACTTAATTTAAATATATATGCTCTGGATACACTTGTATTAATTAATAGTTCTTTAAAGAGAGAGACCTAAATAATAGGGAAAGGCTTGAGGCCAATATAATAATGTAGTATAAAAGTCTGCTTGTTTGCCTATTAAAGAGAAAACAAATCCAGAGCAATTTTAAAAAGAAATTTTTTCATATTCTAGCATTATTCATATTCTGACAATTTCCCTTTAGAAGCTTATTTCTCAGCATAATGTTTTTGAGATTCATCCATGTTACTGGATGAATCAGTAGTTCATTTTTTTCCTTTCATTTTTTCTTTCATTTTTGTTATTATTCCATTGTATGAATATACCACAGTTTATCCATTCTCTTTTTTTGTAGAATAATTATCTTTTTTTTTTTAAATAGAGAGGCTATAGGTTTATGGAAAATCACGGTTTCCATCAGGGTTCACTGTGTTTTACAGTCCTATTGTGTTTTGTTTATATTTTAATTTTAATTCTCGTAACATATATTCAACCTAAAATTTCCTTTCATGAACTCCTGAAATGTTTCCAGTTTTGGGGTATTATTTAAAAAGCTGCTGTGAACATTCCTTTATTAGGTTGGTGCAAAAGGAATTGCAATTTTGAACCATGAATTTTAAATCATTATAACTAGGCTCAAACACATTGTTATTAATCAAAATAGGAGCCATTACAATCAACACATATTTGCCACTGAAAAATAAGTTTGCTTATTCCTGTAGCATAAAAATTTATGCTTCAGGATTCAACAAACTCTTGGACAGCATTTTCTGCATCCTGCTGGTTGTGGAAGCATTTTTCCCTGTAAAAAGTTGTTGAAATGCTTGAAGAAGTAGTAGTCGGTTGGGAAGAGGTCAGGTAAGTATGTAACCCAATATGTTCAACTTTTGAAGTGTTGGCTGTGCAATGTGTGGTCAGACATAGTCATGGAGAAGAATTGGGCCTTTTCTGTTGACCAGTGCTGGCAGCAGGCATTGCAGTTTTCGGTGCATCTTATAGATTGGCTGAGCATACTTCTCAGATATAAGGATTTTGCCAGGGTACGGAAGGCTGTAGTGGATCAGACTGGAAGCAGTACGGCCAAACAGTGACCATGACTTTTTTTTGATACAAGTTTGGCTTTGGGAATTTCTTTGGAGCTTCTGCTTGGTCCAACCGCTAAGCTCATCACTGATCGTCGTATAAAATTCAGTTTTTGTTGCACATCACAATCTGATTGAGAAATGGTTCCTTGTTGTTGCATAGAATAAGAGAAGAAGGCACTTTAAACTGACCATTTTTTCAAAATTTCAGTCAGCTCATGAGGCACCCATTTATCGAGCTTTTTCACCTTTCCAGTTTGCTTCAAATGCGAAATGACCATAGAATGGTCGATATTGAGTTCTTCAGCAACTTCTTGTGTAGTTTAAGAGGATCAGCTTTAATGATTGCTTTCAGTTGGTCGTTGTCAACTTCCAATGACTGGCTAGTATGCTCATCTTCAAGGCTTTCATCTCCTTTGCAAAACTTCTTGAACCACCACTGCACTGTATGTTAGTTAGCAATTTCTGGACCAAATGCATTGTTCATGTTGCAAGTTCTCCACTGCTTTATGACCTATTTTGAACACAAATAAGGAAATTGCTCAAATTTGCTTTTTGTCTAACATCACTTCCATAGTCTAAAATATATATAAAATAAACAGCAAGTAACAAGTCATTAGCAAAAAAATGTAAAGTGAGAAATTGCACATTAAAATGACATATAACATACCACATTTATTTAAGAAAGTATGCCATTATCAAATGGCAAATTTCAGCAATGCAAAACTGCAATTACTTTTGTACCACCTAACATAAATCTTGTGGACATATGCTCTCAGGCCTAGGAGTGGACTTGCTGTTTAGTTTAACAGGAAACTGCCAAATCTTTTTTCCAAAATATTTGTGACATTTCACACTGTCACCAACAACATGAGAGTTTTGGTTAGTCCACACACTTACCAACATTTGATGTTGTCAACTTTTTAATTTTCACCATTATGATGAGTGTGAAGTTGTATCTTAACGTGACCAAGCATACTTTTTTCATAGTCTTTATTTCTTCAACTTCTATTTATGCCCTACACTACTACAACCTATTTCCCTTCCTACCAAACTTCTTGGCATTGTTAGTCCTTAATTTATCAGAGATTTGATAATTGCCGAAGGCAATGAACTGTTTTTTAGTTCCCTTTTTACATGATCCCTTTGTGGCAGATGATATCATGACTACTCCCTACTTTTTAAAACTCTCCTTTGGCTTCACAGTAGTCTTCTACCTCTTTGCCCATTCCCTCTATGGAGCTTTTGCTGATTGCTCCTCCTCTTGATAATTCCCAAGGCTCTACTATTACCTCTTACTATTCTTTTATTTTTTACCCAAGGAATGGATTAACTTCATTTTTAATTTTTTTATTAATACATTTTAAAAATTATTATTTTAAATAATTTAGATTACATAAGTATAACATAAAAAATACAGGTGATTCCCATTTGCCCCACTCTCTACCCCTCCCACACATTCGCACATGAACAACATCCTTCATTAGTGTGATACGTTTGTTACAATTGATGAACACATATTGGTGCATTGCCTCTAAGCATGGATTATAGTTTACATTATAGTTTTTTTGTTGTTTTGTTTTTAAATATATATATATATATGTGTATATATATATATATATTTACCTTCTATTTTTAATATAATATGTTTAGGGAATTTTGTGGTAGATGTCATCCACCTCACACATGCTGATACTGTCCAGATATATCCAGCTCTGAACCAAAGAATCATATTTTATCCTGAAACCCACAAGCACCTTAAGTTTAACTGAATTCAGACTCTCCCCCTGCCCAACCCAGATCTGCTTTTCTTTCTGTATTCCCTGATTCATTTAACAAAATATCCATTCTTGCAGTCCTCTTGGAATTATTAAGTCTTCTCTCTCTGGTAATCAATTAGCCACTTAGTCTTGTTGATTCTATCTTCAGAATGCCATTTAATGTTTCTTCCTCTCCATCTCCCCCACAGCCTTGGCAAATGTTCCTGTCTGTACTATGACTATAGCCATCATATCTTCCTACTCTCCATCTCTCCCTTTTATACTTTATTCCCAAAAATAGCACCAGACAAATATGGCTGAAATTTTAAAATAATAATACAAGTAAAGATTTAATATAATCATTGTATAGTTATAATTACTCTATAAAAGATAGCTGGAAAATAGAACTTTTTAGAAGGAGGTAAAAGTTCTGTATCTGCACTAATGCAGTAACCACCAGCCATATGTAATTACTGAGCACTTGAAATTGGCTATTACAATTGAGAAAATGTTTAATTTAATTTTAATTTAATTTAAATAGCTACTCATGGCTAGTGATTACCATATTGGATAGTGCGATTTAAACACTTCACTTACATTTTCAGTTAAATCCCTACCACAACCTTGTGAGCTAGATTTCACTATCCCAATTTTATATATAAAGAAGCTAAGTCCCAGAAAAGCTAAGTAACTAGCCCAAGGTTACTCAGTAAGTAGTAGAACTTAGTTCTATTTATCTGTGTTACATGAACTACCTTGCTGAAGCCTTACAATGGAGACCCAGGCTTTTCTTGCTTCTCTTCTCACTCTACCCTCACCCCATTGTACCCAAATTCTATTCATACCAGACTTCTTACCCATTATCTGAATGGCTTATAACATGGACTGTTGCAGCCTCCACATGTTTGAAATTTCTCTTCCTTCTGTGGAGAATACATGTCCCTTCTTCCTACTCTTTGACTCTTACTTTATCCTTTAAGTCCCTTCAACTCTCACCTCTTTGGTGAATATTTCTCATGCCTCCAGGCAATTGGTGCATATTACCAATGTGTGCTAGTAAATGCTTAACAACTGACTCTCCAAGGGAAAACTGGCCCCGGTTTGTTGCATTTGCAGATTTCCATGGTATAAATACTCCCACCATGTTTAAGCTACCTACGTGAACATGCAGTCAAGAAGAAATGTGCTCAGTATACTCTCACCACCCAGCAGGAGCCACCTCCAACACACCACTGCTACTTCTACTACCATGTTTGTCACAGTCCACTCTAGTCATTCACATGATCCCCTCAAGAAAAAAACTAGGCCTTTTTCACAGTTCTCTTGCTAACAGTCTAGCACATGGCAGGAAACAGGATAGGATTCACATGAATACTTGATGAATGACCAAATGAAGGAATGAATGATTTGGGTAACGATTTGTATTCTACATAGCACTTTTTGTGCATGCCTAATTCAGTTACAACTGAATGGGTGGTTACTGTGAGCTGGATGACAGAGTCAGCATAGAAATGTGTGACGATGTCCCATGTGATAAGACTGTCTTTTCACCCTTGCTTTTGGCCCCTCATCTCTGTGGTGCCACTGCAGTTTTCCAGTTCCCTTTGCAGGCTGAAATCTACTCTGTGGGGATGCTGCACTCACTCAGCAGGCTGCTTGGCACAGATGCTTTTAAAACTTCATGAGGAATCAGCAAGGTGCTAAGTTAAGGGCAGGAAGGACACATGTTTAAAAGCAACTCTTTAAAGAGTCCCTTGATCTGTGTATTAGCCTCCTCTCTTTGAGGAAAATAGAGTGTGGAAGGCTGTCTAGATTCTAGAAATATAATAGTAGCATGATACTCTGGGCATTAAAGAACATCAGAACTTAAAAGTTGAAAAGAGGGGCCCAGAAATGGAGTAATAATTATATGAATGGAAATAAAAAATGAAATTTTACTTAAAATTACTAATTTTTTAAAACATGAAATGCTACCTTTTGGTTTTTTTCAAGTTAAAATAAATAATTATATTCTTTTCAGTGAAATATAGCTCACAGTTTTTAATGCAAAAGATATTTTATATGCCTTTCTTATTTAAATACTGCATTTTAATTTGAGCTACTGTGTACCATTTCTATAACTTGAATTGAGCAAGTACCAAAAATGTTGCATATAATACTGTTTTTACATGTTGCCTCTAGTAGAACACTGAAAAGCATGCATTCCTCCTTGAACTTTCTTCTGAATTGTGGATTATGGGGACTTGCAATGGAACATAAGTATTTAGTAAACAATTTTAGCGAACTCTGGAAAATACCGAAAATCAGGAATAGCAATATAAGTATGAAACCCTTTAAAGCCAAACATAATTTAAATCTGCTATCGTTCAGTTCTTTTAAGTTAAGTATTACTTCAGATATTCCATTTGGATATTTACATTTTTGTGAGGTTATAAATGTGTAGTATTAGTTTGATTTTTTTATTTTGATTATTTGGAAAATGTTGAATATAATGCCTGGGATAAAACTTTACTTTCTCTTCCTACTGCCTATGGTCAAGTTATTTAACTTTCTGTGTAAATATATTATAATTTTACAAAAACAATAATAGAACTTATTACCTGGGTTATCGAGAAATTTAAAAAGACAGCATTTCATCTTTAAGAAAAGTGCTGTAATCTGTTAATCACCATTTACTGGGAACCCAAAAATATATAGAGTAGAATATATTGTATATGTTCCAGTCATTCATTTGATTGGAAAAAATAAATGCTAAATTGGATTTGATATTAGAATGTACATTTTACATTTAAAATTCAGTAATCAAGTATTTTTCTGCACATCAGTGTACACTGAGCTGAGAAATTCAGTTCTACATGATTTAGTTCACTACTTTTCCAATTTAATTCTTCCTTTTCATTGCTCTAGAGGTGATTTTTACAAATCCTTTACTGGAAATTTTCTGTGAGATTATCCTTAAATTTTTTTTATTAGATTTTATGCTTTCCCCTTCTCATTTCACTTAAATATATCTAATTCTATTTCTGGGCATGTTAACCATGAGTTGCTGCTTTTCTTGTTGTGCTTCCAAATGTGTTCACCAGTTTTGGAGCTCTCCCACACTTTTAGTTCTCTCTGTCTGTACGACTGATTTTATGGCCTGGCCCTATTGTTATTGGAGAGGCAGAATTTTTTTTTTCTTTACTTTACCCTTCATGATTTCTGAGTTGAATAGGTCAGTCATGGTGGAGAATATTAAACATAGAGTGGTTATAGCAAAATGTGAGCCTGAAAGCAACAATTAACTGAATAACTGATCTATCAATTTATCTGTATTTGCTCATTTTCCTTTTATCCTAGAAATGGCTAATATCTACAGTAATTCTTATGATCATATTTATTAAATCCTAAGGAACCTTTGGTAAGAAGGGTCTGGGACTGTTCTAATTAACAATTTACTTTTGTCTTGAAAATAAAATACAAAATGTTACATTACGAAAAATTATGGAGAAACCACCTTAAGGATGCTATCTACTATTACACTTTCCAAAAAAAACCTATAGCAGTTTTTCTAATCATAAATCATCTAAAATCCGAGTACAGACTATTCAGACTTTTAGATGGTCTCCAAAGCAGAATGTATTATATGAAGAATCTTAATCACAAGCCATAGATGATAAATATTGTTAGAAACTTTGAGTAAGGTTTGAGTGACCCCCTATACACACCCCATTTTCCCATTCAGTGTTCTGGCCAATAGAGTAATAATTCAAGGAACTATTCAAGGAGAATCCATCGTTCAGCCTGATTAGTTTACATCCAGATTAGAGAATGCCTTTCTTCCATACATGAGGGCAGAATAGGTGGCATTAGCAGCTGCCCATTTGATATGTTGGGAGGTAGCCTGGTGAGGTGTGACTGCCACAAGAAAGTATGAAGTGATAAAAATTTTTGTATCAGCTACCTTGCCGATATACACCTTGTAAGGAACACCTGTGGTGTGCTATGAGATGGATGGGCAATTAGCATCACCCTGACAGTGTGACTCACCCATGTGAACAAAGATGCCCAAGATCTGAGTGAGACATACTTTTGAAGGATGCACAATGCTCAGTCATAAGCGTGACAAAAACTGACAAGCAGGAAGCTTATGTACTCAATGAGAGTAGCATGTCTGTCTCCAAGAGACTTTCAGTTTGAAGACATGTGGTCCCACCCTCCTACTGAAAGCACTGGTTCCCCTGTTGAAACTTACTATGGATTACAGTGTGTTTGACTCAATTCAAAGCTTCTTTTATTCTCATAAGAATTTTATGAAGCCTTTTCACCAAGGTTACCCACACCAAAATTTCCAGGAAGAAATAGAGTTTCTTAATGCAATTTTCCCAAATGGAACAGCATATTGTATGGGATGGATGAATTTTGACTGTTAGTACTTGTATACTCTGGATTTCTCAGAGAATCGTGTCATCACTCAGCCAGATCAAACCCTGGAAATTCTGAGTGAGCCTGACCAGCAGTTATGGACCAGTTCTACATGAAAGACGGTATTACTGCAAAGGATGTCACTCGTGAGAGTGGAATTTGTGACCTGATGCCAGGTTCTGTCCTTGGTGCCACTCTGTTCAATCCTTGTGGGTATTTGATGAATAGAATGAAATCAGATGGAACTTATTGGACTATTCACATCACTCCAGAACCATAATTTTCTTATGTTAGCTTTGAAACAAACTGAAGTCAGATGTCCTATGATGACCTGACCAGGAAAGTTGTGGAAGTCTTCAAGCCAGGAAAATTTGTGACCATCTTGTTTGTGAATCAAAGATCTAAATACCACACAGTGCTTTCTTCACCCAAGAAGATAGAAGGTTTTAAATGTCTTGATTGCTAGCGTGCTGTTTTCAATTATTACAACTTTGTTCTTACCAGCTTTGCTAAGAATCAGCAACAGCAGCAGAGTTGATTAAGAAAAATGAAGAGAAAATGAAAAAGTGAGCACATATAGAAGGCAGTGGCTGCTTTTTAGGTACTGATACCCGGAGCCATGCTTTCCATAACCACCACCTTGTAGTTGCAGGGAGCTTTAGTTGTAATCATAGTGTAATCACTTTAAATTGTTGCATGCATTATTATATCAAAGAATTAGATATCTTGCATGAATGCTCACTTCTGTGTTTAGGTATTCTATGACACTCTTGCTGTGAAACTGAAGTGCATGTTGGAAAAATATTTACTGTATGAAACTTTACAACACTTGTGAAAACAATTCAATTAGATGTATGCATAGTGTAATATTTGTCCAGGTGATATCCAAAATTTCCAACAGACAAGACTTTTAAACTTTCATCCTTATTAGGTGTTGGTCTCAGCATCTGGTACTGTTCTGTTAAACTGATGCCTGAATTTTACATCCAGTTACTTCCAGTTTCTAGAACAATTCTCTACTAATGTTATTGAAACCAATTTCTACTTCATACAGATGTTTTTTGCAACAGCAATTAAAGTTTTTTTTTCCATGAGTCAACTGCAAATTTTAGGGTAGAGAGAAAAGCAGAGGCCTCCATTTTAGCACTTTCAAAATTGTGGAAATGTTGGCACAAGTTTCATTTCTTATAGAAATGTTAGGGTAATGATTAATTATTTGATCTTTATCAAAAGTGTGAAAGGTACCAAGTCATATTCACAAAGGACAAGACCAAAATTTATATTTATCTCCTTTAGACTACAGTTTCTGAATAAGTTGTATTATTCAAACTAGGACCTTCCTGATATTATCTGAAAAGGTTGTTTAGTTGTACTTCTGTTACAGGCAGTAGAGTTAGAAAAACAATCTGCTTATGTTTTTTTCTTTTAAGTCCTATATAATCAACAGCCAGTACATCTTATCACTTTTGCATTGGTTTATAAAATCTTAAGAGGGGAGATATTTTTCTGTATTTTGCACTTCTCCAGATATACCTTGGGAATTTAAGGTAAAACAATGGATTCATTAAAGATCATATAGAATTTTTTTTAAGTATGGAAAAAAATGAAAATATTTATGTACAGCAACAGTAGCCTACATGGATTGATTTTTATTTTCATTTGGAAAACACAGTAAATGGCAAAACTTCTCCTGATCAGTGTGTAACTTTTTACATAAGAACTAAAATACAAACCATGTGCCACTGAGTATCACCATATCTAATGCAGTAGTTTTCCACTTTTTCCAGTGAAATTCATGAACCAACCAGAAAGATGAAAGAGTTATTAAGTGCTAAGATAAATGATTTATGACCATTAAACAATATAAACTATGTTCTAAGGAAGAGCTGAGAGGCTCACTGATTTGATAACTTCAAGGGTGAACTTGTGGAAAAGCAGTTTCCTAAAGTAGTCTTCTCAATGTACAACTGGAAAGGAGTAGAAGGGCCACATGACTCACAACCCTTCCACAACCAATGTATGCTCTTTGTATGAACCAAAGTGAAGGAAACTCATCAGAGGAGAAGGGTAGGGACTTAACTTTATCTGCATCCTTAGTTGCCCACCCAGACTCCTTTCAAAATCTCTGAAGTTGTTCTTCAGCATTGTGGGTACCACTTAAGAATCAAGTCTAAGTATTCATGGTAAAAATATAGGATTTTAAACTGGATTTACAGGTAAATTCTTTTAGGAAAAACAAAAACTGGTTTTGCTTACTGCAGTCTGTTATATATGTAAATGTATAAAATAGTTAGATAAAAAGTCATTTATTGCTGAACTTTCTTTTTTAAACTGTAGGAGCAACAGCTGCAGCCCGGAAGGAGGTGATTAGAAACAAGATTCGAGCAATAGGCAAAATGGCCAGAGTGTTCTCGGTTCTCAGGTAAGATCATTTTTTCTCTATTTCTTTATGAATTTTATGTCAGTTAATTGTTGTTATGTCACAAAATAAATATTTTAAAACTTTAATATGGTCATTTAGATATTTTACTTAGAAAATATTTGCTTTTTTTCCCTTATTTTTCTTTTAAATGGAATATTCTGTTGTTCCGTTTTAGTCAAATTAAAATCTACTAAATTATTTCTGTAAAGAAAGCCTTTATAAATGGATTACATCTCATGTTTTCTCTCTATTTGCTATATTAAAACATTTATTTCCATGAAGCAGGAAGGCTATTATCTTTTTATTTTTCATTCTGGTTTTATGATAAAAGATGACTTTATCAGGTATATTTGACTAGATTTCTAAGAAATGAACATCAGCCATAAAGCTTGTTTATGCAGCTCTATATTATTCTAATAAATCATTGAAAGAAAAAAAAGACAGTTACCTAATGTTTCAATTCACATGCAATAGCTGTTTTTTTAAATAGACCGTGAATCATGCTATTACTATTAAGAATGTATTTAGAAAACAAATATTTTCTTGAAGTAGTTAGCTGTAGTTACATGTTTCTATACATACTTAAATTCAATGCTCTCTTCCTAGATAATGCAAAGTAACTATAGTTCCCATCAAATATTTACTTTAAAATGTGATATAATATGTTTATATAAGAGACTTATACAATCAATTCACAATTGCACATGATCAATAAGGGTAAATAGGAAAACCTTGAAAAATATTACATCTGCATATTGCATAATTCCATAATCTGATTTTTATCTAATTTTACCTCAGCTCTCTAAACTCAGAGTAACAATACAGGCCCTTTCGATTTCTCCTCTTGCTATTTCTGTCCTACTAAGAGTAACTATATGACTTGCAGAAAGCAGGAAGCAGAAAAGTATCATCATCCTTTCTCAAAGACACCAAATCAAAGTTAGGAATAGCTCTGTGGTAGCCAGAGCAGTCACAAAAAAGTCATTGTAAGGCTAAAAATAGAGCATCATTGCTCCCTTCAGCTTAATGAATGAGGCTGCCTTTCCTCTACATTCCTAACTGAACTTTTAGGATACATTCAACAAATAAATATAATAAAACAAAACATTGATCACGTACAATGAAAAAAAGTAAAGCAATAAAGGAGTATAGCAAATGGGAGATAAGGGACTTATTTTAGTATATGGTCAACAAAGAACTTTCTGAGTAATGGCACCTTAACAAGGGTGACGACTTTCATGAAGATATGGACTAAGAATGTTAAAGGCAATGGGAATAGCAAGCACAAAGACCGTTAGGATAGAAACAAGCCTCGAAATTTTGAGGACCAGCAAGAACGCCTGTGTGGCTAGAAAATGTCCCATGGGACCAAGGACTATATGGAGTTTATGAACGCAACTCTGTCTCAGCAAAAACATTGCTTATTTATTGTGCCTCAGATTTACCGATAAATGTTCATCTCTTTTTCTATCTGAAGTCTCTACTAGAGGAAGTAAAAGCAACTCCAGAAATTCCATGTGAAAGGACATTTAGGGAAAAAAGAAAATTCTTTCTTAATACAAAATAATCCTCTCCATTTATGGAGTTTCAAACCACATGAAGGTGGTAGAAACTGGCAGAATCATAGAATGGGTAGGTCTTAAAATTGGAAAGTCCCTCCGGTCACCTGCCTGTTGGTACCTAAAATATAGATGAGATGAGAAATAGGTCAGTTGACCCTATGATGATCTGTGCCTTGGCTGAGATTACATATTAGCAAAAAAATAAAAATAAAAAAGAGAGAGAGAAAATTTTACTACCATTGAAAAAAGTGTCTATATAATATGAAAGTATGATCAAAATTATATATTCTATGTGTTTGGTATGCATTTTCAAAACCTATGAGAGTACTCATGGATGCTAACAAAAAATATATATTTACTTTTCTATAATAAAAGCATCTATAACAAATTTGCAAAACATAGGAAAATCCTATGCAGAGAAAAGTTATGCTTAATAAGTAATGATTGAGCGTTTAATGTGTGCCATATACTGAGTTAGACAGTCTAGCTACCAAATTGATAAAACAGATACATAAACCAAGAAGTTAACATGAGACAATGAAATATGTGCTACACCTAGCTGGTTCTCTGCTGTGGAAGAGGATAGGAAATAGGGGGAAAGCCCATATTTTCTTCCAAATAAGATGTTTATGAAGAAGTTGACATCGGAAGAGTGCTATGAGGGATAGGCAGGACACCAATATGTGGAGAATGGTGGTGAAGACATTTCTGGAGGTTAAGAACTCATCGGGAACACAGTCACACAGGCAATATCAGCAACAGTGTTTTATGGGGTGTTTGCTAAATGCCGTACCACCATGTTATACACATTTTGAAGTAATCTACCCAGCTAACTTGTAAAGTCAGGGCGACCTCATTTTCCAATGAAGAATTTGAAACAGAAAAAAGAAGCAACTTGTCCAAGATCACCCAGCTGATAAGCAGCATTAATGAGTCTTATTTAAAAGTGAACCATGCAGTCAATGAAGTCTTAAGTATTTAAAAGGAATGAATGGTAAAATGCATCCATGAGACTGAGGAACCCAGTGAAAAAAATGAGACTGAAAATATATTTAAGTACAGATCTTTGAAGACCTAGAATACCACAGTAAGATGTTTGTTTTTCTGTAGGCAGTGAAGTGTCGTGAAATGATTTTGATGGGATTAGAGGTATGTGCAGGCCATGTTTGGATATGTATGTTCAGTGTTCAATGGCAGTATAAAAATAGTAAGATGGCTTACTGATGACAGGAAGAGCATTTAGAAAGTTATTGAAATAATCCAGCAAAAGATGTTGAACTGGGTTTTTGGAGAAAAGATGCAAAAGAAGGGACAAATATGAGGAAGTTGCAAAGCTAGAATTTAAAAAATAGAATAAATAAAGATGATTGGTCGTGTACATATTTCAGATGTAATCTACAGGTAGAGCAGGAATAGCTGCCAAACACATTCCCTTACATTTTGGTCATTAACAACCTTATAAGAAAATCAGAAAATTGTCTTTTAGCAGCCCCTGCAGATAGAGTACAGGTGTGTTACCTAGGATCTACTAATCAGATGAAGGCACTAAGACTTCTGTTGCAAAATATATGCAACATCAGTGGTGACATTACACTGGAGTATACCCACTGGTGCTCTCCTGGCTACAGAGCATCCAAAAATCTGCTGCTTTATATCTGTGAGCTTGCTGATATCCTTTAACACACTCTTTACTTAAATCAACTTTGCTTAAACCAACTTTAACCAACCCTGGTTAAAGCTAACCAAGGTTAGTTCTGTTGTTCTCCAAGAACTCTAATTTCTTTAGGGTTAAGGAGAGAGAGAGGAAATATTTCAAGAATATTTTCACAATGGTTCTAACCCTTGTAATTGATAGAATGGTACTGCTGCTATCTAAGAAAGAGGAAGTATTTATCCATTTAAATATCTAACAGATATTTATTGGGAGGAATATGATGAGTTGGATGTTGCCTGTTTCCTCTCTGGAGTGTTTGTGGAACATTAATATAGGAGATAACTAGAAATTCTGCCCTGGAGCTTCAGACAGAAGTAAAGGCTAGAAATGTACATATAAGAATGAACAACAGAGACAAGAGTGAAGCACAGAATTGGATGATGTAGAAAAAAAAAGACAAAAGAATCTCAAGAATAATGCTTTCCTATAGAGACATAAACATGCTATGTATGAAACTTTAACTTTTCTAGAAGCCACAATAAAAGAAGAAGAAACAGGTAAAATTAGTAATAATAATATATTCTATTTAATACAGATATTCAGAGTGTTATAATTTCAACATATAGTCAATATAAAACATAATGAAGATGTATCTTACTTTATCATTTTCACATGAAATCTGTTCTGTATTTTAAACTTACAGCACATCTCACTTTAGACTGGCCACGTTTCAAGTGCAGTAACAGCCCCATATGTCTGATGGCTACGATATTGAAAAGAGCAGGTCTTGAGGCAGAGAAAACAGATTGGGTAGGGGACTGAGAAGGATTATCCTGAGAAGGAAGACAAAATCCAGGGAATACAGTGTCACAAAACTGGAGGCAAAGAGTCTTTCAAGAAAGAGTGCAAGGGAGTTCCAGTCAGGTGGTGTTAAAGTAGGCAGGCAGACCTCAACTCTGTGCCAGAAACAACAGAGAAAGGGCCAAAAGCTGTCCAATGGTACTGCTTTAGGGGTCAGCAGACAAGGAGAGTACTGTGCAATAATCAGAAAGGCAAGGGACAGAGAAACGATGAACCTGAAACAACATACATGAGTTACTAAACCCTTACAGTGGCCAGGAAGGGCTCCCATACCCCACCTTCAAGACATTAAGCCAGGTTAAAATCCTTGGCTCACTTCAGCAGACTGAGAGGGGAACAGACATTTTCTCCTTATTAGCTGTTACAAGGGAAAAGGAAGGGTGAGTTTGAGGACTTCTTTTCAGTGAATTCAGCCAGCAGAGCCCTCTGAATCTTGGCTCTGGCTAGAACAGGAACATGGAAGAGTGATGTTGAAACATCCCTGTGGAAAGGTTCACAGACCAGCACCACCTGCTGGCCAACCAGGAGATTGCAATGAGAAAAACTGCTTTTAGATCTCTCTTTAGTCCCACTCCTGGGAGAAAATCCATGGCGCCCAATTTTGATAACTTAAGCTGGGCAATTTTAAGGACTTAGAAAAAGTTGAGCCAAAAACTCAAGAAGAGTTGTGAAATAAAAAACCCACTCAGCAAGCGAGAGAAATTGACCATTAGAGTAAATTCACCAACATATTCAGATGCCTAAACATCAGCAAAAAAATTACAAGTCATACCAGAAAACAGGGAGAAATGACCCAGCCAAAGTAATAAACCAAATATCCTCATAAGGTACTTGGTTTAAGACAACTAATCAATGATAATCACACAAATCTCCCAAATTAAAAAAAAAAAAAAGAATGGTAGAAAAATACAACTAAAGAACTAAAGGCTAGGTTGCAGATGTGGCTCAAATGATTTAGCACCTGCTTCCCACAGGGGAGGTTCTGGTTCCATTCCTGGTATCTCCTTAAAACAAAAAAAGTAAAGAATAAGCAAACAAATGAAAAAAAAAAAAAAAAAACAACTTAGGAGAGCTGATGTGGTTCAGTGGATGAGTGCTGGCTTCACACATACAAGGTCCTGGGTTCAATCCCTGTCCCCGATACCTCCAAAAAAGAGAGAAAAATAAAGAATATTAAGAAGACACTGGGAGAGCATAAAGAACAATTTGAAAGCCTGCAAAGTGAGAGTAAAGGACATGATGAATGAGATTAAAAATATATTAGAAGTACACAACAGCAGATTTCAGTTCCTTGAAGACTAAATTAGTGATTTTGAGGACAGAACATTCAAACTAGAAAAGATAGGATAACAGAGAAAATAATGGAAAAAAATGGAACAGGGCCTCAGGGAATTCAAAGACAGCACAAAATGCACAAACATACACATTATTGGTGTCCTAAAGGAGAAGAAATGGAAAAGGGGTAGTATATGGTACACATTAAATGCTCAATCATAGCTTATTAAGCTTAACTTTTCTCTGAATAGAATTCTCCTATATTTTGCAAATTTGCTACAGATGCTTTTATTATAGAAAGGATATTTGAGGAAATAATGACCAAAAACTTCCCAACCTATATGAAAGACATAAATATCACTATCTAAGAGGACAATGCACCCCAAACAAAAGAAATCTGAATTAATCTAACCTGAGGCACATACTCTTCTAATGACAAATAACAAAGATAAAGAGAAGGTTCTGAAAGCAGCAAGAGGAAAGCAGAGTATCACATACAAGGGAACCTCATAAAGATTTAAAATACCGACTTCTCATCAGAAATCGTGGAGGCAAGAAGAAAGTGATATGATGTATTTAAGGTCCAGAAAAAGAAAAACTGCCAGCCAAGAATTCTGTATCTGGCTAAACTGTCATTAAAAGAGGAGGGTGAGTTTAAAGTTTTCAAAGACAAATAAAAACTGGGAGAATAGGTTAACAAAAGACCAGAATTACAACAGATACTAAAGGGAGTACTGCAACCTGAAGAAAAAACAAGGGTGAGAGACTTGAAAACGAGTTTGGAAATGAATACCATTAGGAATGGCAAATAAAGGATAAAGAGACAGTAGTAAGATATGACCACAGAAAGTCCAAGGACCAAATAGACTAAGTAAGTAATGCCTTTCAGTAATAACATTGAATGTTAATTACCCAAACTCTCCAATCAAAAGACATAGACTGATAGAATGGATTTTAAAAATGTGAGCTATCTATATGCTTTCTGTAGGAACCTCACCTCAGATGTAAGGTCACAGCCAGGTTAAAAGGGAAAGGTTGGGAAAAATATTTCATACAAATAATATCCAAAAAAGAGATGGAGTAATGATACTAATATCAGACCAAATAGATTTTAAATGCAAAACTGATATTGGGGATTATTGGGGATGAAGAAGGTCATTATATATTAATAAAAGGGGCAATGCACCAAAAAGAAATAACTATAATAATACTATACTATATTATAACTGTTTATACACCTAAGCTGGATGGCCCAAGATGCACAGGGCATGCTGGCAAAACTGAAGGCAGAAATAGATGTCTCTACAATAATAGCTGGAGACTTTAATATACCACTCCCAGTACCTGATAGAATATCTGGATAGACGATAAAGAAAGAAACAGAGAGCTTAAATAATATGATAAATGAATTAAGCCAACAGACATTTATAGAGCATTACAACTCAAAACAGCAGGATATACATTCTTTTCAAGTGCTTATGGATCCTTCTCCAGGATAGACCATATGCTCAGTCACAGACAGATCTCGATAAATGTAAAAATACTGAAATTATACAAAACACTTTTTTCTGATCATAATGAAATGAAACTGGCAAAGAATAATAGATAGAAAAAAGGAAAATTCATAAATATATGGAGATTAAACAACGCTCTTAAATAATCAGGGGTCAAAGAAGAAATTGCAAGAGAATTCAGTCAGTGTCTTGAAATGAAGTGTCTTGAAACGAATAAAATGACAACACAGCATGTCAAAATTTATGGGACACCAAAAAGGCAGTGCTGAGAAAGAAGTTTATAACCCTCAGTGCTTACATTAAAAAAGAAAAGAGCGAAAATTGAAGATGTAACTGCACACCAGGAGGAACTATAGAAAGAATAGCAAAATAATCCCAAACCAAGCTAAGGGAAGATCAGAGCAGAAATAAATGAAATCAAGAACAATAAAACCATAGTTATCAACAAAATTAAAAGTTGGTCTTTGAGAAATCAATAAAATTGACAAGCCCTTAGCTAGAGTAACAAAAAAAGAGAGAAGCAAATAACATCAGAAATGAGAAGGGGGATATTGCCACTGACCCCTCCAAAATAAGAAAGTTCATAAGAAGATCTTATGAACAACTGTATGCCAAAAACCTAGACAATGTAGATGAGATGGGCAAATTCCTAGAAACACACAAACAACCTACACTGACCCTAGAAGAAATAGAAAACCTCAAAAAACCAATCACAAGTAAAGAGATTGGAACAGTCATCAAAAACCTCCCAAAGATGAAAGACCCTGAACCAGATGACTTCACAGGTGAATTCCACCAATCATTCAAAGACTATCTAATACCAGTCTTGCTCAAGCTCTTTCAAAAAATTGAACAGGAAAGAACACCATCAAACTCACTCTATGAAGCCAACCTCACCCTAATGCCAAAAACAGATAAAGATATTATGAAAAAGAAAATTATAGTGCAATATCTGTAATGAATATAGATGCAAAGATCCTCAATGAAATGCTTGCAAACTGACCCAAAAGCACATTAAAGGAATTATACACTCTGTCAAGTGGGTTTTATCCCAGGTATTCAAGGATGGTTCAGCACAAGAAAATCAATTAGTATAATATACCACACTATAAATTAAAGAAGAGAAATCATATGATCGTCTCTGTTGATGCAGAAAAGGCATTTGACAAAATACAGCATCCTTTCTTGATAAAAGCACTCCAAAGGATTGGAATAAAATGAAGACTTCTCTATATGGTAAAGTGCATATATGAAAAACTTGCAGTTAGCTTGTACTCAATGGTGAAGGACTTTCCCACTGAGATCAAGAATGAGACAAGGATGTCCACTGTCAACCTTATTGTTCAATATTGTGCTAGAAGTTCTAACTAGTGCAGTTAGGCTGGATAAAGAACTCAAAGGCACCCAAATAAGAAAGAACTTTCACTATTCACTGATGATAAGATCCTATATCTAGGAAATCCTGAAAAACCCACAGTAAAGCTACTAGAACTAATAAATGAGTTCAGCAAAGTGGTGGAATACAAGATTAATATGCAAAAATCAAGACCATTTCTTCTACTGATGATCATACTGAGAAGAAAATTTTTTAAATTCCATTTATAATAATGACTAAATGAATCAAATATTTAGGAATAAACTTAACCAAGGACATAAAGGACCTGTGTTCAGAAAACTATAAAACATTGCTAAAAGAAACTGAAGAAGACTTAATTAAATGGAAAGACATTCTGTGTTCATGGGCTGAAAGGCTAATTATTATTAAGATGACAATTCTACATAAACTGATTTACAGATTCAATGCAATCCAATAAAAATCCTAAAAGCCTTTTTGCAGAAATGGAAAAGCCAATAATTAAATTTACTTGGAAGAGTAAGGGGCCCCAAATAGCCAAACATGTCTTTAAAAAGAACAACAAAATTGGAGGACTCTCACTTCCTGACTTTTAAAAGCATATTACTTAGCTACAGTTATTAAAAAGCAAGCAAACAAATGAAAAAAAAAATGCATGATACTGGCATAAAGACAGATTGGCTAATTGAACTGAATTGAAAACTCAGAAATAGACCTTCATATCTACAGTCAAGTGAATTTTTGACAAGGTGGTCAAGTCCTCCCAGCTTGCCATAACAGTCTATTCAACAAATGGTGCTGGGAGAACTGTATATCCATATCCATATTGTGAAGAAAGAAAAAAAGCCCCTATCTCCTGCTTTATACAAAAATTAACTCAAAATGGATCAATAACCTAAATATAAAAGCAAAAACCATAATACTTGTAAAAAAAAAAAAAAAAAGACAGAAAACGTCTTCAAGGTCTTTCAGTAGGTGGTAGTATCTTAAACCTTATTCCCAAAGCATAATCAATGAAAGAATATATAGATAAATGGAGCCTCCTCAGAATTAAATACTTTTGCACTTCAAAAGACTTTGTGAAAATGCAGCCGTCTCAAAAGGAGAAAATATTTGGAAATCACATGTCCAATGAAGGTTAAATATCCATGATATATAAAGATATAATACAATGCAACAATAAAAAGACAAATTACCCAATTTAAAAATGGGCAAAAGATTTGAATAGACAATTGTCCAAAACTAAACATAATTGGCAAGAAAACACATGAAAAATATTCTACATCACTAGCAGTTAGGGAAATGCTTATCAAAACTAAAATGAGATATCATTTCACACCTATTAGCATGGCTACTATTAAAAAGTCAGGAAACTACAAGTGTTAGAGAGGATGTGGAAGAATGTGATAGGAATGCTTATTCACTGTTGGTGGGAATGTAGAATGGTATAGCCACTGTGGAGGACTGTTTGGCAGTTCCTAAGGAATTAGACTATAGTTTGTTATTTGACCTGGCAAAACCACTACTTGGTAGATACCCTGAAGAACTAAGAGCAGTGACACGAGCAGATATCTGCACACCAGTGTTCATAGTGGCATTATTCATGTTTGCCAAAAGTTGGACACAAGCCAGGTGTGCATCAACCAATGAGTGGATACACAACTTGTGTATACACATGATGGAATATTATGCATCTTTAAGAAGAAGTAAGTCATGAAACGGATAACAACATGGATGAACCTGGAGGACATTATGTTGAGTGAAGCAAGCCTGACAGAAAAGGACAAATACCGTGTGATTGTGCTATTATGAAGTAAATATATTATGTAAACTTGCAGAGTTAATAATTAGAATATAAGCTGCCAGAAAATAGAATGAGATCAGTGAATGGAAAGCTGAGGGTTAATCTGTGCAGAATTGGTGAAAATGTTGTTTTTAACTCTTCTGAAATGAATAGAAATTGTGAAAGCACATCATAGTGTTTGTAGCTAGCAGAGTAATTATATGGGTACAATATTAGTTGTTAGGGAAAGTATAAGGACGTGTACATTACTAAAATAAAGCTAAAAAATATTACATGGGACTATATAATGTAGTGAAACCTTATGTAAAATACAAATGGGACAATATTGCACACATGACTGTTTTTACAAAATATAAATACAAATAAACCAGAGTGATAGAAACAGAATAGTAGCCATGTATGGCTGGAGAAGCATAGGGAGAATGAGAAGTATCGGGTTTTGTTTTTTTGTCTCACTTTTTTATTATTATTGGAAAAATGAAAATGCTTTAGTAATGATTTAAGTGATGAATACACAAATACATGATTATACCAAATACCATTGATTGTACACTCATAATAGATTTATGTTTTATGAATATGTATCAATAAAATTTCTTCAAAAAGTGCTAATATTGTAAAGATGTTAGTTTGAACAAGAATCTGCAGAGGTTGTCGGAATTGTTAAATGAGGAAGCTTCAGAAACCTTTGAGGGCATGATTTTGAGGGTGTGAGGGAGAAGTGGATGTAAGAATAAAGTGGGGTAAGAAATATGTTTTAGTGAGAATCAGAAAGTGGTAAGGGGAAATGAAGGAAAATGACCATTTTCTGTGCTCAGCTGTATGCTAGGCCTTTTGCATATAATATATCATTTACTCTTCTTAGGACATTATAATTAAAAATGTGGTTTACAGATGAGGAAACCAAAGCTCAGGGAAGCTAAGCATTGTCCCCTATGTCATATGGCTAGGATTTTAGTGGAGGTGAATTGAGTCAGGACAGTAGTGTTGTGAGAAGTATAAGAAAATAGAAAATTTTTGAGGGTGTCCCTCATGCTGATGGAGTGGATATGGAATAAGAATGGGAATAAAAAGAGTTAAGGGTGATTCTTTAAGATTAAGCAATGAAAAGATCAAATTACTAGTTTCTGAGTTGAAGAAAGATGGTGGAAGTAGCAAGTTTGAGATAGCGGAGTTCCGGAATTCTGTGTAAGTCATGTTAGACATCCTCATGAAAATGTGGAGTAGGTAGTTGTACATATTATAATCATAAGTATATGAAATTATGCACTGTAAGCATTTTTTTTTGGTTATTTAGGATTAGTGTCAGCTCTGTGGAAAGTATGAGGTTATTCTATTTCATGGTTACTTAATCATGATTTATTAATAAGACAAAATGATTACTCTAATAGTGTCAGAGTGATTAATAAATGTAATTGAAATAATGTTATAATACCTAAAACTGATTGCAGAGCAATTGTCATAGTGAGTAATGAAATAATTTTTTATTAACTGGTCAGTGAGGAGAAAGACTGAAAAAGAAAAGTTGGAAAAATTTGCCAGTTGTTTTCTTAGCTGGTTACCATTATTTTCCATGTTTTTTATGTGTTACCAGAATTCCTTAACAATCTCGACTGTAATGCCTGGTTCCCTACTTCATAAATTGAATTATTTAAATCTCCCATGTAACGTCTAGTTTTACCCCCAAGTCAAATTGGTTCCACTTACATTTGCTGAGCCTTGGCTGAAAGACTTACACATTAACACTCTCTGTGGCTCACTTTTAACATATTTATTGGTGTCATGGAGAAAGCACAGCAATCTCTGAATTATGGTGTCTGATTTCAAAATCAGAATTATTTTCTGTATCTTCAAAACTCAGAAGAGACCATACCGCCACAATTGTTTAACTGTAAACTCTGTCAGAGCAGTCCATACTATTATAGTATTAGTTCTCTGTGAATACATAAAAAATATATAGTACATTTTCAGTTAAGAGAGAGAAAGAAAGAGATCCAGATAGCCAAGATAGTGGTAAGCATGGGTTCTCACAGGCATTTTTTTCTTTCAAGTCATTTCTTTTTTACAAAAGAAAATAAAAAGCTCATGTTACTTCCTTGTGTCTTTCCAGAGAAGAGAGTGAGAGTGTGCTGACCCTGAAAGGCTTGACTCCAACGGGCATGCTCCCCAGTGGAGTACTTTCTGGAGGGAAGCAAACCCTGCAAAGCGGTAAGCAGGCCCACGGGCAGGGCTTTTTGCCGGCACACCCCGGTCAGTTGTGTTACTAGAACCCTGGTTTATTCATTCATTTAGCTCAGTCTTGGTCTTCAGTGCGTCCCACCTGGAAGAAGGGCTGATACCCCACATCAGTTTGACCAACCTAATCACTTCCTCACTCTATTCCCCACCACACCTCTCCTCTCCCTATTTATGTATTAATGAACATATTCAGGCTGAGCTAAAGAAACTTGTTTAGGTCTCCTACGCATGCAATAGCTTGACCTCTTTGAGCTGACCACTTGCTAAAAACAACTTTTTAATGACACTTATTTTAAATTTTATGGTGATCTATTTAATTGATGAGACACGCACATGCAAATATACACCCTGAAGTCTAGATTTTAGTGCAGAATGGAAGAAAAATATAAAAAGGAGGATATCAATATCTACTTGAATAGAAATTGGAAGTCATGTGTCTTTTCTCTGATTTATCAATCCAAAATATGAATAGAACCACATTTTAAAAAAGAATAATAGCATTTCATTTAACATATAGACTTTTGTATTAAGAGGTGTAGCTTTCTACACCAATGCTGTTCAATAGAACTTTTTATACGGATAGAAATTTCCGTATCTGTGTTGCAGGCATTGGGAGCAGAGTCTCCTTTTAACAATATTTTATGGAAATTTTTCTATTTGATCATAACAGAAAAAAATTTAAACAAAAATGCTCTAACATTTTCAAAGCAAACTCAGCCTCTTGCTTATTTTCCTATATCTTTTCCTAAATCTTATTTATTTTATTTTTTTTGTTTTTTCTTTTCTATCCCTGTCCCTCGGTCTAGAAGACTCAGATATTCTTATTGTCGCATTACTTAGACACACCCTCTTCTACATAAAGAGGGATCTTCAACTTCATGAATCTAGTACTGCTAAGTGATTACCACTTGGCAGCATCACTGTAATTTTCTTTATATTCATATGAATTTATCCCAACATCAATGTCTTTTGAGTTTCCATAAGATGGCAGAAAATTTTAAAATCAATATAAGGAAATACATGGTTTTATTGAAGTAAATTCTCCCCTAACTTATACATGAAAATTATTTCAATAACTCTAAAAACACAAAACTTTTCCTAGCAAAGTAAACTTCCTCACTAAATCATTAACATAAGTGGATCACTTCTATACACAAAATGGATACCTACCTAATTAGCTGAAATCTCCATAATTTTTGATAAGCACATTTTAAGATATAGGCAGTGTATTATCAAAAACTATGGGCCACATTTGCTTTAGAAGGATACATTTAATAGTGAGCAGTGCATATTCTAATATATCAGTGCTGGTGTAGTTCCAGATTTTTTTTGCTTTACTTTTAAACTTAAGTTACTTAGAGTTATAATTCTTTGTTTCATTTCCAGACTTTCACCTGTGTTTTTAATTTAGGTTATTCAGTTTCTTTTTCACATTATTTTAAATCCATTGGTTTACATTATTTTATGTTAAACTCACACACTCAAACACATGTAAAAGATATATGTATTAGAGCTTTGTGAAACTGGAGAATTTGAAAACTTAATAGAGTATGTATTTTAAAGGACACATATTACCACAACTTCAAAATTCTTTTTCTGATACCTTGCGGTTTCTCAAAAAGGGGAAACTACTGAAAGCTTTGTTATTTAGCTCTTCTGCATGGAGGTCACCATTCTAATTTCTACCATAAAATATCCTGAATGCACTGTAAGTAAATTACAGGCACATTTGGCATTGCTCTGGCTTTAAAATCTTAACTTGATAGAAAAATGCAAATTAAAGTCAAGGAGTAGAATTTTAATATTAAACATACTGGAGTTAACAGAAAAGTTTTGCATTTTAGCATTTAATTAGGGAAACAGCAACTAATCTTAATAATATAGAAAGATTCATGTCACCTGCATAGTGGGAGTGTAGACCCTAAACTTATAAAAATTGCTGAAAGCAATGGGCTTCTAAAGTTCTGCCTCTGAAATATGCCAGTTTTCAGTATTTTGGCTCCCTATTCTTTAAAATGCTGAAGGAATTATCACGGCTAACTGGCACATTACCACTTGATTTGTAACATTTCAAGAATTTCTTTTCATAAATGCTATTCCTATAAAGAAAAGAAAACTGATTTTAAATTCAGATGCCTGGCAAAAAATAGTCCAGGATATATTATCTTTTTCCTTTACCCTTTCTCCCCCAGCTCCCACTCCCAATCTAATCATGCTAAGTCTTTGTCTTTAAAGAGAGTCACATGCATTATCCGTTCAGACACATTGATTTTATTCTTTCTGTAAATTTGCACCCTTCTGCTTTTCCATTGCATTATGAAATAGTGTTATTTATTATTAAATAATGTGAATTATCCCTTTTACATTATGGTACTGCTTCAGTTTTCACCATTTTGCTTAGAATTATTCAGCTGTAAATCACCAAGCATAGCAGTGGTAGTAGTGGTTTTATAATACTCAGAATGAGTTAAATGCACATTTTAGATTTACCTGGGCCTTAATCACTTCAGTCCAAGTTAAATAAAGCGCTTTTCAAAAGGGTTAATCTTTTTGTCATAATTTATATAGTGAACAGAAACCAAAGCCATTCACTCAGATAGACATACTCAACTTGTAAGTTAAACTTCTTTTTGTTGTTTTCCTTTCTTTTTAGCATTTCTGTTTTGTTATCTGTGCCAGAATCCAGCACTTACAGGAACATTAATTTTCTTAGCTCCTTTGATCGTCACTGATTTGTTCTTAGAATTAAAAATCCTCTGCTCATTTTTCTCATTCATTTTGCACCCCCTTTCTTCTCTTCAGCTACTGTTGAGGCTATTGAGGCTGATGAAGGTAAATTGGTCAGTCCCCTTTCTGTTGTACCTGCAACAGATAAGGGCTCTGCTGGGTGTATTCATTTTTTTTCTTTCTTTCTTTCTTTCTTTTTTTTTTTTTGCTGTAGCTTGTACAGAGTGTGTGGGCGTTGGGCTAACAGTGTGGCTCAGTATTAACCAAAATGTTCTTGCTTTAAAGGGGAAAATGTTCTTTTATGGTTTGTTTGTTTGTTTTTTTTCCCTTAAAGCTATGTTTGACTTTGTGTATAATGAACCTAGCATAATCACAGAAAACAAAAGGATTATATATCTTGAATGATGTGGGGTGGGAGTTATGGCAGCTGTTTTGACAAATAATGCACAAAACAATATTCTTTGAGCTGAACCATGTCCCTCCCTAAAATCACTGTCAGTAAGCTCTGAGTAAGAGAGAATAAAAATAGCTTTATTTATTCTAGTCTTTAGAAGTTTCTAGCAAAGAAGTTCATTTGAATAGTGCTTTGTTGTAGTTTACCATTAATTTATGTCTCTAAAGAATATTCCAAAACGAGACAGCTTGTGATAAACAATTCTGCCAGTCTTACCAAATTTTAACTTACTGTTATTTGTAGAACTATTAGAGCCAGCAAAATATTATGCAGAGTTTGAAAATATCTAGTGACTATTGAAGTGGCCAGTAACAAGAATAGCAAACATTAAGTAAGCAGTCAATTGATTAATGCTTATTGAGTGCCTGCTTTGTGCCAGGCATTGTGCTAAATAGTAAGGGAAAATCAAGAAGTATACTTCACTGACTGTCCTAGTACTGTTCAAGGACAATAGAGTTGACCTTTTAGTGATTCCTTTTTTAATTGAGGGTTTTTAAAATATATGGCTATGAGAGAGAATTGTATACCGAAATAGTTTTTAATATTATACATACCATATCCTCTGGAAATTTTAAGAAGAATAATTTGAAGTTCCCCTTTAAAACAAAATTCTTCAGTTGTATTTTGTTCTTGCAAGATAACTTTTTATTTTTCCCAAAATTGTGTACATATGGTCCCTTGGTAAGATATAAAAAGTTCCACCTTAGACTCTTCCAATTCGTCAATGATTTGGATATGGTAGGGGAAATGACAGCACTGTAAGAGAAAATACAACTGCTTCCTAAATAGCAGTAAGTAAACTGCTATTTATGCGGGAATTCTTTATTCCTCTTGGCAAGTTCTAATCTGCAGTGTGCATTCTTGTTGATAGTTTGGCTGTTTTCTGTGGTTTCTGTGACTCTGTGTTGTGTTAAGTATACTACCAATGTAAATTGCTAATACTCATTGTCTGACCAGCAACTACAGCAGAGCACATTCTTCCATATCAGGGTAGACAAAAAATGATTGGAAATGGAGCCCCATTCTGGAAACATCCATTGTTCTAGCTAGAATTTTAATGTTTATGCCCCAATCTTATTGACTTTTAAAGCCTAGAGATTCCACTTTTGCCATTTAAATTGATATAAACGTCTTCCTAAATTATGATTTTTAAAAACTGTATATTTATTAATTTTGATGAAATGATAGCACAGTAGTTTATAAAAAGAGTAGAATTCCACTTCATGCCTTTATTTTGTCCCTCAAAATAATTGATTTAGTTTTCAGGGTGGGTGCTCATTAGACAACTCTATTACTTTGCAATTTATTACTAAGTTAGAGAAGAATTAAGAAGCTTTGCTTTGGGCCTTGGTCTTTTCCCATTTCGCTATCTTCTTCCTCTCACAATTGACTAATCACCATTATGCTCACTTTTAAAATGCAGAGGGGGAATAAACTATTTCTCATAGTTGAATGAGTTTTGAAACAACTGTGTGTATCTCTTAAGGATCTCATCCATACTAATGAAAGGCACTACACGTTTGTGTAGGAGTGGCTGGCAGAGGTTCAGCTTGGAACTGCTTTCCTTTTTTCCCAGATAAGGTGGGGAGGCTAAAGGTACCCTGAAAATGTCCCTCATCAGCCATGGAGATGCAGCCCAATTCAGCATTGGTGATTGGCCTTTAAATACCTGACTTGCACTTCACAAGGAGTAAAGCAAACTGATGTCATTGGTTCCCTGTTTATGTATTTTATTTTTAGCTCACTAGTTGATGCGCCCACTGAAGAAACCATTAAGTTTCTTATACAAATGCTATCTCTACAACACACCAAGGGTTACTGAAAAAAAAATCAAATATGGCTATTCTCACTTTGAAAATTCCATGTTTTGATTCCAATGTAATTTGTTTATGCTGAAATTATGAAAGGAAATTTCTCTTGCTATTCTTTGACTATAACTTACATTAACATTGATCTCCTAAGAAATAGTTTTTCTTTGATTTAGGCAGTAATGGATACCAGATGAACATCAGTTTGACCTGTTCACTGTTGAAGGGCAGACAAACATTTTCTTGTTAGTAACTTTAATCTTGATTTTTCTGAGCTTTTCTTATCTTGTCACCCACTCCACACACTTCCAAAGTTGAGAGAGAAAACATAAGTTTATAATTTCATGTTTTTCATGCCAGCATTGAAATGTTGTTTGATGAGGAACTCTTTAGGATTCTGAGAAAGCATGGAATTGACCCTAGTTAATTCCATTATTAGCTCCCTGTTGTTTCTGCTTTATGCTTCTAACTGCTGAATAGTTAGGTATAGCAAACCCAGTAATTCCTCTGAATTTGCTATTATTCACACAACAAAATAATTTAAGTAGGGATATGTTCCAGTCTGTCTAGGGTAGGATATTTAATGCAGTGATAATGCTAACAATTTGGTAGTTGATGCTGGGTCCAGAGACCTGTCCATGGTAGCAACTTTTATCTTTACATATACACTTTGGATTGCTTTGAACTAAACTTTTAAGAGGACGAAAGAAATGGTTACTCCTTAATAACTTCAAGAGGACATTTTGGTTGGCAAGAGACATTGGCTGTTTTCAAACCTTTTGGTTATCTTCGAGTATGGTAAGGAGTCTGTTGTGTTGTGTTCAGGTCCCGTCACTTTGTTCTCTACTAAAGGATCCCCTCTCTCACACTGCGAAATATCTAACGTCACCTGATGCAACAAGCGTGTTCTTTGTTTTCCTCTGACTAACCCTGTTTTTTTTTTTAATGATTTTCTATTTAGCTATCAAAGGATTTTCACCACAACATAAGATCACTAGCTTTGAGGAGGCCAAGGGCTTAGACCGAATTAACGAGAGGATGCCACCTCGCAGAGATGCCATGCCCTCGGATGCCAACCTTAACTCCATCAACAAGGCTCTCGCCTCAGAGACTAACGGCACGGACAGCAATGGCAGTAATAGCAGCAATATTCAGTGACCACTTCCTGTTCACTTTTTTTTTTTTTTTTTGAGCTGCAGGGCATGATGGGGATTGCTGCATATCAACAGTCGGATGTTCTTGCCTCTGATGGTAGCTTATTTGCTCTGGGGGCCAGGAATTGGATTCAGTTTACACTATCATTAAAAAAAGAGGGAAAGAGAAATAAACTATATTTTGGTGAGGGAGGCTATTGTACCTCCTTTGGTTATGCCTTTTAAAAATGCTTATAGGAAAAAAATTTTAAAAGAAAGCTAAAGCTAGTATATACTGCAATGTTAGGGGAATGAACGTGTTTTCCTACTGCATTGGGACTTCTAGGTAGATTAATGAAAGGCCTTTTATTATGTTACTGGACATGAAATTTTGTCTAATTTCTTACTCTATTGTACGTTTACAGTTGCAGCACTAAAAATGGATGACATCAAACATTTTTAACAAAATGATGTACAAACTAAATAAGGACTATTTATTGATAATGTTTTGCTACTCTTGTCAGACAATGGCTATAAACTGAATTAGGCAGTCTTAAAAAAAATAGAAAAAGGAAAAAAAAAAAAGAATGTTGCAAATTTGTTAAAATGCCAAAAAGGACAGATTAATTTTGTACAGATTATGCTTACCTCAGGTTTCTTTAGTGTGCTTGAATGCCCTTCTTTCCATATAACAGTTATCTTATTAATTTGGCAATGATTATCTTTTCTTTAAGTTTAAAAAAAACTGGAATAATTACATCTATCTTTTTTTTGCTATTCATATTTAGGGGTTTTTGTTGATAAATCAAGTCTTGGTTGTGGCTTGCTGAATTAAATATTTATGAGTGGTGCATTTTTAAGTATAGTGAACAAGACACCATATTAAGTACAGTGATAAAGCATCTACATTCTGTAAAAAAAAAAAATCTGCCTATGCATGTTTTTTAAGAAAAAAAATGGCTGTATCGGCCTGTATGGGACTGTAATGCGCTTAGTGGTCTGACATATACTGGAAATGTATGTATACTGGCGTACTTTATATTCTCTAAAATGCTTAATGCCTTTGAAATTTTGTAATCAACAAAAGCTTTGAAAAAATCTAAAGGGGAGAGTATTCTTAAAAGTTTTTAACATAAGCTTGTCAGTGCACATATAGACGGTTAGCATGTTTAGCAAACCTTGTGAAATTTAAATAAGTTTGTAGTTACATGTGAAACTCTAAATGCATGGTAACTGTTAATGTCATAATGGTTTAGTTATTTTGTTCTGTTCTGTCATGTGCCACAAAATATGTACTTTTTTCACTTTTTCCCTTTGTATATCAGTTACGGGTTACAACTGGTTCATTCTGAAAACAAGAACAACAATCCATTCATATTTTTTAACAATTGTATAAGTGCCCAAGTAATTCACTACAGCCTAAAGCCTTGCCTTTGTAATTTGACTTCTGAGATGTTGGCAATCAAAGCATGCACTTGTAACAATGAAAAAGAAAAAGCATTTTCTATTACTACTCAATAAAATGTGCATGAACTTAAAGAACTCTCATCCTTTCACTGAGTCTGCTGAAGGGATTTATGTGCACAGCCACCATGGCGTCTTCTAGGTGCTGGGCCCACCACCATGCATCACAGATTTACTTTAAAAGGCTGCTTTCTTAGGGCCTTGTGATCTAAGGTGTGGTGCCTACTTCCGCTGTAAGAATCTTGGTGGATTTGTGTCTTAAATCAGACAAGAAAACTCTGTTTAAAAGCAAATGCCATCTTCTGGCTCCCTGAAATATGAGAGCCTATTATGAAACCAGAGCATTCCTTTTTATTGAAAAAAAAAAACAACAAACCAATTTGTTATCAGGTTGTTTCAGTTGTATTGGATGCCCTATCTGCTAAAGCAAAAAGAACTAAGCTACTAAGTGCATTTTCATCACAGAAGGGAGTTGCATTTGTATTGATATAAAATTTGTATACTGGCGCTTCAGCTAATATTGAATCACCTAAAGATTTAAGATACATTCAATTTCAGTTTGTTTCTAACATTGTTCATTTTTAGTGCACTTTTTATGTAATAAAGTTTGCCTGTTATATTAAATAATAAGAATATGGCAATTAGTGATATAGTGTAACCAAAACAAAGATGTTCTAGATATATTCTCTGACACAGATTATCCCCAGTTTATTTTAATGAATCCCAACTTTTTCCCCCATGGATATTTTTCCATCCTAAAAAAATGACATCCAAGGAAAATATTTAAATGCAACTTATTAGAATGATTTGAAAGAAACAGTAATTCTGGTACCAAGGTGTTTATTTTCTTTCTTATAACTGCAGAGAAAATATCCTGACCAAAAAAATCATCTTTTTGGATTCTTTTCTTTTACAAATTGTGCTGAGGCAACTATGGCATAGAAATAAACATTTGACATTAAAAAAGCAATTGATGTGAGTACTGCTTGGTCTTTCTGTTTGGTAATTAGGAAAGTAATACTGTATATTTTCACTTATTAATTTCATCTATAATTTGCTTAGAACTGAAGTTATTTCTCCAAAAGAGGGATAACAGTGCCAGACCATCGTTATTAGATCATCATTTGTTAGATCTTCAGTTTTGAGGAACTGTTGAATTCTTGAGTTGCTTGTGCCATTGAACTTTAGGCTATACACACATGCACACCCACACACACACTTAGCTTCCTGTCCCTCCTCCCTCCCCACCCCATCCCAGATGACTTACCTCTCATGGATCTCAAGATCAGTGCTGAATTCCCATCTAACTTTTGAAGAGATAGTTTTAACTGATCCTCTGTCAGCCCATTTTTCTTGCCTACAACATCTTCTATTAAAAAAAAAAAAGCACCCCATATTCTTTTTTTTTTTTTTTTTAAGGAGGTACCAGGGACTGAACCCAGGACCTCACATATGGGAAGCAGGTGCTCACTGAGCTACATCCACTTCCCCCTCCCTCCATTTTCTTTTTTTAATGTTATTTGTAGAAATGAAAGAACAGAAATCTGCAGAGACTAACCTTATGTTATGAAGAAACAAAGCGTGGTGGTAGGGGAGGTTCATCTATACCCATCTACAATGGTGTGACTGAGGGTAAAGTAGTAAAGCTGGAAGTACCTTGTGATCTTAACCCAGAAAGTATAATGGTGATTTCAAGCCATCAGAATGATCATAGCCTGAAACATTTCCTTCCTACCCTGACATATCCATGTGAAATAAGATTTAGTACACATCCCATTTTCCTGTCCATAAACCAGGTCCCAACCTGAAGTCAGCTCTACAGGAAGCACAGTGGGAAGGGCTTACTTAAATGTTGCGTGTTTTAACTTTACTATTTCCTGTCTCTCACTCAGTGGGTCCCTCTTGTCTTCCTCCATTTAGGAGTAGGCACCTTTCAATTTGCCCAGCCTAAGTACCTTGATTCCATCTACATTCCTTGATGAGTTAGACAAACCTGAGATCCCCTAAAATAAAAGATATTTTCTTTTCCCATATTATGTGCTCATCTGCTTAATTCATTCCATAGTGAGCTATAGTCCTCGCACTGTTCTAGGTTCTTTTATTTCCACAAGATGTCTGGTGGTCTTTGACAGCCTGTCAGTTTTCCTTATAATCTTAAATGTCACCATTCCACTGACACCATTTTCACACAGTGAGTCAATGTCTGGCTTCACACTGAGCTGCTTTTTAATGCCATTTTTACTCTGTTTCATGGATATTCCTTTCATACATATTTTCAGGTAATGTTAACCAAAAAAGTCCCTGAATAGGCTCTTTCATGATAAATTTATTTTTAAAATCTAAAAACATAGGTAGTAATGGGGAACATGAAGTAACAACAGAAATATTATACCTATTTCTGGTTGATGGTCACATTTTCAAGAGACAACATTGACAAATGCAATGCATCCAGGAGAATGGAGACCCAGCAGGGGAAGATCTCTGTTGTAAGGAAGGAGTGAAGAAACTTAAGAAGAGGTCAACAAAGAGACATGATTGCTGTAATATCGAGTTGGTTGTTCCAAAAGACCTTGCTTACATAGAAAGATACCTACTTAACATAAAGTAGAAGTTACTAATGAAGGAGGCTGTTTAATCAGAAGGTAAACTGCATGAGACTACAGTTGCTTCCCCATCACTGGTGTTTAAACCTAGGCCCATTTCATTCAGTGCAACAAGCCTCCCCTGGGCAAGGCTGCATGGAAGGAGCTGTCCTAGACATGGCAGAAGAAACTCTTCAAAGATAGAGATTGAACTAGATAATATCTAAGCTACCCTTCAACAGAAAGATTCCAAGTATTCATTCGGTCATTCAGTCTTTGAGGAACATAGAACTTTAATTTGCAAACTGTTCTCTAGCACCCCATGTCCATGGAATACTGCCATAGGCTGAAGAGCCCCTTTTATCTACTTTGCACACTGAGTTTCTCTGGAAGATACCAGCCCAGAAGACCTTTTCCTACATTTCACAAAGCTTGAGGATGAGTATTACAGAATATTATTTCAAACAAGGTTGACTTCAACTCCAGTCCTGGGGCATTCTTGCCAGGTTATATTTTCATTTCATTTTAAACCCAGGGCTGGGGATATCTAGATTTCTTCCCCATGGCTCCAAATTGTCTGCAGGATTAAGTCCACCTTCTTCAGGATGTCATAATAGTCCATTCACCGTCTGGGTCTTACAAATCTCATCTTCCCCCACTTTTCCCAACTTGACCCTGACCTTCAGCCATTCTGGACTTAATTACAAAGCTCAGAAAACACCAGGCTTTCTCCCCTCTGTATCTTTATTCATGCATCTTCTATGTGGTATGACCTCTCCTTTGCAGATGCCAAATTTTCCTTAAATGCTCAGTGAAGTGTTTCATCCTCTCTAGGAACAGCGAATCCCATGCTAACTCTAATTTCAGTACCTATTACAGAGAATGTTTAACTGTTTCTTGTCATCCTATGGCACTAGAATAAAAATTGTTGCTTATCTTCGTATTGACAGTATCTAACAGTGCCTGACTTAAATGTTTCCTGGAAAAAAAGGGAGGGGGAACTAGAAAAATTTTAAGCATGGCCTCAAGGTATGGGTTACCCCAATCCCATGGCAAACCTCTATTGAAGTACAGTTAAAACACTTAAACCCCATTCAGTGTTTCCTACTCGTCTTCCTAAGACTCTCCTGGAGCCTAGATGTCTGGAGCAGAGCCCACATTTTAATAAGCATCCAACATAATTCTTATGATCAGACACATTTGGAAAAACTCTGCCATAGTTTATTTCTATAGCAAATTCAGTTCTCTGTTTCCAATTTGACAGATGTTTCTGCATGTACAAAGATTTTGCTGCTCACCATTGCTGCTCCACAGAAATACATGAAGGAATTACTATTTATAGTTGCTTAATGAATAGGAATTTAGTAAAAAATAAGGAAATTACTTGAATTTTTAAAACAATATTCACAATCTAGCAGGTAATGGGAAAGAATCACTAGCCTTTAGACCAATCCAAGAGATTTAGGGTGGTAAGATATCTGAGCACTCTTCTGAGAAGAATCAATGAAAAAACTTGATGTGTCTCGAAGAGCCTAGATTGCTATCACACTGAAAAGCCTGCGACTTTATATTGGAAGCATTGCTGTTTTCACATTGCCCCTTGCACTGAAACAATCACACTCACCATCATTACCAGCTTGCCATAATTCGTTTAAAAAAACATCACTATATTTAACAGTTTCCCTTCAAGAATCTCAAAATGTGCCTGAAGTTTCACCATGGGCAAGTCATTCCTTTAGGTTCAAAAGCCCTTTCTCCAAAAGCCCTTTATTGAAAGATACATATTAGAGAAAGAAATCAGTTACTACTATCTAAGAATTAATTCTGACAGGGCTGGTCAAAGGCTAATAAAGTTATGTGTATTGAAGGTCACAGCTGGAGCTTGGAGGAATGACTGGAGAGAACAGGCCAGAACACTGATGCTTAGAGGAAAAAGTTGCTTCCTGACCAACTAGAAGCATTCATAGTGTAGCTCTATGTGCTAGGCACATAGCAGAGAGGAGAATATAATGTAATTCAAGACACAATATTAAATCTCTCACAATATGTAATAACAGTGAAGATAAGTCATTGTTACATGTCTATATGATCACTTCTGTGTAATGTACTTTGAGTTCTGATCTAGAGTTAGACCTGGGTTGGAACTTTCATAGCTATGCTCCTTGCTGGATGTCTATGTGAATGTGGGAAGCTTACTAAGCTTCTTTAAACTTCATGTTATACTTGGTAAAGTTAAGATAACAATAGTAAGCCATAAGGCTTTTTGTTAGAATTAAAAGAGAAGAGGTCACTCCATCTAGGAGAAAAAGAGGTGCAAAGGAGAAGATCCAGGAAGATGGTGATGTGTCAACCACTTTTCTTGAAGTATAGGATGAGGGGAGGAACATAGTGGTAGGCTAGGGTGGGGCCAAATCAGTTATTTGTATCAGGAAGTCTTTCAGCTTCAAGTAATCAAATACCTGATTAATTGTGCTAAAACCATAAAAATGTAAAGTTACTTAACAAGGACATCTAGTAATATAGTTACTCTCACACAGTTTTGTGTGTGTTGGCTTCTGTCCTCAAGTTTGCAAAAGACTAACAACTACTGACAATCCTCCCACAAGAGTGTGTTACTATTGAGTTGCAACTGCTGCAAAACACCACCAAAATAACCAAGAAATAAAGCAAATTTATGATTTCAGTAATTGAACGATTACCCTGATAGTATTAGTAGCACCTAGAATGAGGAAGGATAAAAGAATGTTTATGAAGGATTCTGGTTATGCATATCTTTCTGTGCAGTTTCCTGATAAGGATTGGAAAGATATGTAACATAATAGTTTAAGATTGACACATAATAGTTTAAGATTGATGGAAGCAGCAAGGAGAGTTACTGAGTGAAATTTGAAAAGTTAACAGTAAATATCTGGGTAAAAATAATAGCCTTTTTATTTTGCCTCTTTTGTTCTTTAAGGTATGTATGACAACTGAAAGCAAAAATCATGAAATGGCAAAATACTGATGAAAGAAATCAAAGAAGATCAAACTTAATGAATAGACATACTGAGCTCATGGATTAGAAGACTCATTATAGTTGTCAGTCCTTCTCAAATAGATATATAGATTTTACACAATCTCAATCAAAACCCCAGCAGGATTTTTAAAATAAGTTTAGATACTGATTCTAAAATCTATATGGAAAGAAAAAGTTGGAATACAAAAATAATGTTGGCAAAATAAAGTTGGAGGACTCACTCTGCTCAATTTAAAAATTTACTCTAAATTTACAGTAATCAAAAGACTGTGGTATTGAAAGGAAAGACACATAAATTAATGGACCAGGAGAGAGTCCAGAAATAGACCTACACAAATTTTCAATTGATTTACTGATTTTTGACAAATGTGCAAAGACAACCTGATAGAAAAAGGATAATCTTTTCAACAAATGGTGCTGAAACAATTGGACATCCATAGGCAAAAAAAGTCTGCAAAATGGACCAAAGATTTCAATTTAAAACACAAAGTTTAAAATTTTTTTGATGAAACAGTAGAATATCTTTGGAAGTTTTAGTTAGCAAAAGGTTCACAAATTTGACACCCTGAGCCATAAAAGAAAATAATTTATAAATTAGACTTAATCAAAATAAAGATGTTTACTTTGCAAAGAACATTGCTAAGAGAATGAAAGGACAAGCAATAGCCTGGGAGAAAATGTGTTAAAATCACATATATCTCAAAGGATTGTATAAAGAATATCTAAAGATCTCTCAAAATTCAATATTAAAAGCCAAACCACCCAATTAAAAATTGAGTAAAATTTGAATAAGCACATCAAACAAAATAAACAGATGGAAAATAAACATATGAAAAGATGTTCAACATCATTAGTCATGAGGGAAATGCAGTTTAAAGCCACAATAAGATACTACTACACTACTATTAGAATGTCTAAAACCAACCAAACAAACAAAAAGGCAAAAACAAAATCTCTGACTATATCAAGTGCTGGTGAGGATTAAGAGCAACATTGCTGGTGTGAACACAAAATGGTACTACCACTCTGGAAAACAGTTTCTTATAAAATTGAACAGTTCTTTGATAAAGTTACCAAATGACCCAGCAATCCCACTCCTAGGTATTTATTTACCTTAGAGAAATTAACACTGTATTCCACACACAAAAAAAACTATGCAGATATTGTAGCAGCATTGTTCATAATTACCCCAAACTGGAAACAATTCAAATGTACTTCAACAGGGAAATGGATAAACAAACTATACATAGCTATCCAATGGAATACTACCTAGCAATAAAAAGGAACAACTACTGATAACACGCAACATAATGAAACAAAATGCATTAGGCTAAGTGAAAGAAGTATCAAGAATTGCAAAGTGTCTGAAATTTTACCCTGCTCACAAGCTAACAAGTTAGCTTGTCAGTTTTAGAGATGCTGGTAGAAGACAAGAGATTCCTGCTTTAGAAAAAGGGTTTTGTTACAACACAGCAGACAGCATAAGTTTCATGTTGGAATCAATTCCTCTAGCCCTCGAACCCAGTGATAACGCAGTGGTAGGCCCAGATAAAGGCCATGCACACTGTGGGTTTGTGTCTCAGCTGAGGAATTCCACCTTAGAAAACCTCCAGTCTAAGGGGACAGTGTGGTGTAGCGGTTCAGAAGTGGGCTTAAGTACCTCACAGAAAATCTCCAGGGAGCTACAAGCAATCCTGCCCAAACTTTCTCTGCAGGAGGGAGACTTTATAATCCTCATCGGGAAATAGGAAATAAATCCACCTCAGAGGAAAACTACTTAGGCCACTCTACATACGTCATTTCCTATGACTATAATGTGGACCATTGACCATGTTGTGCAGTGGTGCTCAGAGATGTATTCACCAAGTGCAATGAATGTCTCAAGATGATGGAGGAGGTTGTTGTTATGGGGGAGAACTGGGGTGAGGGGAGTGGGGGATACATGGGGACCTCATATTTTTTTTAACGTAACATTAAAAAAAAAAAAAAAAAAAAGAAAACCCAGAACAAAAGCTTGCATAAGATGTGTAAAAATGCAGTGGGGAATTGATAGCATCCTAGACAAGGCAAAACTTTTGGGACAACAGATTCTCAAGGTTCTCAAGGATTAGTGTAGGGACAAGGGTCAAAGGGTCAGCACAGGGCAATGTTTTTGCACGATGGAACTGTTCTTTGACCTGACTGTAGTGGTGGTGATGTGACTCTATATGTGTGTTAAAACTCATGTGACTGTGTATCAAAATGAAAGTTAATTTTACTGTATGTAAATTAAAATATTAAAAAACTAACGAAAATCAAATACCTTGACTATCCAAAGATATACAGGTCATTGCTCTAACCGTTTCTTCTATTTCTAATCCACTGTTAGTTTCTGAAATGCTGCTTCCATTTAAGAGATCAGTGGTCAGATGCAGCCTGGTATGAACCATTTCCACAGCCAAAGTTCGTGCACACAGGTCCAAGGAAACACACATAATATAGTCTTTGAGAATTAAAAGACAAATGTTAGGTTTTTAATGTCTGCTTCTGACATTTGCTCAGTTTCAGAGGAATGAGTCTTCAAGGGAAATGATTCTTCAATTGTGCCAACTTTCAATTACTTTCAGGCAACCAATTACTTGATCTATTTCTCTAAAAAGATAAAGTTTTGACCTGACCTTCCTGGATGAATCAGAGGACCAGGTTTTTCTGGCCAATATATAGGCATTTTTCATTTTAGAAATGAATGAAAGCAATATTACACCTGACCTCTTTTCCCATCACAAACCAGGCCATCTGCACTGAAATGCCTTTTTTTTCTCTCAGTTTTAATTTATTTTCCAAATTTCTTTTCTCTTGTAAGGAACATTGCACATTAAACTTTCTAAACCTGTGTCCTGAGGCAGAGCTGATGCTTTCTACTTTGAGGAACCATCATAGAAGGTGTTAATTAACTTTGTCAACAATGATTTTGACCTCTTATTACCAAGACTTTTTGCAGGGAATAGATAATATGTATAAATTAAGCCAACTAGGCAATAGCTATAGTAGTTGAAAAAAATGCTGGAATATTGCTGTGTTTAACTTAACATATAAGGTTAATTTCTCATCTATAAGTTATTTACCACCCCAGTAATTAAGCAATTTTCTCAAGCTTGCTGGTTCTTGATAAAAGGAATAGGAAAAAAAAATGAATTATCCTATGGCACTAGAGAAGTCACTTGCAAATGCTGAGTTAATCTTGCTTTCCCCGAAATGCTTTCCCCCATATCTTCTAAAATATTTATTGTTTTTCTCAAGGTTGTCTGTTGAGGTCAGCTTCCTTGTATTGCTCCAAACATCCTCCCCACAATTCTGCCCCCTCCAACCCTTAAAGATGATGCACACGCCAGACTAACACTTTCTCTATGTCACCTGTTTTCAGTCTTACGCTGACTGGCATAATATTATTTTCTTTTGTCTTTCCATTTTTGGTTCCTGATGGTACTTGTATGTTTGTAGCCATATTTTTGTTATTGAATGTAGGACAGCATTTTCAGCAATAACAAGTAGGAGTGCAATTATAAATACAAACAATTTGGAAAGAATTGCTCACATGACCACCTATGACTAGGCCACATTTTAATTATGAGAAAACTTTGGTAGTTTAGTTATCTGAAGACACTCAGAGCAATAATAAAAATGGTACTCCAGGACTAAGGCTTAACTTCTAATTTCACTGTTCTGAGAGGGATATTTGATCAAGCAAAAGACTTCCTTGGAAATTGAACTTGAAAGAGTGGTAAATTTCTATTACCTCCAGCAAAAATCTATAGTTAGAAGCCTCAGTTCCTTCTCTTAGATAACTGTTGTTTAACCTGAAACTTAAAAAATAAGTCACCAGTGTCCAAACACAGCTTATTTATAGCATTTGCTACATCTTTTCTTTTGCATTCGTCAGTGGCGTCAAGGTCTCCTCCTATTCAAACACAAACTTTGGTCCACTTCTCTCAGAGTACTCCACCATCTTTTCCCACACTTATCTATGTCCTATGCCATACACCTTCTTGTTATCTTGTCATGGCTTCTCACTGTCATTCCTGATTCAAAGTGCCTTCCTCCAACTGACCTAGTATATTTAAAAAGTAATTCTGTGACTCACACATTTCCCGGGAAACCATTAAGAAACTTTCCTTTACAGAGAGAGATGCTTCTATTCCATTAGAAATACTTTACTTTAATTGGTCTGATGTCATACAAACTGAAGTGGTTGTCAGAGTTCTATATGTACATTAGCTTCCAAGCTATTTAAAGACTAGCTGGGCTGTCCCTGGAGCTAACTGGTCAATATACATCTCATGAAGGAATAAATGAATGAATGAATCACAAGTAGCCTCCATTGTCATATAGGAGATATGTGGCATCCTAAAAATAATTTACAATTTTTTTGCCTTAGAAATTTGAGTTTGGATATAGCCTGAGGTGACTGATATGGCCTAGATTTTAAAAAATGAGAGGGACCTTTCTAGTGAATGAGAATTCTCCGTGAAGTAAAGTAATAGTGGTGGTCTTGTACCCTGCTTTATTGAACGTCAGAAAGAAGAATGGAATGAGAGAGAAGTACTGGACAAGATCAATAGCAAGTCAAGGTTATGGGAGAAAATCAGTAATCTGATCACAAAGAAGGCAGAAAAATAATTGACTCAAAATACCTAGAGTTTACCTGAAATTAAGAAAGGCCTGTGATCACCTGAAAAACCCAGATCACCAGAAGCTATTGTAAAGTGAATGTAAAACTAGGAGGACAATGTGAGCTTGAACAAGTCATGAAACCCAGGAAATCAGTAGCTGGGTGAAATCATAAGACGAGGTTTTGAACTCTAAAGTTATCCTTAACTTGAAGGCTAGTGCTACTCTAATCTCATATCCCCCTTCCACATACAACCCGAACATACAAACACACACACACACACTCATCCAAAAGGGAAAAAAGGTATGTTAACAGAAGGTCATGTATGATATTCACATTTCATTGATCAAAGATAATTATTAATCATCCCACAAGTGACGTGATAAGGCTGGAAAATGGCAAACTGAAAAGGAGAACTTGAATCAGAGAGGCTGAATTTGAATTACTTTTTGACACTTGGCCCAATTAGGAGGTTCTCCATCATTTCACAGTGGCAGTTACACAGATGTTTTGCCTTCTGAGTTCAATGAATGTTTAGTCTGCTGATACTTGAGTGAAAATAAGGTTTTGTAGGTGTATTAGTCAGCCAAAAAGGGTGCTGATGCAAAATAAAATCTGTTGGCTTTTATAAAGAGTATTTATTTGGAGTAAAAGTTTACAGTTACCAGAACATAAAGTGTAAGTTATTATCCTTCCCTCTCCAAAGTCTGTTGCCACATGTAGGGGCAAGATGGCTATGGACATTCAGCCTTTCTCTTCTTCTTAGGGCTCCATGGTCCCAGATTCTCCCAATATCAGCTGTGGGCCGGGATAAGTCTTGCCTCTCTCAGGCAGGGGCTCAGGCTTGCTTCTCTCCACAAGGTCAGCTATAGACTATCAGGTGAATGGTTCGTCTCTCTTCTTGAGGCTTCTGCCTGTGTTTAATGGGGACTTCTCTCCTTCCTCACATATCTACTTCTCTGTGTGTTTACTTCCATGCTCCAGCTCAAAACTCCAGCATCAAAACTCCAGCTAACTCCTCTGCTCTTTGGTGTAGTTTTGTCTGTGAGTCTCTGCCCTCCAAGGGGGCAGGGACTAAACATCCTACTGACATGACCCAATCAAAGCCCTAATTGTAATTTAATCACGTCCAGGTACAGACAAATTTACAAACATAATCCAATATTTATTTTTGGAATTTGTTAACAATGCCAAACTGCCACAGTAAAATTTCCAAATTCTCAGACCAAACATGAAGGAAAAGTGAGGAGCATTGAAGGCATTTAAATGAAAGGGAATGAGGGACCATGGAGGAAAAACTACCTTCATCAGAGTTTAGGAAGGAACCAGGTGAAACACCAAAGATGGAATGGTTTGCACATTAACTGGCTCAGTTATCTCCATGTTAGGTTCGGCAGATGCGTAATGAACCAGTCAAACAAGTGGTTTAGCAAAATGATCTCTTCAAGACCAAAGTGATAATGTACTAGCTTACATTCTTAAGGTGTGAAAAGGAGACAGAACAAACCACATCTCTATAGATACATACACAAATATAAGTGAGACATCTATGTAAACATATGAACTATACTTGCTAAATATTCAAACTGTAGGAAAATAAGGAGGCACTTAAAGTTTTATTAAGACTTCTTTCTAAATATAGTCTACCTAACCTTCAAAATACTACTTTGCTCAGTTTCAAGAAAAATTTCCACAGGTAGAAAAATCCTTGACTCCATCCAGTCTTCAACAACCATTTGGTAGAATCTGCTTAATGAGAGAATCCTCTCCCCATCTTCCCCCTTTTATCTCCCCCTCCACCATCGTTTATTTCTCTGCTCCTTGCCCTTTCTTCCCTACTTCCTGTTTCTTTCTCTTTTTTCTTCTCCAGTCCTGCTACCCTGTCATGTCTTACCATTCCTTAATTGGGAGCAGAGCCACTGATTCAATTAAAAGTTATTGAAATCCACTACATACCAGGATCTTAACTAAGCACTGCAGCTATGGAATGTGTAAGGCAAACTTTGGTCCATGCTCTCTCAATGCATACAGTCTAGCACAGAAGATGGGCAACCAAAAAAAGTAATAACAAAAAGTATGGTGTATGAAATGATAGATGTTCTCATAGGTCAAGCCAGTAAGAGATCCTAGAATGAAAGAACTACACCTAATCCATGGATAACTTCATGCCAAATGGGTGTGGACATATGGGAACATGTGATCTTAACACATTTCTTGAAAGTCTCTGACTATGAGGGGAACTATTAGATATTTTTTTGAACCATACTGCCTAAGTGTTGCTGTTTTTTTTCCTAATTCTCCTCTTATCTCATGACCTAAGTTTTATCAAACAATTAAAATAAAGTTTTTCCTTTATTTTGAACCACTTCTGATAGCTCTTAAAATAGAGAACAACAACAACAAAAAAGCAAATATTTAAAAAATTCTAAACACTCCCACTTCCTACTTACCTCCATCCCCTAGGAACCTCTAATCATCTGTGTCTTCAGATTTGCTCTTTTATTCATCTTTTATAAGTGATACCTTAACATATTTGTCCTTATGTGCCTTGCTTATTTCACTGAGTATAATATTTGCAAGTTTATTCCATGTTGCAGCATGTCTCATAACTTCATTCTTCCTTGTGGCCAAATAATATTCCATTGTGTGTATGTATTACATTTTGTTTATCCATTCATTTGTTGATGGAAACTTGAGTTATTTTTACCTTTTGGCTATTGTAAATGATGCTGCTATAAACATTGGTGTACAGGTATTTGTCTGAGGCCTTATTTTTACTTTCTTTGGAAATATACCTAGAAGTAGAATTGTTGGGTCATACTGTAATTCTATATCTAAATTTTTGAGGTACTACCATATTGCTTTCCACTGTGTCTGTACCATTTTTCGTTTCAACCAACAATACACCAGATTTCTGATTTCTCCACATCCTCTATTACACTTGTCATTTCCTTTTTTAAAATAAGTATTAGCTATCCTTGTGAGTGTGAAATAGTATCTCATGTGATTTTGATTTGCATTTCCCTAATGGCTAATGAGAAAACTATTAGATTTAAATGGATTCTACACTTGATCTCTGATAATTTGACAAATTGCTCCTAGTTGTTGAGATTTTGAGATTTTTGAAATGTGTAGATAGTCATTATGAAATTAAACAAGATAAGCAATTTCTTGAGTGGCATTTGTGCAATTCTAAGGGTGCATGTCAATTTTTAACATTATGATTAAGGAATTGCGGTCACCCCTCGGGCTGAAGTGTGGTTTGCTGGCCTGGCAGGGGAGCAGCCGCGGCAGGCCAAGCCGCTGCCCCCATAATAGGGTGGCTGGTCGGACTCACCGCCACCCCTGAAGGGAGCTCGGCATGGGCGCAGAGTGCCCTCGGGTCTCCCCTTCTCGGCAGCCATGCTTCCGCGGCCGCCCCTCCTCCCAGATAGCGCCACACGATGCCTTCTTTCTCCCTGCGCAGGCGCAGGGTGGAAAATTCCAGTCTGCCCTTTTCCCCTCCCCCGACAGCAGCAACAGCCAGGCGTGGGCGGAGAAATCCAGTCTGCCCTTTTCCCTCCCCCCGACAGCAGCAACAGCCAGGCGTGGGTGGGAAACTCAAGTCTGCCCTCCACCCCAGCAACAGCAGCCACCAATCCCTAAACCCTGCCCCTTCCCCCAGCAACAGCGACAGCCAATCCCTAACCACCACCCCTCCCCCGTCCGGTACCGCCCACTGACCTTTCGCCGGCAACCAATCAGAACAGGGCGTGGCTTCGACCAATCAGCCTTCCCCAGCCCCTATAAAACTGTTGCCTCTCCCTCAATAAAGTGGACTTGCGTGTTTACCTTGTCTCCGCGGTAGTTCTTCTGCCGTGCGCCCTCCAGTCCTGAGAGCCCCCGACAAGGGCCTGGCCTCCCTTGTCCCCAGTTCGTCGCCTGCTTCTCCGGGCGACCCCTTCGTCGCCGGCTTCGCCGGGCGACCCCGTCAGCCGAACCGCGCAACCCCTTGTGAGACCAATCCCTCGTCTGCTGCCGGACCGACCCCTCGTCCCAAGTGGGACCGACCCCTCGTCCCAAGCGGGACCGACCCCTCGTCCAGAGCTGGACCGACCCCTCGTCTGCAGCCAGACCCCACCTCTACCGACCGAGCAAGCCACCGCAAGGAATGAATTTTCTTTTGTCTTATGTATGTATGTATGTATGCATAAATGCTAGTGATTTCATTGCTCAAGTCATTGTGCTGGGTTCTGAGAATAAAATGACGAATAAACTAGCTGTAGTTCCTGCACCCATAGGAATTTTGTAAAGCCAACAGAGGGATTAAATATATCAAATGAGTAAATGGTGTCTTAATCTGGCTTCCGCAGAAACCCAGCCTGATACAGCGCTGGTATTTTATCCCAGGAAGCAGAAGTGATAGAACAGAAAGAGTGAGACAGGGAGGGAGTCATTAATGTAGACTATGTAGGTTTGATTCCATAAGGACCGCCGTGAAAAGTGCAGCATGCTTCCCAGAACTGTCCCCTTGAAAGAAAAGAGACACCGCCTTCCATTGGCTAAGGGTTGTTCCCTGGGGGCACGAACTTTTCCAGATTCCCAAGCTGCCCTTGCATGTGGGCTATGTCCAAGAGCATAATGTGGAAAGATGTTCTTTGTGCTTGGGGATGGACACCAAGATGAGTCTGAGATCAAAGGGGACTGTACACTACAAGTGCATTTGAGACAGAAGTAGATTGAGAGGATGTGACAGAAGTCCAGAGGTATTAACCACAAATGGCATTTTAAGACTATCTCCTGAAGCTGAACAAAATCATCAGGACTCAAATCTTCAAGAGAGAAAAAATTAGTAGAATGTAAATTTGCTCAAGGGACCTTATAAAATTGGTCTGAGGATGAGATCCGGACCCCAAATCATTTTCTCTGTGTTCCTCTTTTCTAATTTAAATATTTCAGTCCTTGAGAATTTCTCTCCCTTCCTTAACCCCATAGTCCCATGGCCTCATGTTGGATGAATAGGAAGAGACACTATGATGTAGGCAGCACACAGGCATGAAACAGAGAGAAGCAGCCAGATTGCTCACACAGACTTTGCCAAAGGAACCAGCAGGGACTATTTTTATCTACAAGAGTGATGCTCTCATTTGAATTTGAATAATGTACTCTAACCCATCACCATCACAGTATAATGCTATTTCCCCCTGAATAATAGTGATGATTTCCCCTGAATAATAGGGATGATTTCATCATTCTACACTCTTGCCCAGGATGCTTTGTGGCCAGGGGCGAGTATTTATAATTAAATGGATTAGAGAAGGGCAGTAATCTATGCTTCTGGGATCATGAGTATCCAATATACTAATCATTATAAATCTCTGCATGATTAAAATATTTCACATGAATGTTTGCATCTTATTATCCGTAGGAAAATGTCAAGCCTTTATGAATTATGGTAAGAGTCTATTACATTATTCTGGCACCTTTTCTGTAAGTTTAATATTAAAAAATAAACATCGCATGACTGATAACTATATAAGAAATATATGAGTAATGAAAAAAAAGTAGAAAATGCAAATAATGAAATAAAAAAAACAATAATCAAGAAATACGACTATCCAGAAGAAAGAAGCAGGTTTTACTGCACGACAATCTAGACTTTTCCTCTTGAAAATAGTTTATATACATGTATACAAAGGTAACTTTAAAAAAATAGGCATTACGTTGTCAGGAATAAGGATTATTACATAGTCACCTGCAGCAAGGATGAGTGACACCAGAGAAGTATGAAAGACAAGTTTAGTAGAACTCACAGGTCCTAGAACAGAGAGGTTTAGTAAGCCTCACAGGGTCACACAAAGAAACACGTAAGGACATAGGTTCAACCAAGTGGGTGGGAAATAAAAGGTTATGTAGCATTATATGGGTGGAGCTATAGTGTTTAGTAAAGCAAGAGTGGAGATTGGGGAGTTTGTACTTTACTTTCGTGGGGACACAAACCTGGTAAGACATGGTAATGAGATGGGGAATCTGTAAATCTTGTTGAAGCAGGGGCCAGGGGTGGTCACTGAGGGACCTAACAACAGGGTCTAAGATGCTGAGGTTTTATAACAATGCAAAAGTCCCTATGTTACTACCAACCTTACGATGCTGAGGCAACGTGACAGCATGAAAAACTCCCATTTTATTTTAACTCACTGCAGGCATACTTTATATGAACTATTCTTTCTGTAAGGTACATTTTCCCTCACAATTTTTCATGAACTTCTTTCCCTTTCAATAACTATATCAGTTTATCACTTTCTGAAAATATGCCTACTATTTTCTTATTTAGCATGAGTTATCAATCTTAAATCCCCTATTGTTAGACTCTTGATGGTTTCTCATTTCCCCCATTATAATTAGTGCTGTAAGGCAGGGGTTCTTAACCTTTTTTGTTCCGCAGACCCCTTTGCCAATCAGGCAAAAACCAGGGACCCCTTACTAAATTCTTATTGTAACATGTATTATTTAATAAACATATCACACCTGCACCAACACATTCCCACAAGAATAACCTTTTATTTTTGAATTTCAATTCAAGCTCACGGAACCCTGGTTAAGAACCCCTGCTATAAGGGATACATTAATGCATACACCGTGGCCTTCCTGTGGGTTTGTTTTGATGGATAATTTCTAGGGAAGTAGAATAGCTAAATCAAAGTTTATGCACCCTTTAAAAATAGATTTTTGCTTTCAGCCACTATGGAGTAACTGGGTTGGATTTACCCCCTGCCTAAAACAACCAGCATAAATAAAGGATAAAATGGATAAAATAACCATTTGTAAAACTCTGGATATGAGGCAAAAAAGGAGAGTGATCCCTGAGGGAGGGATACTAACAAGGAGAACTCTGCAATTGACCTAGTTTAGTGCACTGAGAGACTCCATGCCATCGCACAGGGAGAGGGAATCTGGGAGTCCTGGAAGAATTCTGGAGTTGATATCTTAACTTTCAAGATGGACAGAAATAAGTTAAAAGTAAAAGGATGAAAAAATATATACCACACTAATACTCATCAAAGGAAATATGGAGTAGCTATATTAATATCAGGTAAAATAGATTATTTCAGAGCAAAAAGTTTTTCCAGGGATGAGCAAACCCATTTCATAATGATGAAGTGATCAAGTCCTCAAGAACACGCAAAAATCCTAAATTTTTATGTACCTAATGACAAACCTCCAAAATAGATGAAGCAAAACCAGAACTGCAGGGAGAAAAAGACAAATCCAGAATGATAGTCAAGTATTTTAATATTAAATTTAATCTTCAATTTTTTTTTAAAGATTTATTTATTTATTTAACTGCCCCCCCTCCCCTGGTTGTCTGTTCTCTGTGTCTATTTGCTGCATCTTGTTTCTTTGTCCACTTCTGTTGTCAGCGGCACAGGAAGTGTGGGCGGCGCCATTCCTGGGCAGGCTGCACTTTCTTTCGCGCTGGACGGCTCTCCTTACGGGGCGCACTCCTTGCGCGTGGGGCTCCCCTATATGGGGGACACCCCTGCGTGGCACGGCACTCCTTGCGCGCATCAGCACTGCACGTGGACCAGCTCCACACGGGTCAAGGAGGCCCGGGGTTGGAACCGCGGACCTCCCATGTGGTAGACGGACGCCCTAACCACTGGGCCAAGTCCGTTTCCCTAATCTTCAAACATTGATATAACAATCAGACAGAAAATCATAAGGCTATAAAAAGAAAAGTTGGGCAGCACTATCAACCAACTTTACCTAATCGACATTTATGCAACATTCCACTCACCAAATGCAGAATACACTTTCTTTTCAAGTTCACATGGAAACTTTACCAAGATAGACCATCTTCTGGTCCATAAAACAAGACTAAGTCTCAATAAAGTTAAATGATTTAAATCATATGAAGAATATTCTCTGACCACTGTGGAATTAAATTAGAAGTCAATCAAAGAAGAGTTCTGGAAAATTGACAAATATTTGGAAATTAAATAACAGACTTCTAAATAACCCATGGGTCAAAGAGAAATTAAAATGAGGATTGTTAAGCCTTTTTAACTAAATGAAAATGAAAAGCTAATATTTAAAAATTGAGGGATGCTGCTAAATCAGTCCTTAGGGGGAAATTTAGTTCACTAAACACCTATATTATAAAAGAAGAAAAGTCTCAATTTAATGACTTTAGCTTCCTCCTTAAAAAATCAGAAAAGAAGAGCAAATGAAACCCAAAGTAAACAGAAAAAAGAAAAATAAATAAGTATCGGAGTAGAAATCAATGAATTAGAAAGCAGAAAGGCTATAGAGAAAATCAATAAAACAGAACTTTGAGAAGGTCTATAAAAGTGATAAACATTTAGACACACTGATCAAGAAAAGTAAGGAGAATATACATATTAACAATATTATGAATGTGAAAGGTGACCTTCTACAGATTATACAGATATTAAAAGGATAATAAGGGAAGTGGACATGGCTCAACTGGTAGAGTGTCTGCCTACCATATGGGAGGGTCCAGGTTTTGAGACCCAGGGCCTACTGATCCATGTGGTGAGTTGGTCCATGCACAGAGCTGCCACGTGCAAGGAGTGCTATGCCACACAGGGGTGCCCCCACGAGGAGTGTGACCTCAAGAGCTGCTCTGCATGAAAAAAGTGCAGCCCATCCAGTGATGGCACCACACACACGGAGAGGTTATGCAGCAAGATGACACAACAAAAAAGAGATGCAGTTTCCCGGTGCCACCGAGGGTGCAAGCAGACACAGAACACACAGCAAAAGGACATAGAGAGCAGACAATAGGGGGAAGGGGAGAGAAATTTTTTTTAAAAATCTTAAAAAATAAAAGGATAATAAGGAAATTTTATGAAAAACTTAATGTCAATAAATTCTTCAATTTGAATAAAATAGATAAATTCCTTGAATGAGACACACTAAAATAGGAATAGATAAATTGAATAGCCCTATACTGCTTTAAAACATTGAATATGTTGTTTGGAGAAAGTGGCCATGGTGGCTGCTCGGGGTAGGGAATGGGAGGAAAAGGTGAGATGTGGGGGAGTTTCCAGGACTTGCAGTTGTCCTGGGTGGTGCTGCAGGGACAGCTACTGGACATTGTATGTCCTCCCATGGCCCACTGGGTGGAATGTGGGAGAGTGTGGGATATGATGTGGACCATTGACCATGAGGTGCAGCGGTGCTCAGAGCTGTATTCACCAAATGCAATGAATGTCTCATGATGATGGAGGAGATTGTTGTTATCGGGGGAGGAGTGGGGTGAGGGGGGTGGGGGGTATATGGGGACCTCATATTTTTTTAATGTAATATTAAAAAATAAATAAAGACAAAAAAATACAGATTATAGTGAAAATTTTAAAAAATTAAAAAAATGAAAACCTTTACACAAAGACAACTTCAGCTTCAGATGTCTTCTTTAGTGAATTCTACCAAATATCTAAGGATTAAATAACACAAAATCTACACAAAATCCTCTAGATATCAAAGAGGAAGGAATACTTTCTGAACTATTCTATGAGGCCAGCATTATCCTTATCCCAAAACCCAAAGACAATACAAGAAAAGAGAACTACGTACCAAAATTACTCATGAACAAAGGAAAAATGCTAATGAAATTTTAGGAAACTGAATCCAACAATATATTAAAAGAATTATACACTATGATGATGCACAGTTTTCCCAGGAATACACATCTGGTTCAATATTTGAAAATCCAACAATGTAACCCATCATTTAACAAGCTAAAGAAAAAAATTACATATAATGATATCAATTGAATACAGGAAAAGTATTTGACTATTTAATATCCATTCCTGTTAAAAGTTCTCAGCAAACTAAAATAAAAGGAAAGTTTCTCAACCTAATGAAGAGCATCTACTTAAAACCTAGAGCTAATATCATGATTAATGTTAAAAGGCAAAGTCTTTATCAAAGAACAGGAAAAGATCAAGGATTTCCACTTTCATCGCTTCTATTAAACATTGTACTGGACATTCTACTCAGTGGTCAAAGGCACTCAGATTGGAAATTAAGAGGTAAAATGTCTAATTGCAGATGATAGGATTGTCTATATGGAAAATATAATGCAATATACAAAAAAGGTATAGAACTAATGAGTTGAATATGCTGCAGGGTACAAGATCAACATACAAAAATTGTTTTTATTTCTATATACAAGCAACAAACAGTCACAAATTAAACTAAAAAAGACTATTTACAATAGAAATAAATATAAAATGCTGGGGATAAATCTAACAAATGTGAAAATCTTGTACCCTGAAAACAACAAAACATTACTGAAAGAAATTAAAGAAGACCTAAATAAATGAAAAGATATGCCATGATCATAGGTGGGAAACACAATCTTGTCAAGATGTCAGTTCTCCCCAAATTGCTCTATAGATTCAATACAACCCCAACAAAAATCTCAGCAGGCTTTTCTGTAGAGATTGTTAAACTGATTCTCATATTCATATTGAAATGCAAAGCATCTAGAGTAGCAAAAACACTTTTAAAAAGGAGAACAAAGTCAGAGGACTAACACTACTGATTTCAAAATTTATTATAAAGCTGCAGTATAAGACAATGTGTGAAGCCAGAAAAACGGATCAATGGATTAGATTAGAGTTCTTACATAGACCCACATATATTCACATCGCTGATTTTCTAAAAGGTGTAAAGACAATTCACAAGATAATCTTTTCAACAAATGATCCTAGAACAATGTATATTCATATGCAAAAAATTTAACTTGAACTTTATTTTTCATCAAACACTCACATATGCAAACCCAAAGTGAATCACAGAACTAAATGTAATGTCCAAACCTATCAGTATCTTAAAAAAAGCATAGGAGAAAACCTTTTAAAAATATGATAACTAAAGCATAACACATTGAACAAATTGATCAATTGGACTTCATCAAAATTAAAAATTTCTGGTCCTTTTTGAGACACTGCTTGGCAATTGAAAAGACTTGTTTAAGACCGAGAGATCATACTTGCAAGTAACATATGTGATAGAGGACTTGCAACAAGAACATATAAAGAACTCTCAAGAAAATAAATTATCACATTTTAAAAGGGAGTAAAAGATTTGAATGGACACTTTACCAAATAAAATATAAAGGGCAAATGTATACATGGAAAGATTCCAACATTGTTAGCCATCGGGGAAATACAAATTAGAATCACAATAAAATACTACTACAATCCTCCTAGAATGAGAAAATATAAAAAGATTGATCATACCAAGTTTTAACCAGGATATGGAGGAAATGAAACTCTCATACCCTGTGGAAAACAGTTTGGCAATTTCCTTTTTTCTTTTCTTCTTTTTTTCTTTTTGCTCTTTATTTTTCAAGAAATTTTAGATTATGTAAAAGTTAAGTTGAAAATATAGGGGATTCCCATATACTCCACCACTTCCCCCTCCCCACTTTCCACCATTAAAAACACCTTCCATTAGTATGGTACATTTGTTACAATTTGATGAACAAACATTGAAGCACATCTATTAACCATGGTCAATAGTTTAAAATTATGGTTTACAACCTGTACCATACAGAACAATCCCAATGTCCTCAAAATGTCCCATGTTACGCCTATTCTTCTCTCTCCCTCCTGTCAGAACCTTTGGTGACCACTGTCTTAATATCAATGTTACAATTTCTTCCATTACTAGAATAACAAATAAGTCTACTTTGTTCCATGGTTGCATTCCCCCTTATGTTTGTTCCCTCCTCAATCTTGGTGAGTCTTTTTCCAATTGAGAGGGGACTTAGATCCCGTAGGACATATGGGGACTTAGATCTCATAGACTGTCTTTTTGCAGTTGTAGACACTGTTTTTTGGGATGAACGTTGTATATCATCATCCTGTGGCTAGTTGTCCTGGGCTAGTCCAATGAACTGGAGAATAGGAGTTGGCTGTAACTGCTAATATTCAGGGCTCAACCAGCATATAAACAGACTGAAGATTTAAGTCTCATGTATTTAATGGGTATGGTGCTAATTATAGGTTCAAATAAAAGAGACAGAAGAACCAAGTTTATGAAAATTATAAATGAGTCTAACTCTGTTACAAGGGGGAGGTAGGATCATATATTCCAAGGTAAGGGCCACCAATGGGTGTGCTGATTTCCTGAGCTTGTCTGCCCTGCCTAAAGTGCCCAGATGTCTCTAGATCCCTCGAGAACACCCCTGCTTGAGGCACCGTTTACTGTGGCAGTTAGATTCTCCTGAGATGTGCATAAGTGAAACCTCTGGAATGACCTCTCAACTCACTTTCAAACCTCTTCGCCAGTTTAAGATTATTTATGTATCCCAAAAAGAGAAAGATTATGTTTACAAACCAATCTATTCCTCTGGGTGTGATACCCAGAGAGCTGAAACTGACATGGAAGCCCTGAGAGACAAGCCCTATGCCAGCCTGTAGCTGAACTGGGAAGAAGCTGGGCCCATAGAGCCTCAGGAGGAAGAAGATGCCCAGGGGGAAGGCTGAAACCTGGCAGAGATTGCCCCAATCTTGCTTAAATAGGTGGCAGCTGACTTCGGTGAGAAAGTACCTCTTATGGTACCTGATTTGGACTTCCCATGTCCTTGGCACTGTAAGCTTTTACCCCAAATAAATACCCTTTATATAAGCTGACAGTTTTCTGGTTCTTTGCATTGGTACCCCTTTGGTAGACTAGCACAGCCATAAAAATTCATTTGTATTTTAAAATTTCAGCCTTTTTGTCAAGGTCTTTTTCCAAATGTATTGCTAGTTGGGAATAGGTAATAATCCCTCAGTGCCAGGGTGACCCTGCCCTGGAACTCATGTCCCACTGCAGGGGAAGGCAGTGAGTTTATATGCTAAGTTTGGCTCAGAAAGAGACCACATTTGAGTAGCAAGGAAATTTTCAGGAGGTACTCTTAGGCAATATATATTACTAGGCTAAGTTTCGGTTTTACAAGAATAAGGTTCATAAATAAAAGTATTAATATAAAAAATTTGGCATATTGGTCTGTCCTTTTTTGCTAGGCACTGCCCGTGTATTCTAGAGATTCTTGCCCTTAAATTAGAGAATGTAGCAGGACTCCACAGGATGGGAATTTAATGTTTTAAATGTGTGGATCTCCACTCACTGAGGTAACACCCCATGACCACATGAGCACATTCCGTAGAGGCATGCCCTGGTGCATCCTTCTCTGCACATCCCCCCGCCCACTGACATATTGAATTAGTGATCCTCCCTGCCGTAGTTGTAAGTTTTCTGTAATCCAAAAACAAAGCTGAAAAAAAAAAAAGAGAATTTTTTTGCATTGTGCCTTTTATCACCATAAGATGTTATTTTTTAAAATGTATAATGACAATTTCTTTGTATGTTCCCCAGGGTCTTATTTTTTTTTCACTTTATTTTCAAAGAAGCTTTAGGTTACAGAAAAGTCAAATCCAAATCAAATGTGAGAAAAATCTCACATTTTTCCATATTTATAACATCTTACATGAGTATGGTACATTTGTTATAATTGATGAACACATATTGAAGTATGCTACTAACTATGGTCAATGGTTTACATTATGGTTTACACTATGCACTATACACTTTTATAGGTTTTGACAAAATGTGTAATGGCCTGTATCCATTATTGCAAAGTTAGGCAGAACAATTCCAATGCCCTGAAAATACCCTGTGTTCCAGCTATTCTTTCAGCTATTTTTCCCCTCCCCCTTTCCTTGGAACCCATAGTAACTACAAAGTTTCAATTTTAGAAAAATAAGGTGCATAGTTACATGCATTAAAATTGAGGGCTTGACATACTAGTCTGTTTCTTTTATTAGGCACTGCCTATGTACTCAAAAGATTGTTGCCCTCTATTGGAGAATGTAGCACCTCCCCAGGATGGGAACTTATTTTATTATTTATTGTGTAGGTCTTCACCTACTGAGATAACACTCTTATGACAAATGAACATCTTCATATTACACAGAAACATTCTCCAGGTGCACCCTTTCCCACATGTCCCCCACCACTGGTGTTTTCTACCAGTGACCCTCCCCTGCCATATGTGCTAGCTAACCCAACCATCCCACCCTGTTCCCCCTCATATTCCAGCACCACTATCACCCCTATCCACTGCCAAACCACCCCATTCCACCTTATCATAGGTTGTGTCCATATTGAGCAATGGCTAACCACACTCTACTCTCTTTCTCTCTCCTGATAACCTATCTTCCAGACTCCAGGTGAGTCTGCTCGATATGCTGAGGTCATATCAGTGAGGTCATGCAATGTTCATCCTTTAGTGACTGGCTTACTTCACTCAAGATAAGTTCTTCAAGTATCAGCCATGTTGTCACGTGTGTCAAAACTTCATTCCTTCTTACAGCTAAGTAATATTCTATTGTATGTATAAACCACAGTTCTCTTAACCATTCTTCTGTTGATGAACACTTGGGTTGCTTCCAACTTTTGGCAATAGTGAATAAAGCCATTATGAATATTGGTGTGCATATATCTGCTCCTGTTCCTGTTTTCAATTCTTCTGGATATATACCCAGCAGTGGGATTGCTGGATCATATGGCAATTTTATAGTCAGCTTCTGAGGAACTGCCAAACCATCCTCCACAATGGCTGCACTATTCTACATTTCCACATTGTCTTCAACACTTACAGTTCTGTTTTTAATAATAGCATCCAGTCTAATAAGTATAATGTTGGAGAAAATACGGTACTTACTGGGACATGGAGACTGAAATGACTATAGACAAAGAAAGATTTATTGAGAAGCTTTCCCAATGGAGGGGTCTGAAGAACAGACTTCAACCCCCACACCAGCATGGTGGGGGTCTGAAGAGAGACTTCAGCCCACCCCTGGAAGGGGAGATTTGGACTTATACAGAACTTTCCTAGGTGGGGAAATGATAGTTGGTGGGAGGGGGTTGAGGGTCCAAGTGAAATGCAAGGACCAATAAGAAGCCCTAGAGATGAAAAAGTTCCCTGATAGTGACTAGAAGATAGTGGGTTAGGGAGTTATGGTTTTTTGGAATGCTGCAGGAGCAGATGTTTCTTTGTTCTGTAGGAATTTTATCTCCCTCTGATATGTAGGTAGGGAAGGTTTCCATTTCCCTTTACTCCCATCTCTATGTGGTTTCTTTATTTAACCTGAAAGTGCCATGCCCTTGGACATGTAGGCTTATGGGGATGGGGTTATCTTTTTCCCAATGCATATCAGGGGACACTGAGCTATAGCTTGTTAATTATTGCAAACCTTTAACATGTAAGATGACACCTGTTGTAGTTTTGATTTGCATTTCCCTGATAGCTAGTGATGTTGAGTATCTTTTCATGTACATTTTAGCCATTTGTATTTTCTCTTTTGAAAAGTGTCTATTCAACTCTCTTGCCCATTTTAAAAAATAGGTTGTTTGTCTTTTTATTTTTGAGTTGTAGGATTTCCTTATATATGTGGGATATTAGACCCTTATTGGATAAGTGCTTCCCAAATATTTTTTTCCATCGAATAGCCTGCCTTTTCACTTTCCTGACAAACTCCTTCGAAGCGCAGAAGTTTTAATTCTTAGGATGTCCCATTTATCTATTTTTCTTTCATTGCTCACACTTTGGGTGAAAATATTTCCTATTACAAGATCTCATAGATGCTTCCCTACATTATCTTCTAAGAGCTTTATGGTCTTGGTTTTTATATGTATGTCCTTAATGCATCTTGAGTTAATTTTTGTGTAGTACATGAGATGGTGATCCTTTCTTGATCTTTTGAATATGGATATCCAGTTCTCCCAGCACCATTTGTTGAAAAGACCATTCTGTCCTAGTTGAGTGGGCTTGGCGACCTTGTCAAATATCAGTTGGCCATATATGTGAGGATCTATATCAGAATTCTCAGTTTGGTTCCATTCATCTGTATGTCTATCATTGTACCAACACTATGCAGTTTTGACCACGACTTTGTAGAATGCTTTTTTGGGGGAGGGGTGTTGGTACCAGGACTGGAGATTGAACCCAGGACCTCATATGTGGGAAGCCAATGCTCAATCACTGAGCTACACTTGCTCTCCCAAGTAGATTTTTTGTTTGTTTTGTTTTTAGGACATACTGGGGATCAAATCCAGGACCTTGTACATGGGTAACAGGTGCTCAGTCACTTGAACTACCTCTGCTTCCCTTTGTTGAATACTTTAAAGTCAGATAGCATGATTCCTCCAATTTCATTTTTCTTTTTCATTTGGGGCACCTTGTGCTTCTGAATAAATTTCATAATTGGCTTTTTTCCAGGTCAGAAAAACAGCTGTTGCAATTTTATTGGGATTGCATTATATCTGTAAATCAATTTTGGTAGGACAGACATCTTAATCAAGTTTAGTCTTCCAATCCATGAACATGGAATATTCTTCCATTTATTTAGGTCTTCTTTGATTTCCTTTAACAATGTCATATAGTTTTCTGTGTACAAGTCCTTTACATCATTAGTTAGGCTTATTCTTAGATATTTGATTCTCTAGTTGCTATTGGAAATGAAATGTTTGTCTTGATTTCCTCCTCAAATTGCTCATTATTAGTGTGCACAGATGCTACTAAGTTTTCCACATTGTTATATCCTGTTGCTTAACTGAATATGTTTACCAGATCTAGAAGCTTTGTTGTACATTTTTCAGGGATTTCTATTTATAGGATCATATCACTTGCAAATGTGAAATTTTTACCTCTTCCTTTTCAATTTGGATGACTTTTATTTCTTTTTCTTGCCTAAGTGCTCAAGCAAGAACTTCTAACACAAAGTTAAATAAGAGCAGTGACAATGGGCATTCATGTCTTATTCCAAATCTTAGAGGGATAGCCTTTAGCATTTCACCATTGAATATAACATTAGCTGTGGGTTTTTCATCTATATCCTTTATCATGTTGAGGAAGTTTCCTTCTATTCCTATTTTTTGAAGGTTTTTATCAAGAAAGGAGGCTATATCTTGTCAAATGCTTTTTCTGTGTCAATAGAGATAATCATGTAATTTTTTTCTTTTGAACTGGTAATGTGGTGTATTACACTGATTTTCTTATGTTGAACCATCCTTGCATACCAGGGATAAAACCTTCTTGATCGTGCTGTATAATTTGATGCTTTGTTAAATATGATTAGTAAGTATTTTGTTGAGGATTTTAGTATCTAAGTTAATTAGAGAGATTTGTGTGTAGTTTTCTTGTGACATCTTCATATGTGTCTTTAGTATTAGGGTGATGGTGACATCATAGAATGAGTTAGGTAATGTTACCACCACTTTATTTTTTGGAATAGCAGATGTTAGTTCTTTCCAGAATGTTGGGTAAAATATACCAGTGAAGGCTTCTCGTCCTGAGATTTTCTTGGTTGGGAGGTTTTGGATGACAGATTCAATCTCGTTACTTATGATTGGTCTGTTGAGTTCATCAGTTTCTTCTTTCATCAGTGTAGGTTGCTTTTGTGTTTCTAGAAATTTGTCCATTTCAATCTTTCTATGTAGCTGAGACTTACTCTGTGACCTAGCATATGGTCTATCCTGGAGAGTAAGCCATGTCAAGAAGAATACATATCCTTCTGTATTTGGGTGTAATGTTCTCTATATGTCTATTAGGTTTAGATCCTCTAATGAATTATTCAAGTGTTTGCCTCATGTATTTTGGGGCACTCTGATTAGTTGCATAAGTATTTATGATTATTTTTTTCTTGATAGATTATCCCTTTCATTAATATATAGTGTCCTTCTTTGTTCTTATAAGAGTTTTGCATTTAAAGTCTACTTTGTTTAATATTAATATAGCTGCTTCTACCCTCTTGTTTATTGTTTGCATGTAAAATCATTTCCCAATCTTTAATTTGCAGTCTCCTTGCATCCATGGACGCAGGTGAGCTTCTTGTAAACAGCATATTACCTTATCCATTCTTCCAATCTGTGTCTTTTGATTATAGAGGCATCTGTTTCTCCCCTTGGTTTGAATGGAGAGTTTAATCCATTAACATTCAATGTTGTTACTGTCAAGGCATTACTTACATTAGCCATTTTTTTCTTTAGGTTTATATATGTCATAATTTGTTTTTATTTCTCTTTTTATCCTTTTAGTTTGTCTTTCTAATAATCTTCGTTTCTACACTGTCCTCCAGCCCTCTCTCTCTCTTGTTTTTTTTTTTTTTCTTCTTTCAAACTATAGCACTTCCTTTAGTATTTCTGGAAGGGCAAGTTTCTTATTGACAAACTCTCTTAATTTCTGTTTATCTGTGAATATTTTGAACTCTCCCTTATTTTTGAATGCCAACTTTGATGGATATAGAATTCTTGGCTGGCAGTTTTTTCTTTAAGCACTTTAACTATGTCATACTACTGCTTTCTTGCCTCAATGGTTTCTGATGAGAAATCAGTGCTTAATCTTACTGAGTTTCCCTTTTATGTGATATAATTCGTATGATGGATCTCCTTTCTCTTGCTGTTTTCAGAATTCTCTTTGTCTTTACTGTTTGACAATTTGTTAAATATGTGTCTCAGGGCATGTTAGGATTTATACTGTTTGGAGTATGCTTCCTGGACATGTACATCTACATCCCTCAAAAAATTTGGAAATTTTCAGCCATTATTTCCTCCAACATTCCTTCTGTCCTTCTCCCTTCTCTTCTCCCTCTGGGATGCCTATAATGCATATATTTGTGCATTTTGTGTTGTCATTCTATTTTATGAGTCCCTGTTGAATTTTTTCTTTCTTTCTGTACAATTTCGGATATTCTATCTTTTATGTCACTCTTTATTTTGCCTGTTCAAATCTGCTGTTATGTGTTTCCAGCATATTTTTAATTTCTTGCATTGTGCCTTTCATTACCATCAGATCTGTTATCTTTTTATGAAAATTTACAGTTTCTTCTGTATATTTCCCCCAGTGTCTTCTTACTATTCTTCATCTCTTCCCCCACTTCATTAAGTAGATTCATGATATTTGTTTGGACATCCTTGATTAGTTGTTCCACATTCTGCATCTCTTCCTGCTTTTTTTTTTAAAGATTTATTTACTTACTTACTTATTTATTTATATATTTATTTATTTATTTCTCTCCCCTTCTCCCCCCGCTCCAGTTGTCTGTTCTCTGTGTCTATTTGCTGCGTGTTCTTTGTCCGCTTCTGTTGTTGTCAGTGGCACGGGAATCTGTTTCTTTTTGTTGCATCATCTTGTGGTGTCAGCTCTCTGTGTGTGAAGCACCATTCCTGAGCAGGCTTCACTTTCTTTTCAACTGGGCAGCTCTCCTTATGGGATGCACTCCTTGAGCGTGGGGCTCCCCTACATGCAGGACACCCCTGCATGGCACGGCACTCCTTATGCATATCAGTACTGCGTGTGGGCCAGCTCCACATGGGTCAAGGAGGCTCGGTGTTTGAACCACGGACCTCCCATGTGGTAGACGGATGCCCTAACCACTGGGCCAAGTCTGCTTCCCTCCTCCTGCTTTTTATTCATTCATTAGACTGGGTCATGTCTTGCTGTTTCTTAGTATGACTTGTAAGGTTTTGCTATTGTCTAGGCATCTGTTCATTTTGGTGGACTTGTTCAGTTGTTTAGCTTATCTTTCTATTCTAAGGTTTTATTTCATTTTGGTTTTTGTTAAGCGCTCTCTTTGACACTTGGTTCTTCTTATTCTATAGCCTTATAGTTGTACATGTTTCCTCCAAATATTAAGACCATAGAAAAGAAAAGAAAGGAGTAAAAGAATAATAAAAAGGATTGAAAGGAACCATAAAAGAAACATGAAAAAAAAAGTAGTAAGAGTGAAAAATCATAAATAAAGAATAAAAAAGGTAGGAAAAAATATTGGACAGAAAAAAATAAAACACCAGAATGATGAGAAGAAAGAAAATGGAGAAGAAAGAAAATGAAGACTGAGCAAGGGAAGGTGGAATAAAAGAAAAGCAACAGAGAGAAAAAAGGAAAGAAAGAAAAGAAGTAAAGAAACTAGCAAGAAAAATGAAAAAAAAAAAAAAGGAAAAGAAAAAATAAACAAAGGGAAAAAAACCCAGAAAAAACAGGCTTCCCTCTCAGGCCACCAGCAATCATCTCAGGTTGCCAGTGTTCATCAGTCATCCTACAGCTAACCCATCCTCCACAGGTAAGGTACCTGAGTATAGAGGAAAAAAAATAAAACATAAAAAATAAAAAAATATTAAATAAATCAAAAAACCTAAAAAGAAGTCTCAGTCTGTGTTCCCTGTCATGGGGCTGTTTGTCCCTCAACTTCCAGTCCCCCAGGCAGCTGGATGACTAGGTGCCTGACTGCACTTGACAGCTCCTCAGCTAACTCTTCCCACCCCCTATCCTTCAGACCAGTTAACTAGTTAGGCTCTCCCTCCCTTCTTCCCTCCCTCCCTCCATCCCTCCATTCCTCCCTCCCTCCCTTATTTCTCTCTCTTTCTCTTTCTCTCTTTCTCTCTTCCTCTCTTACTTTCTTGCTTTCTTTCTTACTTGGAAGTCCCGGGAATTGAATCTAGAAGCTTGTATATGATAAGCAGGCATTCAAGCACTAAGCTACACCCGTTCCACTGGCTAGGCTTCTGAAGGCTTGTTGCCTGCCTCTCCCTGCCCATTTTTTTTCCCCCTCAGGACTGTTGGGCTTCTGACAGCTTTTCATTTGCTTCTCCTGGCTTCCCCCTCTCCTGGGCTCTTAGGCACCGGTCAGCCCACCCCCTCCCTGACCAGTTCCTCTCATTCTTCAGGGTGTGTGGGTTTGACAGCCTGTCTGCTCAGCTCTCTCCTCTCCTCTCCCTGGAGCTGCTTCAGTGCAGGCTGCAGTCTTTCCTTTTTTTTTCCTTTCCTGATTTGCTTGCCCTATCTCCCCTCCCCACTACAACTCTTTCCCCTTGAGTTGACTGGGTGCCAGTCTCATCTCTAGAGCCTGCTGGGTACTGGGACATTCCCTTGCTTGCCTGGGTGCTTTCCTCACTCTCAGAGCCAGCTGAGCACCGGACTTCCAGTCAGGTCACTTCCCTGGCTTCCCTCTGACTCTGAGCTGGCTTGAGTGCCCTATCTCCTATGGCTTCCCTTTTCTCTGGCCAACTGGGTCCTTCTTCTCCAGCTGCCCTCTCCAATTGTCCCCATGACCCCACAACTTACTGACTGCCAGGTAAACCTGCCTACCTTCCTGCAGTTTCTAGAGGAGGAGTGCAGCCTGGTGTTCTCCATTCCCCCGTCTTGGATCTCTCAGCAATTTCTTAAAAAGTTAATATTCTTACCATTTTATCTAGCTGTTCTACTCCCAACTATTTAACCTGAGAAAAGAAAGCATGTGTCTGCTGAAAGAGTTGTACACATATTAATAGAACATTATTTATAATAGCTCCAAACTGGAAACAACCATGGGCATAAATTTATTTGTGTATGGATCTATAGGAAGGTGAAATGAATGTGTATTAAAATTGATATAAATATTTACCCATACATAAGTAAAGGGCTAATAAAAATCTATGGTATTCAGAAGCAACTGTGGCTCAATCAGATGAGCTCCTGTCTACCACATGGGAGGCTCTCAGTTCCTGTCCCAGGGCCTCCTTGTGAAGGCAGGCTCGCTGGCACTCTGCAGAGCACTGACCGGCCTGCAGACGCTATGGAGAGCTGACTCAGCAAGGTAATGCAACAAAAAGAAGGGAGACAAGTGAGAACACAGAAAAGTGCACAGTGAATGGACACAGAGAGCAGACAGCAAGCAAGCTGCAAGGGGGGAGGGGAAATAAAAATAAATAAATAAATAAATACAGACACAGAAGAACATACAGTGAATGGACATAGAGAGCAGACAACACACAAAAAGTCATAAGGGGGGGGCAGGGATAAAAAAAAAATCCATGGTGTCATCCATATAATGGAATTCTACTCAACATTAAAAGTAAGAAACTTCCCATCCTTCTATCAACATTATGGGAGTATTCTGGCCTTTCCTCATCCCTGAGTAGCAGGTGACATCTAATTATTTTCCTTTATATTTATTTGATTACTAGTAAAACTTATTTTTTTCCAAATGTTTAAAAGAAGGTTGCTGCTTTTTTGAATAAAGGATGGGATTTGCCTATCACAAAATGGTCTTGGTTATTAAATTTCTGGTCAAGGTGACTTCCAGAAGATCTTGGATTCTGGATTAGTTGGCAATAATTTTATAAATTGGGAAAAAAAGAAGTAAGCCTGACAAAGAGATGGGACCACATATAAATGTATCAAGTGTTAAAGTTGATCAAAGTAATTCTTTTCTATGTAATTACACTACTAAGTTGATAAATTTCTTTGAACCATTGACAAATTGTATATTGTATTTTGTATATGGTAATTTGTATATTGAAAAAATCTGTCTACTGAAGGAGAGTAAAACAAATAAATGGTCTTTGTGTTCTTTTTTCTCCAGGCTGGTTGATCCTATCAACCTCATTCACATATTCTTTGATATTTGGAAAGCAGAAAATGCTGTGTTATATTTATGTGTACAGAGATCTCCCTTTACCTCAACTTTGTTGCTAAAATATTTTTGAGAATAACCAAAGAAATAACAATGTCCTTTGCAATAAGAACAGCTGGGCCACAGCATGGAGACAGCTGGAATACATTGTCTCCTTAGGAGTTCTGAAAATCATTCCAGGCATTCTGCTCAACTCTCCTGGAGAGCCTCAAATGTGGTTTACAGAGAAGTTGTTAGGGCTCTGGGAGCAGAGAACTTATTCCATCTATGAAATCCACTTGCCGATTTGGGGTTTAGGATTGGTAATACAATAGGAATGGCTGAAGAGTTCAAGAGATTTGGCGTGTGCTCTATATGTAAGGGCTCCTCAGGGTAAATTAGGGAATGTGCTATTGGTAAAGTACTAGACCAGGGGACTAAGTAAGGGAAAGAGAAGTAAAAAGGGGAGGGAAAGGTCTGTTTTAGGGTTATTCATTCTGCCCAATTCGCCTTTTTAAAAAAAAGTCCTTTCTTATAAGGAAACATTGCAAATACATACAAATGTAGAGAGGATAGTATACTAATGTTTCTAATGCCCAGTTTAAGCAGTGGCCAATTGTCTTTTATCAAACCATTGTTTCTCTAACTTTACTGAGCACATGAGTCAATTGGAATGTTAAAAACACAGATGTTTATGGTTTGAGCTTGGGCCTGAGATTATCTATTTCTGACAAGGTCCTAGGTAATATGGATACTGCTGGTTTTTAGATTACTCTGGAGTAGCAAGGATTGATACCCCCACTCACTTCCACCTTCCTCCACTCATTATTTTGAAGCACATTTCAGATATCATGTCATCTCATCAGTAAATATTTCAACATTTATCTTTAAAATGTGAGTTCATTTTAAAAACATAACCATAATAGTATTATTCTACCTTAAAAATATAATAATTCCTCAATAACATTAAATGTCCAGTCATTGTTTAAATTTCCCTGATTATCACATAGTTAGGATTTTGGCTCAGTTGGTTTGGATCAGGAGTGAAATAAGGTCCATACAATGCAATTGGTTGCAATTTTTTAAGTTTCTTTTAGTCTATTTGTTCTCTCTCTTCCTCTCTCTATTACTTTCTCTTCTCCCATTTATTTTTCTTTGCAGTTTTTTGAAGAAATTATAAGATTTGTCCTGTAGAGTTTCCAAGAATCTAAATATTGCTAATTGCATGCTTTTCATTGAATATATTCCTCTCTCCTTTGTATTTCTTGTAAAATGGTAGCTAGTGTAATGTCAGATTTTATTTTTGCAATATTATCAGTTATTTTTCATTGCACAGTTTCATTATTTCATTAAGTGCTGTAAAATGGTGATATTGTATACTTTATCATTTATTAATTGGTATATATTTATGAAAAGGACATTTACCTATCAACTCTATTTTCACCCCCCTCCCCTTTTTGATAGGAAAGATAACAATAAATGCTTGGTCCCTTCCCCTTCCTTACCATTGTTCAAAATTTAAAACTGATTACCTTGTATTTACCAAGGGTGACTAATGAAATATGTTTTTGAGTGTTTATGTGGGTGGGGTACCATTATGAACCCATATGTTTAAATTTAATGTTTTGCTCCATTGAAATTATTTTCTATGATGCTCAAAATGTTCCATCTTTATCCACAGTTGCCTCTTCAATTTGACTTCTATGTGACACTGTGTTGGTAAATAGGCTCTCAAAAAATATATTTTTTTTAATTTGTAGTATTTGTAGTATTTTCTGGTTTGCATAGTGTACATTTTCCTAGCATGGCTGATTTCAAGCTGCCAATGTCTTAACAACAGGATCAAAATATTCTGAATATTTAACAATCGTCTCCTGTGAGCCTAGGTGACCTGGCTCTGTCATACCACTGCTCCTGAAATCAACCACCACAATCATTGAAACCTTTGAGTACTTCCTTGCTCCCTGCTCCAGAACTAAAATCAGCCTTTTCTTCAAAAGCCATTTTTTTTCTTTCAGTAGGATTTAGAAAATTTAGGTATTATAGGTACACACTGCTATGGGGTAAGTTCTTGTTTCTAGACCTATTCAGTGAATATTTCTAGCAAATTTTTTTTTCAAAGATATTTTACATATCAACTTATACTGATAGTTTCTATTTAAATTCAGGACTATGGTGTTTTAACTTAAGTTTACCTCTCATCTTATATTTTTCCCTCCCAAACTGAAAATCATAGTTCCCAGTGAACCACCATAATTACTTATTTAATTTATCCCATGATTCATGACTTAGAATAACCATACCAACACTATTTCCAACAATTTGGTTGTTGAACACAGCCTAAAATCTTTTATTTGTTTATCAACTCTTTTTGTCTTTATGGTATATAAAACTAGGAATATACAATGAATTTATTCTTTTAACGTTGATATAATAGTTCCTTTCTATATAATTTTACTGCAGCTTGATAAATGCTTACACCTGTTTGCTTCCATTTTGCTTTTTGTTTCCCTTTTACTTTTTTTTTTTGTAACCAAAACTTTAATCCCAAAGATTCTCATACAACATATTACAAATGACAGCATGAAAAAAAATCTTGCACAGTAACTCAAAGGTCAGCTCTACAATGTACCCTTAAACTGTCAGGACATTGGTTATCTCCAAGTCTTGTATTTCCAAATAAAGGATGTTATTAAAACAGCTATGTAATTCATACACAGCAATCACAAAAAGAACTTATGACTAAAGCAAAGGTAACTTTCTTGAAAGATTCTATACCAACTGGGAAACTGCCCAGTGTGAAGACTAGTTAATTTTAAAAACCTCCGATCTAATTTAATGATGGAGCTTATATATATATTTTTTACCATCTGGCTTGTGTTCATAGAAGCTTTTAAAGACTGCTTGTTCAACCTCAACTGCATACTAAATCCCAGCTATGGACAAAACTAAAGACCTTAATTTTTGCCAGTTATGTTACTGTGGGACTAAAACATCACACTTTAGCTGGGCAGGATTTAGGTTTATTAGTCTATGCAAGACTAAAAATTCAAAGCAATTTCAATTTTGCTTAAGAGAACATTGTAAAGTAACAAATTCTTGGTATTATAACCTGCCTCGTATGATCAATTTCAAATCATAGAGAATTACATCTTCAGGTGTTTCACTGTTACAAGACAATAAACAAATTCAAACAGTTGAAACATCTTAAAAATGCACCAAGCTTATGAAGTCTCAAACAAAACTTGAATTTTCTGTACATACTCCCATCAAATGAAGTTATTTCCTGTACACAACTCCTCTTGCAAACTGATCTTCTATTTCCTTTCATTTGACCTAGAACGGCTTCGAGATCTAGAGATGGATCGGGAAGGCTTGTGATTCCTTTCCTGAGACAGTGATCTTTCTCTTCTCCTGTCTCTAGAAAGAGACCTGCTCCAGCTGCGGGAGAAGCTTCTCCTTCTTGGAGAAGAACTCCTTCTATGACAATCATCTCTAGGGCGACGACCCAAGAGGGAGGAGGGCCTCGATTACAACTTCTTTTTTCACCATTCTACAGTTCCACTCTTACAGGGCAGCCACAGAATGTTCTTCCATCTAGTTCTCGGATGGCATCAGCTGCATCTCGGGGATCTCCAAATTTAACAAAAGCAAAGCCGGGAGGGTTTCTAGCAACCCACACCCTTCGGAGTGGTCTATAATAGCCAAAAGCCTGCTCCAATTCAGTCTTGTTGCCATTGTTTCCAAGATTGCCTACATAAACCTTACAGTCCAATGGACAAGAATCACAATGCATTTCAAGATCTTGGGTTGAAATGCGGTGGCTCACACCCACACGCTCAAATGTCTCTTCCCGCTCCTCTTCCATCCGGCTCTTACAGATGCTCCAGTTTACCCGGTGGAATGGTGGACCTCCATTTTACTTTTGATTCTATTTTGTTTTTTAAAATCTAATGTTGTTAATGGAAGGCAAAATATCAAAAACAAAGCTTTTGCATTTTTAAATTTTTTGATACCCCAATTTATTTTTAGCTTAATTTTTCTAAATTAATATGTATTCTATAGCTAACCTTTAAACTCATCATTATATTCCATTTTACTATTAATGGAACCTGGCAATATATTGGACTTCATTTTCGGGGAAGTTTTGGATCACAGAGAGGTTCAACAATGGAAGGGGAGGAATACTGGTGTGGGATGTTATTGAGGGGACATATGGTTGAGGGGTTGAGGGGACATATGGTTGGCAGGGAGTTCTACAGGGCATACATCCAGGGTACATAAAAATGTTTGGATATTTTCATAGTGGTTACAATTGAAAACAACTGAGGGAGTGCTAAGTTCCTAGCCAGGGGAGCTCTATCACAGTCCCTAAAGGAACAACAACAATCCCCCAAGTGCAGCGGCAAAGACCAAAAAAGAAGGATGGTCCAACAATGAGCCCTTGATACTAATGACTATACTTGTGAGCCTGTGCACCTGAAGTAAGAACAAGGCCTAGAGCTGCAGGGTGCCTAAGAGTTACCTCCTGAGAGCCTCCATGTTGCTCAAATATGGCCAGTCTCAAAGCCAAACTCAGCATGTAAATGTGTTGCCTTCCCCCCAGCATGGGACATGACTCTCAGGGATGAGCCTCCCTGGTGCCGAGGGATTGCTACCAAGTACCAGCTGATGATGTAACTAGAAAATGATCTTGAATAAAAGGGTCAACTCGGACCAGCAGAATATCTCAGTCTACATATAATACCAGGAGTTAAAAATGCTTTTTGACCTGAAGAAAAGGGGAATGGAAAGGACAAATGAGTTTATATGGCTGAGTTTCCAAAAAGAGCCAGGAGATTATGAGGGGGGCCGCCCTTATGCACACCTCAGCAGAGTCCCAGAGACAGGTAAAGTAGACACAACCCCAGGTATTGGTTTTTCTGAGGGCTACAGAGACCCACAGGTCCTATGGTCATGGCAGATGGAGTTCAGTGCCATGTCAGTTGGCCCTACTTAGGAGGTTGTGTTTCTGTGTGATGGAACTGGACTGAGATGTGATCTCTATCCACAAGTCCCTCCTGTTACTTTTACCAGAACTGTAGTTGGTGGGGGTATATGGGGACCTCATATTTTTTGAATGCAACATTAAAAAAATAAAGACAAAAAAAATCTAATGTATTATAATTATGTAAAAGTTCCAAAGTCAAGTCTACAAAGAAAAGGAAATTCAAAGAAGTCTTTGCCTGTTTCTGTTCCATGTCCCCTATTTCCTCCCCTCCACAAATATGACATTTTTAATGAAAATTTTTGGTTTATCCTTTCATTTAAAAAAAATGAGTAAATATTTATATATATTTATTCTCATACCTTTTTACGAGTGATACTATTCACATTTCTCTCCATTTTATTCTTTTACTTTATATAGTTTAGAGATAGATCCATTGTGCTACATAAGTATGTTTCTCATGCCATTTGCACAGCTTTTAGTACTCCATAATATGGACAAACTGTTGTTTGTTCAATCAATGCCTTTGTGAAGAACTTTTGGGTTGTTTCTATTCTTTTTTTGTAACATATAATGCTTTTTCTATGTTTTACCAGCATATCTTTGGGTTAGAGTCTTTGAATTGGCTTTGCTGGGTAAAAGGATAAATGCATATGTACATAATTTTGTTAGATATTGTTGTTTTTTTCTTGACTATTGACCACCTTTGCATGCAAAGGGACAGGAAGTAGTAGAAATCTTGAAGATTAAGTTTACCAAGTACTGATTTCTGAGTATGAACTTAGTCTTCAATGACCTCTTGGAAATACTTTAAGAAGTCTTTTCTTTGTTTCTATTACATGGCCATTCCACACTGTGTTTAGAAGCATCAAATGTTTTGGGGCAATATTAGTATGAGATAATGTATTCCAAAAATTACATGTATAGAAATTTTAAAAATAAAAATATAAACTTCATAAAATTATAGAGTTTGAAGGTACTGAAAATATTTCCCTTCATTAGAAAAGGGAGAATACAGAGATTAAACAAGAAAAGCAAGATTAAAGAGTATTTTATTGACAGAGCCAGGATTAAATCCAGTTTTAATTCTCTAGGTCCAATCCTCTTTCATCTCTAACAGAGAGTTGGAAAATGATATGCCAGAGAACACATTATTCCATAAGAAAAGTGTATGGTGTATCTTCCTGGAACTTGATTCCTTAGTCAATAATTGGATTCCATGATAAGTCAACATGATTCCATGGTAGGTAATAAAATATTTTTGGATTTAAACAGATAGATATTTTGGTATAGAATGAAAAAATTATAATCCTTTGACATTTTAAAAGATAAAATATATTAAACCAATTCTGTCTTGTAGCATACCTTGTGGCATGTGAAAACGTTTATTCTCCTCTACGTGAAAGCACTTCATGGAAACATTTGAACAGCATTATCCATAATTGTGCTGCATTTTTCTCCCTGGAGTTGGTAGCATCATGTCCATCAATCTTATAGTCAGCGTTTTCAAATCCTCCCTGAATTGACCAGGCATGTGAATGCGGTAAAGAAAGAAAATGAAGAAACTGCTGTTTACTCAGTTCTGATAGATGACATGGCCTCAAACTGATCCACATTTAGGCCAAAGGTGGAGAAGATCATACTGGCTGTCTTACCCAAGTATCTTGTCTCTCCCACAAACCCAGGAGGGAAATTCTGAGGTTTCAGAGGCTACTAAAAGTGCTAGAACCTTCTCTACCCTCCACCATGTAAAGATTATCACAAAATGAGGATGAGTGGAATGGGTAGGAGTTTCCACAAAGAAGCAATTTTCCTCACTATATTCAGAGAAATTAACAGTATGAATAGCTGTCACATAAGATTTCTGAAGACAGAGAATTATATATATATATATATATTTTTTAAAGATTTATTTATTTATTTAATTTCCCCCCCTCCCCTGGTTGTCTGTTCTTGGTGTCTATTTGCTGCGTCTTGTTTCTTTGTCCGCTTCTGTTGTCGTCAGCGGCACGGGAAGTGTGGGCGGCGCCATTCCTGGGCAGGCTGCTCTTTCTTTTCACGCTGGGCGGCTTTCCTCACGGGCGCACTCCTTGCGCGTGGGGCTCCCCCACGCGGGGGACACCCTTGCGTGGCACGGCACTCCTTGCGCGCATCAGCGCTGCGCATGGCCAGCTCCACACGGGTCAAGGAGGCCCGGGGTTTGAACCACGGACCTCCCATATGGACGCCCTAACCACTGGGCCAAAGTCCATTTCCCGAGAATTATATTTTAAATAGACACTAATTATTAAGAGAAGTTGCTTATGACCTAATGTTGTGGTTCAATCTCAATGCTTTTTTTCCTTTGGGCACTGAGTAGTTCATTTCTTCAAAGGAATCAGGTGATTGAGCTCTAAAATCAATACAGAAGGTGAAAAAGCATATGTGGTGGTTTGGAGCTATGTACCCCCAGTAAAACATGTTCTTAGACTTAATCCATTACTGTGGGTCTGAAACTTTGTAAATAGGACATTTTTCCCCTATTTATTATTAATTAGTTAATTAATTTTTAAAGAAGGTTTAGATTATATAAATGTTACATCAAAAATATAGGGGATTCCCATATACCCCTCCCCCCACCACTTTTCCCAATTAACAATACCCTTAATTAGTGTGGTACATTTGTTAAAATTGACAAACACTTATTGAAGCATTGCTGCTAACCATGTACTATAGTTTACATTATAGTTTACACTTTGCACTACACACAGTTTTATAGGTTTTGATAAAAGGTATAATAGTCTGTAACTGTCATTGCAATGTCATTCAGGACAATTCTAATGTCCCAGAAATACCCCATGCTATACCTCAAAAAGGACCTTTTGATGAGGTTACTTCAGATAAGGTATGTCCCAGGATGGGTCTTAATCATTTTACTGAATTCTTTATAAGGAAGGTCACAGAGGGAGGAAAAAAGCCAGAGGGAACAGCCAGCAGCTGCAAATCAGTGGAACACTGAAGAGAAGGGAGAGGCCAGAAGAAGCTGCCATTTGTATTGCCATGTGACAGAGGAGCCTAGGACCCAGGATCACTGACAGCCAGTCCCAAAATGCCAGTCTTTGGGAAAAAAGCCTCACCTTCATGACATCTTGATTTTGGACTCCTAGTCTCAAAACCACGAACCGATAAATTCTCATTGTTTAAGATAACCCGTTGCTTGATATTTGCTTTAGCAAAAGGAAACTAGTACAGTATGGAAAAAGTTATCATTGAAAACCACTTAAATCAACCTACAGACTACACTTGATTCTATGTATACAACCCTATACCATGATTTCTATGCATATCCAAAACTCGAACAAAGGAAGGAACAAAAGGAAAGACTGCATGTCAGTGTCTGGACATTCAAACTATTTGAAGTTAATTATCAAATCCTTAGGAATTCATAATGGATGGTAAGAAAATTCTAACATTGTCTTGCACATTTGCAGGGTTTATACATTTCTAATACAACATTAAGTCCAACTTAAATGTCAGGGCTCATATTTTGATAGCATGCAGAGGTAAGCAGAAAGCAGTTTTTACAGATTCTGATTGGTTGTATCAGTGTGTTTTGCTATTATGTTTGTTAAATGGTTGTAGGAATCAAATGAGTTCGGCAATTTTGTGCTTCCTATGAATAACGTATTGGGTGCTTATGATTAAAGACCACAGGAAATAGTGTTCATATTTTATATAATAGTAGTTTTTCCTTCTGATGAAGTTTTTGCATATGCTGGTCACTGTTTTGTTGTTTCTATGACCCAAACTATATACCAATGATGGAAAATATTTCTAAGTGAAATTAATTGTGCTGGCTCTGCCAATGAGCCAGAGGAACTTCTTTAGCTAATTAAGATAAAAGCTTCTGAGAAGTATCCACAATGCATGATGTTGGAGTCAAGCCTGTTCTCTTGCATGCAACATCCCATCAAAAGTCTGGAGGTTTGTGCTCTGTGAAGCAATGGTAGTTCTGAGGTGGAAATTTGCTCGTTCTATCATGCAACTGAGAAACAGTGGCTTATGATCAGTGGAAAAATAAAACGTGCTGGGAGAGGCTTGGGGATGTTTTTAATGTTTGTGGATTTTTTGCCACAATATGCTTTTAGTATTTGATCTCTAAGTGTACACTCATCTAAAATGTACTTTTTGCCTCTCCCACCCCTTGAAGGAGATACATAAAGTATCTGTTTGACTGGAGCAACCAACTGGAGAATTTGCAGTATAAAAAGAGCACAAAGTAGTGAACTGCATCAACTCTGGAAAAGGGATTGACAATCCCACTTGTCACACCCTAAGGTTTATTATTGGTTCAAAAGCCTTTGGTCTATACATAGAAAACCCTGAGAGATCTACAACGAAGATTCTAGAACTCATAAATGAGTTTAGTAAAGTTGCAGGTTATAAGATCAATGCGCAAAAATCAGTAGCATTTCTGTACACCAATAATGAGCAAGATCAGGAGGAAATCAAGAAACAAATACCATTCACAATAGTAAATAAAAAAATCAAATACTTAGGAATAAATTTAACTAAAGAGGTAAAGAACTTATACACCGAGAACTATACAAGATTGTTCAAGGAAATCAAAGAAGACCTGAATAAATGGAAGATTATTCCTTGTTCATGGATAGGAAGACTGAACATTATTAAGATGTCTAGCCTACCAAAACTGATCTACACATTCAATGCAATCCCAATAAAAATCAACGCAGCCTTCTTTTAGGAACTAGAAAAACTAACTATGAAATTTATTTGGAAAGGAAAGAGACCCCGAATAGCCAAAGACATACTGAAAAAGAAAAACGAAATTGGAGGAATCACACTACCTGACTTCAAAACATACTACAAAGCTACGGTGGTGAAAACAGCATGGTATTGGCATAAGGAGAGACACATAGACCAATGGAATCGAATTGAAAGCTCTGATATAGAACCTCACATATACAGCCACATAATATTTGATAAAGCCACCAAACCCTCTCAACTGGGAGAGAGTGGCCTATTCAACAAATGGTGTCTGGAGAACTGGATAGCCATATGTAGAAGAATGAAAGAGGATTACCATCTCACACCTTATACAAAGATCAACTCAAGATGGATCAAAGACCTAAATATAAGAGCCAAGACCATAAAAACCTTAGAAAGCAGTGTAGGGAAACATCTACAGGACCTTGTAATAGGAAATGGATTTATGAATATCTCACCAAAAGCACGAGCAGCAAAAGAACTAATAGATAAATGGGACTTCCTCAAAATTAAAGCCTTCTGCACCTCAAAGGAGTTTGTCAAGGAAGTAAAAAGGGAGCCCACACAGTGGGAGAAAATATTTGGCAATCATATATCTGATAAGAAACTTATAACTTGCATATATAAAGAACTCCTATATCTTGAAAATAAAAAGATAAACAACCCATTTTAAAAATAGGAAAAAGACTTAAATAGACACTTCTCCGAAGAAGAAATACAAATGGCAAAAAAGCACATGAAAAAATGTTCCAAATCTCTAGCTATCAGGGAAATGCAAATCAAAACTACAATGAGATACCATCTTACACCCATAAGATTGGCAGCTATGAAAAAAACAGAAGAATACAAGTGCTGGAGAGGATGTGAAGAAAGGGGAACACTCATCCACTGCTGGTGGGAATGCAGAAGGATCCAACCATTCTCGAGGACAGTATGGCGGTTTCTCAAAAAACTAGCCATAGATTTGCCATATGACCCAGCAATACCACTGCTGGGTATATACCCAGCAGAACTGAAAACAAGGACACAAACCGATATATGTACACCAATGTTCATAGCAGCATTGTTCACTATTGCCAAAAGTTGGAATCAACCCAAATGCCCATCAACAGATGAGTGGATCAATAAAATGTGGTATATACACACAATGGAATACTACTCGGCTGTAAGAACAAACACACTACAAACACATGTGATAACATGGATGAATCTTGAGAACCTTATGTTGAGTGAAGCAACCCAGACATTGAAGGACAAATACTACATGACCTCAATGATAGGAAATAACCAAGCTGCCCTAGATAGCAAGAGACTGAACGATAGGCTTACAGGAAATCGGAGGGTGGAGGAAGGATGTGAGCCGATGTCTGCAGGGGTGGAATTTAAGACGAGATGGTGGTAAGTATGAACACAAAGAAGAGATAAAAGGGGGGCAAGGAGTTGCCTTTGGTTGGGGCTTTGCGGGTTTGAGGGTGGCTGGGGAGGGACGGATGGGTAACATTGCCCAAAAGTGGGGGGAGGGAGGGGTAGCATACGATCACAGGAGAGGGTCAGGTGTTGGTGGAGAGTAAAATGCCGAGAAAATCATATCAAAATATAATAAAGAGGGTTACCTGTTTAGAATGCTCGGAGGGGAGGGTCTGATGCAGGACGGGCTCCTGGGGAATGTCTAAATGCTCATTCTGCCAGAGTGGGTGACACCATGGGGTAGAAACCCAAGTAGTGAGAGTGGGGGTGGACCCACATCCTGGGGAGGACTAATGCCATCAAATAGAGGGAACTGTATCCCTCGAGAGAAAGGGTGGCTCCCAGGGTATTGGGGCAGTTGAGCACGTTAGGCCCTGAACACTATTCCATCTATCTCTGGAAGGGGCTCCTCAGGAAACGGAGGTTGGCTGTCACTGTGGGCACCAAGGTGGAAGGGAAAATGGACGTTAAATGTGTGGAACCAAGGTAAATGGGGGGTAAGAGAGGAGTTTCTTGAGAGTACACAAGGATGGATATAAAACATGTAATATTACACCATAACATATAGGAGATGACAGACTGATAATGTAAACCATAATGTAAAACATAGGCTAACTAAGAATGTAAAAAACTGTGTATCCTAAAGTATGCACCATAATGTAAGCACAGATGTCACCTTGTTAGAAAGCTAGTGTCTCAGACTCTGTACATCACGTTAAGTAAATATGATGTGAATAGGGTGTAAGAGTATCACTTGTGAAGGGAAAAGGTTTTGTGGTGGATGTATGGAAGTGCTGTATTTTATATATATGCATTGCTGTGGTCTAGGGCTCCTGTGAAGAGAAGCTGAATAATTAGGGGGGAAAAAAAAAAAAAAAAGGAAAAGATAGGATGTAGAATTTTTTCCAAGTAAACACGTGTTCTTTATCTAACCTTTAAACCCATCGCTATATGCCATTCCCTAGTAAGGGACCCTGACATTATATTGGGCTTCAAATTTCAGGTAGTTCTGGATCACAGAGTGTTTCAACAATGGCAATGGAGGGATACTGGTATGGGATGCCATTGACAGGTGATATATGGCTGACAGGGAGCTGTACAGAACATATGTCCAGGGTGCATGGTAATGTTTGGATATACTCATAGTGGTAACAGTTAAAAACCACAGCAGGGTGGGTACTGGGTTTCCGGCCAGTGGTGCTCTGTCGTGGTCCCTAGGGGAGCAGCGACAGTCTCCCAGGTGCAGGGGCGGGGACCGGGAGGGAGTGAGGGTTCAACAGTGAGCCCCTGATGCTAATGACTATGCTTGTGAGCTGATAAGCCTAAAATAAGAACAAGGCCTAGAGCAACATTGTGCCTGGGAATTTCCTCCTGTCAGCCTTCATGTTACTCAAATGTGGCCAGTCTCGAAGCCAAACTCAGCATGTAAATGCAATGCCTTCCCCCCAGCGTGGGACATGACACCCGGGGATGAGCCTCCCTGGCACCGAGGGACCACTATCAACTACCAACTGATGATGCAACTGGAAAATGACCTTATACGGAAGGTTCAATGCGGATCAGCAGAATATCCCTGTCTACATAAAATAACATGACTTTAAAATGCTGTTTGACCTAAAGTAAGGGGGAAATGGAAAGGAGAAATGAGTTTATATGGCTACGAGTTTCTAAAAAAGAGTCTGGAGGCTGGCAGAAGGATTGCCCTTATGCACAACTGAGCAGGGTCAGAGAGACAGATAAAGCAGATATAACCCCCAGATATTGGTTCCTTTGAGGGCTAAAGAGACCCATGGGTGTTATGGTCATGGCCGATGGGGTTAACTACCAGGTCAGATGGCCCCTCTTTGGAAATGTTGTTTATGTGTGATGAATCTGGACTCAGATGGGATCTCCCTCCATAAGACTTTCATGCTAATGTGCTGGAGGTGCAGTTAATGTTGGGGTTTAAGATATATTTAGGGGATTTGAATCTCTGGACTGACAATGTGATAGCCAGGTCCTGAGCCTCAACAGACTCCAGCACCTACAATCTGTTTTATTGGACTTACCACACTCAGCTAAGATGGAGTTGAAGAAGGACAACCACCACACCATGGAGCCTAGAGTGATTACAACTGAAAGTGGGAGGATTGCATCCAGCATCCATGTGGAATCTGAGCCTCCTCTTGACATAGAGGTACAATGGACACAACCAATCCAATGTCCACATAGAAGAGGTGGCATTGGATTGGGAAAAGTGGACATGGTGGCTGATGGGTATGGGGAAAGGCAGGAAGAGATGAGAGGTGGAGGCGTCTTTGGGACATGGAGCTGCCCTGGATGGTGCTTCAGAGGGCAATCACCGGTCATTGTATATCCTCACAGGGCCCACTGGATGGAATGGGGGAGAGTATGGGCCATGATGTGGACCATTGACTATGAGGTGCAGAGGTGCCCAAAGATGTACTTACCAAATCCAATGGATGTGGCATGATGATGGGAGGGAGTTTTGCTGGGGGGGGGGGGGGGGGGGAGAGGTGGGGTGGGGGGGTGGGGATGAATGGGACCTCACATATATATTTTTAATGTAATATTATTACAAAGTCAATAAAAAAAATAAAAAAAAAAAGCCTTTGGTAAGTCATGGAATTGAGGGAGCCATTTGGGGGGATTTGTGGCAACAGGAGGGCCATGACCCAGTGACACCTCACTCACCTGAATGCATATGAACAAATAACAGTGGTGGAAAACACATCATGTTCTGGTGCTTTTGCATCTGCCACCTCTAAACATTAGTTTGTCTTGGTCATTAAAAAGAGGGACACATTTGTATACCAGTGTTCAGAGCAGCATTATTCACAATACCTAAAAGGTGGAAGTAACTGAGTGTCTATCAACAGATGACTGGATAACCAAAATGTATATATCTAATTAGTGGAATATTATTCAGTCATAAAAGAAATGTAGTTCTGATATATAGTACAACATGGATGTCCCTTGAAAATATAACTTGAATAAAATAAGCCAGTTATAAAAAGACAAATATTTTCTGATTTCACTTACATTGAAAACCTATAATAAGCAAAATCATTGAGTCAGAAAGTACATTTACAGGTTTCCAGGGGAGAAGGTGGAGCTTAGAGAATGGGGAGTTAGTGCTTAATGGGTACAGGGTTTCTGTTTTGGATGAGGGCAAAGTTTTGATAATAGATGGTGGTAAAAGTTGCACAATATTGCAAATGCAGTTGATATCAGTGAACCGTGCACAGGAAAATGCTTAAAATGGGAAATTTTTGGTTTTCCAGATGTTATCATGATGAACATAAAACAATAAAATAAAAAGACCCAAAGAGAGGCAGGGTGCCCCAGATTTACAGGTTAGACAATCAGTTCCCCTTGAAAACAATATTCTTTAAACAAGTCTTCAAACTTTATAGGTAAGTATCAATGCTGAGGGGAAAAGTCTAGAAAAGAAGTATGGCTGATGGCAGAATGTCCATTCCTGAATCCATATAACCAAACAGAATCCTGGCCCTACCGTGCTAGACACTGCCTGAGATGCATCACCTCTCCCAGGCCCTGCAGCGTATAAAAGTGTTTCTTCAAACCAACACATAGTACTCATCCTGAGGAGAGTTCTGGTAAGTTTCTTTCATTTCCTTACATTTGCTGTAATATTTCAGTACACCTCAAAAATGGGCCCTTGGAAATGGCATGACAGGTTCATTTGTAATGTTTAAAGCAGGACCAGGGTATCACTCAGAACTCAGTCTTGAGTTCCAGCTATATGCCTCTTAGAAGTTATGCACCCTTGCATAATTTACTTAACTTTTTTAAACCTCAGTTTTCTCATCTGTAAAATGTGGATAATAGTAATACCTCCCTAATAGGATTGTTCTAAGCAATGAATGGAACTTCCTATGCAAGTATTTAGCACAGTGCTCAACACATAAGAAGTGCTTTATAAATGTTAACTGTATTTTTAAAATAGTAAGATCAGGGTTGAAATGAGACATTTAGAAAAATGAAATTCAAAGGGGCCTCACTTATCTTTGGGAATCAATGTCTCTATTACTTTGAAATCAGCTTAGTATACTGTTGAACTAAATGAAATTGCTGATAATCTGCATTTTTGACCTATTGAAATGACAATTTTATATGGTTCAACTTAGTGTGTCCAAAAGATAAGTATAAATTGAGGATGTCTACTCCATACAAAATGTTTCATGTTGCACTCCATTCCATATCTCTCAACTACTTATATGTCTGTATAGAGTCTTAGGAAATTATTAAGGGATCCCTCTGCTCTGAGTATAAGTTTTGTACAAGACAGTCCCCATGCTAACTTAAAAAGCTCAATGTAATAAAAAGTATCTGTTTTCTCTTCTTGGAATAATTCTTAGAGAATTAAAAAAAAGAACAAAGGAAAAGGAGAGAAAAATGTTAGTCTTTACTTGTTTATTTTATACCTCATACCTTGCTTTTTGTGTGTCCTATAGTTTTCTTAAGCAGGAATGATCAAGTCACCTAAGATGTGTACTAGAAAATAAAGTTTATGTTTTCAACGTATTGTTCAAAGCAGCTTGTATGCTAAATCTCCTTCCACTGGGAGGAAAGAAAAAAAAGCATGTTGTGCCTTCCATACTTGTGTCTGAGGGAAGAAACTTTGGACTACATACCATGCATCTCATTTAGAGACTTTGGGCAAGAACCACAAAGCAATTGCACTTGTGGCAAAAGCCAAAATGAAAGTCAGTTGTTTCTTCTGTCTGCCAATTCCAGTGGCAGCCCCTGGCCTGCAGATCTCAGAATTTTTAAATGTCTTTCCAAGGAATTGCTTTCATGTTTGTATCCTTATTGCTAAATCTGGATCTCTTCTCACGATGCCCTTTGTGTATTGGGTCCAGGAGCCCTTTTCTTGTTTGGTAGAATTCCGAGTTTCCCCTTAATGGAAACTAAGCCACCAGTTCACACTTATCTAAACGTCCTTTCCACCTTCATATGTTGTGGAGCATGCCTTGTCAAATTGCTTTAAAAAACAAAATCCATTTGGGTAATAGCAATGGAAAAAAACCATTTATGAACCTTAACACTCTTTAAAGATTTGTTTATTTCTTCCCTCTCCTCCTTGTCTGCTCTCTGTGTCCATTCATTATGCATTCTTCAGTGTCTGCTTGTCTTTTCTTTAGGAGGCTCTGGAAACTGATCCTGGGACATTCCAGAGTGGGAGAGCATTACCCAATCTCTTGTGCCACCTCAGCTACCTGGTCTGCTGTGTTTCTTATTGTCTCTTCTCTGTGTCTCTTTTTGTTGCATCATCTTGCCATGCTGCTCGTAGGCCAGCACTACGCTTGGGTCAGCTTGCTGTGTGGGCCAGCTTGTCTTCAAGGGGAGGCCCTGGGAATCAAACCCTGGATCTCCCATATGGTAGACAGGAGCCCAGTTGCTTCCCTTTACTTATTTATTTATTTATTTTTAAAGATTTATTTATTTCTCTCCCCTTCCCCGCCTCCCAGTTGTCTGCTCTCTGTGTCCATTCGCTGTGTATTCTTCTGTGACCGCTTCTATCCTTATCAGCAGCACTGGGTATCTGTTTTTCTTTTGTTGCATCATCTGGTTCTTGTGTCACCTCTTCATGTGTGCAGTGCCATTCTTGGACAGGCTGCTATTTCTTTCGTGCTGGGTGGCTCTCCTTACGGGGTGAACTCCTTGAGCGTGGGGCTCCCCTACGTGGGGGACACCCCTGCGTGGCAGGGCACTCCTTGTGTGCATCAGCACTGCCCGTGGGACAGCTCCACATGGGTTTGAACCGCGGACCTCCCATGTGGTAGGCGGACGCCCTATCCATTGGACCAAGTCTGCTTCCTCTGCTTCCCTTTAATGCTCTTGATTAATACATATTTAATTTTTTAAAATATGGAAGTTATTAAGAGACCCTCATCAAATGAAAACAACAATAACAATAGATGATAATAAAACCCCAACTCGTACCAAAATCCTGTAGTTGTGATTTTCTTATCTCTCTCATGTCTTTCTTCTCCATTTACTTTGCTATGTCCTAAAATTAGGAAGCCTGTAAGGTTTTGCAAGCAGAAGACTGCATTCCAGAAGTAGGAAGAACAGTCTGGAGACTTAAATCACTTGGTCTTATTGTGTATCTGTTTTCTTTTGTTCTATAGGCATTGTGGATGCAAAGACAAATGAAACACAATTCCTCCTGGAATGAGTTTCATATCCAGTTAAATAGACAAAGAGAGAAATCAAGAATTAGGATGCAGGCATGTACAGGTTGTTATGGAAAAACTCAGGGAGGTCACTGAAGGATTGCAAGAGAAAACAGTCTACTTATGTCCTATAAGAATTGCAAGAAAATATTAACAAAAGTACAAAAAAAAATGTTTACAGCCTGGGAAAAAGCATGTACAAAAGCATAAAAGGTGACATCATGCACTTGTTCTCACATTTGTAACCATAGGAAAGTTTTAAAACATAACAGTGCTTGAGTTTCATCCCCAGAAATTTGATTTAATTGGATGAGGTTCTGTCTGGGCACTGGGATTTTCAAAAGCTCACTTGGTCATTAGAATAAACTGCTCATGTTGAGAACCTCTGTTATTAATTATCCCCTTTGAGGAATGTAGATCCTGTGGGGGGATGATTAGAGATAAGGCTTCTTAAAATAGATGGAGTTCACTGTACCGAACTTGAACTTAAAACTAAAGTTAATGGAGTCATCCTTAAGGATTTGGGGTAGGGAAAGGCAAATTTAAATTTGTACATCAGAATGAGAATTTTTGATAGGTGGCAGTTGGATGGTCTGTGGATGTGACTTTGATTGTATATGGTATGTGGAGTGGGTAAGGAGGTGATAGCAGAGAAAAGGAAATAAAGACTTTGTAGAGGAAGGCTATGAGTGGGAATCAGAAAGAAATTCCTGATCGAACTAGGTGGTAGCAGGGCTCAATAACTATTGCAGCCTGATTAAGCAGTGACAGGAGATGAGCATGGAGGTTATTACTTACGTAACTCCACCCATGCACATACATTTCTGGTACTTCAAGATAAAAACTGTGTCTGAATTACCAGGGTAATTTCCCACTGTGCTTTCCTTCACTTTGCCTGTGGCGAATAGTCCTGGGGACTATTCAAAAGCTAATCAGAGTGGTAAGCAACTTTTAATAAGGAAAATGAAGTAATTGGATGGGTTTTTCTTTCCTTCCTTCCTTTTTGCAAGTCAAGTCATATTTCTTTACTGGTACCATCTTTTCTCCCCTCAGAAAGCTACAGTATTTTTAAAAAGGCCACTTGCCTGAGTTCTCTCAAATTGTCTTCCTTTTTTCGCTAATACTACCACCAGCCAGTGCCTGAGGAACTCAACCCACAAACTGCCTAGGCCTGGAAGTTTATTTCTATTGTCCAACAGAAGAAATGGTTTCTTCTGGTACAACCTTTAAACAGCTAAACAGCTTGCAAGTTCCCTATCAGAATATTTGCGGCCAGAAGTGATATAGCTATGGTTTCTGGCTAATTGGCAGGGTGAGGTCTGGCTTATGTAACAGTTACCTCTGGCAATTTGTCCCAACACCCCTTCTGGCAGCAGTGCTGTGGTATTTTTAATGGCAAGAGCTTGGTCAATTTTCAGCCAATCAGCTTTTTCATTTTGCTGGCTGCAATTTGAGTTACTGTTTCGTTCACCTTGTTTCCAGCCAGACCCGGTTCTGTAAATATGTCACTGGAGGTTTGGATGGAGCTGTGTTCTGCCTCAGTGCCTTAAATCCATTTCTTTTTCAGTTCAAAATGTCATTTCACCTTTGTACAAAGATGCCCCCATGATCCATTTGACCTTGATCTTAGGTGTCGGTTGGGTCTACAGGGAGGGAGTTAGATGTTTCCAGGTTTTACTGACATTTTACAGTTTGGAAAGAGGATTTTAGGAATGTAAATAGGAAGAAAGCAATCTAGCCTTCTGACGAGTTATAAACTCCGTTCTGTACCTCACACCATTCATCACCTTCTTGTAGACAGCTGCAGTTAAAAAGGCAAAATGTTTCCCGAATGAGTGTTGAAAGGGGAAAGGAGATTTGAATTTCCAGAATTCAGTGTCCTCTCCTTATCTTGATCACACTGCCAGGATCTGTTTTGGAGTCGCCAGTAATGACCGTGGATAAAGAACAGAGCTTCCTTGTTTAACTTTGCCAGACCCAGGAGTTTTCCTTAAAATGGACTTTATATCAAAGGAAAAACTAGCTGTGTTATGTAAGAAATACTTTTAAAAAAAGAGAAATACTGTTTTCCCTAGAAAGGAAACTTAGACTTCTTTTTTCTTTCTTTCTTTTTTTTTTTTTTAAAGATTTATTTATTTATTTAACTTCCCCCCCTCCCCTGGTTGTCTGTTCTTGGTGTCTGTTTGCTGCGTCTTGTTTCTTTGTCCGCTTCTGTTGTCGTCAGCGGCACGGGAAGTGTGGGCGGCGCCTTTCCTGGGCAGGCTGCACTTTCTTTTCACGCTGGGCGGCTTTCCTCACGGGCGCACTCCTTGCGCGTGGGGCTCCCCCATGCGGGGGACACCCTTGCGTGGCACGGCACTCCTTGCGCGCATCAGCACTGCGCATGGCCAGCTCCACACGGGTCAAGGAGGCCCGGGGCTTGAACCGCGGACCTCCCATATGGTAGACGGACGCCCTAACCACTGGGCCAAAGTCCGTTTCCCCTTTTTTCTTAATATCTCCTAAAGTTTGAGGCAAAGACAGTGAGTAGCAGGGAAAGAGAAACTTCCACAAGAGCCAGGCAGGTCTGTGTCCTTCAACCTTCTCCCTTAGAATTAAGAGGGTCAGGGGTAAGGGTGGAAGGGTGGTGGGGCTGAAGAATGGACACTTCTAAATTTTCCCTATCAATGAAAATGTCCTCAGGTAACTTTGCTGCCTAGGGGGAAGTTTGGGAGATAAAATAGAGTAAATATTTTTATGAACAGAACAGCTTTCATAGCGTCAAGAATAGATTTTGAATAAATATGTCTAGAAGTATTTTCTATCTCAATTAATAGTTATTATTATTTATCTCCTAATAATAAAAAACTCAAATATTTGCCTATCCATCTCCAGAAGGCCTCTTTTTTTCAATGCATTCTTAAGAATCTGATAATGTCACTATAATTCTTAAAAATTAGGTAATGATCAACTATGTAATAGCTGCTAATCTCCATTTTTTATAGGGACGATCAGATATTTCTCCTGTGTCAGCAAAGACAATTATGGGTATTGGGAAAAGAGAGGATGGAGGGGCACTGGGGCACAGCAGCAGGAAATCTACCAGTTATTTTAACTATCCTCTATCTTTAACCTTTGCGCAGAACCAGATTAAAGGACTGGTGAGCAGGGCCACTGAAATTACTTGGCAAAGTAAATTGATCCACATCCTGCTGAAGTAGTCAGAAAACTCTCAAGTGGGAATTTAAAAAGATATCTAGTGGGCAGCAACCTAAATGGGTGTTTTTCTCTGGCACACATATGCAGGGAGAGTAAGCTGAAATTATAAAACTAAATAATTCATGAGTATGCCTAATACTTTATCTGGAGCAGGGACTATTTTATTATCCAAATTTTAACCTTTTAGCATGCATCTCAAGACACAGATTGGTTTGAAAATCTCATAAGAAAACTGAATGGAGTATGAAAACCATAGAACACAGGAAATGTTACATTGAATGTTTTCATAACAACTTTGGCCAATTGAAAAAAATTAATCATCAAATCTGCTTCTGTATATAGCTTTTATGCAAAGAAAATCAATTCTATCCCCACTAAATTAATATTGGAGAAATATGTAAACACTGTCTTAATGTTAAACAATATTTTAAGACACAAAATAACCTGCACATGATGCCTCTATACTCTGGCCCTCCCCTGGCCTTGCCATTGGTGTCATTCCATAGGAAATATAGACAAGTTGCTGTCATCTTTAAAACAAAGCAGAACTAGCAAAACAATTTAAAAAGCTGGTTCACAGGGAGCTCAAACCGTCTAGAAAATTGGGTACTTGTAAGCATGAACATGTGAAAACAGTTTAGATAGTATGGACAGTGATTACTTGGGAAAACAGAGCAAAGATGGGATAATTTACCCAGGGCAGGCTCCTCGGAGCAGCTGAAGAGTGCTGATTCTGGAAGGATGAGTTGGTGTCTACCAGGCTAGCCAGTGGGGAAAGCTGAATTTGGGATGCCCATGCTCCGGGTGTCTCTTCCCTTTGAATCTCCTACCTTTCTAGCTATGATAACTTCTTCATTTCAAGGATTCTGCTTCCTTGTTGACCTCTTTATAATTGGGTTTCCCAAAGTTCCATGTTTGTCCCCCTTCTCTCTTTATAATCTTTCTGTAGGCGATCTCTTCCACACTCAGAATTTCATTACCCCTTCCGCTAGGATGCCAATGATTTCCAAATATATAGATCCATCTCAAAACTCTTCTGGAACTCCAGAATTATATTTTCAAATGCATATTGAATAGTTTTAGGTGGATCTTTTGCAGCTACTCCAAATTCAACATGGCTAAACTGAAAACTTTCCACCTTGCCATTTGCCCACCCCACTCCCCATAGAAAGCACACAAAAGCTAAATCCAAGTTTTTTATTTCATCTGCATTCACTAGTTCAGGGAATAGTTACATTCCCACATTCTCATTCGGAATATTTATTTATAAAATATTTTTAAATTAGAGCATAATATACACATAAAAAGTGCACAAATTTAAAGGAGACTGTCTGATGAATTACCACAAATTGAAGATATCTGTATGCTCCACCCAGATAGAGAAATAGGATATTCCAAGAATCTCAGATGACTCCCTCAAACCCTCTTATACTCACTAGCCCCTTCCTTAAAGGTAAACATCCTCATAACATTCTAGCACCATAGGCTACTTTTATCTGCTTTAAGATTTGAATAAATACAATTATACCATATTTCTATCTGGCTCCTTTCCCTCAATATCATATTTGTTAGAATAATCCATGCTGTTACTTATGGTAATAGTTTGTCCATTTTGATTGCTACATAATATTCTATTGCTTGAATATAACACTAACCATTCTTCTATTGATGGATGTTTCAGTTATTTGTGGTTTGGGTCCATCATGAATAGCTTTTCTCTGAACATTTGTATACATTACTTTTAGCATATTTCAGCTTCAGTAATTACTGTCAAGCAGTTTCCCAAAGTTTTACTCTCTCCAGAAATATTTAAGTAGTCCAGTTACTCTATATCCTTGCCTCTTCTTCCTAATTGTAGTCATCCACATATGTTTATTGGGATCTCTTTAAGGTTTTAATTTATATTTCCTTGATGAATAATAAGATTGAGCATATTTCCATATATATATATTGGCCTTTGGATGTCTTATATTGTGACATTTTTTATAAGTTTCTTGCTCATTTTTATTGATAATTTTGTCAACAAAAATGTTTTGTAGACTATACATACACATATTTTCTTGATTCAAATTCTCTGTTGGATTTGTGTGCTGGAAATGCCTTCTCCTGATCTATGACTTGTCTATTCACTCTGTAAGTGGTATTTTTTGATGCACAAAAGTTACAACTTTAAATGAAGACCAATTTATTAATTTCTTGCTTTATGGTTAGTGTTTTCTGTGTCCTGTTAAGAAATCTTTGCTAACCCAGATATAATCAAAATATTCTCTTGGGTTATCTTTTAGAAGCTTTACGGTTTACTTTTTATCTTCCTATCTACAATCAACTTGGAATTGATTTTTTTGGAGGTGTGAGATGGGTTCAGGATGCATTTTTAAAAATATGGATATTGACTTAGACACTATTTATTGGAAAGACAGTTCTTTCCCCTTTGTGCTCAAGTGCCACTTATTTATAAATGAAGTGTCTGTATATGTGTGGATCTGCTTATGAACTCTATTCTGTTCCACTGATCTACTTTGCCTTTTTTTTTGTTTTCAGCAAATATCAAATTATCTTATTCCTGTCACTTTAAGACTTGATGTTAGGTAGTGAAAACTTTCATATTTTTTCCCTTATTCTTAGATTGTTTTGATTCTTTTTTTTTCCATATAAATTTGAGATTCACCTTATCAGTTTATCCAAAAATATGACATTTATTGGAATTACATTTCATTTATACATCAAAAAACAAATATTTTATCATATTAAATATTTAATCCATGAACATATAATAGATACCCTTTTTATTATTTTTTCATTTCCTTTAGCTATGTAATACATCTGAAGAGTTCTGACACCTCATTCATTAGATATATTTCTGGATCAGTGATTCTCAAGTTTTTTGTCTCAGGACTCTTTTACATGCTTAAGAATTATTGAGGGAAGCGGACTCGGCCCAGTGGTTAGGGCGTCAGTCTACCACATGGGAGGTCCACAGTTCAAACCCCGGGCCTCCTTGACCTGTGCAGAGCTGGCCCATGCGCAGTACTGATGTGCGCAAGGGGTGCGGTGCCACGCAGGAGTGTCCCCGTGTAAGGGAGCCCCACACACAAGGAGTGCACCCCGTAAGGAGAGCTGCCCAGCTCGAAAGAAAGTGCAGCCTGCCCAGGAATGGTGCCGCCCACACAGAGAGCTGACACAAGATGACTGCAACAAAAAGAAACACAGATTCCCGTGCTGTGGCCAAAAAAAATACAGCAAATAAACACAGAACAGACAACTAGGGCGGAAGGGGGGGGGGCGATAAATAAATAAATCTTTAAAAAAAAAAAGAATGGGGAGGAGTTCAAGGGCAGTGGTCATGGGGGGGGGGAAGAATTATTGAGAATGCCAAAGAACTATTGGTAATGTGGGTTATATCTATAAATATTTCCCATATTAAATATTAAAACTGAGAAGGTTAAAAATTATGTGTTTATTCACTTAAAATAACTATAATAAAATCATTACATGTTACATAAATTACATTATTAGTGAAAAATAACTGTATTTTCCAAAGTAACAAAAAGTAATTAAAAGAGTGGTATTGTTTTACATTTTTGAAAGTCTCTTTAAAGCTTTGCTTAATAAAAAATAGCTGGATTATCCTATCTGCTTGTGCATTCAGTCTGATGTATTATGACACATCAAGTACCTTTGGAAAGAACGAGTGTGCAGTTGGTACCTCCTGATGCATCTTGTAGATGTGGGATAGCAGTCATTCTTATGTAGTTTCTAATCTGAGCAGGAAAACTTTCAATATTACACTATTAATTATGAAGTTTCCTGTTTCTTATTTTTTGTAAATACAGTAGGACCTAATTTTATGTGAAATTCTCACTTAAGTTGAAAATCATGCATAATAGTAAACCCCATTATTTAATAAATATTTCTTAGATGAACATACCCATCACACATTTTTAATAAATACTGCAAATAAACACTGTAGTAGCACTAATTAAGCAAAAATAATGATAGAAATAATTTTTAAAAAATTATAATTCTCTCTGCCTTTATTTTGTTAAAAAATTGATGCTTATCAGTATAACTGAATTAGTATGTACTGAGGTCATGCAAAACCAGGTCCTACTGTTCCTTTTTATCAAATGAAGAACTTTCTTTTCTATTTATGGTTTGCTAAGAGTTATCTTGCATGATTTTTATGTTTTTCAAATTTTTGTCTGCATCTATTGAGATAACCATGATTTTCTATTTTATTTTGTTAATGTAGTGAACTATGTGCTTGATATTTTATTGTTGTTGTTGCCACAAGCCCTGCTGTCCTCTGTTCCTCCTCAGCTTCCCCTGGTCCTTCCAACAGCTCAACCTTTTCTGCTTGATTTTCTTTTGTTCAGGAGAGTGGAACAGGAGGCTTTGATAGATTTCATATTGGTCACTAACAGAGTTAAAAAAATGCTAATTGATATTTAAAGGTTAAACTAATCTTGCATTCCAGTAATCTACCCAACCTGGTCACCATGTGATATCCTTTTTAGCTTTATTTTATTTATTTATTTCTCCCTACCCCCTCACTGTTTGCACTTGCTGTATCTGTTCGTCTTCCTTGTTTCTTTAGAACTGACCGAGAACTAAACTAGGACCTCTGATATGGAAGGGAGGCACCTAATCATTTAAGACACCTCCCTTCTCCTCCCTTTTTAAAACATAAAACTGGATTCAATTTGCTAGTGTTTTATTTAATAATTTTTCATTTATATGTTTATGACAGAGATGGGTCTGTAATTTTTTTTCTTCTACTGCCAAACTTTGTTTTTCCTATCAGGTTTATGGTTTGCCTCATTAAAGAAGTGGATGAGTTTTCTTTTTTATATATTACCTGAAATAATTTATATGTTGGTGCTATTTATTTCTTAAATATTTAGAAGAATTCATGGAGAATCAATGCGGTTGTGAGTTTTCTTTGTGGAAAGGCTTTAAGTATAGATCTACTTTTTTAAACAGTTACAGGATTTTGCAGACTTTTAAATGTTTTCTGGAGTAAATTTTAGTGTATATTTTGAGTTTTTCTGTGAATTTATCAATTCCATATATATTTTCATATTTATTGCCATGAAGTTTCTTAAAATACTCTCTTGTTTCTTGACAAAAGAAATTTATCAGAGAAGTTATAAGTTTTGAGAAAATTCAAGCAAAACAGTATAGTTTCTGTATTTCCCCTTCCCCACACTCAGTTTTCCCTATTATTAACATTTTACATTCATGTGGTACCTTTGTTACAATACATGAAACATTATTATAGTTATATTAACTGTAGTTTACATTAGGGGTCATTCTTTGTGTTATATAGTTCCACAGAATTTTTAAAAAATTTTATACTGCTAAAATATGGAAGATAAAATTCCCATTTTAACCATTTTGGAGTATATAATTCAGTGGTGTTAATTACTTCACAATGTTGTGCTACCATTACAACCATCCATTATTAAAATTTTTCCATCACCCTAAACAGAATCTCAGTACCAATTAAGGTACTACTACCTGCCCTACTTCCCAGCCTGTGGGTTTGGGCACAGCAAGTACCATATGCAGCACCAGCAGCAACTGAACACCAGCCAGCAGGTGCCCAGCTGAGTGCAAGATTGCACAGCTTTTCACAGGCCAGAGTAAGTGGTGCCATGCCAGCTGCAGCCCCAGCACACACCCACTGCACATCTTTAGTGCTGGATATATGAAGGATCCAAAGAAAGTATTTTCTCAGACTCCAGAGGTAACTGGTCCTAGTGGGGAGAGAACCCATGTTGGTCAACAGTATTTCTTTTCAAAATGGCTTAAGTTTACTGCTGCAGTAATCGATTGTTTTTAATTAAAAGAGTACTGCAATTATTAAAAAATAAGCAAACAAACAACAACAACCACATGTAGTAACCTGTATTCTAATTTCTGACTATGAATTTGAATATACTAATTGTTTTATATAAATGAAATCTTTTGACCTTTTGTGTCTGGCTTACATCACTCAACATGATGTCTTTAAATTTCATCCATATTGTCATATGTATCAATTACTTTTAAAGTAACTATTCACTTTGAAATCTCTTAGCCATAAAAACACATTTGTATTTACTATTTCTCCTTTGGTCAAGGTCTTTTTCCAAATGCCTCACTAGGGGAAAGGCATTGTGTTTATATGCTGAAGCCGACTTAGAGGTTATATTTGAGCAACAAGGAGACTTTCAGAAGGTAAGTCTTAGGCAATAGATAATAATAGGCTAAATTTCAATTTCACAAAAAAGATTCATAAGTTTAATCATTAATATCAAGGGCCAGGCAAAGTGGTCTGTCTTCCTTCACTAGGCACTGCCCATGTACTCAGGGTATACTTGCCATCCAATTAGAGAATGTAGCAGGACTCCCCAGGATGGGAATTCAATATTCTTTCAGTTGTTGTTGTGTGTCTCCACCCACCAAGACAATGCCCCATGAACACTTGAATATATTCATATGCCTTAGAAGCATGTCCAGATGTACCCATCCCCACACATCCCCCTACTACTGACACCCTATACAAGTGATCTTCCCCTGCCACAGTTGTGACCCTTCTGTGACCCAAAAGCTCGCCAAAAATGAAGCCAAAGAAAACAAATAAAATGAATAAGAAAATAAAATAATTATAATTTTAAAAATAATAAATGAAATAAAAAATAGAAAAATTTTAAAAATTTCGAAATAAAAAGTTTTTATACATTGTGTCTTTCATCACTGTAAGATCTGTTATCTTGTATATACAGTGACAATTCCTCTGGAGGTCATTCTGGAGGTTACACTTATGCATGTCTCTGTAGAATCTCATTGGTTGCCACAGTAAATATTGCCTCAAGCCGTGGGGTCCTGAGAGCTCTAGAGACACTTTGACACTATAAGTAGGGCAGACAGTCCCAGGAATTCAGCACCCTGTCAGTACACATTACTTTTGGAATTAATGACCCCCTGTGTAAGAGAGTTGGACTCATTTATAGTTTTCCTACACATGACTCTTACGTTCCTTTTATTTGAACCTATAATTAGCACTATTCTTGTTAATTATATGTCCCAGAGACTTAAATCTTTTGTCTGTTCATGTGCCCATTGAGCCCTGAATCTCAGTAGAATTGCAATACCTGCTTTCCAGTTCATTGGACTCACCGAGGACAATGAACAAAGATGATCATGGAAAATGCCCATCCAAAGGAACAGAGAGTGGCTGCAACTGCAAGCAAGATAGTTCTGTCCATTAGCCTCATGGGCTCTAAGCCCCCTTTAAATTAGAAACAAAGTGGGTATCACCATCCCAAAATCCTCAAGACTGGGAAATGAGCAATGCACTAAATTAGACATTATTGTACTATTACAGATATTATTAGTCTAGCAATGGAAGAACTTATATCATTGATATAAAGGTAGTGGCCATCAGAGGTTCTGAGTGGAGGGAGAAGAAAGAATAGGTATAACATGGGGGCATTTTTGGGACACTGGAATTGTGCTGCATGACACTGCAATGTTGGATACAGGCCATTAAACATTTTGTCAAAACCTATAAAATTGTGTGGGTGAGAGTCTTAACTACAAGGTAAACTATAGGTAAACTATAATTCACGCTTAGTAACAATGCTTCAATATGTCTTCACCAATTGTAATAAATGTACCACACTAATGGAAGGTGTTGTTAATGTGGAAAAGTATTGAAGAGGGAAGATATGAGCATATGGGAGTCCCCCGTATTTTTGTGTAACATTTGTGTAATCTACAGCTTCTATTTTAAAAAAAAAACAGTTTTGCTGGATATAAAATTATTTGTTTGTAATTATTTTCTTTCAGCACTTTAAAAATTTCCTCCCACTGCCTTCTTGCCTCAATGATTTCTAAAGAGAAATCTAGCTCTCAGAATTCTTTCTTTAACTTTGGCACTCAACAGTTTGATTATAATTTCTCTGGGCATGGACCTTATATCATTTGGGGCTTTTTGAGCTCTTTGGATGTCTTTTATTAAATTTGGGGAGTTTTCTGCCAATATTTATTTGAATTTCCTTCCTGCCACTTTCTTTCTCTTTTTGTTTCCTTCAAAGGCTCTTTTAAGGTGCATATTAGTATGATTGATGGTGTTCCACAGGACCCTTAGGATTTGTTCACTTTTTTATTCTTTTTTTCTTTCTGCTTCTCAGTTTGAATCCTCTTGTAGCAATTTGATATGGTTATAAATTCCAAAAATAGGTATTTGATTATGTTTATAATCTGGTCTGTACCTGGGCATGATTAAGTTATGATTAGGGCTTTGATTGGGCCACATCATTAAGGTGTTGAGTCCCCACCCCTTAGTGGATGATAAAAGGCATGGCAAAGGACAGAGTTGAGGGTTTTTGGTGTTGGAGGTTTGATGATGGAGTTTTATGCTGAAGCCTTAAGCTGGAGCCCTGGGAAGAGAGGAGACCAGGAAGTCTGAACCCTTGCAGATGTCAGCAACTATCTTGTTCTAACATGTGAAAATAGACTTTTCTATTTTTCTAGGTGAAGGAAGTAACTTATACTTTATGGCCTGGTTCTGTAAGCTCCTACCCCAAATAAATACCCTTTATAAAAACCAACCAATTCCTGGTATTTTGCTTCAGTAGCCCCTTGGCTGACTAATACACCTCTCAACTCTCTTATCTTCACATTCATTGATTCTTTCTTCTGCCAACTATCATCTGCTATTGAAACCCTCTAGGTAATTTTTAATTTTCGTTATTGTGGTCTTGATCTCCAGTATTTCTATTTGGATCCTTTTGTTGAGATTCTCATTTTGTTCACTCATCACTTTCCTTATATCTTTTCTTTCTTTCTCTGTTTTACTTTAGCTCCTTGAGCATATTGAAAGTAATTTTGTTAATCTTTGTCTAGTATGTCCAAAGTCTGATTTTCTTTGTTCATGGCTTCTGACATTTTATCTTGTTCTTTTGGGTGGGCAATAATTTCCTGTTTCTCTGTAATCTTTCATTTTCTTGCAACTGTACATTTTAATATTTTAATATAACTCTGGAATTTATTCCTTGACCTGTGTTCTTAAAGTGTGTATCTAGCTAGTGATAAGACTGAGATTTCCTTGAATGCAAGGAACTAACAGAAACAAACAAAACATGAAAAAATCACCTTTCACAGTCTTTCAGATTGACTCTGTGTTGTTGGCTGGTGTTATCTATCATAGGTTAGCCCTCCTACTAATGAAATGGAAGCTCAGCCTGAGGTGAAAGTGTAAGATTCTGTCTGTTCTTTTCTGAGCATACATCTTATCCTGGGCACATGCTCATGGCCTTAGGCCTTAGGAATTTCTCCATTTATAGGATCCAAAAGCCCCTTTTCTCTTTATGAAATGGTTTTTCCCCATCCTGCTTGCTCTGTTGTATATCTTTAATACTAAGCCACCGATTTTATTGTTTTTTGCACTGATTTTGCTGTCTCCAAACAACTTCTATATGCAGGACAAGTTCTGGGGTGGCAAAGCAGAGATTAATATTCTAGTTCAGTCCTTCATACTGCCACCAGATAGAATGGCACAGACATACATGTATCTCCTGATTCTCAAAGGGCCTACTCTGTTCCCTTTGGAATAGGACCAGTCATCTAAATTGAGAGCTGGCTAGCTCCACACCTAGCTGGAGAGGGGATGAAAAAAGGGCTAGCAAGGGAACTATAAGCCTTTTTTCCTATTTTTAAGCTGCCTTTCTTTGTTTTCAGCACCCTCCCAGCTACTGCAAACTTTAACTGTTTTCTCTGTTTCTTTATCTGAAAAAAGATGTCTCTGCTAGTTTTTGCTAGTTGTTCAAAGAGTCTGTGGAAGAATATAACTATCAAATGTCTCATAACACCATGTTGGTTGACTGAAAGTCACCCTCTTATTGTATTTAATAATATCTATAGGATTCGTACTGATATATATTTCATTCTTGATATTGATAATTTGTGATTTAATTAAGTAATTTCTACTTTTATATTGATTTTTTCAAACTAATTAATTTTCATGATTTTTCTTTTTAAAATATTTTTGAAACAAAATTAGATCAATGATTTTCTTCATTTTAAATATGTGCCATTATGGTTAAATGTTTCTTCTTCAACATGACTTTAGTTGCAGCCCACAAAGTGCAATCTATTTTATGCATATCATCATTTTATTTATTTTGTAATTTCTATTGTGATTTCTTTTCTGACCTATGGGTAATTTAAAAGACTATTTAGGGAAGCAGATGTGGCTCAAGCAATTGGGTGTCTGCCTCCCACATGGGCAGTCCTGGGTTCAGTTCCCAGTGCCTCCTAAAGAAGACAAGCAAGACAGTGAGCTAACACAAAGGACAGGCACAGCAAGCTGATGCAACCAGCTGATGCAATGAGAACACACAATGAGAGATACAATAAGTAGGGAGTGGATATTTCTTAAGTGATTGGGTTCCTCTCTCCCACTTGGGAGTTCCTGGGTTCAGTTCCTTGTGTTTCCTAAAGGAAGCAGACAAAGAGAGCACACAATGAACAGACACAGAGAGCAGAGAGCAAGTGCAAACAAAGAGGAAGGGGATAAATAAATAAATAAATCTTTAAAAAAGACTATTTAAAAATTTTGAAACATTTAGAGATTTTATAGATATCTTTTACTTATTGTTTTCCAGTTTAATTCCACTGTGGTCCAAAAACATGCTCCATAATATAGTTTTCAATTCCTTGAAATTTATAGAGACTTAGTGATGACCTAGTACATGGCTAGTTTTGATAAGTGTTCCATGCACACTTGAAAAGACTTTACTTTCCATTTTTGGGGTGCAGAATTTTATATATGACAAATTAATTTTATTATTTTGTTAATCTTATGTATCTTGAATTTTTGTGTGTCTGCTTGTACTCTCAGTTACCGGGAAGTATGTGTTAAAAACTTTTATCGGGTTTCCATATTTCTCCTCTTAGTTTTGATAATATTTGCTTTATATATTTTACATTAGAATTGCTTTATTTTCATGGTCAATTGAACAATTTTTTTTCTTATAAAGTATCATTTTCTATCTTTAATACAGATTTTTGCCTTAAAGGATACTTCATCTGGCATAAGTATAGTTAAAATGATGTATTCTTTGTTGGTTTTTCCATGGCTCTTTGCTCATCCTTTTGTTGCCAGGCTTTTTATATTCTTATATAGAAATGTTTCTTTCTTAAGCAACATCCATTTTGATTACATATTTTGCGTCAATCCTGACAACCTTTGACTTCTCATTTGAATGTTTAGTCCATTTACATTCAACATAATTATTGATAATTTATGTTTATATCTTTAATCTTGTTATTTGTTTTCTATTTGCTCATCTTGTTTCTAAATTCCTTTTTCTCTCATTTATTTACTTTTTTTTTTTAGTTTATGCTAGGAATATACTTATTTTTGCCCTCACAGGAGTATAAAACCTCTTTTCTTTAATAGAATTCTAAAACTGAATAATCTTAAAAGCATACTGACTGCTAGGTTTTGGAATATATTATAATCATTTCATTTTTAAAAAAAATTATTTATTTTTTGCTATTGTCTTTTAAAAAAAAGATAAGTAGATTGCACAAAACATTACATTAAAAAACATAAGAGGTTCCCATATACCTCATTCCCCACCCCACCTCACCCCTCATCCCCCCGCTCCTCCCACATCAACATCCTCTTTCATCAGTAAGGCACATTCATTGCATTCATTGGTGAACACACCCTGGAGCACTGCCACACTGGACATAGGTTATACTGTGGTTCACACTCTCCCCCAGTCTATCCAGTGGGTTATGACAGGATATACATTGTCCTGCACCTGTCCCTGCAATATCATTCAGGACAACTCCAAGTCCCGCAAATGTCCCATATCACACCTCTTCCTCCCTCTCCCTGCCCTCAACAACTCCCATGGCCACTGTCTCCACGTCAATGATGTAATTACTTCCATTGTTAGAGTCACAACAGTTCTATAATAGAATACCAGCAAGTCCACTCCAATCCATATTATATTCCTCCATCCTGTGCACCCTGGGAAGGTGATGTCCACTCCACCTCTACATTGAGAGGGGGCTTAGATTCCACATGGTTGATGGATGTGGTTCTACTGCTTGAAGTTGTGGGCACTCTCGGTTCACTGGAATGGTGGTGGCCCATCCTCACCTCCCTATTAGTTGACCTGGGTAAGTCCAATGAACCAGAGAGCAGGTGTTGCAATTCTGCTCAGCTCAGGGACCAGCTGGCCCATGTACAGTCCAGAGATTCAATCTTCTGAGTGGACACCAACCCCAGCACCAACCACAGATTCTATACAGAGGCATGTGTAGAGAGATCACATCTGAGTTTATCTCCATCATATTCAGGAGCCCAAATTCCAAATTAGGGCCCACCAGTAAGGCACCAAACTCCAGAGCCATCTGTCATGACTGTAGAACCTGTGTGTCTCTGTAGCCCTCAGGAGCACCACTACCTGGTGTTGTATCCACCTTGGTTGTCTCTGGGATCCTGCTGAGAGGTGCATAAGCAGGACCCCTCTGATGACCATCTGACTCATTATAAGTCTCTTAGCCATATAAACTCATCCGTCTTTACCATTTCCCCCTTTTAATTCAAGGTCTTTTCCCCGTTGCATCACCACCTGGTGATGGTAGTAATCCCTCAGTGCCAGGAAGGCTCATGCCCAGGAGTCATGTCTCATGCTAGGGGGAAGGTAATACATGTACATGCTGAGTTTGGCTTAGAGAGTGGCCACATCCAAGCAAACATGGGGGCTCTCAGGAGGCAACTTTTAGGCACCCTGCCAGTCTAGGCCTAGTTAAAATTTAAGCACATAGGCTCATAAGCATAGTCATCAGTATCAAGGGCCTATCATTGGACCACCCTCTTTCACTGGTCTTTGTCCCTGCACTTGTGGGATTGTTGCTGTACCATTGGGGAATGCAACAGAGCTCCCCAGAATGGGAACTCAGCACTCCCTCAGTTGTCATGTGTAACTCTATCCACTATGACAGTATGCAATGAACATCTGAATTTATCTATATACCCAAGGCATGCCGTGGAGAATTCCCTCCCACTCATCTCCCATCAATGACACACCACACCAGTACTCCTCCCCTGGCATAGTTGAACCTCTCTGGGACCCAAAGCTTCTTTAAAAATGAAGCCTACTATATTGCCAAATTCAATTAGTAGGCAAATAAAATAGTATCGACAGTTTTAAAGATTATAAATAGATTACATAATTTAGAAAAGCTAAAATAAAGTAAAAAATAAATTGGGATATTAAAAAATGAAAAATATTTAAAAATTTTGTTTTTGACATTTTCCCTTTCATCACAGTAATAGGGGTTGCCCTGCATGTACAGTGGCAAGGCAATCTACTCCATTCCTTCCTCAGTGTCTGCATCTTTTTTTTTTTTTTTTAATTTTGTCATCTAAAATGTTTTAGATCACAGTAAAGTCACATATACAAAATAGGGGACTCCCATATATCTAACAGCAAATACTTTTCCCACTTCCCCACCAATGATCTTTTTACATTGTGGATGTTATATTTGCTACAGCTGATGTACAGATATTGAAATATAGCTACTGTGAAGGTTAGGCTATTGTGTCAACTCGGCCAGATAATTGTGCCCAGTTGTTTGGTCAAACAAGCACTGGGCTAACTGTAATACAAGGACATTTATGGACTTTAGTCACCATTGACTTTACTGCAGTGGTAAATCATAGACAGCTGGTTATAACTATATCAGTCAGGGAGATTGCCATCAACAGTGAGTGACACTTAACCCAAACAGTTGAATCCCTTAAAAAAGGAAGTGATTCCAGCATAGAAAGGGAATTTTCCATCTCATCTTTGGACAGCCAATATCTCCCAGAACTCATCAAGAATCTTCACTGGACTTTCATTGGAGCTCCTGGTTGCAGCCTGTCTGCAGAACCTGGACTTGTGCATCCCCATGGCTGCATGAGAGACTCTGATAAATCTTTTACTATTGACAGATATCCCTTGTTAATTCTGTTTCCTAGAGAACCCTGACTAATACAGCTACCAATCATGATTCCATTATGGCTTATCTTATGATTTATATTTTAGACTGTACACTTTTCTAAAATTTTTGTTACATTATGTTTTACATTATAGTTTACATTTTGGACTATACACTTTTATAACTTTTTAACATGGCTTATATCCATCATTGCATGATCTTGTGGAACACTTTCATTGTCCCACAGTTACCCCCACTTCCATCTATTCTATTCCTCTCTCCCCCTTCCCTCAGAGACCGCAGTGACAACCAAGCTTCACTGCTTGAAGGATAAGATTCATAGATACTTACAACAATGCTGAGGGCTTGACACTCAAGTTTGTCCTCCCCCATTGGGAGCCACCCATGCTCTTGAGAGACTCCCTCTCCTCTGAGAATGTCAGTCCATCACATTGTTATAATAAAGTATGACAAGATGAGCTCTCACATACTCCCTAGAAGCCTGCCCCAGGTGAACAGTGTGCCAGATGCCCCCCTGTCAAACACCTTAAACAATTGACCCTTCCTTATTATATTTTCTATGGAGTTTTCTCAACCTTATAGTTTTAACCACATTCCTGGCAATCTACCATGTTCACTTGTTCACCCCAAACAATCCCCCCTATTCCATGGCCTATCTGACCCATCCTTCCAACCCTAGCCCCCTTCAAGCCTGCAAAGCTCCACCCAATAGTATTCTTTTGCCCCTGTCTTATCCCTTTACTGCTCTACTACTTACTTGCAATTCATCATAGATTTTGCCCATATAGGCATCAGCTCACTCTCCCCACTTCTTTCCTGTAAACCTATTGTCCAGTCTCTAGCTCTCTGAGACAGCTTGATTTGCTTAATGCATATCAGAGAAGTCATGTAGTATTTGTCCTTCAATGCCTGGCTTGCTTCACCAAACATAAGGTCCTCAAGATTCATCCATGTTATCCCATGTGTTAGTTCTGTATCTGTATCCCTTCTTAGTGCTGAGTAGTATTCCATTGTATATATATACCACATTTTGTTTATCCATTCATCTGCTGATGGGCATTTGAGTTGATCCCAACTTTTGGCAATAGTGAATAATGCAGCTATGAACATTGGTGTGCATATATCAGTTTGTGTCCTTCTTTTTAGTTGTGCTGGGTATATATCCAGCAGCAGAATTGCTGGGTCATATGGTAAATCTATAGCTAGTTTTTTAGAAACTGTCAAACTGTCTTCCAGAATGGCTGGATCCTTCTGTATTCCCACCAGTAGTTGATTAGTATCCCCATTCCTCCGCATCCTCTCCAACACTTGTAGGCCTCTGTTTTTAATAACCATCAGTCTAATGGGTGTAAGATGATATCTCATTACAGTTTTGATTTGCATTTCCCTAATAGCTAGTGATGTTGAGCATCTTTTCATGTGCTTTTTGGCCATTTGTATTTCTTCTTTGGAGAAGCATCTGTTCAAATCTCTTGCCAATTTTTTTTTGAATGGATTGTTTGTCTTTTTATTTTCAAGATGTAGGATTTTTTTATATATGTTGGATATTATAGGCTCCTATCAGATATATGGTTACCAAATATTTTCCCCCATTGCTTAGGCTGTCCTTTCACTTTCTTGATAAACTCCTTTGAGGTACAAAGGGCTTTAATTTTGAGGATGTCCCATAACCTATTTTTTTATTTCGCTGCTCATGCTTTGGGTGTGAAGTTAATGAAGTCATTTCCTATTACAAGGTCCTGTAGATGCTTTCCTACATTGTCTTCCAAGGTCTTTATGGTCTTTGCTCTTATATTTAGATCTTTTATCCATCTTGAGTTGGTTACTGTATAAGGTGTGAGGTGGTAATCCTCTCTCATTCTTTTGCATATAGATATCCAGTTCTCCAAGCACCAATTATTGAAGAAGCCATTCTCTCCCAGTTAATTCGACTTTGTGGCCTTGTCAAATATCAGATGATTGTATATGCTAGCATCTATATTCAAACTCTCAATTCATTTCCATTGATCAGTGTGTCTATCCTTGTGCCAGTACCATACTGTTTTGACCAGTATAGCTTTGTAGTATGTTTTGAAGTCAGGTAGTGAGATTCCTCCAATTTCATTTTTCTTTTTCATTATGTCTTTGGTTATTCAAGGCCTCTTTCCCTTCCAAATAAATAACATAGTTTTTCCATTTCAGTAAAAAATGCTGTGCTGATATTCATTGGGATTGCATAAATCTGTAGATAAGTTCTGGTAGGATAGACATCTTAATGATATTTAGTCTTCCTATCCATGAACAGGGAATATTATTCCATTTATTTAAGTTTTCTTTGACTTCTTTTAACAGTGCTTTGTAGTTTTCTGTGTTTTTTACATCTTTAGTTAAATTTATTCCTAGGTATTTGAGTTTTTTTAGTTACTATTATAAATGGTATTTGTTTCTTGATTCCTTCCTCAAATTGCTCATTATTTCTGTACAGAAATGCTGCTGATTTTTGCACATTGGTCTTATAACCTGTGACTTTACTGAATTCATTTATGAGTTCTAAAAGCTTTGTTGTAGATTTCTCAGGGCTTTCTATTATAGGATCATGTCATATGCAAATAGTGAAATTTTGACTTCTTCTTTTCCAATCTGAATGCTTTTTATACCTGTTTCTTGCCTCAGTGCTCAAGCAAGTACTTCTAACACAATGCTAAATTGGAGCAGTAATAGTGGGCATCCTTGTCTCATTCCTGTTCTTAGAGGGAAGGATTTTAGGATTTCACAATTGTAAATGATATTAGCTGTGAGTTTTTCATATATACCCTTGATCATATTCAGAAAGTTTCCATCTATTCCTAGCTTTTACAGTGTTTTTATTAGGAAAGGGTGATGTATTTTGTCAAATGCTTTTTCTGCATCTATTGATAAGATTATGTGATTTTTTTCTATTGATCTGTTTATGTGGTGTATTACATTGATTGATTTTCTTATGTTGAACCATCCTTGCATACCAAGAATGACATCCACTTGGTCATGGTATATAGTTCATTTGATGTGTTGTTGAATATGATTAGCAAGTATTTTGTTGAGAATTTTAGCATCTATGCTCATTAGAGAGATTGGTCTGTAATTTTCCTTTCTTGTATTGTCTTTGAGTGGCTTTGGTATTATGGTAATGTTGGTATCATAGAATGAGATAGGCAATGTTCATTCTATTTTGATTTTTTTGAGGATTTTAAGCAAGATCGGTATTAGTTCTTTCCAGAATGTTTTGTAGAATTCACCTGTGAATCTATCTGACCTGGGGCTCTTTTTAGTTGGGAGGTTTTTAATGACTGTTTCTATCACTTTACTTGTGATAGATTTGTTGAGAGAATCCATTCTTCTTTCATTAATGTAGGCTGCTTATGTGTTTTTAGAAATTTTTCCTCTAAATTGTCCTTCTTGTTGGTGTATAGTTTTTCAAAGTATCCTCTTTTGATAGTCTTTATTTCTGTGGGGTCAGTGGTAATATCCCATATCTCATTTCTTATTTTGTGTATTTGCATCTTCTCTCTCTTTTTCTTTGTTAGTCTAGCTAACAATTTTATTGATCTTCTCAAAGAAACAGCCTTGTGTTTATTTTTTCTAGTGTTTTCTTATTATTTATTTGATTTAATTCTGCTGATATTCTTCTTTCTTTCTTTCTTTCTTTCTTTCTTTCTTTCTTTCTTTCTTTCTTTCTTTCTTTCTTTCTTTCTTTCCTTCTTTCTTCTTCCTTTGGGGTTAGTTTGTTGTTTTTTCTACTAATTCTTTGACGTGTTCTGTTAGACCTTCAATTTTAGCTCTTTCTTCTTTTTTGATGTATGAATTTATGGCTATGAATTTCCCTCTCAGTACACCTTTTCTGCATCCCATAAGTTTTGACATTTTATGTTGTCATTTTCATTAGTTTCAAGGTAGTTAGTGATTCCTTTTGATATTTCCTCCTTGACCCACTGTTTGTCTGAGTGTGTTGTTTAATTTCCATATCTTGTTGCCTAGCCTGGGTCTCTGGCCCTTGCATATTTCCAGCTTCTTTCCACTGTGGTCAGAGAAATTATTTTGTATGATTTTAATCTTCCTGAATTCATTGAGACTTTCTCTGTGGCCTAGCATGTGGTCTCTCTTGGAGAATTATCCATGTGCATTCAAGAAGATTGGACATCCTGCTGTATTTGGGTGTAGTGTTCTGTATATATCTACTAGATGTAGATCCTTTAATATATTATTCAAAGTCTTTATTTCTTTTTTGATTCTCTGTTGAGATGTCCTATCTAATGGTGATAATGGTGTATTAAAATTCCTCACTATAATTGTAGAGGCATCTATTCCTCCACTTAGTTTTTCCAGTGTTTGTCTCACATATTTTGAAGCACATTGATTAAGTGCATAAAAGTTTTTGATTGTTCTTTCTTCTTGGAAGATTATCCCTTTCACTAATATGTTGTGTCCATCTTTGTCTCTCATAATTGTTTTGCATTTAAAGTCTATTTTGGTGGCGGACTTGGCCCAGTGGTTAGGGCGTCCATCTAACACATGGGAGATCCATGGTTCAAACCCCAGGTCTCCTTGACCTGTGTGGGGCTGGCCCATGTGCAGTGCTGATGCGGGCAAGAAGTGCTGTACCATGCAGGGGTGTCCCCTGCATAGAGGACCCCCATGCACAAGGAGTGTGCCCCTTAAGGAGAGCCGCCCAGCATGAAAGAAAGTGCATCCTGCCCAGGAATGGTGCCGCACACACAGAGAACTGACACAACAAGATGACGCAACAAAAAGAAACACAGAGTCTCGTGCTGCTGACAACAAGAGAAGCGGACAAAGAAGACACAGCAAATAGACACAGAGAACAGACAACCAGCATGGGGAGGAAAAGGGGAGAGAAATAAATAAATAAATAAATAAATAAATAAATCTTTAAAAAAATAAAGCCTATTTTGTCTGCTATTAGTATAGATACTCTGGCCCTTTTTTGCTTATTGTTTGATTGTAAGATTGTTTTCCAGACATTCACTTTCAACTCCTTGAATCCCCGGGTCTAAGATGGGTTTCTTATAGATGGGTCATATTTCCTTATCCATTCTGCCAATCTGTGTCTCTTGACAGGTGAGTTTAACCCATTAACATTCAATGCTACTACTCTCAAGGAATTACTTACATTAGCCATATTTTCTTTGGATTTGTGTATGTCATATGTTGCTTTTATTTCTCTTTTTGTCCTTTTGGTTGTTCTCACACTCTCCTCCAACTTTGTCTCCCCTGTCTTTCTCTTTCCTCCTGTAGAACTCCCTTTAGTATTTCTGGAAGAGTAGGTTTCTTATTGGCATACTCTTAGTTTCTGTTTATCTGTGAATATTTTGAACTCTCCATCATTTTTGAATACCAACTTTGCTGGATAGAATTTTCTTGGTCGGGAATTTTTTTTCTTTTAGTGCCTTGACTATATCACACCACTGCCTTCTTGTCTACATGGTTTCAGATGAGAAATCAACACATAATCTTATCAAGCTTCCCTTGTATGTGATGACTCTCTTTTCTCTTGTCTTCGGTATTTTCTCTTTGTCTTGAGCATTGGATAATTTGACAAGTATACATCTTGCAGTAGGCCTGTTGGGATTTATAACGTTTGGGGTGCAATGCACTTCTTGAACATGTACATCCATCTCCTTCAATAGGTTTGGGAAGTTTTCAGTCATTATTTACTCCATCATCCCTTCTGTCCCCTTACCCTTCTCTTCTCCTTCTGGGATGCCTATAATGCATATGATTGTGTGTTTTGTGTTGTCATTAAAATCCCTAAGTTCCTGCTGGATCTTTTCTATCTTTTTGTCTATCAATTCTACAATCTGTTTGATTTCAGAAGTACTGTCTTCCACATCATTAATTCTTTCCTCTGCCTCTTCTAATCTGCTGTTATTTGCTGAGAGTGTATTTTTGCTATCTTGAATGGTGCCATTCATCACCATCATATCCATTATCTTTTTGGTTATGTTTACAATTTCCTTGGTATGCTCTCCAAGTGTTCTCTTAGTATCCTTAATCTCTTCTTTCACTTCATTAATTTGGTCTGTGGTATTTGATTGGAGAGCTTTGATTAATTGATGTTCTGCTCCTCTTCCTGGTTTTTAATTTGTTCAGTAGTCTGGGCCATGTCTTTCTGATTATTGGTTTGTTTTGTACTTTTTTGTTGCTGTCTGGTCATCATTTTATCTTCTTGTGTTTGTTCAGTTGATTAGCTTCTTCTTCTAGTCTTGGGATTTTTTATTTAGGTGCTGTTTTTGTGTGTGTAATTTTTCTCCTTGACACTTTGTTCTTCTTTTTCTATTATCTTGTTGTTGTCTAAGTTACCTTGAATGAAAAAGATTAGGGCCAGAGAAAGCAAAAGAGGTAAGAAAAGAAAAAGTATAATAGTAGTAGCTGTAATAAATGTCAGCAGAAGAACTGTATAAGACTTAGGAGAATATTAAACTCATGTAAGCAGTGTATAGTTATAGGAATAAGAAAGTAGAAACCTACTATGAATATGGAGAAGAACATAATATGAATTAAAAGGCTAGCATGATCAGGAGAGAGGGAAAGAGAAAAGAAAAGAGAACAATAAGATAAAGAGTTAATAAAGTATAGAAAACAGAAAAGAAGTGTTAGAAATAAAATGCCAGAAAAAATGGGGGATAAACAAAAAGAGAATGTAAGAGCAACAACAGAAGGTGTAATGTAGAAAGATGTAGGAAGGAAAAGAGATTATGTTAGTGCCATAATCAGTAAACACAGAAAAAAGAATGTTGAGGATGAGGAAGCACAGCAAACAATAAACAAGTCAGCAGCACCTAATTGAAAAAAGAAAAAAAAGAAAGAAAGAAAGAAAAAAAAGGTGGGGGATAAATAGGAAAGAATGACAAGATAACAAGAAAACAAAAACAAAAACAAAAAACAGAAGCCCTCAAGCAAGGAGTCAACCAAACAATAAGAAAATCAGACTTCCCTCTTAAGCTCTTATTTAGAGAAAATAAAAGACCAAAGGGAAGCTAATACAAGGATATTATCTATGTTTTCCCTGTCTCAAAGTATCAGCTAATATCCCAGTAGGTTACTAGTCTAAGATGAGCTGGGACCTGAACCAGAGACCTTGCACATTCAAAACTGAAACTCCTCTACTGAGCCAAACCCTCCTTCAGGGTCAACCTGCTCCTCAATAAAAATCCCCTTCCAGGGGCAGGGTAGACTCTACGAAATTGAATGAACCTATTAGGAATCTGCCATTCCCCCTTTCTTCCTTCCTCACTTCCCTTTCTCCCAGGGCAGCAGGAAGCCAGTATGAAAGCTCCCCTCTTAAATTCAAATGGGACCCTGCTGAACCAAATCACCACAGAGAATAATGACTCTCAGTATCTTTGAGAGAGAGCACCCATATCTTGCTGGGAACCCTAAATATGCTTTTTGAGGCCTACCAAGCACTTTATACTGACTCTCTCCCTTAGATGTGTTGCATGGAATTAGTTAATTGCCTGGCTCCACCTTCTCCCAGATATAACCCACAGAGATTAGGTAAATTGGGCTGCCTTCACAGATTAGCCTCTCCCCTCTTGCTGGTTTCTCTTCAAGCTAGCTGGTATGCTCTCCAAAGCTCAAAAACGGGGTTCCAGACAATTTAACCCACACTCACAGGACCCTTCTCCACCCTTCACCAGAACCCCTCCACTCTTGGAGTTTTTTTCCTCTGGCTGTGTGCTATCGAGGTTTCAGAAAGCTGTGGCCTCTTGCCCTGAGGGATGGTATACCTTGAGCTATCACTCTTCTTGTCACACTCTTTCCAGATGGCTGTCCAGCAGCCTCCTGCTTTGTGGGTTCCCAAAACAGCTCACTCAGGCAGGATTTTGTCCCCACTCAGCCATTTTTTTTGTATGAGTGATGATTTGGGTGCTCTTACTCTGACGCCTTCTTGCCCCACCTATTTTCTTTTTTTGATTAAGTGATTTTTTCATTACTTTATTTTCTATCTGTGTGTTACCTATATGTTACCCCATATATTACAGCACATCTTTGGCTTCTTAAAGTCTGTATTAGTTTTCTAGCTGCTGTAACAAATAACATAGAATAGGTTGGTTTAAACAACAGGAATTTATAAGCTCACAGTTTTGAGGCTAGCGGAAGCTCAAAAGCTGAGACATCAGCAAGGTGTTTTGAGATTAACTGTCAGCAATCATTGGTCCTTGGCTTTTCTGTCACATGGCAATGCACATGGCAGCATCTTCTCCTTTCTCTACTGGATCCCACTGACTTACAATGTCTTGCTTCTGCTGCTTTTTTCCCTCTACATCTCAATTTCATTCTGCTTATAAATAGTTTTCAATTCTTTGAAATCTGTATTAAACCCCACTTTGATTCAGTTGGCCATACCTTAACTTAAAAAATAACCTCTTAGTAAGACTCTGTTTATAATAGGTTCATACCCACAGAAATGGATTCAGATTAAGAACATGGTTTTTTAAAAATATTTTTTTATTTTTGTAGGTACAAAACTTCAAGCAACCAGAGTCTAATGTCTATTTGATCATTTATCCATTTCCAAACAATGTAAGAATCCAATTTTTACTGACATTTTATCATGTATTTTAATTTTACACATATTTTATACACGATAATGAATTGCCATTATTGTATTAGTAGTCATATATATTTATATTTACTCATATATTCCCTCTTTCTCTTGCCTTTTGTTTCCTATGGTACCTACATGCATCAGTCTTAGTCATTTTTCTTTGTGCCTAAAGAGCTCCTATTTATTTCTTTTAGTGTTTGTCTACCAACAATGATCTTTCAGTTTTATTTGGTTTGAGAGTTGTTTATTTGCCTTTGTTTTTGAAGGATATTTTTGTTGGGTCTGAAATTATAGATTGGCAGTTATTTTCTTTCAGAATTTTGACAATACCATTTTATTGTCATCTAGTTTCTATTGCTTTGCTTGAGAAGTCAGTTCTCAGTCTCATTGTGGTCCCCGTTAATGTAATAGGTCTTTCTTTTCTGGCTGTTTTTAAAATTTTCTCTTTGACTTTGTTTTCAACAGTTTTACTTTGACTGTTTAGGTACAGTTTCCTTTGTATTTATTTACCTGAGGCTACATGGGACTTTTTAATTTGTGGTGATGGCTTTTATCAATTAGGGGAAATTTTCAAGATTATTATTCAAATATTTTTCAGATTTTACTTCTGCCTCATTCTCTCTTTCCTCCCACTCTGGGTTTCTCCCATCCAAGTACTAACTAGGCCTAATTAGGTCTGACCCTGCTTAGCTTCCAAGATCAGATGAGCTCAGGCACTTTCAAGGTTTTATGGCTGTGTATGCATTCTGGGATTGTAATTACACAAATGTTAAACCTTTTTTTTTTTTAACCATATTTTATATGTCTGTTTTTCTCTTTACTGTATCTTTTTTTTAAGATTTACTTGATTTATTTATCTCTCCCCACCCCATCATTGTTTACACTTGCTGTGTCTGTTCATCTTCTTTGTTTCTTGTTTTTAGAAGGCACAGGGAACTGTTTCCAGGACCTCTGATGATGGTGGGAGGTGCCACCTCCATTCCCTGCTTTGTTGTGTCTTTTTGGTTTTCCTCCTGTGTCTTTTGTTGCATCATCTTCTTGCGTCAGCTTGCCATGCCTGCCCGTTATGCCAGTTCACCATCCTGCTCGTCCTCTTTAGGAGGCACCGGGAACCTCTGCTTCTTGCTTTGTTGTATCTCTCATTATGCTTTTTTCTTGTGTCTTTTGTTGCATCATCATGTTGTGCTAGCTTGCCATGCCTGCCTGTCACACCAGCTCACTGTCTTCTTTAGGAGGCACTGGCAACTGAACCATGGACTTCCCATGTTGCAGGCAGAAGCGCAATCACTTGAGCCACATTTGCTTCCATCTTCTTCTGTATATTTCAATCAATTTTTTTACCACTGTGTTTTATTATGGTATATTTTCCTGACAACTTCCAGTTTGCAAATCTTCTCTTTAGTCTGGCTAATGTGCAGTTAAAATCATCTAATGAGATTTTAATTTCAGTTATTTTATTTTCCAGTTCTTAAATTAAAAAAAATAATAATAAACTGCAGTTTTCTCCTGAAAAGAGCTCTAACGCACCAATTACACTTATTTTAAATCTATGTTTGACAACACAAGTATGTCTATCATATGCAGATCTATTTTAGTAATCTGTTTTTCCTTTTGGTTTTTGATCATTTGATTCTGTGTTCTGGTATGTTTGGGTAATATTTTACACACTGCTAGATAATGTGTATGGATAATTAAAGAGATTTCAGACAATCTTTTCCTTTCCAGTTAGTTATATTTAATTTTGTTTTTAACAGATGGCTAGATAAGAGGAAGATTATCACAAGATTATTTCACAAACTGGTCTAAGATTAAGCATATTCAAAACTGAGGTTTGAATCTGTTTCAGTTCATCATTATTTCTACTGGTTGTCCTTCAAGAGTCCCAATAGAAAGTTTATGGTGTTTTCTTGGAAGGCCTTGAACCCCAGTATGTATCAGTGTGTCAATCACTCTGTTTAGCTTGTTCACCTTTTTCTGCTTAACTTCAAGCTCTTGGCCACATTCTGCTTATGAATTGGCAAATGCAACTGGGGGAACATGGTGAGAATGGTGGGGAATCCCCTCAAAGCATTTTCTTTTTCTCTCGGACCTTGATTCAACTTAAACACCATTTCCAGGGTAAGCCATAACTACCCTGTTTTGGCATTTATATAACATAGAAAATAAAAATCCAATTTCTAAACAGGGTACATGGGCATTGCAGTAGAAAGATGCTAGTACATGATTGAAAGTTAGAAGTTTTCCTTGTTGGAAAAAAGATTTTAAAAATGAATGAGTTGATTGTGTGAACCAAGAGATAAATAAGTGTCCTCCCAGAAGTTTTTCAGACTTCTTAAGTCTATGAAAGTGCCCTGTGGAAATGTACAGCTGATACTAATACTACTCACAAGGAGTGAGAATGATTGAGTACTCCTACTGGGGTGAAAAGCTCTTTTGTCTTCCTCATTCATTTTTCATTATCATGTATAGATTTTACTCTCAGCCTCACCTCTTCCCAGTCTTGTAATTTCTCTGCAGTTACGAATAAGATGCAAAATATACCCTCAATCAATCATTTCTGTGTTTACTATGAGACTAGGTGAATCAAATAATTTTCCAAGAATAACATCCCTCAGCAGGTCCAGATATCAGGACTTTCTATCTTCCCTCCCCAATATGCAATCTATGCTTTGTTTTACCAAAATAATTGCAGTTTCACAAACATGTCTTTTGCCACATGTTTCATACATTTACATATGGTATTGCTCCTATCTGGAGTATCCTTTCCACTTTTCTGTCTGGAATATTCCTATTTACCATGCATGAGTCTACTAAAGTGCTGCCTTTTTAAAGATGATTCCCTGAACAATCTTTGCCTCACATAAAAATTAGACCCTTCCTTTCTCTGTTTTCATAGTACTGTGTACGGTAGCTACTCGGGCATTCATCTCTTTATAATTATTAGTTTTTTTCTGTCTTCCTGGTAATAATGTGAACTTTTCAAGTGTAGGGTTTTCAAATTCTTTCACTGTAAACCCATAACCAACTTAAGAGGAACTCAATAAGCATTAACTAAATGAACAGAATATTCAATATTATAAAATCAGATGGTTCAGCATTTAATTGATTCCTTTTTTCTGATTAGCTTTCTGGAAAAGAATAGATATTCAATTAATATTTGTTGACTTGATGAATTACATCAGTAATTAGGTAAAAATTCATTTCATTCTGAAGATGCAGTTTAAAAAAACAAACTGAATTCCTGCAAAATAGTTCAAGTTTGGAACAAAAAAAGTGTCTGGAGTCTTTGATTTGGTCAAAATAAGGATGGAAACATTTTCCTGGAGTTAACCCTAAATTATTCTTCACAAAGCCAAGGTTAACTAAGATAGAAATCACTGGAGCAGAGATACTTTGAGAAAAATCAGTTAGCTATAAGGCCATGATAAAAATGTCAAATGTCCAAATACAAAATTTACCTCAAATTTTTGACTGGCAAACAAAAAAAACTATAATCTACAGAATTTTGCAAATTACACAGCACTATGCCTAATGTTACTGCTAACAGTGTCTACTGCTGCTGCTACTAAACTCTGTGAAAACTTCACACTATGAATACTAAGTTCTTCTCAGTCAATGAAAAATAATTGGCAAACCTTCTAGGGCATTTTTTTATGCATGTAAAAAATAAGTTTCAGAAAAATATAATTGTAAATTTTCAATATAGAATCTACAGGTCAACTTGTATGTTACCAGAATGTATTGTGTGAAGCAAATGAAAAAGACTGCTTTTCTGCTAATGAAGCTTTTCAGTGGTATCTTTTCAGGCACTGAAATCAGAGCAGTAGTCTGCTTTGCAATCGATTCAATCCTTGCATGTGCAAGAAATTTGGCGTGCATATGTTAGATGGATTGGACTATGTTCATGCTCTCAACAAAGCTTTTTGTGTGAAGGTCATTGCTGAGTTCACAGAATTTTTTGTTGATTGCATAACTGACTTAGTAAAAGAGAAAATTCATCAAAACTTGGGATGTATTGGAAAACTTTGACATAGAGATGGTTATGTTTTACAAATATGTATTCGGGCACACCTCCATTTAAAATGGACTTTGATTTTGTGTGATCTACATATCTTTAAAAAAAATAATAAAAAACAAACAAACCAAAAAAAAATGGACTTTGAAAAATTCCTTTGGCATTAGTTTTATACAATAGTCTTTTCTCTAAATACAACATTAGAAACCATTGTGGTATGGCCAGATGAATATTCAAAAGGGTATTTAGGAACAGTGGGAAGATGGCATTGACCTCACAGGCAGAGCTCAATACTCTCACAAAAACAATGAAGAAAGAGCCAAAAACTGTCTAAGGGACCTGCTTTGACGGTCATCAGACCAGGAAGTGCTACACAACTCCCAGGAGAGAGACGAAGAAGCCAAAATAAAAAATGTGAGTTACCAAGCCCCTGCTGTGGCCAGGAAGGTCATCCCTCCCCCAAGATATTAAGCTAGGGTAAAATCCCTGGATAACTGCAAAGGACTGAGAGGGGAACAGATATCTTCCTTCCTATCAGTTGTTTCAAAGGAAAAGGTACGGAGAGTCAGGGAGCTTTTCTTTAGTGAATTCAGCCAGTAAAGCCTGCTTTGAATCTCTGATCTGGAACTTCAACATAGGAAAGCCAAGACTGAAACACATCCATGGAAAGGTGTTCTGGCTATTGCCACCTGCTGGCTAGCCTTGAAATTGCATAGACAAAAACTGTTCATTCTATCTGTTCCAAAACCTGGGAGAAAATCTGCACCCCACTAGTGAGTCTCTGGCCTGATTTTGCTGACTTAAGCTGGTGAACTTTAAAGACTTAGAATAAGTTGAATCAAATATCAGAATATTTGTCGGAAAAAAATGGGCAAGAGAGAGAAATTGATCATTAGAGTAAATTCATCAATATAATCAGATGCTCAGAGATCAGCAAAAAAATTACAAGCCATACTAAGAAACAGGAAGAGATGGCCCAATCAAAAGAACTAACCAAATATCCTGAAGCGAGACAGGATTTAAGACAATTAATCAGTGATAATTACACAACTCTCCTAAATACTTCAAAGAATTTAAAGAAAATATGATTAAAGACATAAAGGATATTTAGAAGACTCTGAGTGAGCATAGAGAACAAGTTAAAAGACAGCAAAGGAAAGTAACAGACCTTTTGGAAATGAAACATATGAAAAATGAGACTTAAAATACATTAAGGGCACAAAGGAACAGATTTGAATTGTTCAATGACAGAATTAGTGATTTTGAAGACAGAACTCTGACCAGGAAAAGACAGGAGAACAGAAAGAGAAGAGAATGGAAAAAATAGAAGAGTCTGAGGGAATTGAATGAACATGCAAAATGCACAAACATTTGCATCACTGGTGTCCCAGAAGGAGAAAAGACTGAAAAAGGGCAGAAAGAATATTTGAGGAAAGAGTGGCTGAAAATGTCCCAACCTTTAGGAAAGATATAAACATCAATATTCAAGAAGGTCTATACACTGCAAACAGAATAAATCTGAAGAGAGCTAACCTGAGACACCTACTATTTGGAATGACAAATATCAGAGATAAAGAGAGAATTCTGAAAGCAACAAGAAAAAAACAAAGCATCACATACAAGAAAACCTCAATAAGTTTAAAGTGCTGACCTCTCATCTGAAACCATGGAGGCAAGAAGAAAGTGGTATGATGTATTTCAGGTACTGAAGAAAAAAAACTGCCAGCCAAGAATTCTGTATCTGGAAAAACTGTCCCTCAAAAATGAGGATGAGTTCAAAGTCTTCACAGACAAACAAAAACTGGTAGAATATGTTACCAAAAGACTAGAATTATAAGAAATACTAAAGGAGTGCTGCAGTCTGAATGGAAAAAATGAGAGTAAGAGATTTGGAGAAGAGTTAGAAATGAAGATCATTAGGGAGGGTAAACTAAAGGATTAGAAGACAGACAATAGAACGATATGACAACAGAGAGCTGAAGGACAAAATAGATGAAGTAAGTAATGCCCTAGTAGTAATAACATTGAATTTTAATGGATTGAACTCCCCAATCAAAAGACAAAGATTGCTAAAAAAAAAAAAAAAAAAAAGTCATCTATATGCTGTTTACAAGAGACCTACCTCAGACATAAAGACACAACCAGGTTAAAAGTGAAAGGTTTGAAAAAGATATTCAATGCAAACCAAAAAAAGAGTAGAAGTAGTGACACTAATGTCAGGCAAAATAGATTTCAAAAGCAAAACTGTTATAAGGTATGTTATAAGGTATTAATAAAAGGGGAATTTCACCAAGAATAAATAAGTATACTAAATATTGATGCACCTATCTGAGTGCCCCAAGGTACATGAGGTGCACATTGGCAAAGTTGAAGGGAGAAATAGATGTCTCTATAATAATAGGTAGGGGCGTCAATACACCACTCTCAGTATTGGATAGAACATCTGGACAGATGATAAATTAGGAAACAGAGGAAAGAGGACTTGACCGCAGTTAGGGCATCCATCTACCACATGGGAGGTCCGCTGTTCAAACCCCAGGCCTCCTTGACCCTTGTGGAGCTGGCCCATGCACAGTGCTGATGCACGCAAGGAGTGCCATGCCACGCAGGGGTGTCCCTGTGTAGGGAAGCCCCACGTGCAAGGAGTGCACCCTGTAAGGAGAGCTGCCCAGCACCAAAGAAAGTGCAGCCTGCCTAAGAATGGCACCGCCCACACGGAGAGCTGACACAATAAGATGACACAGCAAAAGGAAAACACAGATTCCTGTGCTGCTGACAACAACAGAAGCAGACAAAGAAGACGCAGCAAATAGACACAGAGAACAGACAACTGGAGTGGAGGGGAAGGGGAGAAAAATAAATAAAATAAATAAATCTTTTAAAAAAAGGAAACAGAGAAACTGAATAATATGATAAATGAACTAGATTTAACATACATCTATAGAGAATTGCACCCCAAAACAGCATGAGTGCTTTCTTTTCAAGTGCTCATGGATCCTTCTCCAAGATAGATCATAAGTTGGGTCCAAGATAGGTCTCAACAAATTTAAAAAGATTCAAATTATAGTAAACACTTTCTCTGATGATAACAGAATGAAACTTGAAATCAATGATGGATGGAAAATGGAAAAATTCATAAATATATGGAGATTAAACAACACACTGTGAAATAATCAATGGGTCAAAGAAGAAATTGCAAGAGAATTCAGCAAATATCTTGAGACAAATGAGAATACAACATATCAATACCTATAAGATACTACAAAGGCAGTACTGATATGGAAGTTTATAGCCTTCAGTGTTGACACTAAAAAGAAGAAAGAGCTAAAAATGAAGATCTAAGCACACCTGGAGGCACTAGAAAAAGAACAGCAAACTACCCCAAACCAAGATGAAATAAAGAAATGGCATAGATCAGAGCAGAAATAAATGAAATTGAGAACAAAAAGCAATAGAGAGAATCAACGAAACCAAAAGTTGGTTCTTTGAGAAGATCAGCACAATCAGCAAATCCTTAACTAGACTAACAAAGAAGAAAAGAGTGAAGACATAAATAAAATCAGAGATGGGAGGGGTGGCATTACCACTGCCCCCACAAAAATTTTAAAAATCATAAGATGATACTATGAACAATGGTATGCAAAAAAACTAGACAATGAAGAGGATATAGACAGAATTCCTAGAAACATACAAACCACTAACACTGAACCTAGAAGAAATAGAAGACCTCAACAGACCAATCACAGTTGAAGAGATTGAAACAGTCATCAAAAACCTCCCAAAGATGGAAAGCCCAAACCCAGATGTCTTCAACGTTGAATTTTTCCAATCATTCAAAGATGATCTAATACCAATCTTTCTCAAGCACTTCCAAAAAATAGAACAGGAAAGAATGTCACCGAACTCATTTTATGAAGCCAACATCACCCCAATACCAAAACAAGATAAAGATATTACAAAAAAAGAAAATTACAGACGAATATCTCTAGTGAAAATTCTCTAATAAGTCAAGTGATTTTTGACAAGGTTGTCAAGCCCTCCCAGTAGGGCCGGAACAGTCTTTTCAACAAATGATGCTGGGAGAATTGTCTGTCCCTATCCAAAAGAAAGAAAGATCCCTATTTCACACCTTACACAAAATTTAAATCAAAATGAATCAGGGACCTAAATATAAAAGCAACAATCATAAAGCTCCTAGAAGAAAATGTAGGAAAACATCTTCAAGATCTTGTGGTAGGTGATAATTTCTTAAGATTTACACCCAAAGTACAAGCAACAAAAGAAAAAGTAGATAAATGGCACCTCATCAGAATATTTTGCACCTCAAAGGACTTTGTCAAAAGGGTGAAAAGGCAGCCAACTCAATTGTAGAAAATATTTGGCGATCACATATTTTCTTTTCATAAATATGTGATTGCCAAATAAGGGCTTAATATCCATGATATATAATGAGATCACATAACTCTACCATAAAAATACAAAGTACATGATTAAAAAATGGGCAAAAGACTTGACAAGACAATTGTCCCATGAAGAAATATAATTGATCAAGAAACACATGAAAAAATGTTCAACATTACTACCGATTAGGGAAATGCAAGTCAAAACTACAATGAGATATTTCACACTTATTAGACTGGCTGCTATTAAAAAGTTGGAAAACTGTAAATTTTGGAGAGCATGTGGAGAGACAGGAATGCTTATTCACCATTGGTGGGAATGTAGAATGGTCCAGACTCTGTGGAGGACTATTTGGCAATTCCTAAGGACATTGAGTATAGACTTGCCATGTGACCCAGCAATACCATTACTAGATATATACTCAGAAGAACTGTGAGAAGACACACGACCAGACATCTGCACACCAATGTTAATAGTTGCATTATTCATGATTGTCAAAAGTTGGAAACAACCCAGATGTCCACCTACTGATGAATGGGTAAACAAATTGTGATTTATACACATGATGGAATATTATGCAGCTGTAAGAAGAAATGAAGTCGTGAAGTATATGGCAACGTAGACGAACCTGGAGGACATTATGCTGATTGAAGGAAGCCCGACACAAAAGTACAAATGCTGTATGATTGAGCTATTATGAACTAAGTATATTGTGTAAACTCATGGGGTTAATAATTAGAATATAAGTCACCAGAAAATAGAAGGGGGCTAGAGAATGGAGAGTTGAGGGTTAATCTGTGCAGAATTGGTAAAAAGGTTGTTTGTAAATCTTTGGAAATGAATAGAAATGGTTAAAGCATATCATGGTGTTTGTAACTAGCAATGCTATTGAATGGTATGACAGTGGTTGAAAGGGAACGTCTAAGGTCACACGTATTAATGATTAAATGAAAAGCTAAAAACTGTAACGTGGGATTGTATAAGATGGTAAAATCTCAGGTAATACAGGAATATGGGGGATATTGTATATGTTAGACAGTTTTTACAAAATATAAATACAAATATACTAGAAAGAAGGTAAAAGAATAGCAGCTATGTATGGCAGGAGAGGCATAACAAGATTGATAGTCGATGAGTTTTCCTTCTTTGTTGTTTATTATTATTATTGGAATAATGAAACTGCTCTGGGTATGACTGGGGTGATAGATGCACAAATATGTGATTATACTGAATACCATTGATTGTACTGTTTGGATGGATTTATGATTTATTAATATGTAACAATAAAATTGATTTGTTAAAAAAGTGCATTTACCTTATAGTTTAGCTGAAAAATTATTCATTTCTTATGAAAGATTGTACACAAAATATAATTGTTACATTAAAAATTAAACAATTGAACAATACTAAAATATAATTTATTTTTAATATTATATATAGATTTTTGAGAACAAAAAGCATAGAGATAGAAATAGTAAATCATGTGGAAACTTCTAGGAGTGTGTTTCAATTCACCTGTGAAGGGCATAGGTTGGGGCAACTGCAAGACCAAAGAACACACTAGACAAATGGTTAGACATGAACTTTATTGAGACTTTACAAATAGGAGAGATTTAGATGGTGGCTGATTAAAGTAAGAAGCTAGCGCCTCAAGAAGAAGTGGGAAGTGGAGGGGGAAATATAAAGGGTCTCAGAACCAAGACATTCCATGGGGTATGAGAATAGGGTTCTGTGACTACGCACATGGAATTTGGTGATAATACCTCAGGAATTAATTTTTACCACTCAAAGGAGATTTGATTTAAGACATTCTCTCCCCTTGGGGGGAGGGGGGATTGATAACCTTTAAATTAGGCATAAATCACACAGGTGGCTGCATGCCAAGGGCTTTGTGGGGGCCTGGACCTTGTCCGGGAGTTGGGTTGTAACAGAGTGTTAAAAGAATTACATTTTAAGAGTGACAATTATTTATTGTTTTCAATTATATGTGAAAATCACATTTGCCTGTTTTTCCTGATAGAGGAACATCTCGATTCCAGCTTACCAGCTAGTATTGAGTTGATAATTGGCTGACAAATAGGAAATGGAATAAAAAGAAGGAAAATGTAGAGTTTTCAAAAGTATCCAATGTAAAAAAGTGAGGATACATTTCAGAAAGCTATTAGTGAAGGATTAGTGAATGGAATGGTAGCATGCCAGGCTAGGGTTGGGAGCCCAGAGAGTATAAAATCCCACCAGGAGAGGAGGCAGCATGGAATGAGTGTTTCATGTGAAGATTATGTGCTCATACTTCAGAAAGCACATGACCATCGATAGAACAGCCTCTTGATTATTCTTAAAGAGCTTATCTATGTTTTCACCAACTCCTGGCAAGTCTTGCTTTCAAATATATTGTCCTTATCTTCTCTGCCCACATGCTTGGTGATGGACATCTCTATTGATGTTGTCTAGCTGTTTGTTATTGTTTCTTTTTTTGCTTTCTGAACACTTCAAGACTTTCTGTTCACTTGTTATGCAGAGAAAAACACTGAAACCACTTCCTTTTTTTAAGGTTGGTTTTTTAATTAAAAATACAGAACCTTATTGCTCTCAGTAAGAACGGTTAGTAATTAGTTTGAAGCAGTTTACCTTGTAAAAAGAAAAAAATCAGGAAATAGAACAGCTTTCAACCCACTTCTCCAACTGATCTTCCCAATGGATAATCAACTTCTGCTAGGTGGGGCATATGCACAGACACAGGGGAAGGAATGCACAGAGTTGCGCCAATGCTAGGGGCAAGAGTAGATACATGTTCATGGGGCTGGAGCTAAGAGATCACAGGCATTATGAAGCCTGTAACAGAAACTAGTTAATGGTTAAGATTAGGGGTTTGGGTTGGGATATTGTTGGGGATTTCAGGGCCCTGAAGAACACAATAGCTCTACATCAAGGACTTGCCAATCCTTTCTGCTGTCCCTTCCAGGAATCCCATCTCCCACATCCACCACTTACCTGCCATTGGTCTGTGTCTTGATTAGAATTTTCTTTCAGCTCTGATTGTTTAAGGTACGGTGGAGAAGTAGAGTGCAGATGATAGAGTTCAACTTTAAACACAGATATTTTCCTACTGAAGTAGGTAACAGTAGGCATTTGTTCAGAAACCCATCTCTCCTCACCTACCAGCAGCTCTGGTTGTTGCAATCTCAATGTTTATGCCATTTCAGTGGTATTTAGTATTCATGCAATTGTTATATAAAATATTTATATGGCCCTATTTGACACCCGTCTATTTCCCTTATTTGCTTTGAATTGAATACAGGAATATTAAATACATCCACATTCAAATATAAATATTAGTATAGAAATATATTTCAAGCCAAAAATACAGAAATTTTGATAGCCAAATCATATGGAATTATCAATAGTGTATCCTCTTTCTTGCATAGATAACAGATATTTAGATATATGATTTATAAATACATGTCTGTTTTTATATACCTTCTTTTTCTCTGATGCTGGCAAAAACTCTCAAAATATTGCTTTGGAGTTGTTCTTTTGATTTTATCCCCAGAGCATTTATTCAAGAGAATAAATTTGGCCACATTTAAGCTGTGAGAATATGGAAGGCATAAATTTCCCTGTTAGAAAATACTTTTTTGGCTTATTGATATAACTCAAAACAGATGCATCTACAAAGTTTACACATAGAAATAGAGATTACTGAAGGAAGAGAGTCGGAACTGGCTTGAAGAAGATTTTGGTATTTTTACCCTACAAATGTTTCCAATGTGTAAAATTGGTACTTGGGACTTGGCTCCAATGGTTGGATTCTGGGGTGATTCCTACAATGTGGAACGTAGCATTTGACTATAGAACATTTCAGCTTTAGGACTACAACCTTAGTCAATGCCATGTTAATTTCAGATTGAACTGAAGAGTCTGAAGTCAATTTATGTAAGATTTTTTCTGAGTAGTGAGTGCTACCATGATATCTGAAATTTCATCAAGTTAAAAAGTTGGATTTTCCTGGTAGCCAATCAAATCAACAATATGGCAATCTGCATTGGCTGTTTAAATGGAAATGGGCCTTGTAAAAAGTTTTTGGAGTCCAGAATTCTCTATGTGGGCCACTGGTGAAACAAATCTTTTCTATGAGGCATCTACAGAATTGTAATCTCAATGTTGGACCATGGAGTAAGGTATCCAAGTGGATGAGTACTTTTCTCAGAGTAGGAAAGCAACTGCCATGAAGTTCTTATTCATTTGCATTCTGGGAAGAAGGAAGTCTAGAAATACATGTTGGGGATGGGGTAGGGTGAAGTTGGGGGTTCCTCTGGCTTTGCCCAGGCTGCTTGAGGCGAGGGGTTAGATGGACGCACAGCGGGCGCGAAGAATGCTGTGGAGACGGCGAATGGTGGTAACACACAGTCTGCTTTATTGAGGAAGTGCTGGACAATATATATTGTGGGGTGAGGGGACGGGGCAGGCAGGAGGCGGCGTGTGGGGCGTTGGTTGGTCGGGGCTGGTGGGAGTTAGGCAACGTGGGAGTTGGCCGGTGGGGATTGGCTAGTGGTCGTTGGATGACGTGGCCCCGGCAAGGGGGAAGAAGGGGAGGCAGTAGGTCGGGCTTGGCGGTTAGGTGGGAACGGTTGAGAGGGCGTGGCTCGCCCGTGGCTCGCCCATACCTCGGCGAAGAGCGGGCGGCCCGTTCACCAGACAGGGAGGGCGGGACTCACCCATGCCCCTGCGGAGAGCAGGAAGCCCGTCCGTTCTACCAGTTTCCTTGGCCCACCACAGCTCACCTGGATAGCCTCCCCTCAGTACGGTTGGGCCTAGAGACATCAAGAAGTAAGTAAGTAGATGGCTGCTGTTAAGGTTAGCAAATCATATCAGATCAATGATACTTACTTCCCAAAAACTTTGTTTATAGCTTCATCAAACACATGATCACATTGTCTGCCTAGATCTCCAGTGGTCTGTAGATTTCTTTAAGCTAGGATCTAATTCTTCCACTTGATAAATATGTGGAAGAATTACTTTGTGGCAGGCACTTATTAATGTTGTCTGAGGGGGTCCTTCTGACTTTTCCCTCTTTAAATTAATATATAATTTATTAAGCTACAAATTGAAATTCCTAGGTTCTTTTATTAAAACTTCATTTTTCTATTTATTAAACTGATAAACTGAAATAACCATTTTTAAGGCACTTCAGTATTTTAAATTCTATTTAAACATTGAAGATATTTCATTATTTTAAGTACTTTAAGTATATGACTAACAAAAAGACCCACAAAGTGCTTAAGAAATTCTTTATCATAATTCTAATAAAGCAGACTTATAAATGCCATGCATCTAAAACACATGGTAAAATATTCTTGTACTTTACAATTTGAAATCAAAGTCTAAGTAATTTGATATTTTAAATTGTACTCACAGCTCTAATATGCCAAATCATCTTAAACATTACAAATATACAAAATGTACAAAGATTATTTCTTAGTTTAATGCAAAAATATTAATACTATGGATTAATAATATGGATTTAATTTACTCAATCATTTCTAAACTTACTTCTAAATCTTCCCAGTCACACTGTTTTATGTCAAAAGACAGAGGGACTTTGTATATAATGTTTGCATCACACAGAACATTCTTTAAATTCCACCCCTAATTCCCACACTTTGCCATTTTGTCTAGTCTACTCCTACTCTTTTTATTTTAGCTTGGATGTCCATTCCTTAAGGATGCCTCCCCTGAATCCTAACTCTTCTCATTTATGACTCTTCTCATAATCCTAACTCCTTATTTATGACTTCATGGAAACATTTCCCCTTACACATTTATAGAACTCATCTACATCTGCTGTACACTTGTATGTGATTATTTGACTGTCAGCCCCACTAGATTTTTGCTCAGCATTATGGTATCCTGTGCCAAGTTCATAGCCAGCACACTCAAGAACTCAAAACATTTGATAAATGAGTAAATAAGCCCTTAGACCATTGTGACAATCTTTTTTGTTTTTTGTCTATTTGTTTCTCACCCCACCAACAGAATAATTTGCAGTAGCCTATTAGCTGTAATTAATTCCTCTTCCTTCTGCTTCCTTACACACTCTTTCCAAATCGGTCTTCCCAAAAATGCACATCAAGCCATGTTCCATCATTGGTCATCCATTCCTTTGAAAAGAAAAGAAAGTATTCCTCACTTCAAGTCCTTTACCCCTATTGCCAGGCTTACCTTCTTTGTATGTATAGTTTACTATCAAGTGTAAATTCTCTTAGTATATAAAGTATGTTTCATTATACTAGTAACTAACATCTGCTTAAAATAAACAAACAGACAGACAAACACAGTGGTTCCAGAATGGTAATAGGTTTGTATAACCCTGAGAAGCACATTCACTTTTGGAATGGTTGTATAATATAAATTTTCCATATACAACATTATATAGTGACTATCGTAGAGAGTAGAGCGAGATGATTAGTCCAGTATACAGCTTCTTTGGAATGTAATTCTTCAATGTTTTCTTTCATTATAGCTCATAATAGAGGAGAAAATTCTTCTCTTGTGCTATTGAATGAACATGCTTTCCTTTGTTTCTGGGTTCGTTTTCTTCTTTTTTCCAGGTTTTGCTTGCTGATGGTGGTTAGAGAGAGACAGTGCTTCTCCCTGCAGTCACCTGATAATTAAAATTTGAAAACACTGTGCAATTTAATGATTATCACTTTTCTTATTTGAAATACAATAAAAATCATTAAAAAAATTTAAAATACCATATAATATAGAATGTGATCATCATACACCTTCATATTTTTATAAAAACTTACAAACAAAACACTGACATGAAAAGCTTATTTTTAGATCTCTCTTAAAGTTCAAAGGGCAAGCTGCATTTGTTTCACGGTAAAGACACTGAAGATCAGAGAGGTTGTAGGTGGTAGAGCAGAACCCTGACCTGGGTCTTTGGGTTGAGTATTTTTTATAGTGCACCACAACAAAGTGTAAACCTGGAATAATAATTCTATTTGTCACTCTGAAATTCTCTATCATAAGGAGAGGTGGGATAAAAGTATAGAATTCTAGGATTAAAAAAAATAAGTGAGTTTAATTTGCCACTTCACCTCTCTTGAGTTTTCAAAGAGGTAAAGCACTTCTGCTCAAAAGCTGTGGTTGAAACCTGGCTTGGAGTCTACTCAAAGGATATCTATCTACTGAGGGGAGTCACAGAACTTATGACTTAAATAGAGTTGCCTCTATACCTTATGGTAGTTTTCTTTTTTTTTTCCTGGGCCAGTACAGATTTGAGTTGAGAACATGGCTTTGGGAATGAGGTCATCTCCTCCTCATCTCTCATCTAGGTCCCATTGTCCATAAATGGTGGCCCTGACTAATCATTAGAAATATTGGGTCAGTATTTAGACAATATTAAAGAGGAGAAAGGTGCACTTGTTAACAGACTAGGTATTGCTAGATCCCAAAGAGTAACTCAAGGTTTCAAGTGTAGACTTAATACTTCTATTATATACAGCTCCACAGAAGTTCTGGTGAATTTTGGTGGCCTTTTTTTTTTTTTTTCCAGGAGATCCTGGGGAATGAACCCAGGACCTCAAACATGGGAAGCAGGCACTCAACCACTTGAGCTTCTCTGGTTCTTTCTTCTTATCCATGGAATCAAATGAATTGAAAATTACACAGGCTCTTGTTAGGAAATTGCTTGGAAGTTTGCTGGCTAATATAATCTTACTTCTGTTTTTGAAGTAAGAATTGTGGAAATTCTGCCCAAAGATACCAGGATGGGTCTAAATGGAGTTAACAACTGTCTAGCCATGTCTGAACAATTCATTAGGAGTCTATTTGTATGAGGAGTTTCTCAGGAAAATTCAAACCTGGAACCCAAGCATGGACTTGGGTTCTTCTTTAATAAGAAAAAAACTTGTCCCATGAATGGCGGTGGTGATATGATTTTGATTTGCTAGTTGTCAGTTGAATCTGTCTTTGGGCCAGCTTCTGGAAACATGTCTGATGCTAGGGAGAAATAGTTTTAAATGAAAACTGAGAGTATTTCACTAAAAACTTTAGAAATTTGGCATGGTGATGGTTCAAGCAACAAAAATATGGGATTCTTTTGATAAGATTAAAATACGGAGGAAAAAAGGCATTGTACCCCCACATATTCAATATCATGTCAAAATGTTTCTCTAAGCTAGAATTACATGCAGCATGAAGATGAGGTCCCTGCAGTTCTACGTGCATGCAACTCAGAGCAGGTACATGCCCAGTTTGGTGCTTAGCAAGTGCTTTTGGATGAGGATGGTAATGATATGGGAGAGGCAGCGGTACTTCTCTGCTTAGTCAGTGTCCTGGGCAATTAGTTTGAGGTAGAGGTGAAACTACTTTGCCAGATACAAATACTGTTCTCTCATCCCAGGAATAGAAAGCTGATTTCCAGCTCCCATATGGTCAATTTATGCTTGGAACACAGGTGTATTAAATACAAGACATGCATGTCCTTCTCTCTAAATATAACATGACCATGGAAAACGTAACTGATTAATTGTGAAACTATTTTCGAGCTAGGACATGGCCTGAGAAGTATCATCAATACAGTGCTCCAGGAAGTCACTAGACATTAATTTGTAACCCCATGTTCTATTATATTTAGGGACAAAAATATGCCAACCCCCCGCCAGCTGGGAACATATGGTTCCTTATGAGAAAGGAAAATTAAGTTTCCAGGCATGCTCTCTATGCAGATGATCTGTTTAAGGTAGTTGTTGTACTTGCAGGAGAAAGATTCTTTCCTGAAACCTAGGCCCTATCTAAATATAGTTGAATGTGTTAGGACCTAGCTTGGTTGTTCAGATTATATTTCTATAGTGGTCAAGATGCTGAAAGCTTCCTTTAGCCTGTGGTTGTTGAAGAGATAAGTTCTAGCAATCACACAGGCCAGTTCACCTTTAGTTTTCAGAACACATTGAATAAAAAGGATTCAGTACAATGAAAAAATATCAAATATCACAGAGATACAGGTGAGTGACTTCTAGGATCCACCTACTTGTTTTGATTCTTCTTCAGGGAGGTGTCGCTCTGTGTCCAACACATGTGTATGTATCTCAGAATGCAACCGGATGGAAGGAGTCAGTCCCTATTCATTAACGAGCATGCACACTGCTCTCTTTAGGTGGGCACCTTTAAGGTAGTGAGAAGATTTTAATAATCGCTTCAATGTGGATTATAGTTTTCGGTGGTTCATTCAAAAAGGTCACAATTGGTTGTTCAGGACATATAGCAGACCCATAGGTTTATCAATTTTTGCAAAAAAGAGAGGGTAGAAAATTCTGTTACTAGCAGCAGAATCATCCACTTTAAAAGCATGACAAGGGAGCAAAATGGATGCAGATAAATAATAGGTGGAAACATGACAGAATCTTATTAGGCCAGACAATGTATGAACTGCATGGAATTTGGGCCTTAGAATAAGTGGCATATTATTCAAAGGGGTATGGAAGAGGTACCAAGAGGGATATACATATATTTAAACATTAAGTCTCTTTCACATTTTAATATTTGGTAAGCTGGTTCACCTGACAACTGAAGCCCATCTCACTTAGTTGTGCAATCTATGTTAAGTATATATATGCGGGCTACTTTTCCATCTATATACCAAGATTGTTAATCCCAAATGCCAATAATCTATGTGTTGTATTTTTAATAGTCCCCATTTTTACAATGTGGATAATGGTCTCCATGTAACACATATATGATTGATATAACAGAAAAGAGAGATGGAGTAGCATAGAGAGTATTTAAGGGCTTGGGATAGATTTACCAGGCCCCTGACACTTACTAGTGGGTTGAATAATTACAAAACCTTACTAAGTTTCAGTTTCTTCTTTAATAAAGTGGGGGCTAATAACAAAAAACAACCTGATAATAGTGTTATGAGGATAAAACATATTTATGTGTGTCTCAGGGTTACTAGATAAAATACAGAGCACCCAGTGAAATTTGAATTTCAGATAAACAATAAAGTATTTTTTTAGTATCAGTATGCCCTCTGCAATACTTGGGACATATATTGAAACCTTTCATTGTTTCTCTGAAACTCAAATTTAATTGTGTGTCCTGTATTTTTGCTTGCCAAATCTGACACTCCTAGTTTTAGAGGATGAGTGGCACAACAGCTTTAGGTCCCAGTGTTGCTGGTACAGCTGCACTTTGGTGACATCAGCTGCAGACAGTCTCCCTGCCCATCGTAGCAATAGTGAATTGTTTTTGTGGGGTCTTGGAGATTTTAATGGCTTTGGCAGCAAGCATTAATAAGATCCAAAAGTAGAGTGAAAGTATGGAAAAATGGTAGAATCTGTCTGATGCTAGAAATGTTCTTTATGAGACACTGATTAGACTTTCTCTGGGTTCTCCCCAAACGGTGAGACTAGAAGAGCAATAGAGATTCTGCAATCAAGCCAGGGGTCATGACAAGAGATAATACTGTTTGCAAAGTTGTTTTTATCGGTTACTTTTATCTGCAGTTAATGATGTAGGCTAGGGAAACAAAGGCCCATAGGAAACCTAGGTTTCCTTCTTGTTGCTTCATGGAATAATTCTAATGCCATAAAGAATACTGCAAAATCAGAGTGCTCACTGAATATTGACAACAGATACTCAAAGCAACTCTGAGCTTCCAACTTGATTTAAAATGGTTAAGCCCCTGTTCTTCCCTGATGAAGACGACGTCATAAAAAGGCTACGGGATGCTATGTTTTCCTGGTGTTGTCCTAGTGGAAGTTGGTCGGCAACATGACTCCCTCCTGGGTAATGCTTGAATTTAATTACGTTCAGGGACTACACAGAATGCATCAATTCATTAACCTTGTTTACTTCAAGATACTAAATTGAGGCACTTATTCAAATTGGGTGGTTTCATATACTCATCCTAGACCATTTACTTGCAAAAGGAAAAGGTAATCTTTAGCAAGTAATTACAGCGGTAAAGGTTACAAACAGGAAAAAGGCTTTAGAAGAGATGCACCAAAGCCTCCGTTAGCAACTTGTTCTGGGAGAACCTGAGCAGGGCAACAAATAGCAGTGCTCAGTCTATAAGCCCCACATGCTATAGATTTTTAAAACTGTAATTTCTATCCAAGGGGGATGGGTGAGTCGCCTGATAGACTCTTAATTTGAGAGACAAGGATAGTGTTGATGGTGCTTTCCAACAATGTAATAATCTTGATAGAAAAAAATTACATCCACAAAGTACTATATTGCAGGATTATTTTGCTTGCCCTCTAAGAAAAAAAATCTCAAAGGGCACAGAAATCTCTAATTTCATGCTCTTATGAGCACACTACCTTTAGGGAAGCTTTCCCAAGGCATGCCCCCCATTGTCTCCTCACATCCTTTTTTAGTGACTCAGAAATCATTCTAGAGCACCTCAACCTTGGAGCCAACAAGCCAGGGCTCTTTGCTACTCCAGATCTTTGGGGTTTCTTGAAAAATTTGGCAGAGGCAATATTTTCTGGATAAATTACTCTTGAATCTACTTTTATCCCCAAATGCTAAGGTTATTACAGGAGTTTACAAGAGCACTAAGAAGTCTCTAATCTGTGAAATGAAAGCTTCATGGTTGAGTGAATGCCGGGGACAGCAGGTGGCACCTGTAAAGACACAATTTTTCCAAACTAGACTCTTGCTTTCCCAACTTTTCCCTGAACGTTCTCTCTGAACTTTCTTTCCTGCTCTTGCTCCCCTGAATTTGAGACCTTTCCTTACTTGCTACTAATGTTATATTACAACAGAATGGGCAAGCCCAGCCCATTGCTCCAGCTATTAACGCCCAACAAACAGCCAGTTCTGTGCCAGGTAAAATTTCTGAAGTTAAAGAAGGGGACAGTATTTTTTTTTTCCATTCTCCCCATCGATGATGGATAAATCATGGGCCACAAAGTTGAGGCTCAATACATGTTATTTTTTTTTTTTACTAACACATACCATGCCCAGTGCCAAGAGTACATAGGTCTACATTGGTGCTGCCTATCTCTATTCCTATAATCATGGTATTTTTTCTTGCCAAAAGGCATCAAAATTCTCCCCATTGGGCTCAAGATATACATCTACTACCAACTAGTTAGAATTTCCTTGTGAAATGAAACTTGCTGCAGAATCGGAATAATGTACTTACTGTGAAAACCACACCAGTCACCTCACTAACACTGAATCTTTATTTTCAGGTCCAATCACAATGAAAACACTAAGAATGCACAATAATAATGTCAGCCACATCACTTCCCTTCCCTCGAATCCTTCCAACAATCTCACAGGCATTATGGAAAAGAACAGAAGGACCACAAACGCTTGCTCAAGGGTATTCAGCTAGTAATTAGCAGTGTGGCAGGGTGGGATTCACACCCAGGAACGGCTGGGCCCAAACTCTGTGCTTTTTCTTCTAAATCACTGTTACCCAAAACTATGGAAATATTTCTTAGCAAACATTTGCATATTAATTGGCAAAGTTTTTTTTTCCTCCCCAGGTAAAGAACATGGGGTTGGTCATTAGAACTGCCTCGGTCAAGCGTATTTTCAACCTCCTGGTTGACTTAAGGCTTCCTGCTTTCAGTTAAGAAAATCAAAATTATTCTCCTTAGTAATTTTTCCTTTAGTCCTTAGCCCTTACCCCTTTCCTAATTCATTGCACAGCCAACTCTGCCCTTCAAATCTGTTTCTAATAAAGGAATCTAATATTGCAATTTTCATCTTAAAGAGACAACAAAGGCATTGATTTGTCTCAAGCCACCTGAAAACAAAACATTTCGGTAGATTTTAGGCATAGGTCTTGATCTAGTCATTTCCTTTGATGTCCACCCCCTCTAGCAAGTTTCCAAAGCAGGGTTGTGGTATTGCAAAATAAAATAGGCATAAACGTTTGTATTATCAAAAGGTACATACTCCAACAATTTCCTTGTCTCTGAAGAGAGGACAGTATGTGAGAGGTTACTTCTTTCTGTTTCAGTTTCTTTATAAACAAATTAAAGGAATTTTCAAGGGGTAACTTTTTATAAGGTAAAACTTATGCATCAACTCCAAAATAAAAACTTATAAAGTGGAACTGGTCTGGTTGAAAATCAGGGTCTGGATGTCCAACCAAAAGCTTCCCTTGTGAGTCTGCCCTCGTTCATCCCCTTCGCTGCCTTTGGGGCACTTGCATGAAAAGCTCTCCACGACAGGGTGTGACAACTATTGGTCTAGGTTTTCTTGGACGTGACTCCAGCTCCGGTATTCAAGAACCTGCGGATTTCCCTCCTTGCCACGTGGCAGTCACGTCATTGGTGTTGCAGGGTGTTCTTGCTCCTTCTCCAGCCTGGAGCAACCGTAGGTCCGCATTCCTCCCAGTCGGCTCACTCGATGCCCCACCCGTTCTCACAGGGCTGACGATGACTGGTAATTTCTCCCCTACTCCCACGCGGTTGGTCCAGGTGAGTTCACAGCCTGGGCCTGTCCTTGCCGGCGGCCGGACAGTGTCACTGCCGAGGTTTCCACAGGCACTGCTCTTGCCTTTTTGCTCCCAAAATTTCTGCTGAATGGCTTTCTTTCTTCTCATTGCAAACGGAGGACATTCCATGTCCTTAAACAATTTTCAAGGAATGTTTCAGTATGTTCGACGCTTGATGGTCTGTGGAAGGAAGAAGGTGCTATATTCACTTCCTCACAGAGATGGAGACCCCAGCTCAAAGCAGGCAATGATGATGGAAAACAGCTCCAAGTTCTAGTCCTCAGTTCAGGCCACTACTGCCTCCCAGTGGTCTTCCTGGTGGATCACAGCAATGGCTCTCCAACAGAGGGACGAAAGTTTTAATGAAAAAACATATCCAGTCCAAGGTAATCCAGAGCTGATCAACACTTATCTGCTGAGCCATAGTAGTGGGACCATTAGAAATGGGCTGAGTGTCTTCTGATCCAACGTGTTCTGGAACTTGGATTTGCATCTCAGCTCTGCCAAATCTGCTTTAAAATAGGGAAAATGACTTAACCCCTCTGAACATGTTTCCTTTTCTGCAAAGTGGAAATAATGACATCTACCTTGAAGGGTTTTGTGAGAATTTCCCACAAAGTGCCTGGCACATAATAGGGACTTAATTAAATGGTAGCTATTTTCCTTTGAATGGAAGGGGCCCAGATACAAACACTGGACAAACTGTGAATACATCCTGTAGCTAAAAGCAGATGGATAATTTCACTCGTGTTCAGCAGGGGAAATATCATGATTAATTTTCCCTCTTTTTTAGCCAAATGTTCACTAACACTATGGACATTATGCCTTTTTAGTACAAAAAACAGTTTGGTCCTGAAAACTGTAAAACAGCAAATGATGTAATTTCCCCCAAATTGTATCATATTTAATTCCCTTCTCAGAAAGTAAAAGGAAAGAAAAAAACCAAAAAGAAATAGCAGCTTGCAAAGCACAAAGAACCACATGTTTTTTTCATTGTCATGCAATGGAGAACAAACCATAAAATTATTTTTCTTTTCTTTTAGTAAAATCTTATAGTAAAAATTATTAGAAGACTGTTGAGTATATTTCTTGGTTTAGATACCATGTTGTGTACTATGCTTTCTTTTAAAAATTCTTTAAATTTGCCTTAAGTTGTTTTCTTAGCAATTTTATCATAAGGAGGAATCAGTGGGGTGGATAATGCTATTTGGGGATAATCTTTCAAGAAAAGTGATCCAAAATACTCCACAAGGATGAGCCAAATAAAATAGCATTTGAAAGGTAAGAAGCTAAAGTGGTAGGTTATACAATTTATATTCCACATGCTAAGAACTTACTGACAAAAGCCAACACATATAAATTATTCTTTTCACATGTTGATTACCACCTGAAATTTCATTTGTAATATTGTTTCCAGGAGGATAACAACTGAAGTGATCAAAGAAAAACTATCTAGACAGGAAAATTCCAAGAAAGAGTATTTACAATCATAAATTTAAACAACTTTTTTCAGAAAAATGTAACAGATAGGCTGATTTTATATAAGCTCCAGAAATATTGTGTGTTTTTCTTCTTCAGCTAATTTAGACTGTGTGTACATGGAGAGCTATGTTTAAGCAAAACTGGTTGCCATGGTGACACAGTAACCCTTTTAAATGCAGTATGTGATATCTAATTTTGTGTGTGTTAACTATTTAGTTGAAAAAATGGGAGCATCCTGGGAGCTCAGAGAGACTGATCAACAAACAGCCTCTCTCTAAGTTTCTTTATTGTCATTCCTACGTCTGTCATGGTGGGTCTCTTCTCCATTTAGAACAAATATTTATTTTCTTTCTCTTGCTGGTTAAGTAGGTGAATGATGCTCTTTTCTGAATTTGACTGTACATCTTCCAAAATAATGTAGAGAAACCAGCTATTTCTCCTGTTTGGAAGGACAAAACTTTAACATACAAAACCAATACATTCATTTTTAGAGAATTTTCTTGTTAGTTCTCATTAGAAGTGGCATTTTCAAAATAAATCCCTAATATTAGAGCTTGTTGGTCTCTCTAATTTTAGTATATTTCCTCCCACACCCAGTCACGAGTTTTTCATTTTAGAGTCATGCTCTCTGGCTGCAGCTCTTTTATAGCAAAAATGGTACACAAGAACACGTTGAAATGAAGAGAAATGTAGACTCCAATCGTTTAAAAGAATATCTTTCAAAGTCTTTCAGTAGTCCTAAGACAAATGACATCCATCAAGCACAGTTTCTGTGATTTCATAGTTAGGCACTGCCTTATTTGTGGGATTAAGGGCAGGAGCTTCTCCAGATATAGGTATGCCAGGATCTGAAGAGGCCTAATAAGATGGCTGCTCTATTAATCATTCCTAGTTATCTGTGGTTTGATGGTAGAATCTCATGGGTCCATGGATTAAACACATAAATCCCAATTACCAACTTCCCTACAAGGTTAGTTGAGTGTCTGACTCTTCTTTCTTTTTTCACATTGTGGTAGATGCTCTAATAAGTTATACTTCCAGAAAAGTAGATGCTAAATAAAGAGAGGAATTGAAGTATTACTTGTTCATAACAAGATTAAAAAAAAGAAAGAAAGAGCCGTTTTCTGTCACTTCTGTGATTCTGTGAGGAATGTCGACGTCACTGATTCATGCAAGTGTGTTTTCAGTAATGTACTCTGCTTAGTGTTATAGGAGATTACAAAACACACACAGGCATACACATACAAAACGAAAAAAGACTCCTATCATACCTTCTTTTTTTTAATGAGACTTTTTGTTTTTTGTTTTTTTAAAAGATTTATTTTTTATTTATTTCTCTCCCTACCCCCCTATCCCTAATTGTCTGCTCTGTGTCCCTTTGCTGTGTGTTCTTCTGTGTCGGCCTGTATTCTTGTCAGTGGCACCGGAAATTTGTGTCTCTTTTTGTTGCGTCATCTTGCTGCATCAGCTCTCCGTGTATGAGACACCATTCCTGGGCAGGCTGCACTTTTTTTGCACTGGGCAGGTCTCCTTATAGGGTGCACTCCTTGCGAGTGGGGCTCCCCTATGAGGGGGACACCTCTGCGTGGCAGAGCACTCCTTGCGCGCATCAGCACTGCGCATGGGCCAGCTCCACACCGGTCAGGAGGCCCAGGGTTTGAACCGCGGACCTCCCATGTGGTAGGCAGATGCCCTTTCCATTGGCTTCCCCTATCATATCTTCGAAGCACTCAGAATCCAGTGTAGTAATAGGAGTACACAGTTTTGTAGGTAGAATTGAATCATTAAGTGGTATTCTTTGTGATCTTCACATCTTATGCCCTGGGGTCCTTTTATATAAAAGGAGTAATTTGGGAAGCAGACGTGGCCCAATGGATAGGGCGTCCGTCTACCACATGGGAGGTCCACAGTTCAAACCCCGGGCCTCCTTGACCCGTGTGGAGCTGGCCCATGGGCAGTGCTGATGCCTGCAAGGAGTGCTGTGCCACGCAGGGGTGTCTCCCGAGTAGGGTAGCCCCACGCGCCAGGATTGTGCCCCATAAGGAGAGCCGCCTAGCATGAGAGAAAGTGCAGCCTGCCCAGGAATGGCGCCGCACACACAGAGAGCTGACACAACAAGATGATGCAACAAAAAGAAACACAGATTCCCTGTGCCGCTGGTAAGGATTGGAGCAGTCACAGAAGAACACACAGTGAATGGACACAGAGAGCAGACAACTGGGGAGAGGAGGAAGGTGAGAGAAATAAATAAATAAATAAATCTTTAAAAAAAAAGGAGTAATTTGCTAACTCTGTAACTATGAGTCTTTAAGTACTATAAAGAAAAACACAATTTCTTATTGTGAAAGAGCTCAAGCAGTTTAAATTAGATGGTAGTTGAAAGTAAAATGGACAGTAGATAATGAACAATGAACAAAGTACGAAGTACCTATATAGCGTTGGATTATGGGAGATGTGCTATGTGTGATCTCACAAAGTATTTTTCTTCTCTTTGTATAAGTGATTATGACAACTTACAATATATTTCATTTGCATGTGCAGCTAAATGGTCATTCCCAGAAATAATAAATTATTGTTGGGGCAACCATTTCATTCCAAATATGGGGGCAACTCTAAATGGCAGAGTAGAAAATCCTTTGGAAAGTGACACAGACATTAGATCCTCTTTCACCTGCCCCAGCATATTTTTTATACAGGTGAGCTGAGTTTTGGTTGAGCTCTTTAAAAAGAAAAACTCCCCTCATTTTTAATTATGTAAATAAAACATGATTTTTGTAAATCATAAAATAATACAGAAGCATGTAAAACCCCCTCCTTTTCTGCCTTCATTCCCTTATATTCTGCATCTCATTAAGCCTTCTTTCCCCCCTTAGATACAACTGCCACTTCTCCCAAATAATCATTTCTAACAGTTTGGTTTATATCCTTTAATATGTTTTTATCTTGACATACTGTCTATACATAAATACACATATCATACCATTTGGTTATAAGAGGAGCACCTGGGACAGCAGGCATTGGCACACTTATGGAGTCCAGAGAATTGTGCAAAGCATTCCTTTACTTTTCCTTCTTGTTAATTATCAGTTCATACAGAACCCAGTTTGGATTGGCATTCCAGAGATCCCTTCCCTTTGCACTCTGTATCATTCTTTTCTCCCCAAAATGTTGGCCATTCCTTATTTCCCTGCCCTCTTACTAAAAACGTTGATGATGGAATTCTTTGGCATCAGCTACCAAAGGAGGATGGGACTTATCCTGAGGTATATAGAGGTTGAGAAACCTGGATTTCATCACAATTTTCAGAGTGAAATATCCATTTGCCAAACCAATATTTTTTTCTGGCCATTTCTGATGATATCTCTGAAAATGTTTGCTTTATGCCACAAAAGCCCCAGTCTCTTTATTAATTTCACAAAACATCATTCTCTCTTAATAAATCATGACAAGAGGAGGAAGAAAGGGGAGAAAGACAAGAAAGGAAGGGGGAAGACCCCAGAGTGCTGTCCAGAATGCCACCCTGTTCCAGTCTCTCTCCTTCTCACACACACATACTTAAAAATGGGATTATCCTATATGGATTATTGAAACACACTTTTACTCTAACAGTGTATTATGGGTATATTTACCAGGCAAGATATTTTAAGTGGTGCATGACATTCAATGATATGAATGTACCATTTTATTTATTTAACAAATTGCCTGTTTTTGACATTTAGTGTCATTCCTATTTTTCAGTATTATAATAGTGTTGCAAAGAAAATGTTTGTATGTCTATCATGCATACTTGAATTGGTATATCTGTAAGATAAATTTCTAGAAATAGAATTGTTGGTTCAAAATTATGCTCATTTTAAATCATTATATATATTACCAAAGTGCCAAATGATGCTGAGGTAGGCTAGTATATCCTTGGTGGAATTGTAGGGACATTCACTCTTGTTATTAATTATCAAATAAGCTTATCAAGATGTGATTTATTAATCTGGAAGAGGGGAATTTGAGATTAAATGCAGAGGTAGGAAATGATTCTTAAGTACATTTTTGTGCTGCAGGTAACTGTTTTGCTGATTTTTTGAGGAAACTCTTCTCTTTTAATATTGATGTCATTTCTTTTTAGCCTTATCCCTTATTTATTTATCTAACAATTCATCCGCCCACCCACCCACCCACCCGTCCGTCCGTCCATCCATCCATCCATCCATTACTTGATCTCTCTGGTGAGCTTTTTATTTTATAATTAATTAATTACAATTTAGATAAGTATTGCAGAGAAAAATACTGGGTATTATAAAAGCATGTGTTAGAGGAATCTAAATAAGGAAGACAACCTCTTTAAGAGTCATCTACTGACTTCACTTTTCCACATTCTTAATAACTTTAGCACTTGATTCCTGCCCTCTATTACCATCCTTATTGTATTTAACACCTGATTGCCTGACTGACAGTTTCTTGAGTCCTATACTCCTGTAGTCCATCTTTGCTTAATTTCAACAACCCATCACAAAAGCCTCATCTTAAACTTCCAAAGAGCAGAACAATTTTACCATTATGGCCTCAAATTCTGATATTCTTTTGCTATAATTGCTTTGTTTTCTATTGATCATCCTCTTTGCCCTCATTGTAATTTCATCCCTTTAACCATGATTTATGGTATGCTTTTTTCATGCAATTTTCTCCTGGAGTCTGCCCCAAATCATATGAGGTAATCTTTATTAGTATCCCATTTGATAAAGAAAGAAATATTCTTAGAGAACTGAGACTTGCCTCATGCCACCTCTTTTATTAAGTGACTTGAACCAGGTGACCTCAAACATAGACTCCTAGCCCAAATGTTATTCTGAATCAAGTATGTCACTAAGCATATTTTCAAAATAAATTGATGATGGGGTAAAAGGAGGTATTTCAGGTGGCAAAGCAGGCATAACATTTTTGCAATGTGGTTTTCTGAGGGGGAGCAAAAGCTCTGATAAGGTTAACAGACTTAAAACTCTCTCCCTTCATCTCTAGGATACAATAAACTGGAAGGTGAGAACATATGATGGAGACTGAAAAAGCCAAATTCGAGCAGTCTGCTACATACTGATGCATCCACCAAACTAACCATGGGTGAAGTGAAAGTATTTGATACAGAGATCTAATAATAAGTATTGCTGGCCCAATAGAGACATTTTTTTTTTCCATTTCAATTCCAAAAAGGCCTAATCAGTACTTTTGTCAAAGTCAAGCACCTTAGTTAATGACATCCTACTTTAATTTTCTGAATGAATCTGCCACTCACTGTTGTTTGTCTTGCTTTGTTTCTATCTGATTGTATTGCATTTAAAAATATTTGTTTGTTTTTTTCCATAAGAATGTAAACCCCTTGAGAGCAGGAAAACTTGACTGCCACTTAAAAAAATCTTTTTTTAATTTAATTGCCTTTTTTTAAAAGACACATAGATCACAAAAAATATGACATTAAAAAAATATAAGAGGTTCCCATATACCCCACACCCTACCCCACTCCTTCCACAACAACAAATTCTTTCATCATTGTGACACATTCATTTCATTTGGTGAATACATTTTGGAGAATTGTTGCATTGCATGGATTAGAGTTTACATTGTAGTTTACACTCTCTGCCAGTACATTCAGTGGGTTATGGCAGGATATATAATGTCCAGCATCTGTCCCTACAATATCATTTATAACAACTCCAAGTCCCAAAAATGCCTCACATCACATCGCTTCTTCCTTCTCCCGACCCTCAGGACCTACTGTGGCCACTGTCTCCACATCAATGATACAGTTTCTTCAAATGCTAGAGTCACAATAGTTCTGTAGTAGAATACCAGTAAGTCCGCTGTAATCCATATTTTATTCCTCCATTCTGTGGACTCTGAGATGGTGATATCCACACCACCTCTATTTGCTGCATCTTCTTCTTTGTCCGCTTCTGTTGTTGCCAGTGGCACAGGAATCTGTGTTTCTTTTTGTTGTGTCATCTTGTTGTGTCAGCTCTCCATGTGGGCGGCACCATTCTTAGGCAGGCTGCACTTTCTTTCGTGCTGGGCGGCTCTCCTTACCGGGCGCACTCCTTGCGTGTGGGGCTCCCCTACGTGGGGGACACCCCTGCATGGCAGGGCACTCCTTGTATGCATTGGCCAGCTCCACACGGGTCAAGGAGGCCCGGGGTTTGAACCGTGGACCTCCCATGTGGTAGACGGACGCCCTAACCACTGGGCCAAGTCTGCTTCCCACACGACCTCTAAACTGAGAGGGGGCTTAGATCCCACAAGGTTGATGGATATGATTTTCCTGCTTGCAGTTGTAGGCACTCTTGGTTCCCTGGTGTGATGGTTGACCATCTTCACCTCCCTGTTAGCCAACCTGGGTAACCCAAAGAACTGGAGAGTAGGAGTTACAACTCCACTGAGGCTCAGGGCCCAGCTGGCACATGGCCAGTCCAGAGATTCAAGTCTCCCGAGTATACACCAACCCCAGTGTCAACCACAGGTTCAATAAAAGTGACAGAAGAGGCATGTTTAGAGGTCACATCTGAGTCCAACTCCGTCACACTCAAAAACACAAATTACAAAGTAGTGCCCACTGAAAAGGCACTGAACTCCAGAGTCATCTGCCATGATCACAGAACCTGTGTGTCTCCATAGCCCTCAGGAGCACCAGTACCTGGGGTTGTGTCTACTTTGATTGTCTCTTGGATCCTGCTGAGACGTGCATAAGAGTGTGACCCTTCTGATGACCTCCTGACTCATTTTTGAAGACTCTTAACCATGTAAACTCATTTGTCTTTACCATTATCCCCCATTTATTCAAGGCCTTTTTCTTTTTTTTTTTTTTTTTAAAGATTTATTTATTATTATTTTTATTTAATTCCTCCCCCTCTCCTGGTTGTCTGTTCTCTGTGTCTATTTGCTGCACCTTATTTCTTTGTCCGCTTCTGTTGTCATCAGCGGCACGGGAAGTGTGGGCGGCGCCATTCCTGGGCAGGTTGCACTTTCTTTCGCGCTGGGCAGCTCTCCTTATGGGGGCACTCCTTGCGCGTGGGGCTCCCCTACTTGGGGGACACCCCTGCGTGGCACAGCACTGCTTGTGTGCATCAGCACTGCGCATGGGCCAGCTCCACAAGGGTCAAGGAGGCCCAGGGTTTGAACCGCGGACCTCCCATGTGGTAGACGGACACCCTAACCACTGGGCCAAGTTCGTTTCCCCAAGGTCTTTTCTAGTTGCATCACCAGTTAGTGATTGGTAGTAATTCCTTGGCATGAGGGAGGCTCATCCCAAGGAATCATGTCACACACTGGGGGGAAGATAAGGCATTTACATACTGAGTTTGGATTAGAGAGTGGCCTCACTTGAGCAACATGGAGGCTCTCAGGAGGTAACTCTTAGGCACCTTGCAGCTCTAGGCCTAGTTGAAATTGCAGGCACAGAGGCTCATAAGCATAGTCATCAGTATCAAGGACTCATCATTGGACCATCCTTCTTCACTGGCCTTTGCCCCTGCACTTGTGAGATTGTTGCTATACCATTAGGGAATATGACAGAGCTTCCCTGGGTAGAAACTCAGCACTCCCTCAGTTGTCATTTGTAAGTGTAACTACTATGAAAATACCCAATGAATATCTGAACATTTTTGTATATCCAATATATATGCCCTGGAGAACTCCCTCTTAACCACGTGTCCTCCATCAATAACACCGCATACCAGTGTCTCTCCCCAGGCATAGTTGAACTCCTCTGTGATCCAAAACATCTTATTCAATTAGTAGGAAAATGAAGTAGAAGGAAATTCAATTAGTAGGAAAATGAAATAGTAATGATAGGTTTAAAGATTACAAATAGAATACATACTAATTTAGAAAAACTAAAATAAAGTAAAAAACAAATTGGGATATTGAAAAATGAAAAATATCATAAAACTTTGTTTTAGACATTTTGCCCTGTATGTACAATGGCAAGACAATTTCTTTCATTCCTTCCTCAGTGTCTACAACCTTTTTTTTTATTTTTAATTTTGTCTTCAAAAAAGTTTTAGATCACAGTAAGTCACCTGTACAATATCGGGGACTCTCATATATCCAACATCAAACTCTTTTCCCCCTTCCCCAGCAATGATCTTTTTACATGTTCATTTTATATTTGCTGCAGCTGATATACAGATATTGAAACATAGCTTTCAAACATGGTTCCATTTTGGTTTACATTATGCTTCATATTTTAGACTATACAATTTTCTAAATGTTTAGGTTACAGTATGTTTTACATTATGTTTTACATTTTAGCCTATAGACTTTTATACATTTTTGGTGAAATTTAACATGTCCTATAACCATCATTGCACTATCTTGTGGAACACTTTCTTTGTCCCCCCAGTTACCCTGCTTTCATCTATTCTATTCCCCTCTTCCCCTCCCCTCATGGCCCACAGTGACAACAAAGCTTCACTGCTTGAAGGACCAGATTCACAGACACTTGCAACAATGCTGAGTGCTTGACATACTAGACTCTCCTCCCCCATTGGGAGCTACCAATTTTCTTGGTAGACAATATTCCCTATGTTTGAAAACATGAGGCCTCCCCAGGATGGAGGTACACCTTCCGCCTCATTGTACGCATCTCCACCCAACGATATGTCACACTATTACAAGATAAGTACTCACGCACTCCCTAGAGGCCTGCCTCTGTATCAGATGCCCCCCATTAATCACCTTAAACAGGTAATCCTTCCTTATTAAATTTTCTGAAGAGTTTTCTCATTATTAGAGTTTTAAGCACATACCTGATGCTCTCCCATGTTCTTCTGTTCCCCCAACCCTCCCCCAATTTCTTTGACCATCTGACCCATCCTCCCAACCTTAGCCCCCCTCAAGCTTACAAAGTCACCCAATAATATCACTATGCCCCTATCTTACCCCTTCCCTGTACAACTACTTACCTCCACTTTACCATAGATTTCACCCATGTAGATGACAGCTCAAAATCTTCCTCCAACACCCCAATTTCCTGTAAGCCTATCATCCAGTCTCTAGCTCTCTGAACTGGCTTGATTTGCTTATTTCATATCAGAGAGGTCATGTAGTATTTGTCCTTCAATGCCTGGCTTGCTTCATTCAACATAAGGTCCTCAAGATTCATCCATGTTATTCCATGTGTTTGTACTGTATTCCTTCTTATAGCTGAGTAGTATTCCATTGTATGTATATACCACATTTTGTTTATCCATTCATCTGCTGATGGGCATTTGGATTGATTCCAACTTTTGGCAATAGTGAATAATGCAGCTATGAACATTGGTGTGCATATATCAGTTTGTGTCCTTGTTTTCAGTTCTTCTGGATATATACCCACCAGTGGAATTGCTAGGTCATATGGCAAATCTATAGTTCCTTTTTTGAGAAACTGCCAAACTGTCCTCAAGAACAGCTGGATCCCTCTGCATTCCCACTAGCAGTAGATGAGTGTTCCCATTCTTCCGCATCCTCTCCAACACTTGAAGCCTTCTGTTTATTTAATAGCCGCCAGTCTAATGGGAGTAAGATGGTATCTCATTGTAGTTTTGCATTTCTCCAATACTCGTGATTTTGAGCATCTTTTCATTTGCTTTTCAGCCATTTGTATTTCTTCTTTGCAGAAGCATCTGTTCAGATCTCTTGCCCATGTTTTAAATAGGTTGTTTGTATTTTTATTTTCAAGATATAGGATTTCATTGCATTTGCAGGATATTAGGCTCCTATCAGATATATGGTTACCAGAGATTTTCTCCCATTGGGTAGGCTTTCTTTTCACTTTCTTGACAAACTCCTTTGAGGTGCAAAAGGCTTTAATTTTGAGGAGGTACCATTTATCTATTTTCTCTTTTGCTCTTCATGGTTTGGGTGTGAAGTTCATGAAGCCATTTTCTATTACAAGGTCATGTAGATGCTTTCCTACATTGGTTTCCAAGGTCTTTATGGTCTTGATTCTTATATTTAGATCTTTCAGACACCTTGCATTGATTTTTGTATAAGGTGTGAGATGGTAATCTTCTTTCATTCTTTTGCATATGGATATCCAGTTCTCCAAGCACCATTTGTTGAAGAGGCCATTCTCTCCCAGTTGAGTGGGTGTGGTGGCCTTGTCCAGTATCAGATGACTGTATATGTGAGGAGCTATATCAGAACTCTCTATTTGGTTCCATTGGTCAGTATGTCTGTCCTTGTGCAAATACCATGCCATTTTCACCACTGCAGCTTTGTAGTATGTTTTTAAGTCAGGTAGTGTGATTCCTCCAATTTCATTTTTCTTTTTCAATATGTCTGGCTATTCAGGGCCTCTTTCCTTTCCAAATAAATTTCATAGTTAGCTTTTCTAGTTCATTAAAAAATGCTGTATTGATTTTTATTGGGATTTCTTTGAATCTGTAGATCAGTTTAGGTAGGATAGACATCTTAATGATATTTATTCTTCCTATCTCTGAACAGGGGATATTCTATTTATTTAAGTCTTCTTTAATTTCCTTGAACAATTTTGTGTAATTTTCTGTGTATATTTCTTCTACATCTTTAGTTAAATTGATTCCTAGGTACTTGATTTTTTTTTAGTTACTATTATAAATGGCATTTGTTTTTTCATTTCTTCCTAAGATCACTAATTATTGGTGTACAGAAATGTTCCTGATTTTTGCACATTTATTTTATAACCTGTGACATTACTGAACTCATTTATAAGATTTAGAAACTTTGTTGTAGATTTCTCAGGTTTTATATGTATAGGACCATGTCATGTGGAAATAGTGAAGTTTTGATTTCTTCCCTTCCAATCTGGATGACTTTTATATCTTTTTCTTGCCTCAGTGCTCAGTCAAGTACTTCTAACACAATGTTAAACAGGAGAGGTGAAAGTGGGCATCCTTGTCTTGTTCCTGATTTTAGAGGGAAATATTTTAGGATTTCATCATTGCAAATGATGTTAGCTGTGGATTTTTCATATACATATCCTTTACCATGTTCAGAAAGTTTCCTTCTATTCCTATCTTTTGCAGTGTTTTTATCAAGAAAGGGTGCCATATTTTGTCAAATGATTTTTCTGTGCCTATAGATATGATCATGTGATTTTTTTCCCTTTGATCTGTTTATGTGATATATTACATTAACTGATTTTCTTATGTTGAACTATCCTCACATACCAGGAAAGACACCCACTTGGTCATGGTGTATAATTTTTTTAATGTGTTGTTGAATATGATTAGCAAGCATTTTGTTGATGATTTTAGCATCTAGGTTCATTAGAGAGATTGGTCTGTAATTTTCCTTTCTTGTAGTGTTTTTTATTTCTTTTGGCTTTGTTATTAGGGTAATGTTGGCATTCTAGGATGAGTTAGGCAGTGTTCCTTCTATTTCAATTTTTTGAAAGAGTTTAAGCAAGATTGGGGTTAGTTCTTTACAGAATGTTTGGTAGAATTCACCTGTGAAGCCATCTGACCCAGGGCTCTTCTTAGTTGGGAGGTTTTTAATTCCATCTCTTTACTTGTGTTTGGTTTGTTGAGATCATCAATTTCTTCTTTCATCAACATAGGCTGCTTATGTGTTTTAGGAATTTGTCCATTTTCCTCTAAATTGTTCTTCTTATTGCCATATAGTTTTTCACAGTGTCTTCTTATGATAGCCTTTATTTCTGTGGGGTCAGTGGTGATATCCCATTTCTCATTTCTTATTTTGTGTATTTCCATCTTCTCTCTCTTTTTCTTTGTTAGTCTAGCTGAGGGTTTGTCAATTTCATTGCTCTTCTCAAAGAATCAGCTCTTTGTTTTGTTTATTTTTTCTAATACTTTCTTATTTTCTGTTTCATTTAATTCTGCTCTGATCTTTGCTCTTTCTTTCTTCTTCCTTTGGGGTTAGTTTATTGTTGTTGTTTTTTTACTAATTCTTCCAAGTGTGCAGTTAGGTTTTCAATTTTAGATCTTCTTTTTTGATGTATGAATTTATGGCTATGAATTTCCCTCACAGTACAGCTTTTTTGGCATCTCATAAGTTTTGATATGTTGTGCTGTCATTTTCATTAGTTTCAAGGTACTTACTGGTTTCTTTTGAGATTTCCTTTTTGACCCACTGTTCATCTAAGAATGCATTACTTAGCTTCCATATCTTGTTGCCTAATCTGGGTCTCTGGTCCTTGCATATTTCCAGGTCCATTCCACTGTGGTCAGAGAAATTATTTTGTATGATTTTAATCTTTCTGAATTCATTGAGACTTTCTCTGTGGCCTAGCATGTGGTCTATCTTGGAGAATGATCCATGTGCACTTGAGAAGAATGTATACCCTACTGTATTTGTACTGTGTTCTGTATATGTCTAGTAGGTCCAGTTCCTCTAATATATTGTTCAAAGTCTTTATTTATTGATTCTCTCTTGAGATGTTCTGTCAATGGTGTTAGTGGTGTATTAAAGTCCCCCACTATAATTGTAGAGACATCTATTCCTTCACTTAGTTTTTCTAATGTTTGCCTCATACTTGGAGACACTCTGGCTAGGAGCATAAACGTTTATGATTGTTCTTTCTTCTTGGAAGATTATCCTTTTTACTAATATGTAGTGTCCATATTTGTCTCTCACAATAGTTTTGCATTTAAAATCTATTTTGTCTGATATTAAATAGCTACTCCTGCTCTTTTTTTTTTTTTTTTTTATTGTTTGCCTATAAGATTGTTTTCCAGCATTCACTTTCAACCTCCTTGAATCCCTGGGTCTAAGATGGGTTTCTTGTAGACAGCATATAGATGGGTCATATTTCCTTATCCATTCTTCCAATCTGTGTCTCTTCACATGTGAGTTTAATTCAGTGACATTCAGTATTATTACTCTCAAGGAATTACTTACAGTAGTCACATTTTCTTTGGATTTGTGTATGTCATGGCTTTTTTTTTGTTTGTTTGTTTTTTGGTCATTTTAGTTGTTCTAACACTCTTCTCCAACTCTGTGTCTCCTGTTTTTTTCTTTCCTCCTGCAGAACTCCCTTCAGTATTTCTTGAAGGGCAGGTTTCTTGCTGGTATACTCTCTTAGTTTCTGTTTGTCTGTGTATATTTTGAACTCTCCATAATTTTTGAATGCCAGCTTTGCTGGATAGTGTATTATTTGCTGGAAATTTTTTTCTTTGTTTATATCATACCTTTGTCTTCTTGCCTCCATGGTTTCAGGTGAGAAATCAACACTTAAATTTATTGAGCTTCCCTTGTATGTGATGGTTCTCTTTTCTCTTGCTGCCTTCAGTATTTTCTCTTTGTCTTGAGAGTTGGGTAATTTGACAAATCATGTCTTGGGGTAGGCCTGTTGGGATTTCTGCTGTTTGGGGTGCTTTGTGCTTCCTGGACATGTACATCCATCTCCCTCAATATATTTGGGAAGTTTTCAGCCATTATTTCCTTCAACACCCCTTCTGTCCCCTTTCCCTTCTCTTCTCCTTCTGGGATACCTATAATGTGTATGCTTGTGTTTTTTGTGTTGTCATTTATGTCCCTAAGTTCCTGCTGGATTTTTTCTATCTTTTTATCGATTAATTCTACTAGCTGTTTGATTTCAGATGTACTTTCTTCCACATCACTAATTCTTTCTTCTGCCTCTTCAAGTCTGCTGTTATTTGCTGAGAGTGTATTTTTGATTTCTTGGATTGTGCTGTTCATTACTGTTATCTTTTTGCATATATTTACAATTTCTTCTGTATGCTCTCTAAGTGTTTTCTTAATATCCCTAAACTCTTCCTTCACTTTATTAAATTGGCCCATGGTATATGTTTTGAGAGCTTTAATTAGTTGTTCAATGTCCTGCTCCTTTTCCTGGTTTTTAGTTTGTTCATTGGATTAGGTCATGTTTTCCTGACTATTGGTATTGTCCATAATTTTTTGTTGCTGTCTGGTTATCATTTTATCTTGATGGGTTTGTTCAGTTCATCAGCCTTCCCATGTACTCTCAGGGCTTATTTAGGTGCTTTTTTTGTGTGTGTTAAGTCTTCCCTTTGACACTTTGTTCTTCTTATTCTATTTCCTTGTTGTTGTCTAAGTTCCCTTTAAGGAAAACATTAGGGCCAGAGAAAGCAAAAGAATATGAAAAAGTATAATAGTAATAGTGATAGTAAATTTTAGCAGAAAAACCATGTAAGACCTAGAAGAATGTATATTAAAGTAATGTAAACTGTATAGAGTTATAACAGTAAAAAAGTGGAGTACTTACAATGAGATGATACTGAATATGGAGAAGTATATAGAATGAATTAAAAGGCCAGTGTGGTCAGGAGAGTGGGAAAGAGAAAAGAAAGGACAATAACATAAAGAGTGAGTAAAGATAGAAAACAGAAAAGAGGTGTTAAAATAAAAAGCCAGAAAAATTGGGGGCTAAACAAAGAGAGGTGGAATGTAAGAAATACAATAGACAATGGAAGATAGAAAGATGTAAAGGAAAGGGGATAGCACTGGTAGCCAAAATCAGTACACACAGAAAAGAGTAAATCGAGGATGAGGAAGCACAGCAAACAAGAAATACTGCCTGCAGCACCTAATAGAAATAAAGAAAATAAAAAGGAAAAAAAGAAAATAAAAGGAAAAGGAGGAAAAAAAAAAAAGCAAAAAAGGCCTGTAGGAGGATAAAGAAGAAGAAAAGACAAGAAACAGAAAACACCAGTCAAGGCCTCAAGCAAGGAATAAACTGCTTAAGAGTCTATCCTTCCCCCTTCTTCCACCCTCACTTTCCTCTCTTTCAGAGCAGCAGGATGGCCTTGTGAGAACTCCTCTCTGAGATTCAAATGGGACCCTGGTGAACCAACTCACCACAGAAAATAATGACTTAGTTTCTTTGAGAGAGAGCACCCACACCTTGCCAGTAACCCTAAATATGTTATTGGAAGCTACCAAGCATATCTTACTGTCCCCCTCCCTTGGGTGTGTTGTGCAGGACTAGTTAATTTCCTGACTCCACCTTCTCCTAAACCAAGTTTCCCTATCCCAGAGCATTTAGGTAAATTGGGCTCTCTCAGCAGATTCACCTCTCCTATCTTCCTAGCCTTTCCTTAAGCCAGGTGGCATGCTCCTAAAAGAAAGGGGGCACCAGCTATTGAACTTGCGCTTCTCGGGCTCCTCTGCACCCTTCACCAAAACCCTCCCACTCCGGGAGTTTGTCTGAGACCAGAGGGCTAGGGGAATGCCAGGGTCTGGGGAGTGCTGAGTTTGGGGAACATGGGCTTGGGGAACACGGGTTTGGGGAATGTGGGTTATGGGGAATGCGGGGTTTGGTGAACACGAGGTTCAGGGAACACAGGTTTGGGGATTGTGTGTTTGTGGAACGAGGGGCTCCAGAATGGGCCAAGTGACCAGCAGTGTTCATGGAATGCTGCAGCTATCAGCCTTAGGGGAAGGGTTTAGCCTTCCCACAGCTCCCGGCTCTAGTGTCAGAAACCTGCAGTTTTACCATGAGCAAGTACTCCTTTTGTTGCACTCTCTCCATGTTGATGTCCAGAAACCTCCTATTCTGTAGGTTCCCAAAACTGCTCACCTGGGTAGGATTCTGTCCCCACTCAGTCGGTTTTTGTATGAGAGATGATGCAGGTGCACTCGGACGCCATCTTGCTCCACCTCCTTTTTTTTTTTAATTTAAATTTAGCACTTGAACAGTGCCTAGCATATTTTTAAGAAATATTTGTTCAATACATCTCTGAAATTAGATGGAAACTAAGATCTGATAATTAATAAAACCAAGGTAAAAATCACCCATTTGTCCATTTTTCCATACTTCTTTTTTTTTGTTTATACCATAAAAAAATTATTTTTGAATCTGTACCATGGTCCAGGCACTATGTTAAGGGACTGGAAAGTAAAACTGATAATTAAGAAAGTAAGATACAGCCCTTGTCCTGGTGGTCTCCACAAGAAGACATTGACAAATGACAATTAGACAACAAAATGTCTTACTACACTAAAGACAATCAGTTTTTAAGTATCCTGTTGAAACTCTTGGTGGAGGCACTGAAAAAAATCTATGGCAAAAAAAAAGATTAAAAAATAGAAATTAATTATTTCTATTTTAAATGTGTAAAATGTCACTTTTATTTTTTGTAAATGTACTCTTTATTGTTTCATTTTAGTGAATATTATAAGTACATTTCCACATGAGATCTCATTTGTTTTAAAATCTACAGGGAGTTTGATTAGTTAGGAATAGATTAAACTGTGGTAAAATATAGACCCTCAAAAACACATTGACTCTAACTCACTAGAAGTTTATTTCTCATATATAGGAGTTTATTGGTCATATATAACTCAAGGTGGGTCTCTTGATCAGTAAGCATCTCTCCTAATTTGGACATGCAGGGAACCAGTTTCCTTCTTTTGGTTCCATCATCTATGCTAGTGGCTCTGAGTGTGGTCCCCTGTGGCATCAGTATCACTTAGGAACTTATCAGAAAGGCAGATTCTCAGGCCCTACCCTAGACCAGCTGAGTTAGAAATGTTGGGGTTGGGACTGAACAATTAGTATTTTCAAGTGACCTACAGGTGATTCTGGTACATGGTAAAATTTGAGAGCCACTGCTCCAGGTTGAGTGCCCAGTTGTTTATATCAAGTGGATAGATGGAGGGGAAAAAAAAAACACTTGCTTCTAAAAGTTTCTGCCCAGAAATATCATACATTACTTCCTCCACATTTCATTGTCCAGAAACTCATATCTACACAATCTCTTCCACAGAGTCTTAAATGCAAGTTTGCCTACTATGTAGGAGCATTGAGTGTTGGGGGTGAGATATTGTTTTGGTGGACTGTTCTACAGTTTATGTTTAAGACTGGGTTGCAGAAGATATATTGTGATTTTTCATAGCCCTAATTGGTAGAAGTGATAGTAGAAAGATTTTTGGGCAGACAAATATTTTTTTATGTTTTAACCATCTATAGATGGAGTGGAGTGTATTCTGTTTGCATAATGGTGTACAAAGTGGCAAATGAGAAATATAACTCTATCAAGAAGAATAATGATTTTAAAAATAATACATCAGAAACAGGAACAGGGATCTTACAGTATCTACTAAGAGATCTAGGCCAGTTATTTCAAGGTAGGAATGGGCATAAAAGAAGATGTAGAACTGATGGGAAAAAACCTAAGCATGCATTAGAGTCATCTACAAGGCTTGGTAAAACATGGATTACCTGGAATAGAGTGTGAGAATTTGGAATTCTAACAAATTTTCAGGTGATGCAGATGCTGCTGGTTAGGAAACACACTTGAGAGGAGAGCTTGGAAAAGAAACCTTTCGATGAAACCAGGATTTGGGTAATCCTCCTTGCCCTGGGGCTTTTGGTAGAAATGCAGGCCAGAGGTTTTTCTTTTCCTGGCATAGTTTGATGTGTGCACCTGACTTGAAGACCGGAGAATAGACCTTGGCTGACTCCAAAAGAAAAATTGACAGCAAAGCAAACAACATCAACAACAAACTTTCACCTTTAGGGAATGTTTATTCATCCTCATTATACCAGTATTCCCTCCTGTAGTGGAATAAGAAGCTAAGGGTATTAACTCCTTTCATTAATTAGAACAGTAATCTTTTTCAGTCATGGATGTTTTATTACTGTTACTTTCTCTCTTACCCTATCCATCAACACTTTAGGATATTTCAAATACACACAAGGACATATGCACATAGATGTATACTTAGACATGCACCCACATGCACCCACATCTCCAGTCTTTTCACTTTCAGAAAAAAGTTTGGTTTCATTTAGCTGTTAAGATATCAAACTTCACTTTGGTAAAATAAATGCATAGGAACACAAAACTATCCTGCTTAATTTAGCTGTCTCCTACAGGAGGGCTTACCTAATAAGTATTGTTTCTGTGGCAGTTTAGGTTAAGTTTGTGAATACATTGGATTGAATTGCTTTTATTACCTTCTGATCTTTCTTTCCATTGTCGATTCTGAATAAAAATTCTGTACTTGTTGCAGCCCAGTACTTTTGTAACTGCAAGAGGTATATATTCTCTTTGTGTTATAGTTATTATGATATTAATTGTAGTGTACATTATCAACTGAATGTCAGCAGTGTCCCAGGAATACTGAGCAAAGATTTTGACAAGGTTCCTGCTTAGGGATTATGTAAAAGCCATTCAAATAGAATTGAATTAACTTATGACTTGGTTTAGTGTGGCTGAACTTGAATATTGATTGAGTCTTTGGATGCGAAGTGAGAAAGCAAAAGAGATGAACTCTAGAAATTTTAGTATCTGTTTTCCTGAAACATCTCATGATTTTTACTAAGAACTTGGTTGTTTCTGTAAAAGACCAATACTTAATTATGATTTTCTCTCTTGGAAGTGAAACTGTAGGATTAATGGACTCAAATTAGCAGTAGGGTAGTGAGAGTGATATCTGATGTTTGAATCACTTTTTTTTCTGTCCAGCTGTGTGACTCTGCTTCAAGTATTTAACTTTAGTCTTCATTCATTCTTTGTATTACAGGTGGATGAAATTGTTTCCCCTTGAAAGAGTTTGAAAATTTCTCTATTTTCTTGGGGTAGCTTCTCCATGCTTTACTTTTTTTTTTTAAATTAAGGTATATCACACATGCATATAAAGTGTACAGATCGTTGAATTTTTCCTATGTATACACCTTTGTAATCACCACCCAGCTTAAGATACAGAGCATTTCCATACTGCAGAACTTTCCTCAAGTCCCTTTCTAGTCAATACCTCCTCCCCAAAGTTAAGCCCATTCTGACTCCATTGATTAGTTTCATATGATCTTAAACTTCACATAAATGGAATCATACAGGGTGTCCTCTTTTGTGCCTAGTTTCTTTGGTTTGGCACAATGTTGGGAGAGTAATATATACTGTTGCATGTATCAGTAGTCCATCCTGTATTGTTGTGTAGTGTTCCATTTTTATGAACACACAATTTATTTACCTGTTCTCTTATTGCTGAAGATTTGGGTTGTTTCCAGTTTGGGCTGCTTTAAACACTTTTGTTGATGCTTTTGTTTGGTGGTCATATGCACTGATTACTCTTGAGTCAATATTTAGAAGTGGTGTTGCTGAGCCATGGGATAGGCATATGGTAAACCTTAATTTACAATGCCAGTATTCCCAATTGATTGTACATAATTGATTACTTCCTCCAGCAATATATCTAGGTTCCAGTTGTTCTACATCCTCACCAACATTTGGTATCATCAGTTTTTAAAATGCTAGCCATTCTTGTGGATGTGTAGGAGTATTGTCAACTTAGCTTTTTAATCAGTTAACGAAACTTCTAAATTAAATGAAAGAGAATTGCTAAATTATTCTGAAAAAATCAATTTAATTAATTGTCATAATTTTAAAGAGTGAAGAGGCATCTACACAGTTATTAACTGGTCATTTCAGTGGCAACAGAAAAGCTGGTTTTTGACCAGACTAATAATAATAATAATAACAACAACAACAACAATAATAAAATGTACTACTAGGTCAGAAATAATTGCTAAATTCTTTAGGTATAGTGTCTCCTTAAAGAAATCTTATGTTTTGTATCTGACATGACTATCATTGTTTCTGCTTTGAGGATGTTTTTGACCATTAATATAATTCCAATTTCCTTACCTGTTTTAAGTATATCTTCCTGAAAACAGTAAATCCACAACCCACAAATTCCCAAGCATTTACTGTGAGAAAAGAACCATGAACTAAACAAGATGGCAATACTTTTTTTTTTTTTTGTCTCATTGAAGGCAGAAAGTTTCCAAGTAATTTTATTTAGAAAAATTGGTTTAACATCAAAATGGCAAAGTAAAAATATGATTTATTTTCAGTTTTAATTGCTTTGGAAAATATCTATTGCTTAGTCTCCAGCAGATTCTTAGGTCTTTTTAGGTTTAGCATTCTACTGGATGCCAGAGTAGGCTGACTAACCATATATATAACAATCTCATTTTTTAAAGTTTTGTGTTTGGAAATCAAGATTTCTATCAGGCACAGAGGTGAACGGAAGTCTTGAAAAAAGGTGAACATATCTCAGTGCAGTTTACTCTGCAGTTTCATTGTTCAAATCTCTTGACAATTGTCATGATCAATAAATGTTCTCTAAGGAAGGGCAACAGAACAATGAATGAAAGTTTGCTTTTAAAGCATACTAGAAATTGCTAGACAATGACTCCCATTCCTGGGTAGACCCAAATGCCAAGGCTAGAGATAAAAAGAACTAAGATACAGAAGAGGAAACTGCTTTAGCAGTCTGAAAAGACAAATGGTGCTGGGATAAATGGATAGCCACATTCAAAAGAATGAAGTTGGACTTCATAAAAATATCATATGCAATAATGAACTCAAAATGGGTCAGTGTCCTAAATATAAGAGCTAAAACGATAAGACTTTTAGAAAGAAAACATAGGTATACATCATTGTGACCATGTACTAGGCAATGGTTTCTAATATATGACACCAAGACCACAATCAAAAGAAATAAAATAGATAAATTGGACTTCAGAAAAATTAAAAACTTTTATTTTTCCAAGGACACTTTCAAGAGAGTAAAGGGACAAGGCATAGAGTGGGAGAAAATAGTTGAAAATCATCTATCTGATAAAGCACTAGTATCGAGAATGAATAAAGAACACTTACAATTCATACATAAAAAGACAACCAATTAAAAAAGGGCAAAGGGTTCTGAATAGATATTCCAGATACACAAATGACCTATAAGCATATGAAACTATGCTCAACATTATTAGTCATTAGGGAAATGTAATTCAAAACCATAATGAGATACACTTTATACTCACTAAGATTGCTGTAATAAAAAAAAGACATACAATATCAAATATTGGTGAGGATTAGAGAAGCTGAACCCTAATAAACTGCTACTGAGACCATAAAATGGTGTAGCCATTTTGGGAAACAAGTTGACAATCCTTCAAAAGTTAAACATAGATTACCATATGACAGAGCAATTCCATTCCTAGGTATATAAATAGAGAACTGAAAATGTATGCCCACCAAAAGGTTATAGATGAATTTTTATGGTAGTTTTATTCATAATAGCCAAAAAAGTAGAAATACCTCAAATGTACACCAAGTAATGAGTGGATAAACAAATGTGGTATATCCATATAATGGAATATTATTCAGCCTCAAAAAGGGATGAAACGATTGTCATGAGCTGAACTGAGCTGAGAGAGTGGTGCTGAGTTGTCAGGTGTTGAAGTTTCCAATTAAAAAAATCAACCCAAAATCGAAGTAATAGTGGGTCCTTTAATTATTTCCTGTGCTAATATTTTTAAAAGGGCAAAACAAAGAAAGACACTGATTCCCTCTTGTTCCATAGACATGTATGTATATGTGGGTGTATTAGTCAGCCAAAGGATTGCTGATGTAAAGTATAAGAAATCTGTTGGCTTTTAAGAAGTTATTTATTTGGGGTAAACACTTACAGTTACAAGGCCCTAAAGAGTCCAACTCCATGTTACTTCCTTACCAAACTCTCTTGCCATGTGTTAAAGCAAGATGGTGAGTGATATCTTGTAGGGTTCAGCCTTTCTTTTCCCTTTTAAGGCTCTGTGGGTCCAGCTTCTTCTGATTTCAGCTGTAGGCTGGCATAGTGTTTGTCTCTCCTCTTGGTATTGTTTCTTTCCAGGCTCAGTTGCTCTGTTCTCATTACAAGATCAGCAGTAACTATCAGGTGAATGGTTCACCTTTTGTCATGGGGCCTCTGCCATGTCTATGGAGCTGTCTCTCTTCCTCTGTGTATCTTCTCTGTGTATCTACTTCTGTGTCTCCTTGATTGAATGTCCTTTAACATAGCTCACAAAGTGGGTAGGGACTCAAACTGAGTTGCCCTAATCAAAGCCCTAATCTTAACATAATTTAATCAAAGACATCTCAGCTGAATCTAATACAATCAAAGAGTATCATGCACGGAAGAACAGACCAGTTTACAAACATAATCAAAATCTCTTTTTGGAATTTATACATAATATCAAACTGCCAAACTCCACCCTCTGAATCCAAAAAAGAAATTATAATATTAAACAAACAAACAAAAAAGCCTTAAATCAGTAACAATGGTATGTACAAAATCACCTCAAAATCAGTTTAAAGAAGCGCAGTTTGCCTTGGGGCAAACTGCCCTTTGGCTGTAGACCTCTGAAACTTACAAAAAAAAAAAAAATTATCTGCTCCCAATATACAAAGGGACTGGCAAAGGATAAACATTTCCGTTACCATAAGTAGAATTTTGAAGGGAAATATGAGTGACTGGTCCCCTACAGTTCTGAAAATCTTCATTAAGGTTCAAAGTCTGAGAGACATTCTCAAGATGATGATTTCTTCTCCCTGGAGTCTTATGGGGACCCACTCTTTTCACAGGCTTGCCCAGTGTTCATTTTCTTGGTTCCACCCTCATCAATCATCTGAGTGGTGACTGAACTTCAAACCTCACCCTCCAAGAACATTGGGGTGATGGCCACACGCTCCCTGACCTATGGGGAACAAGTCCACCCTTCTCAGAGCACTGGGGTGTTGACCTCACTCTCCCCAACCCTTGGAGAAGGTGCTCCAACCTCTCTGTAGCCTGGTGTGCAAAACTATCCCTGAACAGCAGGGTGGAACATCCACCCTTTTCAAATGCAGGGGCAAACTCACCTTCTCCATACACATGGGTGGGTTCTTTCTTTCGGCTCAAGAAGATGTCTTAATTCTAGACCTCAACTTCCATGGCTTTCCTCTTAAATCCATTTTCCTTCCATCTCTCTCCTCTATGTCTCTTTCAGTCCAGGCTGACAGTGCTTTTGTTCATACAGCTCTCTGAAAAAGCTTGTTGATTTAGCATGCAGGAAGCAAGGGTCCAAGCCATCAGACAGTAAGACTTTCCATATGTCTTTCCTAGATAACAGCATTTTAAATCCTGATTTACAAGTTCCAAATTTAGTTAATTCCTCAAATGGGATACTATCATCTGGGGATTTGATGTCCAGAGGCTTGGCATTTCCAGAATCAGTTTTAGGTTTGTGCCCAACAATTCAGTTATCAGCTTATTTATTTCATCTAGCATTTTACTATATGCTGCAAGGATAAGCCAAGTTGCATTCTCCATGTTTACTTTGGAAAGTTTTCAGCTAAATGTCCAGGCTCACCATTTTCAAAGTTTTCCTTTCCATAAAACATCAGAAGTCAATCTTGCTAAATTCTCTGCAACTTTAAAACACAGATAACCTTTCCTCCAGTTTTCGATAGCAGTTTCATCATTTATTTCTAATGCCTTATCAAAAGTCTGCTTGGGGAAGTGGATGTGGCTCAAGCAATTGTCTACTATATAGGAGGTCCAGGGTTTGATACCGAGGGTCTCCTGGTGAAGGCAAGCTGGCCCGCGTGGCGAGCTGGCCTATGCGGAGTGCTGAACTGCGCAGGAGTGGCGCCTTGCACAGGAGTGCTGGTCAATGTGGAGAGCTGATGCAGCAAGATGACGCAACAAAAAGACACAGAAGAGAGACAATAAGAGATGCAGCAGAACAGGGAGCAGAGGTGGCTCAAGAGAATGATCACCTCTCTCTCACTCCAGAAGATCCCAGGATCAGTTCCTGGAGCTGCCTAATGAGAATACAAGCAGACACAGGATACACAGTGAATGAACACAGAGAGCAGACAATGGAGGGAGGGGGAGAAATAAAATAAATAAATAAATAAATAATAATAATAAAATCTACAAAAAAGTCTCTTTAGCATCCATATTCCTACCAACAGTTTCTTCAAAGCAATCTAGGCCTTTTCTATCAAGCATCACACAACCTGTCCAAAAAATATCCCTTACCTATTTCTAAAACCATTCCAGTATTTTGGTAATTGCAAAAGCATGACCTCACTCTGCTGGTACCAAATTCTGTATTAGTCAGCCAAAGGGGTGCTGACGCAAAGTACCAGAAATTTGTTGGCTTTTATAAAGGGTATTTATTTGCGGTAAACGCTTACAATTGCCAGGCCCTAAAGAGTCCAGCTCAGGGTTACTTCTTTACCAAATTCTGTTGCCACATGTAGCAAATTGCCACAGTGAGCTACTATATATATATATATATATATATTTGATAATTCTGTCTCTAGAAGGAAAGAAAGCCCAATAGGAATGTGCACAGTTAGTGCCCTAATCTTGATTTCAAAATATCATTTTCCAATAAAAGAATCTAATTCTGTGGACAAATGATTAATTCCAAAGCTGAGGTAAGATATTTTGGAAGAACAGTTTGTATCAGAAAGTAAGAAAGTGCTTAAAAAAGAATAGATCTTGTTGAAAGGACACAGGAGTCAACATGAAGTAGATTCCAAAGGCGAAATCTAGAACAAAATAAAGGCAACAAAGTAAATGATAATATGAAAATAGTCCAAGATATAAATAAATAATCAAATAAATAAATAAATGTGGGAGAAAAGACAGCTCTTTCTTACAGAATTGCAGTTAAGCAAAGCAGAAGGGTGAAGGAAATACAAAAATCATTAGGCAAAAATCACAATAACAACTGCTGAAGGCAAGACCCACAGAGGATTGCTAAAATTAGTGGGTAAAATTTGAGGAGAAACAGGATATTTGCATCGTCTCAAATTATCTTATGTAATATACTTATTAAATACCAAGTGAAATGTGTGAAGAAACATAGCAAACACAACCTTAACAAACTGATCTGTATAGTTAGTATGATTAGCATATATGTCAACCTCAGGTATACTATGATATGATGCAGCAGGTACTACTTCTACAGTATTCTTGTCAAAAACACAAAATCTTAGCCTAATTGTGAGAAACTATTAATCAAATTCAAATTGAAAAAATTCAGCAAAAAAAAACCCCAAAAACCAAAACTCAAAATTGACCTGTAGCTTTCCAAATGTCAAGGTTATAAAATACAAGGAAAGACTGGGAGTCCCTTTCAGATTCGAGGAGACCAAAGAGAAATGACAAGTAAATGCTATGTGGGGTCCCAGTTTGGATCCTGAAACAGAAAAAGGACATTAATGGAAAATAGGTTGAAATATGAATAAGGTCTGAAGTTTTGTTAATATTATGTAATGATATTGACTCCCTGGTTTTGAAAATTTTACTCTAGTTATGTAAGATATTAATATTGTGAAGCATTGTGAAGGCTATATGGAAACTCTGTGTACTCTTTCTGCAATTATTTGTTAGTTTAAAAACACTTCAAAAGAAAAAAAGAAAAAAAAGAAGACAAAAGAATATGAAATTCCATTACTGAAAACACTTTTAATATGACTTTTCAGAACTTCTATGTGTGTGTGTGTGTGTAAAAAACACAAACAGTAATTATTGCTTGGTGGTTAAGAGCACAGACTGGAGGTAAGAAAGCTTTATTTAAAATCCCAGTTCTACCTCCTACTTGTGCTACTTTGCAAAAATTTATTTCTTTCTGTAGCTCATTTGAAATATAGAAAGAGTAATAATAATAGCTCTCTTTTAGGCTCTTGTGAAGATTAAATGAATTAGCACATACATGGCTTTTAAAGTAAGCCATCTGATCAACCAAGATGGCAGTGTAAGAGGTTCTAGGGTTCTGTTCCTCAACAGAATCTTTGAATAATTAGGAAAACTGGTAGAGCTATCTTCCTTTGAACTCCAAAAAAACAGATAAGGGGTTGGAGTAACTGGCTGTGTACCAAATTAAGAAAACAAATTAAAAATGGTAGGAGAAGCTTGTGGCACATTTGTAGGCTTCTTCCCCATCCTTTCTCAGGTACATATGGTCTGTCAATGTAGGTCCCTCATCAGGTTCCAGAGGAAGAAGAATAATCCCTAAACAGATAATATGGTGCCTGTATGCCAGTGCCCATCAATCATGGCAGTCTGAGAGACTGAGCCAGGACAGTTGTCTCTGGCTCACCCTTCCAGAACTTGCCTTATAACCAGAAGCAGCTTATGCACAGCTAAAGCAGCATAAGAAATAATCAAATCACTTGGGCAAAGAATTATTGCCCAAGACATACAATAAAGTAGGATGAAAGTCTATTTCGTAGGAAATAAAGGGAACATTTAGATTCTTATAAATGAAAGTCATGAATGAAGGTCCAGACAATAGACAGACTCAGAAAAGAAGGATAGAATCCCATGTTTTTGCCTAATACTGATCTTCTTGTCTAATTTCTGAAAGAGAGGACCAGCCACACAAAAGCAATTTGCAAAGTCTTTGTATAGGTTCAAACCTGCAAATGTATAAAAAGTAATGAAAAATCTAGGGTTTTACACATATTATGTTTAAAGATATATTATGTAAAGTTAAGTTGTTATCAAAACAAACATAATTATTATAGATTCCTGGATTTAAAATTAAGCTACATGGTAACCACAAAGTAAATATCTGTAAAATGTATGCAGAAGAAATTAGAAGGAACTCAAAATGGCTCAGTAAAAAACATTAAATAAATATGAAATTAGGCATTAATGAAAGAATTGAGCAACAAAATAATTATAAACATATGTGAACCTACCAGCAAAGCCCCAAAGTATATGAAGCAAACATTGACATATATAAAAGAAAAAATAATTGGGTCTACATTAATAGTAGGGGACTTTAATATAACACTTTAATGATGGGTAACATGTAGAGATCATTAAGAAAATACTCAACTTGAATGATAGTATAAACCCAAAAGACCTAACAGACAGATATAGAACACTGCACCCAATAACAGCAGATATACATTATTATCCAGAACACGTGGGCCATACTCCAGGATAGACCATATATTAGGTAACAAAAGAGTATTAATACATTTAAAAATATTGAAATCAAACAAGATATCTTTTCTGGCCACAATGAAATTAAGCCAGAAGTCAGTAAGAGAGGGAGAACTGAAAAATTCTCAAGCACATAGAATTAAATAACACACTCGAACAAACAATAGGTCAAAGAAGAAATCACAAAGGAAATTAGGAAATATCTCAAGGCAAATGAGGATGAAAAAACAACATATTAATGTTATGAGATGCAGTAAAGAGGAAAATTTAGAGCTCTTTCATCTTGAGATCATGAACAAGAGAAGGATGCCCAATGTCACTACTGTAATTTAGCATTGTACTGGAATTTCTAACCAGAGTACTTAGGCAAGAAAAAGAACAGTCATCGAAATTGGAAAAGAAGTAAAACTTCCCCTATTTGCAAATGGCATGACCCATACAACAAAACTACAAGAGCTAATAAAAAAATTTAGTAAAGTGGTCAGGTACAAGATGAACACACAAAAATCAGTGATGTTTCCATACTAGTAATGAACAATCTGAAGCAGAAATCAGGAAAAATCCATTTATAATAGCAACGAACAGAATAAAATTTCTATGATCAAATTTAACCAAGGTTGTAAATAACTTGTACATGGAAAACTACAAAACATTGCTGAAATAAATTAGAAGGCCTAAATTAGTGAAGATCCATTCCATGTTCATGGGTTGGAAGACTAAATATTGTTTTGATGTCATTTTTGCCCAAAGTGATTTACAGATTCAGCACATTCTTAATCAAAATTCCAACAGCCTTCTTTTCAGAAATGGAAAAGCCAATCATCCAATTTATTAGGAAGGGTAAGGCACCGCAAGTATCTAAAACCACCTAGAAAAAGAACAAAATTGGAAGACTCACACTTCCCAGGTTTTGAAAAAGTTTTTGTAAAACTAGAGTAGTCAAACTGGAATAGAACTGGAACAGGGACAGACATATAGGCCATTGGAACAACCCTCACATCTCTGGCCAATTGATTTTAGACATGAGTACCAAGTCTACTCAATTGGGAAAGAATAGTCTCTTTAACAAATGGTGCTGGGAAAACTGAATATCCATAAGCAATAGAATAAAGGAGGACCTTTACTCATATCAAATACAGAGATTAACTCAAAAATAGATCAAAGACCTAAATTTAAGAACAAAAAGTATAAAAATCCTAAAAGAAAACATACAGAAATATCTTCAGAACTTTGTGTTAGAAAATGGTTTCTTAAACTTTACACCAAAGACACACACAAAAAAGAAAAAAAATATATAAATGGGTCTTCATTAAAATTTAAAAATTTGTGTATCAAAGGAGTTTTTCATGATAATAAAATGACAACTTACATAAATGGTTGAAAATATTTGGATACCAAATATCCTATAAGGGTTTAATATCCAGAATATAGAAAGAACTTCTATAAGGTAACAACCAAAAGACAAACAACTCAATTAAAAACAGGCAAAAGATTTCAAAAGACATTTCTCCAATGAAGATATACAAATGGCTAATGTGCACATGAAAAGATGCTCAGTTTTAGCCATTATGGAAATGCAAATTGAAAACATGAGAAACCTTTTGCATACCCACTAGAATGGCTACTATTAAAAACAAAGAAAATAACAAGTATTAGAGTGGATGTGGAGAAACAGAAACTCGCTTATTGTTCATGGTGTGCAAAATGGTGCAGCTATTGTGGAAAATAGTTTGGTGCTTCCTGGAAGAGTTAAGTATAGAGTTACCATGTGACTAAGTATATATCTAATAGAACTGAAAACAGGGACTCAATTGATATTTGCATACTGATGTTCACAGCAACACCAGTTTCCAAAAGATTGAAACAACCCAAGTGTATATCAGTAGATGAATGGATAAACAAAGTGTGGAATATACATACAACAGAATATTATTCGACCGTAAAAAGGAATGAAGTTCTGATACACGTTACAAAGTAGATGTACCTTGAAGATATCACGTTGAATGAAATAAGCCAGACACAAAAGGACAAATATTGTATATCTCACTTACATGATATAATTAGAATATGCAAATTTATAGTTTCAGAAACTAGAATACAGATTACCAAGGGCTGGCATAGAGGTAGTAAATTCAGAGTTATTTCTTAATGTATACAGAGTTTCTGTTTGGGGTATTTTGTTTTTAAGTAAAACCACAATTGACCTAATAAAAAATCAATGTCTGGCACATAATTTCTTAGTATATTTGTCATTGTAAAGGATGCTTACTCTTTTGTAATCTTGCAACTATGTTCTCTGGGTGTTTAATGTGTGAGTCATTTGGATAGGTAAGAGAGACTGAAAGGTGCAATCTCTAGGTGTAAAATTCTAGAATAAAAAATAACATTTATATAATTTTTGTGCCTTTTGCTTAATGGGAAAGGGTCAATTTGATTGATCTGGTTAGTGAAGAAAATTATCTTTTCTCCTTCAACCTTACCTCAGCCTATTCAAATCCAGTACAAATTTCATGACTCAACTAATAACTTATTTCCTATATGAGGATACCAGCCCTCAACTGCTTTATTTCTTGAATAGCAGTACACAGTTTTTTTTCAAAAGATTTAATTCTTAGTTGTATTCTGTCTTGTTTCTGATTGTTTCTTGGGTTGAACTGATAAATCCTATTCTGGATTAAGAGATTTCCTGAAGGTGTAAAATATGACAGAACTTTTCTGCAGTCTCTAAAGTACCAAAAACACAACTAAGCATATACATTATTTTTCTTATATCCAAATGGCCACAAATTAAAAGACACATCATTATTTTATGTACTACTAAGAAAGGAAAAAACACTGCCATTGGAACTGTAATTTAGAATTTTTATTTAGAATTTACTAAAAATAATTTGATTTTAAAAGATTTTGATTATACATTACTCATATACACATCTAAAATGGAATATGTAAGCTAAGTATACTGGTTAAGATAATCCAAAAATTTCTTACAGTTCTATTTCCATCATTTTGTTTTAACTCCATTGCTAATGCCTATACTTTCCCACAGTATCATTGTCTGTGCCATCAAGAGCAATGGTCATACAGTTGTTCTTTTAAGAGTGTCCCGTTACTGTTTGGGGCATTTTTTCAAGCAGCAGATAGCCATCTTTCAAATTTTGGTAGTAGATCTTTCTTGAGCTTACCAAAGAATGTCACTGAAACTCAACAACTAACAATAATTCATGAAAAGTTCTAAAATGGCTTTTGACTAAATGTCGAGGGGTTGCAGTTTTCCAGTTATGCCTCCAGAATGTCTACCACGATTGTGTATGCACAATTAATGACAGTTACATCATTACAGACACCTGAATGATAGTAGTCAAAAGATATGTCTCATCCCTCTTTTAGAGATGGCAAAACGTGACTTAGTATTGATGAAATGTAGAAGTATTTGTTCAATTGATGTATTTTGGCATATTAAAATGAATATGAAAACTTTGTAAAATGAGAAGGATTGTATGTATGTGTGAAGTAGTACAGTCTTGTAGAAAAAAATCAGTGGACGCGTATTATGAGACTTGTGGTCCATGTGATCCATTAAATCAACTGTGGCATTTTTATCTCACCTATTTGGGTATCAAGTTCATTGTCTGAATAATGAGGGTATTGACTTATATGACCTCTAAAAGTTCTACAGCTTTACCAGTCAAGGTGCCCACAAACAATGAGATTGAAATTCGAAATTAGCCTAAATTCTTGTCCAAGAGAAAAATCCCTTGGACTACAACTCTGGCCTAATCTGGCGCAAGCCAAAGTGGCAAAACAAGCAATCAAGCAAACCAACCAACCAACCAACAAGAAACCAAAAAATACTGGGTTCCTGGAAATGATAGTATGTAACCTTTATTCATCTAAGGGGAAATTGTCCATATGCAAACTCTCCTGAGGCTAGTGTGGTGGTGAGTAATCCAGATTAGCCTGAGAGTTCATTTGTATGGAAAGAACAAGAACCTTGAAGATTACAATTTTTCCCTCTGAATTCTGACAAGGAACCAGAGACATTCTGCTGGAAGAAAATTAGATTGCAAAATGGTTAATTCTCCCCAAATGGAAATCTGGTAAAGAATTATGAGTGGAGCCTGAAATATACACAACAGAGCCAAGTGACTCAGTCAGTTTCGGAAATACCATATTTTAATTAAATGCAAAGGAGGATAGAAGAGAGGAGATACATGGAACCACCATAAATATGATAGATAAGTAATACTATTTGCTTTTTTATTCTGCAGTCATACCATATAATATAAACATAAGATTTCTTTCTTTTTTTTTTTTCACCCATGACCTTTTAGTTCCTTTCCTTTGTAATTAGCCCTGCACAAGAAGGAAGAAATATTTTTTAACTGAATAAAGTACATGCAAAAAAATGTGACTTAAAAAATTGAAGTTCACTGAACTCCATCTGCCATGACCATAGAAACTGTGGGTCTCTGTAGCCCTCAGAAGAACCAATACCTGGGGTTGTATCTACTTTATCTGGAGTTCAGTGCCATGTCAGCTGGCCCTACTTTGGAGTTTGTGTTTCTGTGTGATGGAGCTGGACTCAGATGTGATCTTTGTCCACAAGTCTCTCCTGTTAACTTTTACCGGAACTGTAGTTGGTGCTGGGGTTTAATGTATACCCAGGGGACCTGAATCTCTGGACTGACCATGTGATAGCCAGGCCCTGAGCCTCAACAGACTTGCAACTCCTACACTCTAGTTCACATATGGAGCTGAAGAAGGTCAACCACCACACCAGGGAGCCAAGAGTGCCTACAACTGAAAGCAGGAGAATTGCATCCAGCATCCATGTGGAATCTAAGCCCTGTCTTGATATAGATGTGGAGTGGACACAACCATTCTAAGGCCCACAGAATGGAGGAATAGGGTATGGATTCGAGTGGACTTACTGATATTCTATTCATGAACTATTGTGATTAGTAATTGAAGAAAATGTGGCATTGGTGTGGAGAAAGTGGCCATGATGGCTGCTGGGGGTAGGGAGTGGGGGGAAGAGATGTGATATGGGGGCGTTTTTGGGACTTAGAGTTGTCCTGGGTGGTGCTGCAGGGACAGCTACCGGACATTGTATGTCCTCTCATGGCCCACTGGGTGGACTGTGGGAGAGTGGGCTATGATGTGGACCATTGACCATGAGGTGCAGCAGTGCTCAGAGATGTATTCACCAAATGCTATGAATATCTCATGATGATGGAGGAAGCTGTTGTTATGGGGGGAGGAGTGGGGTGAGGGGGGTGGGGGATATATGGGGACCTCATATTTTTTTAATGCAACATTAAAAAAAATCGTTTAAAAAAATTGAAGTTCAACTGATAAAAATGTATAATGGCTTATATCTGTGTAAACTATAGTCCTTGGTTAGTGAAAAATGCTTCAATATGTGTTCACCAATTGTAACAAATGTACCGCATTAATGAAAGATGCTGATAATGTGGGAAAGTGTGGAGGGGAAGGAGGGAAGAAATATGGGAATCCCCTATATTTTTTATGTAACATTTATGTCATCTACAGCTTCTTTAAAAATAAATAATTAAAAACTGCAATGCCTGTGAGGAACTGTTGTCTGTAAAAACATCGTTATGTGATACAGAGTTACATATTGAGATCATTTTATTTGAGTGCATAAAATGAAGATTTGTAAGACCAAGGGAAAAAGATAGTTTGAGGTGATTTTACAAGCACATTCTGCAGTAGTGAGTCCTCAATACGTAGTAACTACCATGGTAGGCAAACACATTGAGGCTCTATGGGCCCAGAATCTGGATAGCAGAGGGGAGGAGAAAGGAAGTTTTAATTGTCAGCTGTCGTGAGACCAGTATCATATGTTTTAAGTTTCAAATCTTAAAAAAAATGCAAGGAAATTAAGACTGCAATTTTTCTTTCCACATTATGGGCATAGTTGAATTCATTTGGATATATTTATTAGCAAGGACACAAATTATGTCATATTACTCATTTGAGTAATGTTTTAAATGTGGGTAATTTGGCATCATGTGCCACAAAGCATGACAAAACCAAACTGTCTGAAGACTAACTGGTTGGTGGAGGTATATACATAAATGACCTTACACAGCAACCAGTTATTCTCGATTAGTTAAAATATCTCTATTTAGAGTTTTTCTTTCCTTTTTGGTGTTATAAATAGAGAAAGAGAGAGCCATCATTTGAAATCAGTGCTTAGTCTCAGATTTTGCAACACTACCTGAAATTAACAGTAATAGATTTTGTGGCATTAAATTTATAAAGACCTCCATTAATCTGATATCCAACTTAGGCCCTGAAGGATCTAAAATCTGGTGGTTTGAAAGTGTTTTTTAGAACCGAGCTTGCAATTTTCTCTCCTTTGTCTTGGGACAGATTCCCTGGAATCAAGAGAAAGCAAGGTCTTTCCCTTTGATTCTTTTGTGGTTTTCCAGTAAACTTTAAACCACTCTGCTTTCAGGCTACTGAAGAGTTGAGATGCCATTTATAATGCATTTACTAGAACAGTTCTGAAAAACAAGTCATTAGTCAACTACTTTGATATGGTTCTCTTAATAAAAGATTTATTGGGACAGTTTAGAAATAGTCAGATGAATGTTCTCTTTACCTGGGAGATGGGAGGTGTAAGCAGTTCTCTGTGGAAGATTTATGCTGAATTGCTCTATGCCATCTTGCATTTGATTAACTTTTATCAGCCAGAACAAAAAACCTTTTTCAATGCATCATTTATATGAACTTTATAAATGAACTATCCTTCTACTGCAAGCATAATTCACCATGATATAGTCATTTAAAAGGCCGCCAAGGGATAAGCAATTAGCACAGGCGATTTTTTTGTGGTATTTCTGCAACAATTTTAGGTTTGAAAACATGAGTGTATTATTCTGCAATCTGAAACTAGAAGGAATTGAAACCAAATATTTAAATGTTCCTGGGAATAGGTGGGAAAAATGAATGGTCTTGTCTCACCACCTTTTTGATGCCAAAAAATTGTTTTTGATCAGAGTAGACCTAGTAAAAAGTAGAATAAAGCAGTTAGGTATGAAATGGGTTTTAGAGTATCCAAAAGACAGTACACAGTTCTACTCTGTCAATTTTACAGATTAAATTTCCTCAACCTGAGATTTCAAAGGAATATGACAGTGACATTTTTAGATCTGAATTGCAAAACTTAGGTAAATTATTCTGAGTTCTCAGTCATGACACTTGGAACTGATTTTTAATTCTATCAAGAAAGACACCTTTTAATAAATTAAAAGGTTCTTTCTGGTGAATGGAAAAATACATTATTTCTTTCAGGAACACAAATATATCATATATTGAATTCTTCTGTTGGTTTACTTCATTAGCTATATGTTTTTTAATGAAAAAATTACCAGCATAGAGCATTTCTTTTGTCACAAAAACAATTGAAAAATGATAAATAATGAAATTATGGTGCAAAGTCATGCAAAGTGAGTTGGTTTCCAAAACTGTTGTGGCTGTTCCCAAATGACTGATTGGTATTTTAAATCTGCTTGACATTTCTGTAGCACTATTGTTTTTCCTATGCTTCTGTAAAAGAAAGTTTGGTGTAATGGTTCTTCTCCTTGCTCCTCTAGATCCATAATCTGAGCTTCTCTATTCTGTACCTCAGGAGGCTGATCCCTATGGAGTGTGAGGCTTCGCTCCTTTGTCCTTTGGCTTCAGTTTGGGTTTGGCCGTGGGGAGGCACTGAGAGAAGACTGGAGGTTGGGAGAAGAGAGAAGTTGAATATTTATTCTCCTGATCCCTCTTTGACAGGTATTGCCTGTGTTCCTCTACATTCACAGATGCTGTGGAGTGGCTATAGCTATTGCTGAATCTCTTCCTTCCCTTTGTCCCACAGTCCTAAGGGTGCTATGGAATTCCCACAATTGCAGTCACCATATCCTGTCAGTTTTCTTAACCATGTCTACACTTCCATAAATATTCCTTTATTAGACACTCTTTTAATGTTCCATCTGCTTCCTGTTGAGAATCTAACAGATATACTTGGCCTTTTAGCCAGGTAGATGTGCAGGTAATAAATAACTCAGACATAATTAGACTGAAAAGAGCATCGCATTGGAAATTAGTACCAGGATTCATTTCCAGCCCTGCCAATAATCATCTGTGAGGTACCTTGGAAAGGTCACTTAACTTTTTTGAGGCTCACTTTCCTTATTTGTAAAATAGGAAATTGGACTGAGTCTAGATAACTCAACTGCCAATAATCTAAATTTGCACAGTGATGTGCCAAAACTCATCTTTTACTTAAATCCATAGAAAATGAGATTATCTTACCCTTTACAGAGCTTCTCTCTGAACATGGACACCAACACCTTGATGAGAATATGACGATGCAGAATGTTCTATGTGTGAATATTTTATATTTAACCATTTTCATTTAGAATTTCCCAATACAGAAAAGAATAGCAGTAAGTCCACAATTTTTAACTGTTTAATTCATCTAGATGAACCTTGATCCTGTTTGAGGAAAGTGGAATTAAATTGCATTTTTGCATAACTGAAAATATATGGAAAGGTGGCAAAGATGGAGTAACAATGACTAGATTTACACTTGTACCTGACACAACTTAAAAATTAGACAAAATAAGTGAAGCAAAAGTTTTATAAGACATTTAACATCAGGACATCAGGCAGTGAAGGAGAACGATTCCTGAGTGACAAGAGACAAATGGGGTGAGCACTATGTTTGCTCGGCAAACCATTTTGAGTGAGTTTCTGAACCTCAGCACACGAAAGGGACCTCTGGCAGGTCCACCAGCATTTCTGAATTGAGATTGATCTGGAAGTTAGGAAAGGCCAAAACAGTGAGACCTTGCAGATCAGATTACTAGAGAAGGGAGAGCTGCAAAGCGATAACTCAGGAGATCTACATGTACTATAAAGCTTTAAATGATGAATGTTTGATGCAGGCATGTGAGGAAACTACCTAACTCAAGGGAAAGAACTGGTGGAAAGGACAGGACAGAATAATTCTGAGACTCATAAGAATGGAAAATCGCATTATTCACAAGGCATTGGTAGAGCACTGTTTAGTTTTTCTCGCTGCTATACCACACAATATGACGCAATGGATTGGCTTAAACAATGGGAATATATTGCAGTTTTGAGGCTAGGAGGAGTTCAAAATTGAGGTGTCACTAAGGTGATGCTTTCTTTCAGAAGATTGTAGCATTTTGGGACTGACTACTTTGGTCCCTGGCTTTTCTGTTACGTGGCAATGTACATGGTAGCCTATCCTAACGTTTTAGTGCCACTGACTTTTGTTCAGCTTTTGGCTTTCCTTCTCTGTGGCCTTCTCAATAAGACTTTCAGTAATAGGATTAAGAGCCATCCTAAAGGAACCTAATCAGAATATCCTATTTGAGAGACACACACCCTCAGGAATGGATTAAGTTTAAGAACACGTTTTGCTGGATTTATTGCTCCAAGCCAACACAAGTACTCTGAAGGAGTTTCTTTCAGTTCAGGGGAAAAATTAACCCTGCATTTAATGCTTCTCTGGGTCTGTTTAATGAGCTTAAAAGAAAGATCTGAACAGATCAAACTGGTTCAGATAGCTTAGTCATGTTCCAGAATAAGGTTCAAGAATATCTTTGGGAATACAAATATATTAATCACACAAAGGAGTAAAATTTCCAAAATCTGATAGCTAATAAAAAATTTCCAGGCATGCAAAGGAGTAGGTAAAAACAATCCATAATGAGGAGGAAAATCAATCAGTGACAACCTGGAAATGGCACAGATGATGGAATTAGCAAAATAAAATTATTAGCAAAATAATTATTAGCAAAATAATATTTTATTATTAGCAAAATAAAATAAAATAAAATTTTAATAACTATATTATATATATTTTATATATTCAAAACTCTAGGATTGAATTTGTGTAAGTAGAGAAATGAAGCTATAAAATGAAAATTATATTGTTTGCATTGTTTAAAATGAAAAATATTCTTATGGGATTAAAGGAAGATAAAGCATTGCAGAAGATATAATCAGTAGACTTGAAGAACTAGAAAACATTGAAAATTAAACACAAAATACTAAAATTACTCATAACACATGAGTAATTAGGATCTGCAAAGAAGGGAGCAGAGAAAATATATGAAGAAATAAATACTGAAAAATTTCCATCTCTTGAATGGAAGTTGGTAAGCAAATTGGAATGTTTTGCTTTTTTAAATTTTTTAACAAATGGTGCCCATACCTTTTGAACCTTTGAAAGATTTTTTCAAGGTTTTTGTGTAGGTGAAGTTTTTATGTTACACATTATTTTCAGCAAAAGAAAATCATATAATGATGGAAACAATTTCAAATATCCATTTTCAAAATGTTCCCTCTATAGTTCAAATTTCTTTCATAGATCAATTACTTTTTTCATTCATTATACAAATGTCACCTTCATTTAAAAAGGACAGGACCTTTAGATATGTTGGTTTTGAATATCTGCATTATCTCAACAAACTCTATCACATAAGGAGACAAAGTTGGAACACTGTTTTCTTTTTTAAAGGAAAAAAATAGGTAGGTTGTTTTGAAGTTCCATAACTTTTTTTATATGTTTTGCCTCATGATAACAAGGAAACCTTTCTATGGAACCAAAGATTTTCATAGTCATTCTTCATTCAATTGTGTCTATTATGAAGACATATTTTTATTTTAAAGGTCTCATTTAGATTAAAATTAAATTAACCTGTCATAGCCAGGCCCTGAGCCTCAAGAGACTTGCAACTCCTATACTCTGGTTTATTGGACTTACCCCACTCAGCTAACATGGAGGTGAAGAATGTCAACCACCACACCAGGGAGCCAAGAGTGCCTACAACTGAAAGCAGAATTGCATCCAGCATCCATGTGGAATCTAAGCCCCCTCTTGATATAGATGTGGAGTGGACACAACCATTCTAAGGGCCACAGGATGGAGGAATAGAGTATGGATTCGAGTGGACTTATTGATATTCTATTCATGAACTGTTGTGATTAGTAATTGAAGAAAATGTGGCATTGGTGTGGAGAAAGTGGCCATGGTGGCTGCTGGGGGTAGGAAGCAGGAGGAAGAGATGTGATATGGGGGCGTTTTTGGGACTTGGAGTTGTCCTGGGTGGTGCTGCAGGGACAGCTACTGGACATTGTATGTCCTCCCATGGCCCACTGGGTGGACTGTGGGAGAGTGGGCTATGATGTGGACCATTGACCATGAGGTGCAGCAGTGCTCAGAGATGTATTCACCAAATGCAATGAATGTCTCATGATGATGGAGGAGGTTGTTGTTATGGGGGAAGGAGTGGGGAGAGGGGGTGGGGGGTATATGGAGACATCATATTTTTTTAATGTAACATTAAAAAAATAAATAAAGACAAAAATTTGAATTAACCTGGTGGACAGCAAACTATAATACTTTGTTCAAATTTGGTTTCAATTCTTTGCTGCAATGGTTTGTCCACAAATGATACAGTGATTGAATTGCCATATTTAGCTATTTCTGTGACCTTCTCTGAGAATTCATTTTAGTATTAGAGACAAAGTGGCTACTGTATCAGGGGTTAACTCATACAATAGTTTTGGCCCACAAATTAGTGTTATATAAAAACAAGTCATTTACTGTTGAGAAAATACCTTCACATCTCTCCTTTAATGACTCATAAACTGTAGTTTTATGTGTATTTTATAGTTAAAAGAAAATCTAAGAAATACCATAAGCTAAGCCTGGTCAAAACATCTGCAGTTTAACCCTCTGTATAACAAACTTTCCACACTGCTTAAGTGGCTCTTACACCTGTTTCTTTAAATCTTTTGCAATGTTTCCCTATGTCTTCAAAATAGTATTTGTTAATAGAGGAATGAATGTTGATTTGTCACCACATCTAGTCTTTAAATTATTTTGGCTATTTTGCCACAGCAGAAAAATGTGCCCCAATGGTATATAGGTTTTGTGCTTTCATAATAAGCAATAACATGCTAAAGCAGTATTTAAAGATTTATCATAATCTTTAGTAGCTATTTTAAGTTACTGGATTGAGTATAACATTATTTTAAATATTGCTAAAAATTATAGAGTTGTCTTCCATTATAGGGGAGTTTGAATTAATATTTCATTCAATCAACAGTTTTTTTGCAAGAATATTTTAAAAATACTCATCCATTGTGTGAGGGTTAGTTTAGTTTAAACTAGATTTCATTCATAAATGCACCCAGAGCACTTACTGTTATACAAGTGAGGGCACCATAGTCAACCCTCCACCCTGTGGCACTGCTACTCTTTATTCTGTTCTCTGGACTAAGTGAGTGTGCTTGTGTCACTAGTACTAAAAGCACTACATGTTCGAAAAGCACATTTTCAAGCAAATAATAAAGAAATAATCTTCTATATTATTTTTCTTTAGAATAAAAATAAATATAAATAAAATATCTATTATTTTCTTTCTGACTCCAAGCATCGTTTTGGTACCACATCAGTTGTGTATATGTCACTTTTGGGACCACACTTAGGGAACAATGTGTGGATAAAACTAAAGTGAAAGGAATTATTTCTGATATTTGGAATAAATGAATTTACCATAAATGTTAAGATACAGAGAAATATGCTGAGTAAGAAAAATATTGGAGAAAATGAAGGGCATTTTGTGAATTTGTTGTAGAAATGAAATTATAGAGATATCTTGAAGTTAGCTTGTTTTCATTCAACTTCATTTACCTCTAAGATAATTGAGTTGAATCTTCTCATATTTAGAGAATTTAGGGTAAGTTGGAAAAAATAGCTGAGCTGTTTATATATTGTATATGCTAAAATAATCAACATAACTAAAAAAGAGCAGTTCTTTTAAGTGTCAAACTACTCCCCTTAAGAGATTTTAAAACTGATTTATTAGGATTTATTAAGAACAAAATGATAATGATGAGACTGGGAAGAGTAGTAATTTTATGCCTTACATCTCCTTAAAGGTTGAAATCTTTGGAGCAGTTAGTTTTGACAGTCAGGAATTTCAATAAATACAATATTCAGCTTTCCGCTGATTAGAGTGTGCATACTGGGTTAATACAATTTAAAAATGATGGACATATAAAAAATATTGCAGAAGATGTGAGAGTCTGCATACAAAGATAAACCTTAGTTGCTTCAACTGCTTCATAGAACTGAAGTTTAATTAAGCTATATAGTAAGTGGTTTCTGCATCAAATGGGAGGAACTTTCAAGCAAAGAGAAAGGAATCCAGTTATGGTGGCTTTCTTTAACTCTCATGTGATAAACATCTGAGTCAGTAGCCTAAGGTACATCATTAGGAAGGAAGTTTATGGATTGGGACAATGTGGTGAATTCTTAAAGTTAGAGACCGAAAATGCATATGCTGAAACCATCCCATTTCCAAAACTCTAAAAAAACATCTAGATGATCTTTTAACAAGGAGAAGACAATTTTGGATGAAATATTGACTTAACAAATTTAATTTATTTTCACATCCCTCCTTCCTTTCATCATTTGTTACTGCCATTCAATCTTTGTAATGCCAGAACCAGTGCTTGCAATATGTGGTCAATCACTATCCATGTCATTCTTTGCTGGTTTTACAGTTTCACCACAGTGGATCTGAATATGGATTTTGCTTTTTAAAAAATCCTGCCTCAGTCTCTATGAATACGTCTATCCTTCTAACCTAAAAAGGTTGATTTCTTTAAACATTTTTGTCCCCTTTCTATTATTTCTTTCTGTAGATGTATGTTGGAAATTCTTTCTTTTTTATGTCTGTTAAGGTTTCTAATATTTTCTATCTTTTTATCACTCTGTGTTGAATTAAAAATAATTCTACAAGTCTATATTTCAATTTGCTAATTATTCCTTCAGCTGTAGCTAGTATTTTAATTTTGAGGTATTTTCTTAATTTTAATGACTATATTTTCATTTTGAGAATTACTTTTTGTTCTATTTAAGTTTCCATAATACCTTATTCTTGCCTTAGATTTCTATTATTACCTTTATCTATTTAGTTATTTTAAACATATTTATTTTAAGATATCTTCCATATTGTTGTATTATTTATTCTTTCTGCAGTATGAATTCTCCACACGCATACCAAAAATGTACCACATTGCTTTGTGGCAATTTGTTTCTTCACTTTTTTTGTTTGTAATTTTTATTGTGAACTCATCTATTGCAGGAATCATGTCAAAGGGAGTACTGTTTGTCCTCCATGTAAAGATATCTCTATGGCATGGTATTATGTTGCCTTTGCCTGAACCCTTAGGATTTTACCAGTTGTGAATCAGTTTTGTGTTGATTTCTCAGCTGAAATTTCTGAACTATAAGTATAGTGAAAATTTGGACCAGATATTAAAGCTTTGGTTTTCATATTTCTTAATTTTCTTTTCCACCGACTGCCTATATTAACTGACCTCATTACCACATCCCTGGGGAGGTGGTAGAGTTTTTCTAGTCTCTGTTTTAAGGATTGGTAAGTCCTTTTTGGTTCATGACTTTATGTAAAAAGCCCAGAAACAGCACTCCACTCTTGTAGTTAAAGCTGTAATTTGTATATTTGCAAAGACATTGAAATTTAACCCTGTAGGTATATTCTTAATTTTGAACAAATATAACTAAAAATATTTTGTTATAATTTATCTAGCATTTAAAATATATTTGGAGTGAAAGAGAATTCTTATGTCATTTCAACCCATCTTATAGATCAGATGCTGGGACTTCTTATTGTATTATTTTGTGTTAGGTTGTAAAATTTGTTGGAGGATGGAACTCTGTTGAAAATTGGTGGGAATCTCTTAGATGGGTGAAATCTACAGGGAACTATTAGATAGCTGGGGTGATAGTTTAAATGGGGTGGATCCCAGAAAATCCTGTTCTTAAATCCAATCCATTACTGTGCATGTAAACCTATCACAGTTGTGAACTTTTGATCAGATTCAGTTATTGGGACTTCCTTTGAGATAGATCACTTCAGTAGGATATGATCTTCTTACTGGAACCCTTTATAAACAGAGCAATAAAAGCCACAGGCACAGAAGAAAGCTGCACACAGAGAGAAGACCCCAGATGTTGACAAACCTGGGAGAGAGAAAAGAGACAGATGGAGCAGCCGGAAGCTGAGGCGACGAGGCTCAGAGGAGACAGAAGAGATGAATGGACACTGATGTGCCTGATCATCCATAGCTGAGCTAAGGGAGAAAATAAGTCTGGAGGAGAAAGCAGAGACTGGCCTAACCACCGCTGTGCTTGATTGCTCACTACTTTGGGGGAAAGTGAGCTTGGAGGACAAGGCAGAGATCAGCTGAGCTGTCATTGTGCCATTCCATGTAGTAGCCAACCTTCAGGGAGAGAGCTTTGCCTGATGTCTTAATGTATACATTTTTCCCACCCTAAGAACTGTGAGTTTTTAATCTAATAAATTTTCATCATCAAAGCTAACCCATTTTTGTTACATTGCACTGGCAACCTTTAGCAACCTAGGTAAAATTTTTAATGCAATTGTCTTTTCTTCAGTGTCTGTACTATGGATGGAAAGTAAAAATTAAGACTGAAATTAGAATAACCTGCAGATAAGCCCCAATCACTCTGTGGCTCTAGAAAATTAATGATCACACTTTCTTCCTTTAACTTTATTCTCATTTATTTAGTTGGATGCTGTACTCTCCAGAAAACTTGTGCTAATAAATATTTTCCCTTACGGGGATCCATTGAAATTTGGTGACTTGTTGAATAAAATGATTAAAAGATGCCAAAGCACTAGTTTTGGCATCTGCTCCACAAAATTCTTAAGATGTGAATGCTGTTCTGGGCCACGCAAATCCCTTATTCAAGAATAAAGGATTTCTCCCTAGCAGCTGAGAAAGTTATGGTGCCTCTTACATGTTAGCCCTCTCTGGAAATACAGTCAAGGAAGAAGGTCACTTTACCTAAAGTCAAAGCCTCTTTTGAGACTTGACTCCATCTAATACCTGTAGCTCAGGGCTAATACCTGGTCATGGGAAAGTTCAAAGTCTTATTGCCTGAGGCCTTGTTGTGACTGCATCACTTCCCCACTCCCTCAGCTTTTCTACTTTTGACCAATTGTGTTGATTTTTAGAGAACTCCCCAATAACCTTCCTAGGCACTAATGGAGGTGGTGATATTAACATTAGGCTGCTGTGAAAGTAAATAAGAAAATGGATGTGAAACTTCCTAGTTAAATGCTTGGTAAAGAGTAGGTGCTCACCAAAGTTTGGATGAAACTATATAGAATCCTTGAGTGTTCTTTGGAAATTGGGCCTTCATATGTATGTCCAACATCAGGAGAGGAGGAGGTTGTCCAGAAGTTCTGCACTCATTTATAGAGACATTATGCCACATTTTTTTTTTTTTTTGTTAAAAGGTATCATTCTTAATCTTAGGAGAGGAAGGATCAGGAGCAGAATGGAAAGGCAATATATACCCTGCATGTCTTCTGTGGGCATGATGATTCATTTATTGGCTTTTGAACGAGATTATTTGTTTATTAAAAGTTAAAATCCTATCTTCTCCTTTTTTCTAATTCTCATTAGCATTTAGTCAAGTGGCTTGAAAATAGTAGCTGCTTAATAAATGCTTCTTACATGATAAATTATATCTGTTCCTACAAATGTCAAAGAATTTCATAGTGACATGAAAAACCTGTGTCAGTTATTATCATAGTACATTTCTCTTTTTTTTTTTTCTGGAGAGAATCTAAGTCCTTGTACTTGTTCTAGGAAAGGAAATATGAATACATATTATGAATAGTTCACACAGTTCATAATTTCTTGATAAATGATGCTATTATGAAATGTTATGAGTAAAATATTTAAGAAAAATAACTATTGCTGTTGGAAATATCTTGAAAGGAAATGCATTGATGCATTGGTGACCTTGTTTATCATCTTAAGATGACAACAAAGTTGCAGCAAATAAGAGTTTGAAAGCTCAGCCATATAATCTTTTATTTTCTCATAGTTTATAAGCTAATTTCCCATCTCCTTGTCCTGTTACTCAAATAACCCATTCTGAGTAAATAATATGTGTGACTATAATTGCCTGCATAATTTTAAAAATATCTTGTTTTCCTCTTAAACTGAATGTAGACATGTTCTTTTTGGTGAGTTCTTGGGGGTGGTAATATAGTGAGTGGAGAGAACTTGCATTTTAGAATCAGATGGATCTGGGTTTCTTTGTCTCTGACATTTATGAACCATAAAATCCAGAGCAGGAAATTTAACTCCTACGATTGCCCTATCCTCATCTCTATGGAAAAGGTAAACTCTTGCAGAATTGTGTTAAATTAAGTGAGTTGGTGGATGTAAACCACTTGGCACAAAGTGGGTAATCCTTATGTTTATATAATCATCTTTAAATTCCGCAGAGTCTGAGTTTTTTGAGTCAATGGTAGCATTTTAAGAGCTGGTCTTCTCCCAGAGAAAAAGTATCTTTGATTCAATTGCCGGTCACAAAATCAATTTGCACAGATTTTCCCTTAGCATTCATCTTTGCATCTATCCCTCACAATTCATCATTGTCTCCACTCTCAATTTATACCTCTTAATTCCCAGTCCCAGTGACATTATAATGCCCATGTTGTAATTGCTTTTTTTCTTTGATTGGATGAAATATGCCCTATCTACTTCAATATTCAAATCTACTGAATGATGATCTAGGATTGACTATAAGCAAACTTAGTAAAATAACGTCTAATAGAAAGAGTTACCATTTAGTTATCCCCTATTATGTGCAAAGCATATTATTTTATTTAATATTTTCAATTGACTTAAGATAAAGGCATTCTATTCTATTTTATTGATAAAACTGTGTTTTAGTGAGTTTGAGGTATGTGCCCAAAGTCACACAAGGTATTCACATCAAAGTGAGTTATGCATGCTATAGTTAATAATACAATTATAAAAATGTTCTTTCATAAATTGTAACAAATGTATCTCATAAATCTCATAAATGTCAGGTGTTAATAATAATGTGGTATATGGGATTTCTATGTTTTATACATAATTTTTGTGTAAACTTACAACTTCTCTAATTTACAACAACAACAACAACAACATCCAGGTCTTACTGATGCCATAAGCATGGCAGACCCTCCTGGTCAATCTGTTCCTTCTCCTTTTTTATTTCCTTCCTGCTGATGGTGAATGGCATAATGTATACTCTAGTGCCTCTATGTTCTCACTTTTAACTGGATATAAAGTGTCAAATACATTATGCTTATAGGATATGATGAAAGCTATTATAGGTAGAACTCTTTGTAACCCTTAGACCTAAGACCTGTTAATGCAAAGAGGAGACATGTGGTTTTTTGAATGTCCATTCTAAATATTTGGTGACATTGCATATAGTTAATAACAGATCTGAGAAATGTGTTAACTCTTCTGTTCATAATTACCATCTATTTCTAAGTACTTGATAGAAAAAGGCAGGCTAATAATTGCTGATCAGTTTCCTGGCTCTTATAATAGGTGGCTGCATAGTATGATCATCTGGGCTCATGACAGAGTCACATTCTTGTCAAAATGAGGAGACTTGCTTTTCTTCATGTAATAATGGAACTGAATATGCTCAGCTAAATTGATACCAACTGCAGAAAGGCCAGGTGATTTTCTTTGTTTGGAAAAATGACACTTTGTGCAGTACCATAAAACAAACACAATACAACATGAAACAAGAGTGTTGTCATCTCAATTGCTGTTTATGAGTTCTGTGTTTTCAATAGCCAAATAAACTCCAAATTTCACTTTTCCAAACAGCGTTTCATTAAAATTATTGCACACTATTTTTGCTGTATTTTCCTAAATCATGCAAGACTCTGATTTCCCTATATGGAACATAAAGAAGAGCAGGAGAAATGAATGCTGTGTAATAAATTCTAAAAGAGGCATAGTGCTCTACTATAGACCCAGGGATGCTTTGGCTGGGGTGTCAGCCAAGTCATGAGAAAATAGGATTAGGATGGACTATACTATCTGAGGCAACCTGCCAAGGAGAGTCAGAATTTAGACTAAAATCTCTTAGGCAGAGTTGAGAAGCTAACCCCAGTGAGACCAATTACAGAATAAATCACCAGAGGAGGGATCAGACCGTAACATATGAAGCCAAGAGTTCAGGTCAAATGGAGATAGAGTGAGGTTAAGATCAGGTCAGAAGCATGAAGGAAGGGTCCTGAGCAATTTTCAAGGATGCCTTTGGAATGTCTGTATGAATCAGTCTGTGCGTGGTATATGAGTTGTCAGTCTGGCTGAAAGAAAATCAGGATGAACGTATTGCTCATCTTCTCTAGAAAAACCGTATATGAACAACTGCTAGTAAGATGGAGTTGAAAGATTATGTGTACAGAGGTCCCATCTTTCTTTGAAGACCCTCCCACTGCCTCCCACTGCCTCCCACTGCAAAATAACAACTCATTCATTTCCCTTGTGTTCTTCTACATGGTGTTAGACACAGAACAGTTACTTAATAAGCATCCCCGTGTACTAAATGCAACTTCAGGTTGAATAAAGCTTATTCAAAATAGTTTTAGCAGTGAAAGACATATATTTGTAATCTATACATTTAAACTATTGTACTAAGACTTAGGAGAAATAATTAATATGCAAATTTCAATTTCTAACAGTAAGTCACTAAAGGGGGTCTAGAAGAATCTACTCACTAGAGCAATGCACTTTGTAAGGTTCTAATCTGCACCTAAATCTGTCATTTCAGTGTTGGGAATACTTAAAATCAAGTAATGCTGGCCTTATCATTTCACCACACATTTATTTACTCTAACATATTAAATATGTTTACTTAATGTAGAGGTCACCATGGAGAGAGTGAATTATTGAAAGGATAACTAATAAATGTAAGAAAAATCAGTTGAACCATAGTCCAAATGGTTTACTGTTTTAAATGGAAAGTAAATCTTGGCTGAGCACCTTCCAGAGGAAAACAAGAAAACTGAAGGGTGGTTCTTGAGCTTTTCAACACTAAACTGTGAAGGACTGGTTAATTATATGATTTATTATATTTTGCACCAATGTTTGTTAATTAGGAGTAATGCTCATTACCCACTGGGAGTTTTTATTGTATGCCTTTCATTCATCTGCAAACCTTGATTTGTCCCACTTTAGGCTACAGAAATTGAAAGTAAGTCAACATGCCGACAAGGTATCTCAGAATGAAGGATTTGTGCATAATCTGGATTTCCCCAACTGTCTTCAATGAACAATCATTACATTTATAAACAGAAAAAAATGCTAAAAAATAACATTACTTTGCAAGGTGAAGTTAGATTTTATGTGGATTTGCTACCATAAGTATATTCCATTGTCAATTCCAACCTTCCCAACCCATCTTAGTCTGCCAAGCTGCTATGACAAATATGACACAGTGGGTTGGCTTAAACAAAAAGTATTTATTAGCTTGAGGTTTTAGGAGAAGAAGTTTAAAAATCAAAGCATTGGCAAGGTCATGTTCTCTCCCTGAAATGTGTGGCATTCTGGTGCTGACTTGTCAAAATTCTTGGGGTGCCTTGGCAGGCATCTTTGCCTCCTGTCACATGGTGATCTCTCTCTCCATGTGTCAGCTCTTCCAGTTTCTGCTGATCTCTGGCTTCTGGCTCCTCCTGCAACATCCAAACTTCCTCTTTTGATAGGACCTCCTATATTATACATATAGACCATCCTTATTCTGTTGGGCCACACCTAAATAAGATCTTGGACATCCTTTTCACAAATGATGATGCATCTTCAAAGTGTACTATTTACAAATGAGTTCACATCCACAAGAATGAGGATTAAGATTATGGGATGCATAATTCAAGCAACCACATGCCTCCTCCAAAACAAAAGGAATGGGAGAATAAAAGCAAGTGAAATAAGTGGGGTTGGGGCAGTGGGAGCTGTGAGAAACCAAGGTTTTCAAATGGTCTGCCGGGGAAGGAACTTGAGTTTCTGAATGCCATCAAATACATGATATATTTATCATGGGTACAGTAGAAAGAATTTTCTGCATTAGTGGGAGGTTGAAGTAGAAAAGAATGAGCAACTCAAATTCTAACTCTACAACTAGAAGCTAAAAGTCTCAACATTTTAGAAGTGGAAGAAGTATGGCGATCATCCTGAAAATGACACAGCCCAGACAGATCTTGAAGATAAAAATGATACCATCTGAAAGGTATAGGCCAGTCTCTGGTAAATCTCTTAAGGTGTGAAAGGATAAGTTGGTACTTGGTTATGGTTTTGTGTATAGGCAAGCAAAAGTTGTGTGGAGGTGAGAGAGAGAATGGGGGTCATAATATGCTGTTTTGTTTGAGAGTGCTGGCTCTGAAGTCAGAATGCCTAACTGTTCAACTTCAAGCAAATGTGCATAATCTTTTTAAGGTTCAGTTTTCTCATTTGTAGAATAGAGTAAATAATAGCTCCACCTTCATAAAATTATGGAGAGTATTAAATGAGATATTGCATGTAAAATTACTGCACAACACTAGGCACAAAATGAGTTCTCAGATATTTTTATTGTTGTAGTTATTAGTGAAGATATTTGTGCATAAAAAATTACAGTGAATAAACTGTCAGCCAAAAACTTGAAAGGAACGAGAGAAAATTGCATAAAAGGAAACAAGCAAGTTTTTGCTTTTATATTTGATATTACCTGTCTTTAATTTATGTAGGCTTAATATGCTATATGTTTTCTAATTTATTGCAATATTTATTTCACTTATTGAGGTTAACCTTTCTTTCTATATATGAATTTAAAATGTTAGTTTAACTTTCAGAATTAGAGGCATTCTAAAAGTTTTGTTTTGTTGCATTTTCATATGCATTTAATTTAAAATATTTTGTAATATGCATAGGGATTTTGTCTTTAAAAATTTTTTAATGTATCAGTTTTATTGATACATACTAATAAAGCATAAATCCATCCAAATGTCTAATCAGTGGTATTCAGTAAAATCACATAGTTTTGTATTCATTTTTAGAGCATTTCCATTATTTCAGTAATAATAATAATACTAAAAATAAAAAACCAACCAACCAAACAAAGAAAACTCATCACCTCTCAATCTCTTTATGCTTCCCCTACTGTGTACAGCTGCTATACAGTTTCGTTTCTAGTTTATTTGTATTTATATTTTGTAAGAAGTCTTATATATACCATATCACCCATATTTCTATTTTATGTAAGGTTTCATTATCTTATACAGTTCTATGTTACATTTTTAGCTTTCCTTCTAGTAATATAAATGTCCTTAGGCTTTCTCTTTCAACCATTGTCATACCTATATAATAGTTCTGCTAGTCACAAACACCATGGGGCACTTTTACCATTGTCATTCATTTCCAAAGATTTACAAACAACCTTTGGCCAATTCTGCACAGATTATCCATCAGCTTTCCATTCTCTCCCCTCGTTCTATTTTCTGATGACATGTTCTAATTAATTCCATGAGTTTACATAATATATTTAGTTCGTAACAGTACAATCATACAGTATTTGTCCTTTTGTGTTGGGCTTGCTTCATTCAGCACAATGTCCTTCAGTTTCATCCATGTTGTCATATGCTTCACAACTTCATTTCTTCTTACTGCTGCATATTGTTCTATCATGTGTATATACCACAATTTGTTTATTCATTTATCACTTCGTGAACATTGGTTTATCAGTTGGTGAACACTGGTGTTGTTTTTGACTTTTGGCTATCATGAACAATGCCACTATGAACCTTGGTGTGCAGATTTCTATTTGTGCCACTGCTCTCAGTTCTTCTGGGTATATACCTAGTAATGATATTGTCAGGTCACTTGGAAAATCTATATTCAACTTCTTTAGGAACAGCCAAACAGTCGTACATAGTGACTGTACCATACTACATTCCCACCAACAGTGAATAAGCATACCTATCTTTCCCTATCCTCCAACATTTACAGTCTTCCAACTTTGTAATAGTGGCCAGTCTAATAGGTGTGAGATGATATCTCATTGTAGTTTTGATTCGCATTTCTCTAATCACTAGGATGTTGAACATTTTTTCATTTGCTTCTTTGCCAGTCGTATTTCTTCTTGAGAAAATTGTCTTTTCAAGTCTCTTTGCCCATTTTTTAATAAAGTAATTTGTCTTTTTCTTGACAAATGAGTTGTAGCATCTCTTTATATACCGTGGATATTAAACCCTTATCAGATATGTGATTCCCAAATATTTTCTTCGCTACCTTTTCACCCTTTTGACAAAGTTATTTGAAGTACAAAAGTATTTAAATTTGAGGAAGTTCCATTTTTCTATTTTTTCTTGTGTTGCTTGTGCTTTGGGTATAAGGTTTAAGTTACTACTGCCTATCACAAGACCTACATTTTCTTCTAGAAGTTTTATGGTTGTTGCTTTTATATTTAGGCATCGATTTTGAGTTAATTTTTGTATAAGGTGAGAGATAGGGGTCTTCCTTCTTTCTTTTCGATGTGGCTAACCAGTTCTCCCAGCACAATTTTTTGAATAGACTGTTCTGCCCCAGCTAAGTGGACTTAACAGCCTTGACAAATATCACTTAACTATAGATGTGAGGGTCTATTTCTGAGTTCTCAATTTAGTTCCATTTGTCAATCTGTCTGTCTTAATGCCAGTACCATGCTGTTTTGAACACTTAGATAAGTGACAAGCTTTAAAGTCTGGAACTTTGTTTCAAAGTCCTCCAACTTTGTTCATCTTTTAAAGATATTTGGCTATTGAAATAAATTTGATAATTGTTTTTCTACTTCTGCAAAAAAAGCTGTTGGGATTTTAATGGGATAGTGTTGAATCTGTAAATCAGTTTAGGTAGAATTGATAGGTTAATGATATTTTAGGTCTGTTTAGAAATTTCTTCTGGCAATTTTTTTGTAGTTTTCTGAATACAGGCCCTTTATGCCCTTTGTTAAGTTCATTCCAAAATATTTGATTCTTTTGGTCACTATTTTAAGGGAAAAGGGTGGTGGGGCTTGGTAGGGAGAAGCCTTTGAAGTGTTTTGCAAGCTAATTACCTCAGCTCATTACCCTGCAGTTTCATCTGGTGAAAGAGGATTAATCTCTTCCGGTGGACATTCATTGTGCAATAGCAGAGTCCTCAGGGCAGGGTGGATATTGGGTGATGGTTACTTCAGGGCAGGGAGGAGTTTTGGACTCCTTGGGGCAGGCTGGAGGTTGGATGGTGCAAGCTTGATACTGGGTCTTTTCCTCAGGGCAGACTATTACAGGTTTCTGTGGCAAAATCTCAGCAGAATTTAGGGTTTTAATGTCCTCACTGTCATCAACCCATATATCTACATCCTAATCCTCAGGATTCCACTCCTTTCCAATCAATACCCTTACTTTGACAGCAGACACATTGCAAGGTTGGGATTTTAGTTTCCTTTGTAGCTCTGCTACTCATAAAATGAGACTTGGAGTCTGGTTTTCAGAGATCTCAAGAGTGTGGTTGCATGAAACAAGAGTTTTTTTTCAGTGCACACATAGAAATTTTACATCATTCATATGGCATTATGTTGCAAATTTGAAGCTCTCAACTCATCCGTTTCTTTTGTAACTGTAGGCAGCATATTTAGGAATAGCCAGCCAACATCACTGTGTCTTTTAACTCCACAAACCCTGTTAAGGTGTTAAAAACACCCTCACCCAGATCCTTGCCTTTTTAAAGCATGGAAGTAGTCATATCAAGAGGTGATATTTTGTTTATCTCTATTACCAACTCATGCCAAGGACTCTTAGTGGTCTCTTGATTATTGGAAACAGAGTCATTAGTGCCTTTGAATCTAATCAGAGTAGTGAGTCAATAGCAAATATCCTGGAACTAATTCCAAAATCCCATTTATGAGATTCTGTTTCTCATAGAACCATTCCTGGTACCAAGCTGTATTAGTTAGGGCTTTCTAGGGAAACAGAAAGGACAGGAGATATTGTAAATAGTATGAGATTTTATAAAATTGTCTCATGTGACTGTGGGGCTGCACAAGTCCAAATTCCATAGGACAGGTTGCAAGCCAGGAACTCAAATGGAGGTCCTCATTGAATTCTTAAGGAGATGCTGGCTTACTTAAAGTAGAGATGGGGATTCTCGCTGAATACTGAAATTACTTCTCCTTTTAAGGCTTTCAACTGATTGGATTATACAGTGATTCATTTTCTGATGGCAATCTCCTTAGTTGATTGCAGGTGTAATCAGCCATATATGCAGTCAACTCACTGATGATTAAAGCCATGATGTGCCATTGTATTACAATTACTGCTGTACTTGCTTGACCAATTAACTGGATGACATTACCTGTCTGTGTTGACACATTAGCTCAAACAATACTCTCCGTAATTTTCTTTCTTCATAGACTCTTCCCTGTTTTTGATATTAGGGTGATGTTGGTTTCATAAAATGAGTTTGGTAGTGTTCCTTCCTGTTCAGTTTTTTTGAAGAACTTGAAAAGATCGGTATTAAATAATCTTTGAATGATTGGTAGAATTCACTTTTGAAGCTATCTGATCCAAAGGTTTGCATCTTTGGGAGGCTTTTTTTTTTTTTTTTTTTTACATTATATGTACAAAAACCTTTATTTATCATTACCTTTAAAGCATATGCATTTTAGCACTTGTAGGAAGCAAGAAGTGGAGATATATACCAAACAATACAATACAATAATGCTGGCACTTACAACTACCAAAATGGTTACCTTTACTGCTGATCATTGTTTCTTTACTCTGTTTTGAAGCACTTTCTAGTGTACTTTCATTTCATTCTGAAAATCTCCCATTAACTTTGCTTGTAAGGCAGATCTAGTGGTGATGATCAGCTTTTGTTTAACTGAGGACTGTGTTAATTTCTCCCTCAATTATTTTTTTCAGTATGCATATTTACCTTATTATTTTTTTCACTTTCTTTTTTTTCTTTATTTTCTTTTAAATGTTACATTAAAAAAATATGAGGTCCCCAAATACCATCCCCCCCCCCACCCCACTCCTCCCACATCAACAACCTCTTCCATCGTCGTGGCACATTCACTGCACCTGGTGAATACATTTTGGAGTACTATTGCACCACTTGGATAGAGGTCTACATTGTAGTCTTTGGGAGGTTTTTGATGACTGCTTTATCTCTTTACTTGTGATTGGTTTGTTGAGGTCTTCTATATCTTCTAGGGTCAGTGTAGATTTTTCATGTGTTTCTAGGAATTTGTTCATTTCATCTATGTTGTCTTTTGTTGGCATACAGTCATTCATAGTATCCTCTTATCGTGTCCCTTAATTCTGTGGGGTCAGTGATAATGCCCCTCCATTCATTTCTGATTTTATTTACATCTTCTCTCTTCTTATTTTTGTCAGTGTAGCAATGGTTTGTTGATTTTGTTGATCTTCTGAAAGAAACAACTTTTTGTTTTGTTGATTCTATTTTTCAGTCTCAATTTCATTTATTTCTGCTCTGATCTTTATTATTTCATTCCTTCAGCTTGGTTTGGAATTATTTTGCTGTTCTTTTCCCAGATCCTCCAGGTGTGTAGTAAGACCTTTAATTTTAGTTCTTTCTTCTCTTTTAATGTAAGCATTGAGGGCTATAAATTTCCCTCTCATTATTGCCTTTGCTATATCTCATAGATATTAATAAGCTGTGTTCTCATTTTCATTCATCTCAAGATATTTACTTATTTCTTTTGCAACTTTTTCTTTGACCCATTGATTATTTAAAAAGGTGTTGTTTAATCTCCATATATTTATGAATCTTCCCTTTTTCCATCTTTTATTGATTTCCAGCTTCATTCCATGATGATCAAAGTGTTTTGCATATGTTCTATATTTTTACATTTATTGAAACCTGCCCTGTCCCCCAATATATAGTCTATCTTAGGAAAGGATGCATGAGTATTTGAAAAGAATATATATCCTGCTGTTTTGCAATATAAAGATCCATAAATATGTGTTAGGTCTAGTTCATTTATCATATTATTCAAGCTCTGTGTTTCCTTATGTAGACTCTGTCCAGATGTCCTATTCAATACTGAGAGACATATTGAAGTCTCCAACTATTATTGTAGGGATATCTATTTCTCCCTTAAGTTTTACCATTGAGTGATTCATGTATCATGGGGCACTCAAGTTAAGTGCATAAATATTTATTATACTTATTTCTTCTTGGTGAATTGCCCCTTTTATTAATATATAATGACCTTTTTCATCCCTGATAACAGTTTTGCATTTGAAATCTATTTTGTTTGATATTAGTATTGCTACTCCAGCTCTTTTTTTGGTTACTATTTGTGTGGACTACCTTGTAGACGCATGTAAATAGTTCATATTTTTTTAATCCATTCTGTCAATCTATGTCTTTTTAAAAATATTAATTTATTGAAGTATATCACTCATACATAAACACACATAAGTGCATAATAATAGCTGTGAACTTATAAAACCTCATAATAATAGTTGTGGACTTACAAAACATCATACAGGATTCTCATAACTCACCCTAACACCAATAACATGCATTGTTGTTAAACCTTTTAAGCTAATAATTAGAGCATTGTCAAAATATTACTACTAACCAAAGTATTTTCCCCAACCAACCTTATTATAATTATCTTTATATCATTTATATATGAACATACATAAACAAGTGTACAAGGTCCACCAACACCTTGCATTGTCATTAGATGTTTGTTACAAATTATGAAAGAATATTGTCAGAATCTTACTACTAATAAGAGTCCTTATCTTACATTTGGTGTGTTTTCTCCCCAACCCGCCGTATTATTATTTTTTAAATATATTTTTTATGACAGAAGTTGTAAACATATAAAACAATCATGCACATGTGCAGAATTCCCAAACAACACCCCTCCATCAACAGACCACACAGTGGTGAAACATTTGCTATAGATAAGATAATATCAGATTGCTACCATGTCCGTAGTGTGCATTTGACTCACATTTTCCAAACTGCTTCATAGTAACATAGTACTCTTTCACATAGATTCAAGAATATTATATTATTACTGCTAATCACAGTCCATTGATCACTTTGGCTGTATTTTTCCCATGCTTCTTCACATTCCCAACATCCTGCGAGTGTGTACATTTGCTCTAGCTCACAAAGGACACTCTTGCATCTGTACCATCAATGACAATTCTCATCCACCTCTTGGTTTACTATGCTATTCAGCCCCTAAATTATTCTTTAGCATTCTGCCAAATGGCATTTACATCCCTAGATTACCATTTTCAGCCACACCCCCATTTATAAACTAGCTGTTACTCACTGTATGATACCATCCACTCTATACATTTCCAAACTTTTACAGTAAAGCTAATTAAAACTTCTACATACATTAAACATCAGTAGTCCATCTCAGTCTTCCTCTTATCTCCTTTAAAAAACCACCACCTACCACCAGGTCTTGAAGATATTTTCCTACAATTTCTTCTAGAAGTTTTATGGTTCTTGCTTTTACTTTTATGTTTTTTATACATTTTGAGCTAATTTTTGGATAAGATGTGAGATAGGGATCTTCTATCCTTCTTATGGCCATGGATATCCAATTCTTTCAGCAATATTTGTTGAATGCACTGTTCTGCCCAAGCTGTGTGGGTTTGACAGGTAGCCAAAAATCACTTGACCATACATATGAGGGTCTGTTTCTGAACCATAAATTTGTTTCCATTGTCTATGTGTCTGTCTTTATGCCAGCACCATGTTGTTTTTACCACTATAGACAGGTAATATGATTCAAAGTTTGGAGACAAGGATTTGCTTTTCTTTTTATGATGTTTCTTGCTATTCAGGACCTCTTACCCTTCCAAATAAATTGATGATGAGAAATCAGCACTTAATCTTATTGGGTATCCCTTTTATGTTATGCATTGCTTTTCTCTTGCTGTACTTGCTATTCTCTCTCTGTCTTTGGCATTTGACATTCTGATGAGTATGTGTCTTGAAGCTGTTCTATTCAGATTATTTTTGATGGGAGTACGTTGCGCTTCTTGGACATGCATACTTATGTCCTTCAATAGAGTTGGGAAATTTTCTACCATTGTTTCTTCAAATATTCCTTCTGCCCCTTTTCCCTTCTCTTCTCCTTCTGGAACACCCATGACATTTATGTCTGCTTGCCTTTTGCTGTTGTTTAGTTCCCTGAGACCTGTTCAATTTTTTCCATTCTTTTCTTCATCTGTTCTTTTGTATGTTCACTTTCAGAGGACATTTCTTCAAGCTCACCAATCTTATCTTCTGCCTCCTCAAACTGGCTATTATATGATTCCATGTTTTTGTTAGTTTCATTTATTGCACTTTTCATTCCCATAAGATCTGCTATTTTTCTATGTATGCTTTTGAATTCTTCTTTGTGGTCACCCAATGCTTTCTTAATATCCTTAATCTCTTTAGCCACCTCATTGAATTTATTAAGGAGATTTGTTTGAACATCTATGATTAGTTGTCTCAACACCCTTATGTCATCTGGAGGCTTACCTTGTTCCTTTAATGGGACAAAGCTTTCTGTTTCTTGGCGTGGATTGAAAATTTTTGTTGGTGTCTTGGCATCTGGATTACCAGAGTATTTATTCTGGATGCAGTTTTTCTCTTTAGTTTAGGGCTTCCTGCCCTTTCTCCCTTGCTGGTTGTGAAGTAAGAGCCAAGGTTATAATTGGTGCTATAAGCTGTGGAGGCTCAAGCTGTCCTCATTGTGCCAGGGACCAGTGAAGTTTCTACCAACTTTCTCTTTGCCAAGCATAGGAACAGAGTCACAGCTGTGTGGAATAATCCAAGTCATGCAGGACTAGACTGTAGCTGCCCAGTGAGACTGATGAAACTTCATGTCCCTTTCTCCCCTGTTTGGGGCGGGGATGGAACTGCAGGTGTGGGCAGCAATCTATGCAGTGCGGGTCCAAGATGACCGCAGTTTCCCCAGAAGACTTCTGATTTTCAGTCTGTGCCAGCCAAAGGTACAGTTACTTGGATAGGCTGGTGCAGGACCCACCAGGCTCCTCCCTGCCAGAGGCATGGCTGAAGCTTAGGCTGGTGCTGAAGGCTGATCTGGGTGAGAGAAACTGGTTCTTACCACCACTGTGATTTTTTGGTCAGCACAGCTTCCCCTCAGGCTAGGGGCAGAGTCAAAATGGTGGCCACCAGCCTCTTTCTGATTTGGGCAGATTCATACTCCAGCTGTTCCCAGGATTATATCTTAGCCTACCAAGTGTACCAATCAGTAGCCAAAATCATCAGCCAACCTCCTCCTCCCCTGTTCCTGGGAAATGGAACTTCCAATTCCAGTCACAGAATAGCTCCTGGGGCAGCTTGCACTGCCAGAGTAGGAAAATCACTGACGTCCATGGCTTGGCTGGTGCAGGTCCCCCAGCTTCTGCTTCCTCTCTGCTGAAGGTGGGTTTGGGCCTAGGCTAGAGCTGCAATCTGATCTGGATGGAAAGAAGCTAGTCCTACCAACACTGTGATTTTCAGTCTGCCCTGCTTCTCTTCATGCCAGACATGGAGTTAAGATGGTAGCTACTGACCTCTTTTTGACTTGGACAGGCTCAAACTTTAGTTGTTCTCAGGATTATGCTTTAGCCCACTGAATTTACTCAGTAGCTGAAGTTGGTGCCCAACCTTCTCTTTCTCTCCCATTTTTGGGAAGTGGAGCTTTCAGTTCCAACCATAGAACAGCTCCTGAGGCAGCTTGTGCCTCCAGTGGAGGATGGGCACCAGCCTCTGTGGCATGGAGTGCTCTACTTGTGAGTCTTCTCTACAGATGATCAGTCTCCTCCTTCCATTCCTTTAAGTATGTTACAGGATGCTCTTCTGCCCTCTTGTAACCCTCATACAGGTGTTTCAGGTAGCTCCAGATAGCTCTGGGTGTTTACTAACTGCCCTGTAGCAGAAGCTGACTCTAGGAGCTCCTCACTCTGCCACCATCTTGTTGATTGTCTCAATCTATGTCTTTTTATTGGGGAATTCATTTCATTAGCATTCATTGTTATTATTGTAAAGGCATTACTTACTTCATACATTTTGTCCTTTGACTTTCTGTTGTCATATCTTACTATTGTCTATATTTTTGTCCTTTAAGTTATCCATCCTAATAATCTCAAATTCTGCACACTTCTCCAAATCTCTCAACATTGTTTTTATCCTTTCAGGCTGCGCACTCCCTGCTGTATGTCTTGTAAATCTTGTCTTTTGGTAACATACTCTCCTAGTTTTTGTTTGTCTGTGAAGACTTTAAACTCACCCTCATTTTTGAAGGACAGTTTTGCTGGATAAAGAATTCTTGGCTGGAATTTTTCTCTTTCAGTTCCTTAAAAACATCATGCCACTTTCTTCTAGCCTCCATGGTTTCTGAGGAGAGATTAGCACTTAGTCTTATTGAGTTTCCATTATGTGTGATGCATTGCTTTTCTCTTGCTGCCTTCAGAATCTTCTCTTTATCCTTGGTGTTTGTCATTCTGAATAGTCAGCATCTCACAGTAGGTATATTAGGGTTTATTCTGTTTGGGATGCACTGTCCTTCTTGGACGTTGATATTTATGTTTTCATAAAGGTTGGGAAGTTTTTAGTCACTATTTCCTCAAATATCCTTTATGCCCCTTTTCCATTCTCTTACCTTCTGGGACACTGATAACACATATATTTGTGCATTTGATATTTTTATTCAATTCCCTGGGACTCTGTTCCACCTTTTCATTCCTTTCTCTTCCTGTTCTGACTTTTCAAGTTCAGATGTTTTATCCTCAATTTCACTAATTCTGTCTTCCATCAATTCAAATCTGCTGTTATATGCCTCTAGTGTTTTTTCTTTTTGAGATTCTGGGGCTGGGGTTTGAATCCAGACCTCGTATGTTGGAAGCTAGTGCTCATCCATTGAGCCACATCAGCTCTCCTGAGTTGTTTTTTTCATTTGTTTGCTTGTTGTTTTTCTTCTTTTTTTTTTAGAAGGCACTGGGAATTGAAACTGGGACCTCCCATTTTGAAGCAGGCACTCAACCACTTCAGTCACATCCACCCCCTCTAATGTATTTTTAATCCCATCTGTTGTGTCTTTCATTCCCATAAGGTCTGCTACTTTTCTTTGCAGGCTTTCAAATTGTTCTTTATGCTCACCCAGTATTTTAGGAGATTTGTGTGAACACCATAGATTAGTTGCTTTAAATCCTGTATCTTGTCAGGATATGTATTTGACCCTTTTGTTGAGTCATATCTTCCTAGTTCTTGGTATGGCTTGTAATTTTTTGCTGATATATCTAGGCATCTGATTATGTTGGTTAATTTACTCTGACATTCAATTCCTCTCTCTTGTCTAGTGGTTTTCTCTCAAGAGTCTTCTTTGATTTTTGGTTCTACTTATTCAAACTCTTTAAGATTGACCAGGTAAGGTATCAAAACATTGCCAGGAATCCACTAATGATGTGCAGAGTCAATCAAGGGGAACTTGGACATGAGAGACTCCAAAAGTGCTTTTATTTCTTGCAATTTCCTGGCCTGCCTGCAGATGGTTGTGTTCACTGAATATTTCCAAGGAAATATTTCTTTCACTTTCCACTCTCTGGTGGTTCTTTGTCTGGCCAGAGACAAGATTCAAAACAGGTTCTGCTGGCCAAATCACAGAAGAGAAACCACTCTCCTCCTTCTGTCACACACTCCCTTCTCCCAAGGAGGACAAGGTCTGTTCCCCTCTCAGTTGGCTGCAGTGAGCCATGGGTTTTATCCATGCTGTTCTGTTCGTTTGTCTTAGGGTGAGGGTTGAGTGCCATTCCCAGTCATGGGAGCTAATAACTCATAATTTTTGCTTCTGCCTCTTTGTCTCTCTGTCCCTCTCCTTCCTGGACAGTACACAGCTCTCTCTTGGTCTGCAACCCCCCAAATGGCTCCTTCATACATCTTTTTGCCCTTTCTCCACTGTTTTCATGATAGTTGAGCCCTGCCACCCTACTCTCATGCCATCATCTCAGAAGTCTGTGATTTTGCCTTTTATTTATGAATTATTTAGGACTATCACTTTTTGCCTTAAGGTCTATTTTATTTTATGTTTCTTTAGATAAAAAAAGACAATTCATTATGACAAAATATTTGAGCAGGAAAATAACACCATTTTAAAGTGATTGCTATGTCAAACAAGGACATTACAATGAAAATATATGAGGCAAGAATTAATAGAACCACAAAGGAGATAGGAAAATCCACAATCATACTGGAAGACTTTAAGACTACCTTTAATGCTTTTCCTATCTCATCAAGTGATAGAAAAAGACACAGAGTCCATAATGATATGCAATAGTTGGAAAGCATAATTACCTCAGTTGGCCTAACATATTTAGATGACTGCATCCAATAATTGCAGAATAAACATTTTTTTCAAGTATAAGTAGAATATTAATCAAAATTTCCTATATACTGACCAATAAAACAAGTCTTAAAAATTTCACAAGATTTAACATATGCAGTGTATATTTTTAGACCACCATTGAATTAACCTAGCAACATATGAGAAGATAATAAACTTAGTCATTTAACAATTTGTGTTTGAAAATTCCAATTTATGAAGTGCCTGTTAGATTTTGTTTATACTTTCTTGCATTTTATTTCTGGTTGCATTATATTTGTATATGTGCTGGATGGTGTATTTAAAACATTTGTTAAATAATTTAAAGTCTGTATTAAAGTATCAGTCAAGTAATCTTCGTTATGATGCAATAGCCACCTCAAAATCTCAATGTCTTAACAACAAAAAATTATTTTTGCTCATGCAAATGAGACCAGGTAACTCTTAAGCATAGCTATTCTTCACATGTTGCTTTAGCATTTCAGCTTGCTTTATTCTTATGACATCTCCACATTAACAACTGCTTCTGCAATTGCCAAGATCGAGGAACATTTGGAGAATTAAAATTTTAAATTCTTATACCTGAAAATGCAAAGCATTTCCACTAACATATTTATAGTCAAAACAAGAGGACAGGGAAATGCTATTCTTCCCTAGTCTAGAAGGGGAGAGGAGAAGAGGAAATAGTGATGAACAGCATTAGTGTCTATCACAGACTGCTCTTCTGGTCACCAAATATTAGGCTCACTCTCTTTCCTTCAAATCAAATTCATCCCCTCTTTTCCCAAACATGATTGCATTAGTCAGGGTTCGGCAGAGAAACAATTCCAACAGAATACAGGTATATATGTGTGCGCATGTGTGTACAGACATATAAGAGATTTATTTTCAAGGAAATTGGCTTATGTGTTTGTAGGGACTGGCAGGTCTAAGATACATAAAACAGGCCAGCAGTCTGGAAATTCCAGTGAGAACTATTGTAGTCTTGAGTCTTAAATTCATGGAGCAGGTTAGCAAGCTGGGTACTCAGAGCAGAATAGAGGATTTAGTGACAGAATTTCTTATCTCTCTTCTTTTCTTTTTTTAAGATTTATTTCATTTCTTTCTTTCCCCTTCACTCCCCCTCCCCCCCACCGCCCACCCCGTGTCCATTCTCTGTATGTGCTTTGTTTGCTTTCATTCTCGGTGGCACTGGGAATCTGTGTCTCTTTTTGTTGCATCACCTTGCTGTGTCAGCTCTCCATGTGTGTGGCACTACTCCTGGGCAGGTTGCATTTTTTTCACATGGGGTGGCTCATTGCAGGGCACACTCCTTGCACATGGGGCTCCCCTACGTGGGGGACACCCCTGCATAGCATGGCACTCCTTGCTTGAGGCAGTGCTGTGCATGGACCAGCAGTGCTGTGCATGGACCAGCTCACCACACAGGCCAGGAGGCCCTAGGTTCAAACCCTGGACCTCCCATGTGGTAGGCAGATGCTCTATCAGTTGAGCCACGTCTGCTTCCTAAGAATTTCTTATGTCTTAAAAGCCCAGTTTTTTGCTCTCAAGGCTGCCAATTGAATGGACAGGCCATATTCATTTTTTTTAAAGGGTAATCTCCTTTACTTAAGGTCAATGGATCATAGATGCTAAGCACATCTACAAAATACCTATATAGCCACATCTAAGGCAGTGTTGTTTGAACAAACGAATGGACCTCATTACTTAGAAAACTTGACTCATAAAACTGACCATCACAATGGCTAACCTAAAGCCCCCTCCACTATGGCACTGGGCTGAAAATCCAGGTCCTTTGGTGATGCATGGTAGTGTCTCTTTCAGGGTATTTGTGCAGTAGTATTTATATAATGTCCAGACATGGCATTTCTTGATCCAGTGATTAGCGAACTAAAAAGATAAAAGTTATCTTTCTCTTCATACTAATATACAAAGGGTAAATTGGGCCAGGATAATTGCAAAACATTCTCATTCTGACAGAAGAAGAGCAGAGCACCCATGATTTCTTTCTGGAAATATATTTCAATTACCCTCTACCCTGTAAACTTTTCATTTAACAATTTTCTTTTTAGGATCATCTCCCCTGTCCATTTTTTTTTGTGGTCCCTGGCTGTGCCCTTTGAGAGTTTCATCTCTTTATTTTTTTCCATCATGACCATATCTATAAGAGATGTTGTAGAAAATGTCCTCCTTGTTGAGTATTTTTCTAAGTCTATCTTCTGCCTGTGGATGATTAGAGCCTAAAGGTGGCAATAAATCTTGAAAACTTTTTAAAAGTAATTTTGTGTATAGTCCTGACTAAATATCTGAAAACTTAGTAATTTTTGTAATGACATATTTCCAACTAGATCCATGTACCATATCTATATCCAGAGGGTTTTCTTTTTTTGAGACTTAATTCCTAAAATTGTCATGTATCTTTCCTTTCTCATCCCCATATCTCTTACTCTTGATTAAATGACAGGTAACTTGAGCCTAAAATGATTAAATAGGAATGTCATATTTTTAGGCTTTGGACCAGGATTCATTTAGACTAGCTGAAATGATATACTAGAACTGTATCATTAATTTGATCCTTTCTCTTAATTAATTTAGTCTGTTGAAAAGTTTAAGGGACACACCCTTAATTTGATATTTGCCCTGAGACACTTTAATTCACTGTTAAATTTTAACAATAATTTGCAACAAGGCTGAGCATTAATTTATCTTAGTTGCTTGAAATTTTCTTCAAATTTTAACTTTCGCCATTTGAAATTGATAAATAATTCACCATTCCAACCCCATGGAAGTTCAAATTTCTGAACTGTCTGTATTCCTTTAAATTCTTGATTGCTAATTGGACAATTCTTTCCTGAGTTAATTTCTTTAGTGCAAAACTTTGCAAACATAGTCTATAGCAACTAGCACACACTACCAGTATTCTGTTTTCCAACCTCTTGCTCTTCTTTAGTTACATGATCTAACATCCTAGTCATGATGGGTGAAAAAATGTAATGTTTTAGCAATTCCCAGTATGGGTAGTCCTCTTTACAGCCTCCTATAACCATCTGCTACTCTTTAACAAATGCCACATTTTAGATTTTCATTACATCAGCAGTCTGTTTCTAGTACAAATCTCTGTATCAGTCAGGGTGGGTTAAGTTAAGGTTTAGTAACACACAACTCCAAAATCTCAGTGGCTTAAAAAAACGAAAAGTTTATATCTTGTCTGTGTAAAATCTCTGCTTGTTGATTCAGCAGTACAGATAACTTTGGTCTAAAGTCATCTCCCTATTAATGTATGCTACTTTGAACACTAAGGCCTGCAAGTGAAACTGTGCGCCAGGTTTTAAATACTTCATTTTCCATGCAAGTCACTTGGCCACTCCCAAATCCAAGTGGATGGGGATGGACATATTTTCCTATGCCTAGAAGAGATTTGGGAATATTAGTGAGAAGCACTAACACTGTACCACAGACAATGTATCTTTTACAAGAGGACATTTTTATTTGCATCCGCAGTTCCCAGGCATGCAAGCAATCTGGGAACACTTTAATTCAATTTCAGAAACTGAGATATTCCAGGCCACTGAAATGAGACAATCCAGGACTATAGAGTTTTTGAAGGTTGGTCAATTTATTTGCCATCTACCCTTAATCCTTTTGTTCAGCTCTTTGGTTTCCTAAATTAACTATGCGGTGCTTATCAGATCCCATCCTTAGCAGGACCTTAAGTTTTCATTTCCCTAGGTCTTAGACCATAAAGAGCACTTTTCAGCCCCTCAGCTATCTCTCCTGGATGGGCAAGTTTCTCTGGTGCAAAAACAGCCTCAAATCTCTGAAGGACATTTTTTCCTCACCTCTTTCTCTGGAAAAATTTTGTATTTTGCTAGGTTTCTAATGCCTTCAAGCCAATGATTTTACATTTTGTTTTCTAGCTATTTTTCAGTCAGAAATTTCTTTTTTTTTTTTTTTAATTTTTTTATTTTTTATTGACTTTGTAATAATATTACATTAAAAATATATATGTGAGGTCCCATTCAACCCCACCCCCCCACCCCCCCTCTCCGCCCCCCCAACAACACTCGTTCCCATCATCATGACACATCCATTGGATTTGGTAAGTACATCTTTGGGCACCTCTGCACCTCATATACATTGGTTCACATCATGGCCCATACTCTCCTCTATTCCATCATGTAGGCCCTGTGAGGATTTACAATGTCCAGTGATTACCTCTGAAGCACCATCCAGGGCAGCTCCATGTCCCGAAGACGCCTCCACCTCTCATCTCTTCCAGTCAGAAATTTCTTTGACTAGATTTATTTCCCCCAATTTTTCTATTTGATTAAATGAAGTCATAATTTGGATGTCATGCTATTGGAATGAGTGCACAGCTTAAAATTTTGTTTTCAAGGATATTGGATGGAATTTATAATGCAACTTTGTTAGAATTTGGTGTAATCTCTTAAGCACTATAATTTCAATATAGGTAGCTGTCACCTTGCAGATGGTGGCAATCTTTAATATAGTGTAAAGTCATGACTCATCTCTTTCCTGATAATAAACCATGAGGACCAAGTATGTATGGACATAAGTCAGGGATGCAGGTCCAGGAGAGTCAAGCAAAGTGAGGAGGTCTCGCCAGGAGATAAGTAAAGAATCAAGATAGGACTATGCTTAGAATTTTGTTAGTGAGAGTGGAACTAAGACTCCAAAATCAAGCAATTGCCTTAGAGGAGAGTATGTGCCAGTACTAAGACTGAAAGGTAGAACTTCACTGTCTTTGGACAACCAAATTTGGAGGATGAATTTCCAAATAACTTTGGACCTGTTAACAATTTCCTCCTTGAGAATGGGTTTCACTTTGGATATTCCATAAAAGCTCTTTTCCCCCTCCTCCTCATCTTGAAAGGTTTTGTTATCCATTTCTTTACTTTTATTCACATTCTTATTTTCTGCCTCCTCTCTTGGACTCAATGCTTCAGACATAATTTGGCAAGTCCACTCTCACACAGGACTTGGACTTTTGCTACCCATTGCGTTATACTGATCAGCCACCTTCATTACCATGTCCAGCCCTGGCTCCTGGGACTAAATTGAGGTGGATACCATCCTTCTCCCTGCTCCCCACAGAATAGATGTCAGATATAAGGCAGATTTCATCCATTAGAGCCCAAGAGTGGGATAGAAGGTTGGAAATGTAGAAAAAGAGACAATAAAACTAAGCAAAATGACAGCACAGGTTTTGAACATAATTTGGAAAAGAGGTTTAAAATAGGAGGAAGAAAAGAGCTTGATGTCACACCAAAAAGACTGCCAAACCAGATTTAGGGCCATTGTCTCACTCTTCTGTATAGATACCTTTACTTTTTTCAGCCATGTCAGAGGGAGAGAGTATGCCTTAAAAAAATCAAAAGCCATAGAATTGAGAGTACTCCCATCTAGAGGGTTGACAAATAAAGTGAGATACTCAGTAAAATTTTAATTTCAGATAAACAAAAAATAATTTTAAGTATTAGTATGTCCTTGCTACATATGTACTATACTTATGCAAAAGAAAACCTTATTCATTGTTTATCCGAAATTCAAATTTAACTGGGAATTTGGTATTTTTATTTGCTAAATCTGGCATCCCTATTTCAGTGGAAGGGTGTCTTGGGAAAAAACTGTTGAATGGGATGGACTCTGGTATACACATTTCAGAGGCATTTGTAATGCTAGTGAGGTCATGGCCTGTTCAGAGAGTGGAAGAATTTCAGTCTGGCTGGAGCTTAGTTTGAATAGGAATAGGCATGGTAACAAGAAATAAATAATGTGTATTAGATTGCCAAAGGGGTGCCAATGCAAAATACCAGAAATCTGTTGGATTTTATGAAGAGTATTTATTTGGAGTAAAAGCTTATACCATTATAAGGACCTAAAAATTTGAACTCACCATTGTTTTCTCACCAAAGTCAGTTGCCACATGTTGAAGCAAGAGAGTCACTAATCTCTGCCTTGTCTCTCCTTTTCCTCTGGACTTTCATCCTCTCCTGGTTAGGGTTCATCTCTCAGGGCTTCCTATATCAGCTGCAAACTTTCAGATGAATGGCTCACCTCTCTTCGGGCCTCAGCTGTTTGAGCATTTTCCTATCTGTTACAAGGCAAAGTTTTCTCCTTTTTACATTTTCTTGAGTGAAAGTCCATTTATATCAGCCCACCAAAGGGGCGGGGACTCAACCAGAGTCATGCCCTATTGATGTGGTCAAATCAAAGCCCTAATCAAATTTAATCAAAGACATCTCAGCTGAATCTAATACAATCAAAGGGTATCACATCTGGAAGAATAGATTAGTTTACAAACATAATCTTTCTCTTTTTGGGATTCATAAAAAATCTCAGACTGTCACAGAAGGGAAAAAATCCTATTGTAATTCCACCTAGACCAAGGATTTGGATCTATAATTACCAGATCTACATGTTGGATAAGAGATAGATTAATTAAAAGTTAAAGGGAAGTAGAGCACTCCATGCCCTGGAAGCCAGTGCCCATTCTCCACTGGAGACACAAACTGCCTCAGGAGCTGTTCCATGGCTAGAACTGAAAGCTCCACTTCCCCAAAATGGGGGAGAAAGAGACAGTTGGGCACCAATTTCAGCTTTGATGAGGAAATTCAGTGGGCTACAGTATGATTCTGAGAACAGCTAAGGTTTGAGACTGCCCAGAAAGAGGCCGGCAGCCACCATCTTAACTCTGCACCTGGCATGAGGGGAAGCCAGGCTGACTGAAAATCCCAGTGCTGGTGGGGACTTCTTCCTATCCAGATCATACTGCAGGTCTAGTCTAGGCCCTGGTGCCACCTCCAGCAGGGAGGAAGCAGCGGGGACCAGCGCCAGCCTCTCTGGGAATTACCAACCAAGCCATGGAGGTCAGTGATTATCCTACTCTGGTGGCACGAGCTGCCTCAGGAGCTGCTCTGTGACAGGAATTGGAAGCTCCATTTCCCAGACACAGGGGAGGAGGAGATGGTTGGCTGCCAGTTTCAGCTACTGATTGGGAGACTTGGCTGGCTAAGAGATCACCCTGGGAACAGCTGGGGTGATGACCAGACCAAGTCAGAAAGAGGCCAGTAGCCACCATTCTGGCTCTGTCCCCAGCCTGAGGGGAAGCCTGGCTGACAGTTTCTTTCACACAGATCAGCCTGCAGCCCACCTAAGCTTCAGCCCTGCCTCTGACAAGGAGGAGGCTGAGGAGCCCTACACCATCCTATACAGGTAACTGCAGGGAAATTTGGCTGGCATAGACTGAAAATCAGAAATCTACCAGAGCAACTGCAGTCATCTTAGGACCCGCACTGCATAGATTGCTGCCCATACCTGCAGCTCCATCCCTGCCCCAGGTAGGGGAGAAAGGGATGTGAAGCTTCATCTGTCTCTCTGGGCAACTGCAGTCTAGGCCTGCACGTGGATTATTCCACAAAACTGTGGCTCTGTCCCTGCCCCTGGCAAAAGAGAAAGTTGGAAGAAGCTTCACTGGTTCCTGGAGCAATGAGCGCAGTTTGAATCTCCACAGCTTAGAGCACCAACTACATGCTTGGCTCCTACTGCATAACCAGCAAGGGAGAAACGATAGGAAGCCCTAAACTAGAGAGAAAAACTGCACCCAGAAAAAATACTTGAGTAAGCCACATGTGAAGACACCAACTAAAAATTACAATCCACACCAAGAAACAGGAAGCTATGGCCAGTTAAAGGAACAAGATACAGATGACATAAATGAGTTGAGACACCTAATCATAGATGTTCAAACAAATCTCCATAGTAAATTCAATGAGATGGCTAAAGAGATTAAGGATATTAAGAAGACACTGAATGAGCACAAAGAAGAATTTGAAAGCCTATGTAGAAAAATAGCAGATCTTATGGGAATGAAAGGTGCAATAAATGAAATTAAAAAAAAGGATTCATGAGCTTGAAGAAAAGGCCTCTGAAAGTAAATATAAAAAAGAAAAGATGAAGAAAAGAATGGAAAAAATAAACTGAACAAGGCCTCAGGCTACTAAATGACAGCAAAAGGCATGCAAACATATGTTTCGTGGGTGTCCCAGAAGGAAAAGAGAAGGGAAAAAGGGCTGAAGAAATATTTAAAGAAATAGTGGTAGAAAAAGTCCCAACTCTATTGAAGGACATAGATATCCCTGTCCAAGAAGCACAACATACTCCCATCCAAAAAAATCCAAATAGACCAACTCCAAGACACACACTCATCAGAATGTCAAAGGCCAAAGACAAAGAGAGAATTCTGAGAGTAGCAAGAGAAAAGCAATGCATAATATATAGGGGATATCCTATAAGATTAAGTGCTGATTTCTCACCAGAAACCATGGAGGCAAGAAGACAGTGGTCTGATATATTTAAGATACTACAAGAGAAAAACTTCCAGCTGAGAATCTTATATCCAGCAAGGCTGTCTTTCAAAAAAGAGGGCAGATAAACAGAAACTGAAAGAATTTCTAAGCAAGAGACCAGATTTTTAGGCAATACTAAAGGGTACACTAGGGCCTGAAAAGAAAAGACAGGAGAAAGGGGCCTGGAAGAGAGTCTAGAAATGAAGATTATATCAATAAAAGTAACTAAAAGTGTCAAAAGAGTGGTGAAAATATAATATATAGATAAAACTCAAATAGTCAGGAATAAACTTAACCAATGATGTAAAGCACTTGTACACAGAAAACTGCAACTTAATGTTCAACAAATCAAAAAAGCCCTAAATAACTGGAAGAACATTTTTGGAAGATTAAATATCATTTAGATGTCAATTCTACTCAAATTGATAAACAGATTTAATGTAATACTGATAAAATTTCACCAGCATTAAAGAAAAAATTGAAAACATGATCATTAAATTTATTTGGAAGGGTAAGGAGTCCTGAAGAGCCAGAAGCATCACAAAAAGAAAAAGTGAACCCTCATCTCCAGATTATAAATCATAATACCTACCTATAGTGGTAAAAACAACATGGTACTGGCCTAAAGACAGACACAATAGACCAATGGAGCCAAATTTATGGTTCAGAAACAGATCCTCACAGGTATGGTCAAGTGATTTTTTGACTAGCCTGTCAAACTCACACAGCTCAGGCAGAACAATCCATTTAACAGATGGTGCTGAAATAATTGGACATCGATAGCTGAAAGAAGGAAAGAGGACCCCTATCTCACACCTTATCCAAAAACTAACTCAAAATAGATTAAAAAAAAAACCTAAAAATAAAAGCAAGAACCATAAAACTTCTAGAAGATATTATTGGAAAATATCTTCAAGACCTCGTGGTAGGTGGTGGATTCCTAAAGGAGATAAGAGAGTGGACTACTAATGTTTAATATATGGAGAAGTTTTAATTAGCTTTAACTAAAATTGTGGAAATGTACAGAGTGGATGGTAACACACAGTGAGTAACAGCTAGTTTATAAATGGGGATGTGACTAAAAATGGTAGTTTAGTTATGTAAATGCCAATTGACAGAATGGTTGAGAATAGTCTAGGAATTGGATAGCACAATAAACCAAGAGGTGGAGGAGAAATGTGGTTATAGTACAGATGCAAGAATATCCTTTGTTAGCTAGAACAAATGTATATCACTACTGCAGGGTGTCGGGAATGTGGAGAAGCATGGGAAAAATACAGCTGGAATGACCTATGGACTGTGGTTAGTAGTAATAATATAATATTCTTGCATCTATGCAAAAGATGTACTGTGTTGATACTGAGGCAGTATGGAAAATGTGAGCCAAATGTCCACTATGGACATGGCAATAATCAGATGATATTTTATCTGTAGCAAATGACATACCACATTGTGGTGTGTTGATTAAGGGGTGTTGTTTGGGAATTCTGCACATGTGCATGATTGTTTTATGTGTTTACAACTTCTGTCATAAAAAATAAATTTAAAAATAATAATGGGGTGGGTTGGGGGAAAACACACCAAATGTAAGATAAGAACTATGATTAGTAGTAAGATTTTGACAGTGTTCTTTCATAGTTTGTAACAAACATCTCATGACAATGCAAGGTGTTGGTGGAGGGTTGATGTATGGGAGCCCTGCATCATGTTATGCATATTTGCTTTGCAAGTTCACAACTTTTACTATATACTTAATTGTTTGTGTGTGTTCATATATAAATGATATAAAGATAATAATAATTGGATTAGTTAGGGGAAAATACTTAAAAAAAAGAAAAAAAATTAAAGGGAGGCAAGTAATATTCAGGAATGAATAGAAATGGCTAAATAAGGATTGATTACTTATCAATAGTCTTTATTGCTTGGGTGTGATTTAAAAGTATGGATCTATGGATTTTTAAACCAAAATGTTCCAGTTGCCATAACAAGATTATAATACCTTTACTATGTGATTCTTCAGCATATTGTTTAGACTATGACTACATTATTTTAAACTATGGTTTTCAGGAGATGCTTCTCACATTTGGTTAATGTAGCACTGAGAGAAAAAGACACAATTATGATTTGGAACTGCTGAATAAATTTGCCATATTGTGAAAAATATCATAAACATCAAAGGGTATTGCTGAATTAAAAGTCTCAAGTACTATTATCTGAAATTTAAACAGGTAGATACAAGAAAAGTTCCTGTGATTTTTATAGATAGTTTCTAAACTTTATTCTTCTCTCTAGAACTGCTGTGGCATCTTTTACTTCTTTCCAGTTGTCTCCTGTGGCCTATACCTGTCCCAGCACACTAACTCATTTAGCCTTGCATTAAGACTAGATGTATTCCAAGTGTTTCTTAAATTTGGTAGTAGGTGGATTGCCTTTGGAGAAATAATTATTTCTCCCTTCCTGAAGTAATGTAATTTATTTTAATGAAAATGCTGTTTAAACATGCTTGAGCATGAATCTATCTCTTAAAAGCAATACAGATTTGTAAATTAAAAACACTATTAAAATTTAAAAATAATATATTTTAAATTACCATCAGCCATTCAATGTGGTAGGCAAATTATTTTGATGAAACTGTTATATTCCTGCTTGAGAGGTAAATGTGATATGGAATAGGCTAAGACAAGAGCCCTTTAAATTGGATATTGCTTTACTAAACTTTGGAGGGTGTGGCAATTAATTTTCTCACCAGTTTTCTCTTTTCAAGATGCTGAGAAATGTATTCATTTAGGGCATTGTGATATCATTTATATTCCACTAGGCACAAATCCAACATTACATACTATGTTCAATTCTGGGTTTTTTTTCTTCTTTATTAACTCACATCAATTAGAGCATTACTCTTTGTTGCTAATATAAAAGTAAATTAGACATCAAAATCACATGACTGTACAAGGTACTGGCATAAAGACAGACAGATTGACTAATGGAACTGAATTGAGAACTCAAAAACAGATCTCACATCTACAGTCAAGTGTTTTTTTGACAAGTCTGTTGTGTTAGTCAGCCGAAGGGGTGCTAATGCAAAGTACCAGAAATCTGCCTTCCATACAACATCGGGAGTCAATATTGCTAAGTTCTCTGCAACTTTAAGACATGGATTGCCTTTCTTCCAGTTTCCAAAAATAGTTTCATCATTTACTTCTAAAGGCCTCATTAAAAGTCTCTTTTCTACCAATAATCTCTTCAAAGCAATCTAGGCCTTTTCTATGAAGCATCTCCAAAAATACCCCTTACCCATTTATAAAACTGCTCCAGCATTTTGGTAATTGCAAAGGCACCACCCAATTCTTGGTACCAAATTCAGTTGGCCAAAGGGGTGCTGAGGCAAAATATCAGAAATCTATTGGCTTTTATAAAGGGTATGTACTTGGGGTAAAAGCTTACAGTTACAAGACCCTAGAGAGTCCAACTCAAGGTTATTTCCCCACCAAACTCTTTTGCCACATGTTGAAGCAAGATGGCAAAGTGATACCTGTGAGGGTTCCACCTTCTTCCCTCTTAAGACTCCATGGGTCCAGCTTCTGATCTTCTGATCTCAGCTGTAGGCTCATCTTTCTTCCTGGTACTTGTTTCTTTCTGGGCTCTGCTGCTCTGTTCTCTTCACAAAGTCAACTGTCGACTATCAGGTGAAATGCTGATCTCTCTTCCCGGGGCATCTGCTGTTTGTATAGAGCTGTTTCTCTTCCTCTGTTTATCTTCTCTGTGTGTTCCTGATTAAGTGTCTGTTTACATAACACACCAAGGGGGTGGGGACTCAACCCTGCATGCCCTAATGACATGGTTGAATCAAAGCCCTGATCATAACATAATTTAATCAAAGACATCTCGGGTGAATCTAATACAAAGGGTATCTCACCCAGAGGAACAGACCAGTTTACAAACACAATCTCTCTTTTTTTGGAATTCATAAATAATCTCAAACTGTCACAGCCATCAAGTGCTCCCAGCTGGGCTAGAACAGTCTATTCAACAAATGGTGCTGGGAGAACTGGATATACATATCTAAAAGAAAGAAAGAGAGCCTTTGTCTCACACATTATAAAAAATTAACTCAAAATGGATCGAAGACCTAAATATAAAAGCAACAACCATAAACTAGAATTTCCATGTGAAAGGACATTTAAGGAAAAAGAAGTCTTTCTTAATAATAAAGAAATTATTTCCATATATGGAGTTTCAAACCACATGGAAGTGGTAGAAACAATGGCAGAATCATAGAATGGTAGGTCTTAAAATCAGAATGTCTCTCCGGTACACTGCTTGTTGGTACCCCAAATATGGTTATTCCCGAGTGAGAAATAGGTCAGTTGAACCCTATGGTGATCATTGCCTTGACTATCAAGATCACACATATGATTAAAAAAAGAGAGAGAGAGAATTTTACTACCATTCAAAAATGGGTCTTTATAAATATAAAAGTGTGATTTAAATTACATATTTTATGTTTGGTATGCATTTTCAAAACCTAAGTAAGTACTCATGGATGCTAACAGAAAAAAACGCATATCTGCTTTTCTATAATAAAAGCATCTGTGGCAATTTTGCAAAAAACAGGAGAATCCTATTCAGAGAAAAGTTAAGCTCAGTAAGTAATGATTGAGCATTTAATGTATACCATATACTGAGTTAGACAATCTAGATACCAAATTTATATGACAGGCATATAAATCAAGAAATTAATATAAGAATGAAATATGTGCTAAACCTGAACTAGTTCTCTGCTGTGAAAGAAGACAGGAAAAAGCCCTTATATTTTCCTGGATAAGATGTTCATGATGAAGTTGACATTGAAGGAGTGTCATGCAGGATAAGTAGGACACAAATAGGTAGAGAATGGTGGTGAAGACATTTCTGGAGGTTAAGAAATCATCAGGAACACAATCACACGGTTCTAAGAGCATTATCAGTGACAGTGCCTTATGGGATGTTTGCTAAGTGATGTACCCCATGTTAAACACATTTTACAGTAATCCACTCAGCTAGCTGACAAAGTCAATTTGTCTTCATTTTACAATAAGGAATTTGAAACTGAGAAAGAAACAACTTGTCCAAGGTCACGCAGCTGGTGAGCAGCACTAATGAGACTTACTTGAAAGTGAACTGTGCAGTTGATGAAGTCTAAGTGTTTAAAATGAATGGATAATAAAGGACATGTATGAGAATGAGGAATCCAGTGAAAAAATGAGGCAGAAAATATAGTTAAGTACAGATCCTTGAAAGCCTTGAATGCCATCGTAAGCTGTTTAATTTTTTTTATAGACAGTGAAGAGTCATGAAATGATTTTGATGGGATGATGGGTATGCTCTAGGCCATGTTTGGGTATGTTCGTTCAGTGTTCAGTGGCAGAATAAATTGGATAGTAAGATAACTTATTGATGACAGGAAGAACATTTAGGAAGTTATTGAAATAGTCCAAGCAAAAGATGCTTAACTGGGCTATGGGAGGAAAGATGCAAAAGAAGGGACAAATATAAGGAAATGGCAAAGCTAGAATTTATAAATTGAGTAAATAAAGATGGATGGTGGTGTACATTTGTCAGGTGTAATCTGATGGGTAGAGCATGTATAGCTGCCCAACACATTTCCTGACATTTCGGCAATTGACAATATTCTAAGAAAACCAGAAAACTGTCTTTCAGCAGCCCCTGCAGAAAGAGTATGGACATACTGCCTAGGATCCACCAATTAGATCAAGACACTAAGACTTCTGTTGGGAAATTAACATCGTGAGGTAGCAGAAACCATGGAAGGCTATTACTCTGTCAGAATCTAAGGAGAAAGCAATGGAAGAACCCCTGCTTCAGCATTTCAGGGTTGAACTACATACATTAGTGTGAGCTTAGGTGTTCATTCAGAACAATAGTAGTGACATTGCACTGGAGTAGAACCATGTGTGGATGGGGACGGGTGCTATTCTGACTCAGGGCATTCAAGTCTGGTTCTCTAGATCTAAGAGCTTGTTAATATCCTTTAATACATCTCTTTACTATTTAAGTTAACCAGAGCTTATTCTGTTGTTCATTACAAGAACCCTGACTTCTTTAGGGGTAAGGAGGAAGAGAAAATATTCCAAGACTATTTCCACAGAGATTCTAACCCTTGCAGTTGATAGGATGGTACAGCTATTGTCTAAGAAAAAGGAAGTATTTATCTATTTAAATATCTAAATGATATTTATTGTGAAGAATATGATGAGTTGGATGTCACTTGTTTTCCCTCTGGAGTGCTCATGGAACATTAATACAGGAGACATTTAAGAAATTCTGCCCTGGAGCTTCAGACGGAGGTGAAGGCTAGAAATGCACATATAGGAATGAACAACAGAGACAAGACTGAAGCAGCAGAATTGGATCATCTTGCTAAGAGAAAGAGTGAATATAGGAGAGAAAGACAACCCTGTAGAACAGTTCTTTCAGTAGAGACATAAGCAAGCTATATATGAAATTTTAACTTTTCTAGAAGCTACAGAAAAAAGCAGTAAAAACAGGTAAAATTAGTAATAATAATAATATAGTCTATTTAATACAAATACCCAATGTTAGCACTTCGACATAAAGTCAATATAGAACATAATAAAGATATATCTTACATTATCATTTTCATATGAAGTTTTTGAACTCTGTTGTGTATTTTAAATTTACAGCACATCTCAATTCAGACTGGCCATGTTTCAAGTATGTAAGAGCTCTGACTGGCTGATGGCTACCATACTCAAAAGAGCAGGTCTTGAGGCAGAGGAAAAGGATTGGGCAGGGGACTGAAAAGGAATTATCCTGAGAAGGAGGAGGAAATCCAAAGAATACAGTGTCACAAACTGGAGGACAAAGAGTCTTTCAAGAAAGGGTGCAAAGGAGTTCCAGGAAGATGGCATTGGAGTAGGCAGGGCTCAACACTCTCTCAAAAACAACAGAGAAAGGGTCAAAAGCTATCTGAGGGACCTGTTTTGGGGGTCAGCAGACCAGGACACTGCTGTGTAACTCCCAGGAGGGCAAGGGACAGAAAGATAAAAAACCTAAAACAACATAAATGAGTTACTAATCCCCCATAGTGTCAGGAAGGGCTCCCATCCACCACTCTCAAGACATTAAGCTGGGATAAAACCTCTGACTCCCTGAAGCTGACTGAGATGGGAAAAGACATCTTTCTCCTCGTCATCTTTTATAAGGGAAGAGGGAGGGTGAGTTGGAGGACTTTTCTTTAATGAATTTGGTCAGCAAAGCTCACTTCGAATCGTGACTCTGTCTAGACTGGAAACACAGGAAAACAGAGGTTGAACCCCTTCATGGAAAGGTTCACTGATGGGTGCCATCTACTGGCAATCCAGGAAATTGCTAGGAGAAAACTACTTTTAAGGCTCTCTTTAGTCCTACCCCTGTGAGAAAATCTGTGGCCCATTAGTGAGTCCCTGGCCTGATTTTGATAACTTAAACTGAGCAATTTTAAAGACTTCGTATAAATTTAACCAAAAATCAAAGAAGAGCTGTGAAATAAAAACACAAAGTGAGAGAGAAATTGACCATTAGATTAAATTCATCAACATATTCAGATGCCTAGACATCATCAAAAAATTACAACCATACTAGAAAAGAGGAAAAGATGGCCCACCCAAAGGAACAAAACAAATATCCTGATGAGATATAGGATTTAAGAAAACTAATCAGTGACAATCACACAATCTTCTAAATAAATTAAAAGAGTTGAAGAAAAATATAACTAAAGAATAAAGGATATTAAGAAGACACTGGATGAACATGAGGAACAATTTGAAAGCATACAAAGAAACATAACAGAGCTTATGGGAAGAAAGATACAAAGTATGATATTAAAAATACATTGTAGTCTGTATTAGTTAGCCAAAGGGATGCTGATGCAAAGTACCAGAAATCTGTTGGCTTTTATAAAGTGCATTTATCTGGGGAAAAACCTTATAGTTACAGGGCCCTAAAGAGTCAAACTCAAGGCTACTTTCTACCAAGTCAGTTGCTACATGTTGAAGCAAGATGGCAGGGGATCTCTCCCTGGTCTCTTTCCTTCCTTCTTCCCCTTAAGGCTTTGTGGGTTCAGCTTCTTCTGATCTCAGCTGTAGGCTGGCATAGGGATCATCTCTCATGGCCTCCTGTATCAGTCAGGCATTAGCTATTTGAGCCTTCTCCTTTCTGTCACATGGCAGGACAGAAATGATCAAGTTCTTTCTTCTCCTATGTGTCTTCTTGAGTGGGTATTCATTTATATCAACCCACCAAGGGGGTGAGGACTCAACCAGAGGCATGCCCTACTGATATGATCAAATCAAAGCCCTAATCTTAACATAATTTAATCAAAGACATCTCAGGTGAATCTAATACAATCAAAGGGTATCACATCTAGAGGAAAAGGTCCATTTAAAAACATAATCTTTTTTGGGGCGATTCATAAATAATATCAAACTGCCACAGTGGCACTTAACAATAGATGTGAATTGCTTGAAGACACAATTAGTGACTTTGAGGACAGAACACCTGAACTGAAAAACAGAAGAACAGGAAAAGAAAAATAATTGAAAAAATGGAACAGAGACTCAGGGAATTGAATGACAATGCACAACACACAAATGCATGTGTTATTGGTGCCCCAGAAGGAGAAGAGAATGGAAAGGGGCAGAAAGAATATTTGTGGAAATAATTAGCAAGAACTTCCCCACCCTTATGAAAGACATAAATATCACTATCAAAGACCTACAACCCACTCTAAACAGAATAAATCTGAATAGGCCTACCCTGAGACACTGACTATTCAGGATAACAAATATCAGATAGAGGATTTTGAAAGCATCAAGAGAAAAGGAATGCAACTCATACAAAGGAACCTCAATAAGATAAAGTAGTGACCTCTCATCAGAAACCATGGAGGCAAAAAGAAAGTGAGATGATATATTTAATGTACTGAAAGAGAAAAACTACCAGCCAAGAATTCTGTATCCAGCAAAACTGTCCTACAAAAACAGAGGAAGAGTTTATGGTCTTCACAGACAAAAACTGAGAGAGTATATTACCAAAATACCAGAATTAAGATGTATAAAGGGAGTGCTTCAGCCTGAAAGGAAAAAACAAGGTTGAGAGACTTGGAGAAGAGTGTAGAAATGAAGATTTTTATGAAGGGTAAAGGCTAAAAAGACAGGCAATAGTAAGATATAACAATGGAAGTCAAAGGAAAAAATGAATGAAGTAGGTAATGCCTTTTCAGTAGTAACACTGAATGTTAATGGCTTGAACTCCCCAATCAAAAGATATAGACTGATAGAATGGATAACAACATAGGAGCCATCTACATGTTATCTACAATAGACTTACCTCAGATATAAGGACACAATCAGATTGAAATTGAAATGTTGGAAACAGATATTCCATGCAAATAGTAACCAAAAGAAGAGCTGGAATAAACAACTTTTATAGTATTTATCAGACAAAATAGATTTTAAATGCAAACTGTTAAAAGGTATGAAAAATGTCATTATATAAATAAAAGGGGCAATTCACCAAGAAGAATGAACTATAATAAATATCTATGCACTTAAACTGGGTGTCCCAATATACATGAGGCATAAGGCAAAAGTGAAGGGAGAAATAGATGTTCCTACAATGATAGTTGGAGGCTTCAATATACTGCTTTCAGTATTGCATAGAACATCTGGGCAGAGGATAAAGAAAGAAACAGAGAACTTGAATAATACAATAAATAAACTAGACCTAACAGACATATATAGAGTATTACACCCCCAAACAGCAGAATATATATTCTTATCAAGCACTCATGGATTCTTCTATAGGATAGACCATATGTTGGGTCACAAGACAGGCCTCAAAAATGTAAAAAAGTCTGAAATTATACAAAATGCTTTCTCTGATTATAATGGGAAGAAGCTGGGAATCAATAATGGATAGAAAAAGGGAAAACTTATTAATATATGGAGATTAAACAACACACTCATATAATCAGTGGGTCAAAGAAGAAATTGCAAGAGAATTCAGTAAATATCTTGAGATGAATGAAAATGAGAACACTACATATCAAAATCTATGGGACACTGTAAAGTGAGTGGAGGGAAATTTATAGCCTTCAATGCTTACATTACAAAAAATTGAAGAGCTAAAATAGAAGATCTAACTGCATGCCTGGAAGAACTAGAAAAAGAAGAGCAAACTAATCCTAAACCAAGAAAAAGGAAAAAAATAGTAAAATCAGAGCAGACATATATAAAATCAAGAACAACAACAACAATAAAAATTAACAATAAAGAGAATCACCAAAACTAAAAGTTGGTTCTTTGAAAATATCAACTAAATTGACAAACACTTAACTATGCTGACAAAGAAAAAAGGAGAGAAGACACAAATATATAAAATCAGAAATGAGGAGGGAGCCATTGTTGGTGACCATGCAGAAATAAGAAAGATCATAAGAAGGTCCTATGAACACCTGTATGCCAAAAAAACTAGACAAAGTAGATGAGATGGACAGATTCCTAGAAACATACAAACAAACTTCACTGACCCTGGAAGAAATAGAAGACCTCAACAAACCAATCACAGGTAAGAAGATTGAAATAGTCATCAAAAACCTCCCAAAGATGAAAAGTCCTGGACCAGATGGACTACAATGAGATATCATTCACCCCTGTTAGAATGACCACTAGTAAAAAGTCAGGAAACTACAAATATTGGAGAGGATGTGAAGAGATAGGAACACTTATCACTGTTGGTGGGAATATAGAATGGTACAGCCACTGTGGAGGGCTGTACACCTCCACACTGATATTCATAGTGGCATTATTCACATTTGCCAAAAGATTGAAACAACCCAGGTGTCCACCAACTTATAAACTACACAAATTGTGGTTTATATACATGATGGAATATTATGTAGCAGTAAGATAAATGAAGTTGTGAAGCATATGATAACATAGATGAACCTGGAGGACATTATGTTGAGTGAAGCAAGGCAGACACAAAAGGGCAAATGCTGTATGATTGCATTATGAACTAAATATATTTGTAAATACATAAAGTTAATAATTTGAATATAGGTCACCAGAAAATAGAATGAGGGGGAAATCTGAGGGATAATCTGTCCAGAACTGGTAAAAATGTTGCTTGTAAATCTTTGGAAATGAGTGGAAATGTTGAAAGTACATCAGAGTGTTTGCAATTACCAGATCTATTATATGGGTATGACAGTGAAAGGGAAAGTCTAAGGTTATATATATTACTAGAAGGAAAGCTGCAAAATGTAACATGGGACTGTAAAACCTAGTGAAACCTCATGTAAAATATGAATATGGGCGATATATGTTTGTTTTTACAAAACATAAATACAAATAAACTAGAGAGAAGGAAACAATAGCAGCTATGTCGGCAGGGGAAGCATAGAGAGATTGAGAGGTGATAAGTTTTTGTTTGTTTATTATTATTGGAATAATGAAAATGCTCTAAAATGATTGAAGTTATGAATGCACAACTATGTGATTATTCCGAATGCCATTGATTGTACACTTTGGATGGATTTATGCTTTATTATGTATCAATAAAATAGTTTTGTTAAAATAAAAAAAACTGGGAAACGGACTTTGGCCCAGTGGTTAGGGCATCCGTCTACCACATGGGAGGCCCGCGGTTCAAGCCCCAGGCCTCCTTGACCCGCGTAGAGCTGGCCCATGCGCAGTGCTGATGCGCGCAAGGAGTGCCGTGCCACACAGGGGTGTCCCCCGCGTAGGGGAGCCCCACGCGCAAGGAGTGCACCCATAAGGAGAGCCGCCCAGCGCGAAGGAGGGAGCAGCCTGCCGAGGAATGGCGCCGCCCATACTTCCAGTGCCGCTGACGACAGCAGAAGCAGACAAAGAAACAAGACGCAGCAAAAAGACACAGAAAACAGACAACCGGGGGAGGGGAGGGGAATTAAAATAAATAAAAATAAATCTTAAAAAAAAAAACAACAAAAAACTATCATCACTGTTGCAACTTTGAAAATGTGCAGTAGAAAGCATTTGCTACCTGAAACACTCCCTTTTCCATTCTTGACTCCAAATTCTCAGAAATGTCCACCCATCTGATTTTTCGGTTTTACACTCTAAGTTTTACTCATTAAGATGTAGATTAACTTCATTTCCTTGTCTTATGTGTTATTTTCTTATCTTCACTCATTACTCAGCTCCTATACACAAAGGAAAGTCTGGGCAAAAGAGAAAGAATCCTTCCCCATCAGAAAAGAGGAGGGGAAAATAGGATACATATAGGAATTAATATTCTTTATTTCTGTCGAACACACCTTAACCTATATCTAGACCTTTATTTTTATTTGGCCAGAAACCTCAAATTCATTGAATCCAAAGTGGCACCTAGCATTTTCCCAGAGATCTGCTTGGATTCTGAATTCCCTGAGAGCCTCAGAAAAGATGGGTGAGAGGTAGTTCCCACACCAGCAATGTCTCTCTGAATCCCCTGGTGTCTGTTTCCTTCTACTTGTTCTGATCCCAATTTCATCTCTGAAGTTGAGATCCATTGTATTGGTGAAAAAACTCATTCAGAGATTGTTTAAATTGGACTTTTACAGAAATTAATAAGAATGAAAAAGTAGAAGGCTGATAGGAGAGGAGAATAATAATAATATCTATTTGTATACGATGAAATGATTGTTCTCTTAACAGCATTCTTTCATTCCTATTCATTGACTTTCCAAGTACCACTCTGTAAGGGATAGCCACAGCTTGTTACACTGATCGACTTGAGATTCTCACCTTATTATTGAGCATAATTTGCCTATTTCTTCCCTTTTGTGTGGGATCTTTTGGAATCTCTCTTCCTTTTCCCCGCTCCACTAAGTATGCTCAGCTCAAGATATCCACATTACTTTTCCAGGGCCTATGTCCTCAAAGCTGTAGACCAGCCTCATCCTTAGCCCAAATCAGACCTCATTCCCTTAACACAGCTGGCTGCTATGTGAAAGCCACACTCTCTCTTGCGTCTGTTAGCCCTTGAAACACCAGCCCTCTTCACAGACCAACCACCTGTGATTTTTGCTTGCCAATTTTAGGAGTTCTATATTTAAACCTGATATACTTTAAATTAAAGGCATCATTTCCTTCTTGTAAATCTGCAATGCAAAAATTCCATATCTATTTTTCATCTTGTTTAATGGTGTTAAGTACTTAATCAAAAAAAAGGGAAACTTTGATCTTCAACTTTTTTCTCTTTCATAATTCACATTTAAAACAATGTCTCTATTTATTGTTACAATAAATCTTCTAAAAGAAATTGTTTATACTCATTCTCCCTAGAACCCACTTCAGTAAGACTTTTGTTCCTACTATTCCTTTGAAAGTGCCCTTATTAGGATAACCAGTCACCTTCATTTGACCAGTACCCTCATATTCAAGGTCTTGAGGGTGCCACTCATCTCTTCAATTTCCCACATATGTAGTGTTATTTATTATTTATTGTCTTGCCTGAGGACAGAGTTACAGTTTTTACAGCCTTTCATTGGTTTTCCCTATTGTAATAGCTCCTACACCATGGCCCAGGAACCAATGTAATGAGTCTGCTGACTACCAGGCATTCCAATTATACATTCAAGGAGCAGAGGTATGACTCCCAGATGGGTCCACGGATAGTAGAGACCTAATAAGAGCCAGACTCAGACCAGGATTCCCTTTACTACTGGTCCTCATTTATGTCCTTCTCAAATATGGGGCCATGGTAGAACTTTGCTTGTCCTGGTACCAATATTAATTCAACCCTGTGTTCAACAATTCCTTAAAAGTCTGGGTTTCCTCCTTTGCCTAGTGCAAGTTTTCCAAAGTAAATAACTGTAGGTCCCTTTGGGAGTAAGAATGCGGGAATTACTACTGCATACACTTGTTGTGATGTCACTTGTGGTATCATTTTTATTTTAGGAAACTAGTTTTTCCTTCAATCGGGGCGGGGGGGGGGGGGGAGTCAGGGACTGAGAACTGGTGATATCTAAAACCTGGGCAAGGGATCATTGCATTTTATTGCCATAATTATCTTTTTTTAAAATGAGCATTTATTTTTATTGTATTTTTTGAAGATACATAGATCACAAAAAATGTTACGTTAAAAAACATAAGAGGTTCCCATATACCCCCCCATCTCCTCACACCACTCCTCCCACATCCACAATTTCTTTCCTCATTGTGGCAAATTCATTGCATTTAGTGAAAACGTTTTGGAGCACAGCTGCTCCACATGGATAATAGTTTACATTGTACTTAACATTCTCCCCCAGTACATTCAGTGGGTTATGGCAGGATATATAATGTCCATTTGTCCCTGCAATATCATTTAGGACAATTCCAAGTCCCAAAAATGTCCCCACATCACATCTTTTCTTCCCTCTCCCTGCTCTCAGCAACTACTGTGGCCACTTTCTCCACATCAATGCTACAATTTCCTCCATTACTAGTCACAATAATTCCATAGTAGAATATCAGTAAGCCCACTCTAATCCATGTTTTATTCCTCCATTTTGTGGATCCTGGGATGGTGATGTCTTCTCCATCTCTATATCAAGAAGGGGCTTAGATCCCACATGAATGATGGATGCAATTTTCCTGCTTGCAGTTGTAGGCACTCTTGGTTTCCTGGCATAGTGGTTGACCATATTCATCTCCTTGTCAGATGGCTGGAGTAAGTCCAATAAACCAGGGGTAGGAGTTGCAAGTCTGTTGAGGCTCAGGGCCCAGCTAGCACATGGACAGTCCAGAGATTCAGGTCTCCTGAATAGACACCAACCCTAGTGCCAAGCACAGGTTCAGTAAAAGTGACAGAAGAGGCATGTGTGGAAAGGTCACATCTTAGTCCAACTCCATCACACTCAGGAACACAAATTCCAAAGTAGGGCCAATTGACATGGCACTGAATTCCAGTGCCATCTGCCATGACCATAGAACTTGTGGCTCTCCATAGTCCTCAGGAGAACCAGTACCTGGGGTTGTATCTACTTTGGCTGTATCTGGGGTCCTGCTGAGGCATGCACAAGTGCGACCCCTCTGGTGACTTCCGACTCTTTTTTGAAGACTATTAGCCATATAAACTCATTTGTCTTTGCCATTTCTCCCTTTTATTCCAGGTCAAAAAGCAGTTTTTAACACATGATTCTACATGTACGCTGAGATATTCTGCTGCTCTGAGTTGACCTTTTTATTCAAGGTCTTTTTCTAGATACATCACCAGCTGGTGATGTATGAGCCAGGGAAGCTCATTCCCATGAGTCGTGTCCCATGCTGGGGGGAAGGTAATGCATTTACATGCTAAGTTTGGCTTAGAGAGTGGCCACATTTGAGCAACATGGAAGCTCTCAGGAGGTAACTCTCAGGCACCCTGCAGCTCTAGGCCTAGTTTATATTTCAGGCACACAGTCTCACAAGCATAGTCATCAGTATCAAGGGCTCATTGTTGGACCATCCTTCTTTGTTGTTCTTTGTCATTGCATTTGAAGGATTGTTGCTGTTTCATTGGGGAATGTGACAGACTCCCCTGGCTAGGAACTCAGCAGTCCCTCCGTTGTCATTTGTAAGTGTAACTACTATGAAAATACCCAACATATATCCAAACTTTTTTATGTGCCCTGTATACATGCCCTGGAGAACTCCCTCCAACCATGTGCCCCCCATAAATAACATCCCACACCAGTGTTTCTCCCCTGCCATAGTTGAATCTCTCTGAGGTCCAAAATTTCTTCAAAAATACAGCCTAATATATTGCCAAATTCAGTTAATAGGAAAATAAAATATAGTGATGGGTTTAGAGATTAGAAATAGAATACATACTAAGTTAGAAAAACTAAAATAAAGTAAAAATAAATTGGGGTATTAAAAATGAGAAACATTATAAAGCTTTGTTTTTGACATTTTGCCTTTCATCACTGCAATAGGTGTTGCCCTGTATATACAGTGGCAAGGCAATTTCTTTCATTTCTTCCTCAGTGTCTACATAATTTCTTTTTTTTCCCCTAATTTTAAATTTTGTCTTCAAAAAAGTTTTAGATCACAGTAGTTCACATATACAATATAGAGACTCTCATATATCCAACATCAAACCATTTTCCCCCTTCACCAGCAATGATCTTTTTACATGTTCATGTTATATTTGCTGCAGCTGATGTACAGATATTGAAACCTAGCTTTCAAACATGGTTCCATTTGGGTTTACATTATGGCTTATATTTTAGACCATGTAAATTTCTAAAATTTTAGTTACCTCATATTTTACATTATTGTTTACATTTCAGCCTATAGACTTTTATACATTTTTGGTGTAATTTACCATGTCCTATATCCATCATTGCATGATCTTGTGGAATACTTCCATTGCCCCCCAGTTACCCTGATTCCACATATTTTATACCTTTCTCTCCCTCCCCTCGGGGTCCACGGTGACAATCAATCTTGAACATGAGAGATTGTCAAGTATGTGGTTGAAAATATTATGTTGAAGAAAAATTCTTTAGAAAATGTAATAGGAAGGATTACCTGTTTAAGGTGCATAAGGAGGGCTCTGGCACAGGGGCAGGCTTCCAGGGAATGTGTGAGTGCTTGTTGTGTCATAGTGTGTGATATCATTGGTTGGAGATCCATACAATGAATGTGAAGGTGTACCCATATCCTGATCTCAAACAAAGGAAATTGTGTCTCTCGAGAGAATTGGTGGCTCCCAATAGGTTAGGGCAGTCTAGTATATCAAGCCCTCAGCATTGTTGCAAGTATCAGCGAATCTGGCATAATTATGTTAAACCTCATAATCATCTACCCTGAATATATTTTGATTGCATAAATTAAGTAATACCTCACTGGCTGCACATATATTTAACCTCTAGGAGTAGTTGACCATGTTAATGACTCTGTGTGTGTCAGGGTCCTGCTGTTACTCTGACATTGCTTTAGTTGTGAAAATTGAACTTGCCTTGCTTTAATTGCTATACCCTGATCTCTATGATTTGGGCTCCTCATATCATCCTCATTGCTATCAGGTTCTAGAGCAGTATCACCTAACATAAGATCTTATGTATACACAGCAGTCACACTGAGCTTCTCAGTGATGCTTGTGACCTTGTTAGCATAGTCCTTTTCTCTTTTGATATATAAAATGTTTTCCAGTCTTTTCTAAGGAATATGACTATATGGAGGGTTTTCCAGTCTAGCATGCCTACTTCTTGGGCCTTCAGATGCTTTCATTCACCACTGCAGTTCTGACATGTATTCTTCATTTAAAATGGAACACCACTTTTTACAAATTTCTAAGAGGCAACCTTGTGGTACATTCATACTTTCTCCTAAAGTCTTTGCCAGGGTGTCAAAGTCTATATCATGATAGAGGGCTCCCATCCAGTTCTCTCTTCCTTATGCAATTTTCTGTTTTGACCTTTTGATTCAACACCATGTATAGTTCCAAGTAGAGCTCTTCGTAATCTGTATTACCCAGATTCTTCCAGCTCTTTTCCTTCTTTATCAGCCTCCAGAACTATGTGCTATTTATTTATTTCTCTTCCCTCCCCCTGCCCCAGTTGTCTGTTCTCTGTCTATTTGCTGCGTGTCTGCTTCTGTTGTTTTCAGTGGCATGGGAATCTGTGTTTCTTTTTGTTGCATCCTCTTGTTGTGTCAGCTCTCCGTGTGTGTGGTGCCATGCCTGGGCAGGCTGAACTTTCTTTCTTCTGTGCTGGGCGGCTCTCCTTATGGGACACACTCCTTGCGCGTGGGGCTCCCCTATGCGGGAGACACCCCTGCGTGGCAGGGCACTCTTTTCGTGCATCAGAACTGCATGTGGGCCAGCTCCACATGGGTCAAGGAGGCCCAGGGTTTGAACCGCAGCCCTCCCATGTGGTAAATGGATGCCCTAACCACCGGGCCAAGTCCGCTTCCCGTAAGTACTACGTTTAAGACAGATAATAAGAATAATGTGTACTTACCTTCATGGAGCCCACAGTCATGGGATGAGTATTATTATGGGTTGAGGAGATCTGATTAAGACTCATGTTTGATTGGCCTGATCACAACTTGTCAAAAATTAAGTTTCTCTATGGATTAAGTTATTGCTTGTGGAATAAAATTATAAGGTTCAAAGGTAAACCATTTTCTACTCATATTTTCCTACTCTGACTTTCCTTTGTGTTCTCCTAATGCATGTACTTAACCATTTAGAACACAGCACAGTGTTCTTATTGTTCTCACGTGACAAAAAATGATTATCCTTTCAGTTATCTCTGAGAGGATTATAACAGTGACTGAAGTAGATGTCATCTAAATCATTTTTTGTGCCTGATATTTTCTTCTGAAGGTCTCTTAAAAATAAAAAATAGACAGTTCATGGTGATAGCCAGGGAGGATGGTTCACCTTTAAACCCAATGGATCCCACTTTACATACCCAGATGTAGTATTGAAATGTGTAGCTGCAAATTCATCCTTCTGGGGAACAAAGTTGGTGACATTACAGAGGGTAAATCAGTTGTTAAATAATTGCAAGGAAAGTTACAGTGAAGGATTAGATTCTGGAAGGACAACTTTAGGTTGATATAGAGTTGGTATGTGCTGTATTTTATGGATGAGCTCTAGTTATTGATGGATAGGTTCAGCACTGAATTGATATTTCCAGTAAAAGAAAACATGAAATACTAACAAAAAGTAAAACTTTATGGGAATGAAAAGCCTCTTATCCAATATATTTGACATTTTAGGGGAGGGAAACCTGTACTTTACAAATATAAAAGTTTGGTTTAAGAACAGCAAAGCCATACATGTGGAGACTGTCTTGTGAAGAAGCTATATTGGTTAACTTTGCCGTATCTATTTTACTAGTGTGAGGCAAGCCAGAACTTGGTATAATTAAAGGATAGAAAGAGCTGGAATGATATATGATTAGAGGATGTGAAGCTTTTATAAGAAGTAGTTTAAAAGAAAATGGTTGGAGTTTTATTTTGAAATTGTGATGGTTAGCACCTCTTTTTTAGCTTCCTCCAACTTCTCACTAAAATTGAAAAACTTACACCACTCTTGAAAACTAAGACTGATTAACAACAGAATCCGGCAGGAAATTATTATAAAAAATAAAGCCACTTCTTCAGGATGGAGAAAACTCATGAAAAAAAATATGCCCACCTCTTTGAAAGAAAATAGCAAGAGACATTGTGCTGTTTCCACTATTTTCCTTGTGATTCAGTGACTCAGAGTCTGTTTGGACCCAGAAAACAGAGAAGTCTACCTTCTCCTGCAAGAATACTATACCTCCTTCATATTTCTCCATTCTTTTGGTTTTTGAAGATTCCAGAATAAATAAGGAGTCCTCTATGTGTGCTGGGGATATAATGTTAATGTACTCTGTTTCTTCATAGCAGGTAGTAGGAATAGAAAAAGTAATCGTAATATGAAAAATGCATTAAATAAATGACAATTAGAAACCAGAAGTTAGGAGTAAGTACAAGTTAACTCTTCCTCCAGATCTAGATCAAAGAAGATTCAACTGCCCATGTGGAGAGGTAAAAAGGACAAAGAGACATCCATATTCCAGTATGCTGGCCATAAACGTCCCACTCACATTTTCCAGAATTTATCACTTCATTGAGTTCTGGCAGACCTTCAACTGCTAATGTGGGCACTTCTTTATTTGACAGCTTTCATCCAACTTGTAGAATGCAGCCCTGTCCTGAATTGAGACAGTTACCCTCCTTACCCCAAGGTCACTTGCTTTTCAGGTGGGATAATTCTCAAATATGTGTTCTGTCCTGGTTCCCAGTGTTTTCCCATGGACTTACCCACAGCGGTAGCTGATTTGACAATACACTATTTATTGCCTTCCCTCTCCTACATCACTTTCTCATGGCTATTATTGTATCCTATACCTCCAAAATAAATTACTTTCTTTAGAATCTTTGTCTCAGCATCTGTTTCTGGGAGAATCCAAACTAAGAGAATCCTCTTGATCAAGGAGTGAGAGGATAAAATAACACAAACCCAGAAAGAAAAAAAATATTATATTACACTGGAATGGAAACATTATCTTAAATAGGGAACAACTGAGCATATTTTGGAAACTATTTTACCACAGAAACCCAAAGATAATTTCAAAAACTATTTGGCAGCATCAGTGCAATCAAGGCTATATAATATGAATAGACAACCATAAGGATGTACCAAATTAGAGCATAAGGGAATTTTGTGAAATAAGAATGGATTGCATGCTTAATAAAAATCCTGTAGCAAAAAACCAAATTGATGATGTGTAGCTCAAACTTAACAAGATGTCTAGAAAGAAGAAAAAAATATTAAAAGAAACAAATATTACATGAGGTAAAGTAAAAATTAAATATGGTGTCTTTCAAATATACACATTAGCTTCAATATCACTTGGGCGTCAGAGTCATGTGCAACTGGCCACTGGACATTCCCTTTTGTCTTTCACATTGATTTTCCAAATTCTGAACTCATCAGCTTTCATTCCACATTGCATATCTAAATTTGCCTTGGCTAGAAACATAAACCAAGTTATCTTTGACATTTCCATTAGCATTCAATATCCCGCCCATGGCTTCAACACTGGGCGCTGAAGCAGTCTAAGCTTTTTTTGAGCCTATCTTCTAAATATCTCTCAACTCTGTTGATTTTTTAATATTTCCATGTCCAGTAACCTAAGGAATCCAGACTTTTATTCCCTCAAGTCTGGGATCCTGCAAATATGCACAAGTAGATTCCTTGATGCCAATTTTTCCATTATTCTGCCTAGCTCCACTTTGCAGCCAGGGTGATTCTCCTAAAAATTAATTATATCACTTCCCTTCCATGTTTAGAATCTTTGTTGACCTCCCACTGCCTTTGAGATAGAATTTACATTATACAATTTGCCTGAGTTGACACTGATGACCTGGCCACTGCCTTTTCCTTATCTCACTTAGTATGGACAACATGAATTTTTGTAATTCCTCAAATATGGTGCACTTTCTTTCTTTTACCTTGTAATATGCTGCTTCCTCTGTCTGAAAAAATATCATTGTCTCTTTACCTGACTAACTCCTAATCCTCCCCTTGACTTGCTGGCTTAGTTTATTCCACATGATATATTGTTCTCTTGAGCCCTCTTTTTATCCTGGTCTTTCATATTTTATTGGAATTGTTCCTTTAATTACCCACCAAGGAAATTAACTTTTTTAAGTCAAGGAAAGAGACTACATGTATTTTTCTCACCACTATATCCTCTATGGTTGGAATGGTTCCTGGTATCACTCAATAAATAATTGTTAAATGAATGCCTGAATGATTGAATGAATGAGAGGAGCTAGAGCTTTAGTTTAAAGAAATTACATATTCTTAAGAAGAGAAAAATGAATTAGAATAGAAGTGATAGTCAAAGGCAAGTTTCTTGTGGTCAAAAAAAAAACCAATTCATGCTGACTTAACAAAATGATATGAAGTGTGGAGTGGCATCTTTCCTGTTTTCTCGAAATTGGTTATTGAAGACATTGGCTACACATAAGAACTTCTAAGCTCTGAGCAGTTCCTCCTTTTGTGGGTTAGCTATCAACAAACACAGCTTAATGAGAAGTATAATACAATTTTACAGATTTAGCAGTTCCACAATAAAACTGTTGGGGTGCCCAAATTGTCCCCTGATTTGCCATTTGTTTGAAAGTATGAGGTCACTGAATTGGGCTAATTTTGCTGAAAATATGGAAAAGTTGAAGAATGAGTGCAGGGGAAGGGGACAGCTGACATTTTCACTCTTTGGCGTGGCATTCTGTGAGTCAGTAGATGACAGCTAGAGTGTTTGGGATTTCTGGTAATTCCCAGAGTAGGCTGCCTTCTTGGTGAAGGGACCTCAGCAGTAAGAACTGGAGGAGGACCTGTGACATTGGGTTGAGGTACATCAGAAGTGGTCAAACCTGAACTTATTCTTCACCACTGTGAGAGTATTTATGAGGAAAATTTCCACCTAAGAGTGACTAAGCCTGAACGGAAGCCTCCAGAAGTGTTAGGATAGTTACACCATCTGGGCCAATCACTTATAGTTTCACATTCTCAAGTCAGGGGATTGTTTGGAGGCTGGTACTTGATACTTAGCTAACTATGTGCTGAATGTGGCCATGGAGTTGTACTATCATCTGGACATATTCTTCAGCAACCAAATATAAATTATGGCTCTGCTCATCATGGAACTGCTGAAGGAGTTTGATGTTTCATACATGCAGGAACTATAGTGTACAACCCAAAGAATGGGGGCAATCAGAATTTCTGCCATCATATATATTGGATATTTCTGTTCATTTATGTGCTGATGTACATTTTAGTGGTGTTTAAGTTAGATACAATAGGTCTCATTAGAACTATGCATGCTTATGTACAAATTTGAAGTAATATAGAAACATTTGGATTTAAACGCCATTCACGCTATCAAAAAAATTCAATATTCTATTTGTCAGTAAAATAAAAAAGATGTTTGACTGTTTAAGTATTCCTTAAGCCTTTGAAAATTTAGAGTGATTTTAACTTTTTATCACCTATATATGTGAATGAAGGTTTTTGATACAACTCAAAAAGTTCTTCATTATAAAACTAGTTCAAGAACTTCAGATAGTTATTTCAAGCATAAAACCTGCTTAAAACCCCACTATTTAATATATACAACAAAACTGCTCTAAATATAAAGCCACAAATAGATTAAAAATAAAGAAGTTTGAAAAGGTATACCATGGTAACATTAAACACCCCAAGACAGAAATGGTTGTAATTATATCAGAAAAAGATTTCAGATCAAAGATTATTATTAGGGAAAAAAATGTTATTTCATCATGAAAAAGAGATCAGTTTATCCAAAGGAAAACAAATCTAAACATTTATTTACCTAATAATAGATCTCCAAAATACATGAAGCAAAACCTGATGGAACTGCAAGGAAAAATAGTCAAATTCATTAGAGTTAGAGATTTTGATAATCTTTTCTCAATAATTAATAGAGCAAGAAGATAAAAATGAGTAAGAAGATAGAAATGACATTTCTAGAACACTCTACCTAACAACAGCAGAATACACATTCTTTTTAAATATACGTGAAATATTTATCAAAATAAACTACATTTTGGACCACTTAATAATTATCAATAAATTTGTATGTTCTTTTATAACATTTGGATTCAATTACTAATAAATATTAGAAAGATAACTGGAAAATACCCTCAATTTTGAAACCACATAATGCAATTCTAAAATCTCATGGGATAAAAAATAACTCAAATTAGAAATTAGAATGTTTTGAACTGAATGAAAATGAAAGGAAAACATATCATCATTTGTAAGGTGCAGTTAATACAGAATTTAGAGAAAAATGGATAATCTTAAAATTGGAAAGGAAGAAAGCCTTTAAAAATGATTTTAATTTCCACTTTAAGAAAATAGAAAAAAGGAGCAATTAAACTCAAATTAAGTAGAAAAGAGGAAATAATAAAGATTATAGCAAAAACCAAAAACCAGTAAACTAGAAAACATGAAAACAATAAAGAAAATCAATAAAACCAAAATAATTTCTATGAAGGGATTAATAAAATTGATATATGCTTAATGGAATTAATTGAATTTTCAATTTTAGGAATGAGAAGTGACATCATCAAAAATTCTACATATATTAAAAGGATAGCATGGTAATATGACAGAGTAAAAAAAACTACCAAAGTATGCTTAGGAAGAAATAGATAATCTGAATAATCATATATATATATACAAGAAATTTACTTTTTACTAAAATACCTTCCCACAAAGAAAACTCTAAGCCTAGATGGTTTCACTGATGAACTATATCAAGCAATTAAGGAAGTAATGTTATCTATTCTATGTATACTCTTCTGGAAAATTGTAGATGTCTGCTATCACCACTTCTATTTTACATTTTATTGGAAGTTCAATCAAATGTCATAAGGCAACAATAAGGAATAAAAGACATAGAGATTGAAAAAGTAGTAGTAAAACAGTGTTGGCAGATTACATGATTGCCTCTGTAAAATGTCTGATGGAATTACAATAAAACTAGACTAGAACTAATAAGTGAATTTAGCAATTTTGCAGGATACATGATCAATGTGAAAATTCAGTTGTATTTTTATCTATCTATCTATCTATCTATCTATCTATCTATCTATCTATCTCCCCTTTCCCCCACCTCCAGTTGTCTGTTCTCTGTGTCCATTTTGCTGCATGTTCTTCTTTGTCCACTTGTATTGTTGTCAGCAGCACTGGAATCTGTGTTTCTTTTTGTTGGCGTCATCTTGTGTCAGCTCTCCGTGTGTGCGGCGCCATTCCCGGGCAGCTGCACTTTCTTTCGTGCTGGGCAGCTCTCCTTATGGGGCACACTTCTTGTGCGTGGGGTTCCCCTACGCAGAGGGCACCCCTGCATGGCACAGCACTCCTTGCGTACATCAGCACTGAGCATGGGCCAGCTCCACACGGGTCAAGGAGGCCTGGGGTTTGAACCGCGGACCTCCCGTGTGGTAGACAGATGCCCTATTCACTGGGCCAAGTCCACACCCCCCCTCTGTTGTATTTTTATACACTATTGGCAAAAAATTAGAAATTGAAATTAAGAAACACTATTATTCACAATATCACCAAGAATATGTAATTTTGGGAAGGATATATTTGACAGAAGATGTGCCATTTCTGTAAACTGAAACTGAAAAACACTACAGAGATAAAATAAAAAATAATTAAAAACTGGAGCAGTATACATGTTCATGAATCAAAAGACTCACTTTGCTAAGATTCCTATTTTCCTTGATTGATCTATAAATTCAATGAAATCCCAATCAGAATCCCACAGACTTTTAAAAAAATGCCTCTCCCCTTCCCCCCTCATTGTCTGCTTTTTGTGTCCATTCACTGTGTGTTCTTCTGTGTCCACTTGCATTCTTGTCAGCGGCACTAGGAATCTGTCTCTTTGTTGCATCACCTTTCTGCATCAGCTCTCTGTGTATGTACCATGGAGCAATACAAGCTGGGCAAGCTGCGCTTTTTTGCATGGGGTGGCTCTCCTTATGGGGTGCACTCCTTGCTCATGGGGCTCCCCTACGCGGTGGACACCCCTGCGTGGCACAGCACTTCTTGTGTGCATCAGCACTGCATGTGGGCCAGCTCACCACATGGGTCAGGAAGCCCTGGGTTTGAACCCTGGACCTCCTATATAGTAGGTGGATGCTCTCTCAGTTTAGCCAAAATCTGCTTCCCTCCCAGACTTTTGATTTTGTAACATCATGATTCTAATACTAACATGGAAAGATCAGGAAATAGAAAAAACAACTTCAATAAAGAAGAAACAATTTGGAGGATTTATACTACTTTAATTTCAATACTTATAAAACTAAAGTTATCCAGAAAGCATGGGATGGTATTAACATACAAAGAGATAAATAGATTAGTGGAATGGAATCGAGCCTGGAAATAGACCTGCACATCTATCATCAATTGGTTTTTGACAAACTGCTAATTCAATTCAATGGGGAAAGGATAATCTTTTCTAAAAATGGTCTGAAATAGTTGGATAGCAATTTGGAAAAAAATTAGGATTTTCTCTTTCATCATATCACATCAAACATTAACTTGAAGTAGATTATAGACTATGTCAGAACTAAAACTATAAAAGTATTAGAAGAAAACAAGGAGAAAATCATAATGACAAAGAAAAATTTTGACAAAAGTTTCTTAAATATGATACACAAAGCAGGAAAGTATATAGGAAATAATAAATTGGACTTCACCATAATAAAAAAAATCCTTGCTTTTTAAAAGGTATTGTAAAGAAAATGAAAAAGTAAGCCACAGAATGGAAGAAACTATTTGCAAAATATATATCTGACAAAGGATTTGTATCTAGAATATCAAAAACTTTTGCAACACAAAATAAGACCAAAAAAAACTATAAAAATGGGGAAAAGATTTGAAAAGACACTGTACCACAGAGAATATATAAATGTTAGATAAGCACATGGAAACCTTCTCTTGATCATGATCAGGGAGATGCAAATTAAAACCATAAAGAGATATCTATCACTATATATCTATTAAAATGACTGCAAATAAAAAGATAATCATACCAAGGTTTGGAAGGATGTGAAGCAATTGGAGCTCTCTTATACTGCACTTGAGAAAGCAAAAATGGAAAAATAACTTTGGAAAAGAATTAGGCAGTCATAAAAATATAAATATACACCCCTCATATGATCTAGTCATTCTACTCCTAGATATTTACCCAAGAGAAACGAAAGCATACTTTCACAAAATACTTTACAGGTTTGCTTATGGCAACTGGATTTATAAAAGCCCAAAAGTGGAAGCAACCCAAATGACCACAAACAAACAAGTAAATGCATGAGTGAATTGTGGTTTACCCATACAATGGATTCTAAGTAATAAACATGAATGAAATATTAATACCAGCAACAGCATGGATGAATCTCAAGATAATTAGCTTGCATGAAAGAACCTACACAAAAGAATACAAATGGTGTGATTCCATTTATATAAACCCCAGAAAATATAAAGGGACAGAAAACGATTCAGTGGTTGCCTGGCAAGGGAGTAGGGAGGGTGGGGTGAAAGAATAGGAGATAGGGATTACGTGGTGCACTAGGAAGCTTTTGAGGTAATGGCTATGATCATTATCTCGATTGTGGTGATGGTTCTACAGTTGTATACACATCAAACTTATCAAATTGTACACTGTATATGTAATTTCTGGCGTGTCAATTATACCTCCATAAGGCTGTAGACTATAGCTGATTAAAATAAAGTTTTCTTCCTAAGAAAATTATCAAATGGTTGATTAAAATCACAGATGTTTTAGAAGTGGCTGTGGCTCTGGCAATTGAGCTCCCACTTACCATTTGGAGGACATGGGTTCGATCATGGGACCTCCTGGTAAAAAAAGAAAAGAGGGTCACCAGACCAGGCGCTGAGAGGCACAGGCCTCCCCATCCTTAGAGGGCTGTGAAGAGCTGCACCAAAAAGACATTGACTCAAGCACATAGGAAAAAAAAAACTACTGATATTTTTAGGTGGAAGGGTTAAACAAATTCAATGTTTAATATATCTCCAATGCTTAATATTTTATTTTATCATAGTAAAATTTTTTTGCAGATACCTGCAAATCCCCTCCCATTTTCCCCAGCATCATATGTAAATATTTTGAATTTTCTGTGATATGATGTGAACAAGCTTAGGAAACACACAAGGAAAAGCAGTTAAGGCCAGTCAAGTGTTGGCAAGTAAAGGATCTGGGATCTCCCTCTTTTCCCAACTGCTTCAGCAGAGAAGAAAACTTCAGAAGGGGAGTTGCTAATAACTGCTTTACTTTAAATCTCCCCATTTCAAACACTGAGAAGCACAAGTTATAGCCTGAGGAAAGGAGATAGAGTGAGTGGGAGTCAAGCTTTGCATTGAATAGAGTAAAAGTTCAAATGATTCTTTGTCCCCTGATAATTGAAATGAGACTTTCTAGATTAAATGAAATTTTATTGAGTCAAACGGACATGTCATTTTGGAAACTGGTTATCTGGTAGGAAACTACAGTACCACTGGTTGTGGAAGGCACCAGTTATTGAATCTAAGGAATGCTGTTCATATTTATTTCCCAAAAAATTGAGATTCTGTAGTAAACCAGTCATATAGATTTAAAGTGTTTTGCACATTTCATCCGAAATTATTTTGGCTGTCTACTCTAAACACATCCTTGCGAACATTTTAAATCAAAACACACAAAAAATTTATGAGTATCCTGGCTCAACTCTATGCTCCACCCTTGTTCCCCTGGTTCCCCTCCCCCCAAAAAAGTTTTATACGGAAGAACAAATTCAGGCTTGCTTCTGACTTCTGTGCCTTAGTACATAAGAGTTTACCTTGCATTTTGAGGGTATAGTTTCAGGACCTAACAATTTTGCATATAGGTGGGATGAATTGCACACATTACAACCATAGGAAAATATTTTCACATATTTGAGGGATTAGAAAATGTATTATCCATGAATGACTCTTGTGAATTTATTTGAAAAATACTCCAACAGACCAAGGCATGCGTTAATATGAAAAGCTACAGTTACTAAGTTATACAGGGACTGATGGTAAATAAAAATGCAGCTGAATACAAGGGTAAATTCTAAGTAATTTTAATAAATTTGATTACTTTTCATTTAAATAGATGTTAAAATTGAACACTTTTAATCTGTGGATTGGGTTTAAAACTCTAAATCAAATGATGTTTTGGAAGAAACTAGTCTCATAAGATACTTCGTGAAGAAGTCTTCAATGGTTGCATATTTTTTAGGGGAGATATCTACTGTATCCCTTCTTGTATATTCGTACTGCATAATAAAGGCTTCAGAAGTCTCGCAACAAAAGAATCAGTTTAAATTAGTGCTTTCAACACTTATTTTATCTTAGAAAACTTTCTTGAAATATACTTATTAAACTCTTGGGAAATCCTATCCAGAATAAAATATTTTGGCAAAGACCAAAAAGATTATATTAGGAAAGAACATGTGTACTTAAATTTGTTTACTTTTTTAATTTTGATGTTTAAGTAGGTATATGTGTCACAGAGATAAATATTTATATACTCTGCTTCAACAGTTTGGGGTACTGAAGGCTTTACTTTATCTATTATGTATCTATCTATAGTTCTTTAGTTAATAATTTAATTTTCACAGGTCCTATTAGTGAGCATTTTATTAACTCCCTTTATGGTTTTCCAGTTCTAATTCATACAAGAACCTGTTCATTTATTGGTACTACCAAACTGAGTTGGAGGTAGGGCATTAGGCCTACTTCCATACACAAAAACCAAACAGGGAGTTGTCATCTGGTAATCCTACTGCTGTCATCACTTCCCGGTCCTATGGTTTGACAGACAGTATTTGTCCACTGGCTTTTGTGTGCCCTTGTCCACACTCCTTTATGCTGAAGTGGAGCTTTCCTGTTTCATGCTCAGCTATTGTTTCCTAAAGCCCAGTCACTGATATGGAACCTGAAAAGTCTTCAGTAGCTGGGACCCTTGGGTAAAGCCTAGATCATTAGCCTAGATTCACCCTGGTCAAGATAACCATTATCCCTTGTGGCTATGGACATCTTCTTGCAAATTGGTTTCCCTTATTTTGAACTTTGCAATGTTGCCCTAAAGTGGGAAACTTTTTTATCTTTTTTTATCTCGCAGAAGGTCTTGGGCTCTTTATGCATATTGGTAACTCACTCTCTGGAATGGCTTACCATAAAGTTTTAATACAAACAGAGTCAATCAAAAGTCCCAAGTGCCTTCACTTCAGGTCAGGGAGCCTGCTTGCCTCATATTTATAAAACTAAATTTATATAACTCATCTTATTTTTTATGAAGTTTCAAATTGATTTTTTGTCCTGGATTTATGTCAAAAAGCAGTAGACAGGGAAGCGGCTGTGGCTCAGTCAGTTGGGCTCCGTCTACCACATGGGAGGTCCTGGGTTCGCGTCCCGGGGCCTCCTTGTGAAGGCAGGCTCACTCACACACTGTGGAGTGCCGCCCGACCTGCAGACTCCACAAAGCGCCACTGGGCCTGCAAGCACCACAGAGAGCTGACTCAGCAAGGTGATGCCACAGAAAAAGGAGACAAGCAAAAATGCAGAAAAGCGCGCAGTGAATGGACACAGAACAGGCAGCAAGCAAGCCGCAAGGGGGGAGGGGAAATAAAATAAATGAATACGGACACAGAAGAACACAGCGAACGGATATAGAGAGCAGATAGCATGCAAAAAGCCACAAAGGGGGGGGGGAGAGAATAAAATAAAGAAGCAATAGGTATTTTTGCTTGAAAAAATAAATTTAGTTTCTCCAAGGAAATGCCTATTGTTTCCTTTGCTAGTGGAATTGTATATATGAAATATAAATAGTGCACTTGTGCATATATTTGTAGGTAGCATAAATACCAGGGATTTATTTATTATCTCACTAAGAAGAAATTTAAGGGTAAGCAGGCTGGGGTTGTGGCACTTGCTCAAAATGCCATCAAGGTGCCAGGCTCTTTTCATTTGTCTGCCACTTTCAGGGGGTAAAACGTTGTCGTCATTAGTGCATGCTGGTTTTTGCAGCATCTCCAAACATCATATGCTAATGCAAAGTAGTCAAGAGTGAGAAGAGAAAAGGGCAGTCCCAGTGGTAAGAAAGGTCTTTTTTTCATATCCATTTTTATTTGGAGGGAGAATCTATACAAGAATTTCTACAGCATTTACCAGAAATGTATCACATATTTGAAGTTCTTTTATGAATTCCCAAAAGAAAAATATTATGTTTTTGAACTAATCCATTCCTGTGGGTGTGGGGCCTTTCAATTGGACTATGTCAGTGATGCATGATTCAGGCTGAATCTCCACCTTCTTGCTGGATCTGATTAAAATGGAGACAGAGAGAGAGAGACAGAGACCATGGAGCAGCTCAAGGCTCAAAAGCCCTGCCATATGCCTGGTAACTCACAGCTGGACTCAGGAAGAAAGTGCAGCAGCCAAGACTGAGAGAGGAGGCCGAGAAAGAGACGAGCCCTATGCCTGCTTGTTCACAGCTGAGCTCTGGGAGCTGGGCTCTGAGAGAAGTGAGCCTGGAGGGGAAGACAGTCCTAGGCCGATTGTCCACCATCTTCTCTCACCACTTAGCAGGTGACTTGGGTGAGAAAGTAATTTCTGATGGCACTTTGGACACTTCACAGCCTTGGAACTGCAAGATTTTACCCTAAATAAAATTTCCATTATAAAATTCAATCCATTTTTTGGTACTTTACATTGGCAGCCCTGTGGCAAAGTAAGACAATATAGCCACCCGAGGACCAGGACTATGCCAGATCATACCCCTGGACAGTGTCACATGGTCTATCCAAAAATGTCTCACGAGGTCACCCAGAACACTGCCACATGGCCACCCCATAATCGTCATGTCTCCATCTCAGGACTATGTCACATAGCCATTTCAAAACTCACTTTGTCATATAAGAACTGTGTCAGATCATCATCCCAATACTTTGCAATATTGCTACCCTAAAACTGAGTCACATCATCACCTCGGGCAGCTAGGAAACTGAGAATGTTGACAGCTGGTATTTTAGCTTCTCTGTGAGAAGTAGACTCTCCTAGCAATAAGAAAGCGAGACAATGGCCAACCACTGGGTAGGCAACAAGTCAATGTTTTCTACCACTAAAACTTGTGTGTGCATGTGTGTGTGTGTGTATGTGTCAGTGTACAATGTTAAGAGCAAGAGCTAGGGAGAGAAACTGAGTTACCTTGAGCCACAGGTAATGAGTTGAGTTGATTTATGGAATGTGCAAAGGTAAACCATTATTATGAGACAAGAAGAATGAATTTGCTAAAAGAAATGAGAGAAGCAATGAATGGAATATGACAGTAAACTATCCTTTAAATGTTCCAATATTTCTGTGCTCAGATGGACTTATAGTACCATCAGGAAAATCTCAGTGGGGTTGTTCCTCACCCCAGTGTCAAACTCCAGGAGCTAATTCCAGGGTCTAGGTTTTATTCTTTCTAATGGGGCAGAAACAAGTTTCCATCAATTCACCCAGCAAGGAGCATGTCAAATGAAAGTGATTTATGTTAGCCTAGCTCATATAGCACTCATTGCAAATGCAGAATGACATAGATTATTCATTTTTGGGGGATGGTGTGGGTGGTGGCTAGAACCTTAGCACAGACATCAGGAAAGGTTGTATAAATCAGGCACCATCATCCCAGTGCAGAGGGAGCTGAGAACCTCAGTTGTTTGTATTGTTTTTTTATCAGAATAAGATCTTGCTATTAATTCAAAGCTGAGTTAATTAAAATAAAATCAGGGGTTCCAAGTGAGAGTACTAGTCATATTCATTTCTCTTTGTGCTTCCTAAAAATATCCTGACTGGTATTTTGACTTGTTAATTTTTTAAAAAATTAAAAATATATCTTCAAATCTTCAAATCATTTCTACTTTTACTGGGTTTCTAATATTTACAGAAAATCTTAGGCATTATTTATTACTGGAATTATCTAGCCAATTTAAAAATGAAACACTTTCCATCAGCCACACAAAACAACGAGGACCCATGTTCAAAAGGTTGCTTTGAGGAATGAAATGTTTTTCTCAGCTGTGTTAACTAATTTAGGGTACCTTTGAAAGGGTCGTAGAGCTCTTGTAATGCTGATGGTGTGGGGGCAGTGCTCAAAGGAGTGGAGGCTGAGGTGTTGCCTGCATTCTCCAAAGATCCAGGGCTTTTGCAAGCCAGCTGAGCACAGCACTTGAGAAAATTACAGAGCACTGTTCTGTGAGGAGCAGGAACCAGCCCTCCCTCCCACTGCCTAATTCCAGGCTACAGCGCCCACCGTGTTCTCCTTCGTTTCTCTTCAATGACAACCTGACTTTCAAAAGTGTCACTAATAAGCCAGTTCCCAATTATCTGCGAAGGTTTTTCAGGGCTCTTGGCAATGTTCCGATAGCTTCTGGAGGCTGTTGCTGCCTACAAACGGAGAATCATTTCTGCTTTGCACGATTCAAAGGTGAGAGCTGTTGGGAAGGCAATACTCTGGTTTCATTATCCTTTGCTAGCAGAACAGAATATATTGCTTTTAATGCCCAAATATGTCACCTGAGAAAAACAAACCATGTCTTTATGCCTGAACAAGTTCTCCTTTACTTATTTGTGCAAGTGGTGCGCTAGACCAGTAGCCTGCTATGTTCTCACAGACAAGTCCTCAGAAAATCCTGCATGGCCATTGGGAGACTGCAGGGTATAATACAGGAAGTCACAAGTTGAGAGTCTGGAGTTAGACTGTAAGGAAGGCAGCAACAGGGTCTGCCATTCAGCTATCAATGAAATAGTGAGAATAGGTCCATTCTTGAGGTGCCTTATTCTTTGTGGGAAGGCCAGCTCTCCACATGGACATTTTGGCCGGCTCAATAGCAGGCAGCCCCAGTCCTTTCCAAGTGCTATTAGTTAGTAGAAAGTTAATTACCAATTTGTATCTGTGCTTAGAATGTACTTAGGCAAAGAAAATTCTGTTATCCTTGGAAGGTATCAATGTGTGGCTGGCTTGGCATCTATGGTCTTTAAATATAGGATCTTGCCAGTGGTCATCATGGGCCCTCCTTTTGTATGCAACCTCAGCTCGGGTTCATAGACGTTGTAAGCAATAAAGAGTATCTCCATTTCACAGATGAGTTTGGTATACATGGTGTGGTAGGTTGAATATTGTTCTGGTGCTGTGCTTTTCTTATGTGACACTTTGTTCATTTCTAGTTATTTAATCGTTTTTGTTAAACCTGACTTCAATGTTAAGAGGGAAAGTTCCGTGAGGGCAGCAGCCATGTTTGTTTGGTTCACCTCTAAATCCCCAGGGATTGCAATCTTCCTGAGGCATTGTAGGCATTGGGTGAATGTTTGTTGACTGACTGTCTTAGATTCCTAGGGCTGCTGAGCAAAATATCACAAAGTAGGAGGCTTAAAACAATAGACATTTATTGTCTCACTGTTCTGAAGGCTAGAAGATTGAACTCAAGATGTCAGCAGGGACACGCTCCCTCTGAAACCGGCAGGGGGGGATCCTACTTTGCCTACCTTAGCTTGTGGTGTTTGCCAGCAATCCTTGGTGTTACTTGGCTTGTGCGTGTAGTGCTCCAACCCCTGCCTCCATCCTCAAGGGCCTCTTTCCCCGTGGCTGTCTTCTTTTTCTAAGGACACCAGTCATACTGGATGAAAGCCAATCCTGTTCAGCATGACCTCACTGTTACTATGTACAAACAAGGTCACACTCTGAAGCCCCAGGGGTTAGAACTTCAACACTGTTTTGGGAGACACAATTCAACCTCTAACACTGACTCATTGACTGACTGACTTGTTACCCTGTGCTACCTTAAGCATGTTGTCTGGTAGTTGTGTGTGTTCCAGTGGGTACAGAGGAACCATTGTTCCTTCTGATCAGGAATGACTTTAGGGAAAGAAAAGTATGATGCGAGGATGCAGAGTGAGGTCCTTTCTTGCTCTGAATCTTGTTGACTGACCCTCATCACCTTGGGAATAGAGGATAGAATTCAATTTACCTTTTAAAACATGAAAAGTTTTGTCTTGTTCTAGTGTCTACTGCAGAAAATGAAGAATAAAATGAATTATAGAATGAGAAAATATGAAAAGTGGTGTTTTCCCCTTTTCTTGTTCTTACATACTGTGCTTCTATTTTCTTTTCAAGATGTGCCACCTCCAGTATATCTTCTTCTTCCCACAAAGATGTGTGTTAAAGAGTTAAAGAATAAATTAGCAAACGAGGAAAAAGAAAAGTAGATGTTTGACCTTTAGGCATACTCTGCTTGTCTTAATTCATAAATTCTCTATTTATGTAACCCAAACAACATTGCCATTTCCTCATTTGCAAATTGAAAGGATAATAAAGGAAAACACTTTTTTTTTTTTGCTAAATAAACGTAGATGAAATGTATATTCTATATGAAGCACTGTAGTCTCCAGAGGGTTAGTATCCAGTAAAGGGTGTTAGATACAGATATAATAATTATGATTCCAGTCCGAAATTGGAAATAATAAAGCATTCCAAAGATGATGATGATGGTAATGCTGATGGTAGAGAGAGAGACAAAGACTGAAAATGACTCAGAAAGATAACTTTGACTTGGACAGTTTGAAATATTTTTCTTGGAGAAAAAAAGATAGCCTATGGCCCAGGACTTGAAGGATTGGATTTTTATAGTAGGTATATGTTGATGGAGAGGATGATATTTCATAAGAGAGAAAAATTCTTAATTGTTGATCCTAAGGAATTTTAAGGCATTGATTTTGTTAAAAAGCAAGAATGAAGGGGATTGGTGTGAGGTGATATAACAAATCTGCATAGGAGTTAGAAAGCAGAGTCTTTGCTGCTAGGCTGAGGAATTTGTTCACTGGGGAAATCCAGGAAATGTTTTCATGCTGCTGCACAGGACTGGAATTGGGGCAGTGTGTAGGGTGACCTGGAGGGGGGAGACAAACATTTAGAGAACGAGGCACTAAGTTCCTCTTTTAGTTATTTATCTATCAGGGAAGTGTCAGTGGGCGTTAAGGAAAGTGGGCTGATGTGATGTGAGAAAGATTTGAAAGGACTAGAAAAGTTTAATGCATGCAGAGGTGAGGAAAGAGCAGAGGGGAGGAAGGAACACAGATTGAAAGTTTAACCGGAAGCTTGTCTCCTCACCTTCAATCTGAGATCTCATTAGTTTTGTCTGCTGTTGGCTGTTCCCCTTGGAGTTCCCGTGGGCCTTCCTTGCATGCGACTGGTCAGGGAATGCACAGCCATTGCCACCTCAGGGTCCAGGGCCAGTGAGTGTGAAGCCCTGGTGGGAGACGAGCCAGGAGGACAGGACAAGACTAACATCAAAAGAAGTCTCGCTCATGTGGGAAGGTCAACACAGGAAAAATGTCTTTGTACTTAAATCTAAATACTGAGTTTTTGTGTTATCATAATAAAACAAAACAAATACAGCCTTAAAGATAACATTGTTCACTGGGGATGAATTTTCTTTTATTCATTCTTTTATATTTATGATCTTCATCTGAGTAATGTAAGCTAATTATTTCTCCTCACAATTAGCTAGGCACTATTAAATGTCAATCTACTATATTTGTTTTCCACCACTGTTTTTCATGTTGTTGGCATAAATCAGGTACATATTGGACTCAGTTATTAAGATAAATTTCCAGTATCTTTTACAGAGGGAACCCCAAAATTGGTAAGGTTATCATATTTTATTTGCAATGCAGAGTGGTGTGCTGGAGGATCATAATATTCCCATAACATGCATTTATACATGGAATTGTATAGCATAGTGACTTTGGTGGTAGATGAGGATTGTGGATAACAATGTAAATACAAAAATGTTTTTCTACTACATGGTGTTAAGAATATAGTGATACATGGGAAAAATAAAAGTAATGCAACTTACAGACTATAGTTAATGGTAATATAGTCATATTTTTGTAGCAAAGGCTAAGAAAGTACTGTATCAATACTAAAGGTAAAAAAGAATATGGGGTTTAGTTTTATGAAATATGACTATGATTAAACATTTTTTTACTTCATTGTCTTTATTAAAAAGGAGACCTTGGTCATGTCATTTAACCAATCTGTGCTCATTTATGTGTCTTTCTGAACACCAGAAAAAACAATTGAGTTTGTTTTTAGGATTAAATGAGAAAAATGTGCTTATACAGAATCTGTTAGAGTAAGGCTACCTTAATTAGTTAAGCTTTATTTTTTGAAGTTGAAATAAAGTTTACTTTAGAAAATAATATTCCTATATGTTTTGTGGGGAAGTAAACATTTCATAAATGGTTTAGGAACAATCACAGGCTCTTGCAATTCCTTTCTCTAAAGGAAAGCACTTACATACTTTCTTTCTCCTTCTCTGTGAGCAAGACCTCAGGTAGAGCAAAATGTTCTATGCTTACAGATGGGGCAATTGAGGCATGGGGTGATTAAGGGTATGGTTTTATATTTTTTAAAAAAATCAATTTCTCAAAGCAATTTAGCATTTATATTGTATTCTTCACTTATGTCAAATTCCATTGCCTCAGGAACAGGAACAGGTGTGAGGAATGTTCAAATTTAATTGGCTATGTAATGCTAAATAAAGTGAATATTCAGTTCTCTGACAACTTGCAGCACAGAGAGTGGGAAGCTTGTATGGATTTGCCATTGAACACCATCTCTCCCTCCCACGCTCCTGCCCTGTTGCCTTGTGTGTGGTCCTCCCTTGGGATTCCTTTCCTAGCAGGAGGGTATCTCTTTGCCTTCTCTCCTACCTACATTCCATCTATAAAGAGAAACAAATAAAGGAAAGCAGAGGAAGTTTCACTTGTTCAATTTATTTTTTGCTGGAGGTCCTCCTACTTGAAGTTTTCTTGTTTTTTTTTCTTTTTTCTTTTAACCCTAAACAGGAATTATCAAAACCCATTTGATCTAAATATAATTAAAGTTGATGCTCTAGACTCCTAGAGACTTAGAAAATTTAATTTGTGTTCAGTTACGGCCTGCAAGAGGGCACCATTTTGTCTATATATTCAGTGAGCTTGAATTAATACCAGTTCTTTGTGAGCTCCTGCACTCAAAATATTGCTGCCATTCATTTTATAGTCTGCCAGCCAATTTTCAAGCCAATACAGATAAATTGAATAAAAGCTTAAAGTGTTATTTTATGAGACTGCCACCTGCTCACCAAATTCAGAATTCATCTTGAAGGTTTTTTGGTTTTTTTGTTTAAAAAAAGCAATTAAGTGATCTGGCCATAAATCTTTATTCATAAATCACTGATATTATTTCTGATACTGAGATTATGGTAAAAGTGATAGTGTTTGGTTTTTGTACTCTATTTTCAGTCTGCATTTTATACATTTTATTTGAGATGAAATCTATATTTTAGTTGGCTATATTGTTCAGACAACCATAACTCTTACGTATTTTTGATGAATTGTAACATAATTCTTCTGATTTTATGATGATCCCTCACAAATATTTTAACATCTAATTTTCTGTTCCCCTTAGTAAGTGAAAATATATATAATTTTAAAAACTAATGGTTTGGAAAATATTGAATTATGCATTTCTCTCATTCTCAAATACCCTCAACCAAACTGATATCACCTCCATTCTTTCCTGTTTGCATATATATTTCCTTATTAGTGGCAAGTTTGAAGAGGTTTTAGCAGTCCTTTCACTTATTCTTCATTTATAATTGCAATCTTAAGCATTTTATCCCTTGTCACATATTCTCTCTATGCATTATATTCTTCGACTATTTGGTAAGCCCCTCATTTGCATATTTTACTTTTTCATTTTCCCACCATGGTCTTACCTCTTAACCCTGTTCTTTGTAAGGCAGTTGTAGTTTAGATGACCCTATGGAAAACTGATTTCTCTTTTCTTCTACAACAGGATTAGCTTTAAAAACAAATTTGAAAATGTGTTTACCTACTTCATTTGTAATCTCAGTTCTTAAATTCAGTGTTACAATTTATCTGTCTCATGTGACTAGTTCTGAGTTAACATCAAAATGGCTTGTTATTAAGATGGTTAATTTATCATAATTTGTGAATAATTTACTTTTCTGGGCAAAATTATTGCCTATAATGGCATCATTGTCACTCAGTTGTATTCCAGTTTCATTCTGGTCAGCACATGGAGAGTCACACAAAATCCCGAGTAACCCAGGAGCCATAGCCCTTCTGCATTACTCCCAGCCTCCAATTCTGTCCCTCATGAGTAGAAACATATGGATGTCATCTGTCCTGTCATACACTGGGAAAGAACAGAAACCCTTCTTTCCTCCTTTTTACTTTCATACCTTAAATTTGATAACTTACTTTATAGCATTATTCTCCATTTGGTTAAAATCCCTATCAGAAAGTATATAAATAACAGCTGATACCATGAACTTAATTAGAATTCTTTGGTTCTCTGTGGCAAGAGCTAACTCATTCAATAGCTCATCTCATGGAATTGATGAGGATCTGGAAACCCAGTCAAAGAAACAGGCAGATTTTGAGCAGCTCCTGGAAACCCGGGGGTAGAAGCCCTCACCATGCTCTCATGCAGGTACAAGAGCTGCCTCTTGAGAGACCTGGATGGGCCAGCACTCAAAGCATTGGCCCCTCTGTGAAGGATTCTAACTCTGGAAGGAGCTACCTATTAAATGACTTTAGGACATGAACGTTTCCATTGGCAAGGGATGGTCTGCCTTCCCCACTACTGCTCTACCAAAATGGAACCAACGGGGAGAAGAGAATTCCTCATTAAGAACAAGGATGTTGTTACGAAGGAAATTTTATATTAGGTAATCAAATACAACAGTCACTATACTAAGTATCTCTAAACAAAAATCTCACTCCCATTTTTGGGGAGGCTACTTTGGAACCTCACATTTGAACTTTTGAAATTATTCTATACACCAGCCTGGTGCTTCAGCTAAGCCTTGGGAGCTAAGCACCAAAAATAATGGGAAACTCTGGATGGCATCATGGAAAGGAAAGTTATCTGTCTCTGCCAGCTGCTCTCATTATAGATTCCTGTGGACCCTGGATGGGCAAAAGTGGGGGTAGGTGCTATCTCTTAATGTGCTTTGGATTTTGCCTGGAGCTATACTTGGGCAATAGGATGTCATGTGTGATCCAGTGAAGTCTCTGGATTCATATATCTTCAGGTTGGTGCAAGTCAGATGAATGTAGAAGATATGTAGTTTATTACAGTAGTTTATCCTTGTTTTAATGGTATACCTCACTTAGAAAGGGTAAGGTAGGAAAACAACTCCCATGATTAAAAAGATGAATTCTGAGGGAGCCAGATACTGGACTGCTATATTACATTTTTTAAAGTTTGTCATTTTTATACAATGAAGAAGTTAGAAACAATACAACAAGTTAATGAAAAAAATTTTGATTTTTAGTCACTTTTTTGCGTGTGACTGGTTTTGATTCTTCTTGTCCTTACTGCCATAATTTTAATAAACATGCTTATGTTGTTGTTTCTTAATCATTCACTTTAGACTTTTTGTCTAAATTAATAACTGGTGATTTGCCTCATTATATGATCATCTCACCTCCCCTTCCTGAATTTTCCCAATAGGCTTATACAACTACTCTTTAGCCTTGTATTGATTTTCTTTGTAATCACAACTAGTTTAATAACAGTGTTATCTCTTATTCCATCAAGTTGTCTTGCCCTTATATGCTTCTGAATCCCATTTTGTAGGTCGATATATTATTGCCCCTTCCTATTCCCCTCAGTTTATCTCCCTTTCTCTCATTTGTAGACTTCTGTCATCTGAACTTTTATTTTTATATTATCAAGGTTGAAAATATTCCCATTCTATTTTGTACTGAAATTTTAAAATCATTGCTTATGGGTTATTTCTAATAGAAATTCATAGACAGCATTTGCATTATTTGACTATTTGGGGAGAGTTAGATAATGCTCTTTAATTATATTTGCTCTATGTACTTTTCTCATTTTCTAATAACTTTATATAAGTTTCTAATCTCATCTTTTTATTTCTTGTGCCATTTGTACTTATCATAACCTCTATATAGTTAACTCTGGTTTCTAGCCAGTATTCTACTGACTTGACATTTTTCTTTTCCCCACTGCTGGGTCCCTCTCACCCATTCTCCAGTCTGGACTGGTTTCTCTCCACTACCAGCCCTCATCCTAGGACATTCCTGCACTGTTTTCCTGGGTTGGTGCCAATAATTCTTGGATTCTACACCTACCTTTATTTTGCTCCTTTCCCTTGTTTTGCTTCAGCACATCTTCAGGTATCTTCTTAGAAAAAAGTTTGTAAGGTAAAATATCTGACTGATTGCAAGTCTGAAAATGTCCCTATTTTTCAGTCACACCTGAGAAGAAACAAGGACTGTTAAGTGGTAACTAGACTCCCTGTATAACATCAAAAATTTCACAGAACACCAACATCAGACAAGCTAACTCTGTGATCATGACAGAGCAAGTAAAAAACTTCATAATTGTGTCTGAGCATTGACGACAGCAGGAACACTGAGCAAACCATAAACATGTTCAACACGCCCTCTCCAGCTAGTATGAATGACTACTGCTTCCATACTGATTACACTTTGGCCTTGTTCTTGACTCCTAGATGAAAATTTTAAGATTCGTAATTAAGATTAGTCCCTGACAACACCCAAACAAAAGCAAACCCCTACTTTCTTGAACTCTCTCTCAAATCACTTATCAGCCTAAATCTTAGAGCCTCTTACATAGTTGCCTACAGTTCCCCATAGGGATGTTGTTTTCTTTGCTGAAGCAAGTATCGATAAACACATTCTTGTTCAATCACAGGTATATTCCTGGTGGTCTTTGATGAACTTTATCATACCTTATTTATAATTTGGCTAGTTATAGAATTGTAGGTTAAAATTCCATCATTTCAGAGCTTCGAAAGTATTGTTCCACTGTTTGCTATATTTCAGTTCTCTCTAATGACAAACCTGGTGCCAGACTGTTTTTTGTTCCCTTGTAAGTGACAGGCTCAATGTCCCAAAGCTTTAGGGAGTAAGGATAATAAGGGGTAATATTTATTGAGAACTCATTCTATTTCAGACATTAAACAATGCATTTGTCTAGCCTTAGCTTATGTAATCCTCACAAAAGCCACCTAAGAATCACTACCCTGAGGTTCATATAGGTGAAGTAACTGGCTCAAGGTCACATAGCTAGTTAGTGGCAGAGTGGGACTTCAGCCCAGTCTTGCCCTATTCTTAATTCCTAGAGCTGCACAATTATGCTAATGATACTTCAGGTTTCTTTCATTTAGCATTCTGGTATAAAGATTTCCTTAAAAAGTTGAAACTACTGAGTAAAATCAGGATTTGAGATTACATATGGATTTAATTTGCAGGCAATTCCTAACAGACAAATGGGCTCATCTTTAGCAGAGTATAATTCAAACTTTGGGAAAAGAAAGCCATCAGCAAGTTCAGAGAGAGGAGACTATGATAAACTCCTGTCTGCAAAAGAAAGCTGGAAACATTTTGAAACATTGATACTCCTGACTAGCATGCTGGACCACAAGGAGAATCTAAATTATAAAAACCTTAGAAATGATATATGAGCTAGGAATGTCTTTAATTTTAGTATTTGAAATGCAAATATTTGGTTATAAAAATGAGAATGCAAAACTATTAAATGAATCAAAGTTGGTAATTTTTAATTAAAATGCAAGAGGTTCATGTAAGTGAAGGTGGAACTGATAAATGGGGTCCAGAACTTGATCTCTGATGACAGTGAAATATTATATCTGTGTCTAAAGCTCTCATCAGGTTTTCTAGCTATCAGTCAGATCCTGGAAAGTTTGAAAAACGACTCAACTCTCTTCAGAGACTTACCATTGTTAATTTATTTCTTTCCTCATTCCAAGTTACTCAGAGGGACTCAAGTTTTCTGTGCATACAGGAAAAGAATAATTAGTATCCAGACTTGGTTTTGGTGGAATCACGTTGCTCAGTCTGAGCTTTACTTTAGAGTTTGAAGATGTGATGACTTTCCAGCAGAGGTGAATAGTGCTCTACTTGGCTTTACTGTGACAGAGCAGAAAGGACAGAGTTTGAAACCCAAGTCCCAGTTTGAACAAAGAACACGGGTTCAGTGCCCAGCTCATCTCTTACATAGTGATTGTTTAGAAACTATACAACAAGTATACCTTCTAATCACCTCCCATCTCTAAAGGGCTCTTTTCAATGATTGGTTATGTTAGCATTTGTTAGTGTTGCAGCAAACTCTGAGTGTGTCTGTGGTGTGAAATTTCTAGAATACCCCTTCCTCTCTGGTATCCATGGTTGGTGTTGTGAGAGGAAGTGGAGGTGAGAATCAGGGTGCCTTTGTGAGCACTGCCTTGTTATTTTCCTCAGTGGTTGAGGGAGCTCAGCTTCAATGCTAAGAAAACTAGTAGCTTCTGCTAATCCTCAATTGAATGCACACACTGAAGAATAAAACAAAGCTACAAACTCCTGCAATGACCACAGGCTGGTCATCCACCCTGTTTTATATAACACACTTAGAAAAGATACAAAGATCCTGAGGAAGTCATGGAAAAGGAGGAAGGGAGCAGCCTGCATTCCATACTATTGTGTTCTGTAGGAGGAAAGCTCACAGGATTTTTCTTCTCCCAGAAAGGGAAAAATAAAAAAGCATTATTATCTCCGCTGGGTCTTTTAGGTTTCTGAATTACCAGATTCTCTTTTGCTCTCCTTCAGGCATTTTGGGATTTAAAGACAGAAAACACGGTTTCCTTGAGAGCCAAATCTCTGAATGTTTCTAAGGTGCTATAGCTCAGTTTTAGGGGCAATTTCTGATGCATTATGATTAGGTCCAAGTAAACTTAGACCAAGGGGACAGTTATGCCTTCCAGCCATTTGATGGGGAAGAGATAGGGGAGGAGTGAGGAGAAGGGATTGAAATGGGTTAAGGGAAAAGGAAAGTTCTGCTTAGTTTCTCCTGACAAAATTCTTGAGGTACCAGAAAGGAAAAATGACATCATACACAGAGCTGCACATCCTATTATTGGTTCAGCTTCAGACTATTGCTAATTTTGTCTGGCGTTATCAACATGACTTCTTTTGACCAAACCAAACAAAAAAACCAGTGAAACAGACAGAATGGCAATACTCTATTCTCACACATGATACTTAAAACTTTCAATAAAATTAAGTAATAGTTATTATTGTTCTGAATTGAATTATAGACTAAAATATGCCCCTGATAGTCACAACTGTTCAGTGCCAGAAGTTAGTGTGAAGAGATGGCAACTTTGTCGTGCATCGTGTAGCCAGAATGCTGCTAGTGAAAGATGGGACATTTTGGTCAATTCTTGATTGAACTATTATTGGTATGAAATTACTAACAAATTCCTGGAAAAAGTTTTTAGACTCCCAGTGATTCACTGGCCTATATTTTCCAGGACAAGATACTGCTAGTTATCTTATAGTCACGGTCATTAATTTCCCTTTTTCATGTATATGATTTGTCCAATAAACTCTATGAGTAGTTCTGCAGCCAGGTGTCCTATATCAGGTGCAGGAAAAAGAGCTGTTAGCTCACTGTTGTGTTCATATTCCAGTTTTACTGCTAACTAGCGTCTGACCATGGACTAGTGGCTGGACTTTTCTCCCCTTAATTCTAGTATCTATGAGTCAGGGATATTAATAATATGTACCTAATGGGGCTATTGTGCAAATTTAATGAAATTATATAAAGTGCTTAAATTGTGGCTGACATAGATTAAGCACCAAACAAATGATCTGAGGTTCATCCCTAGATCCGGATGAATTGGCTTCATGTACAACACAAAGAATAGTTGAGAACCCTCTTTGGCTTACTTAGATTTTATTAATCACTAGCCTGTTAAAATGTGCAATCTATGCACTTAATGAATATAGTGCATATCTGTGGGTAATTAACTGTGGAGTTCCTGAAAGTGGACCATTTGCTTCTAAGACCTACCTTCACATCTTCCCAGAGCCTGGAATTTAAAACATGGTGCCCTAATCTCCCTACTAACAAGCGAAGTCATTCTTTCTGAGCTGAGTCCTTTGTTTTATTAGGAAGAGGCAAGTCCTCACAGTGTCCTGCCATACTGAAAACGTGTTTGACTTTATGTTAATTGCTGTCACAGTAACAACTCCCACATATGAACACAGGGATGGAAGATGTCTTTGTGTGTCCTCTCTCAGATCTGATAACCCTGACAATAGTTCTAACTGATGTAGCAGGTTTCAGGATGAATCACTGAGACACCTCAGTGACTATAAACAACCTTTTTCATGTTCTCTTTTATTCCCAGTATTTCAAAAATTTAACAGAAAGAATACAGGTCCCTCAGCTCCCATCACCCTAGATAGCCTAGGGTGACTTCATGACTAGCAAGAAGGCCTATTTGAAGGCCTGACATGCATGCAGGAGATACCCATTAATTATTTGTGAATCTGTGAATCTTTCTTGAACCTTTTAGTGTGTTTCTAGCAGAAAATAACCATATATTCAATCTCACATGCCATGTCACCCTATTTAAAAATCCCTGACAGTGTGCTTCCCCAAAATCCACAGGTTTCAGACGTGAAGGAAATGTAAAACTACTGGAAATATAATTTTCTACAAATCATTAGAAGTCTGAGGTCTTGCCTCAGTGGTTAGAATTTACTGGAACTGGACAAGATGAAAGTACATTTGCAAATAACAAAACCACCTAAACATGTTTTCAGAGTATCTTTTCTTCTAATAGATGCTGTTGGAATCTTAGCATTGCAATATGAGTGCCTTCTTGCTCCTGAGTGAAACATGTAAGAGAAAATTGGATTTCATTGAAGTATGAGGTGTTCCAAACATTCATTGCTACTGTCTCACTTGAAAAACAGCTCCTTCACAGCTCACAGATATATTAATATCCCTCCCCTGTCAGTGCTTTGGGTTGCAGCTAAGCCAAGAATGAAATTCACTGGATGTTGTAAGTAACAGAGGATCTTTAAAATAAAGACCAGAAAATTATTATAGGGAAAAGTTACATTTCATAGTAGTTTTCAAAGATTTTTTCTTTTCCTTCTAAAGTGAAAAGAATTTTATTTCTAGACTGCAGTAAGATCTGCAGTTGACTGGCCAAAGCTGAGACATTAAGTTGAGCCAAAAAGTTTGCAAAAACCTTGGAACTTTGTAACTGGGAAGGTAACAGCTAAATGATCTGAGATTTAGGAATGTGATATAACAACAAATTATGATTTTATGGTTTTGGGGGTTTACATTGCTTTGTAACATTTCAAGTAGTGAGAGTTTTCCAAATATGTCCAGAATCCTGATGTTTACATTTCCATGAATAAATGCTTACCAGATATAAAGTCTATTCCCTTCTCTCAAAATCCTCAACTGCCCCTTACCTTTCAGTAGCATTTTCTCACTTTCTTAATAGTCATATTCTACATTTGTTTGAAATATTTCCAAAATAAGGAAGTGATGGGTAGAAAATGAATAAAAGCTTAAGTAGGCCTTAAGACATTAAAATTACCAACTTAAGTATATGAAGGTCTAGCAAAGCCAGCTGTCTGTCTTCGCAATGAAAACATGATCTATTAGCTAATGTGTTCTTACACTATGGCAGAACAGCTAATATTAAATTTGGTTCCTTAGACATAATAGAGGGAAGTGTGTTCATGGTTATTATTTTGGTTATAATTTAATATTTACTAATGCTTAAGATAATCCTGAAAAGTTCTAAAGAAGGGGGAGGTTTATACAGCTCTAGGAAAACTTATAGGACTGTGTGTGATGGTTTGTATGAGACTGTGTGTATGTATAGGAGCACATACTCATATACATGTCAGAATGACCTAGAGGAATACTTGTTGAGGTCATATGAAGTCATAATAATCAAGTTCTTCTCTTGATACAAAGAAAAATGAATTCTCCATCAGTTTCAGTTTTGAGAAGAAACCTCTGAACTCTCTCACAAAAGGTTATATCCTTTGCACATGATTTTAACAAACAAACAACAACCCACTATTACTTCAAATTATATTAAACTCATTAAATATATCTGAGAAGAGATTTTTAAATATATCTAGTAAGTACAAACATTTTTTAGTAACTGGTAATATTTTGTTAGTCACTGTAGCAGTTTGATATGGTTATGAGTTCCAGAAATAGATATTGGATTATATTTGTGATGTGGTTTGTACCTAAGCATGATCGATTTATGATTGGGGCTTTGAATGGGCCACGTCATTAGGGCATTGAGTCCCCACCCCTTGGTGGGTAAGGACTCACAGATAAAAGGCATGGAAAAGGACAGAATTGAGGGGTTTTAATGTTGACCTTTTGCTATTGGAGTTAGATGCTGAAGACTTAAGCTGGAGGCCCAGGAAGTAAGCACACAGAGGAAAGACAAGCAAGCCCCAGAAAGAAAGGAACCCTGAACCCAGACAGAAGCAAGACCCTGAAAGGGAGGAACCCAGGAAGCCTGAACCCTCACAGATGTCGGCAGCTCTATTGCTCTAACACATGAAAATAGACTTTGCTGAGGTACATGACTTATTCTTTATGGCCTGGTGTTTGCAAGCTCCTACCCCAAATAAATACCCTCTATAAAGACCAATTTTTGGCATTTTGCATCAGCACCCCTTTGGCTGATTAATACAGTCACTTTTAAGACCTTCTGGAATAGTCTATGTTATCCAGACTAAGCTAGTTATTGTTTCTTATTTTTCCATATCATCACTGTCAGGCAAACCAATTTTGGTTTTCCTAGCAAGAGAGCACAAGGTTGTCTTATGCTTTAGTAAGTCTTGTTATTTCTTTCTCCATAAGCTTTTTCACATACAGTCTTTTATTGCCATTTCCACTGCACCAGTTTTGCCTAGGTTTTAGTTCCTCAACCCATGAGTGTTTCCCTAGCCTCTTATTTGATCCTCATGACTACAGCCTACCTCTAAAAAAACTATGGTCAAATGCATCTTCCTGAGAGACTGCATTCATTATAACACTCCTGACAAACAGATCACCCACCACCAATCTCCACCGACTCCTCAGGACTTGCAGGAAAAAGTCCAGACATCATCATGGTTCCCTTAAAATAGGCCCAAACTTATTATTCCAAGCTTATTTTGGGAGGATGTGCCCATTCTAATCAGTCCAGACCCATTTGCTCACTGATTCACCAATTTTCCTGGAACGTCCAAATTACTTTTCCCCTGGTTCCATCTCATCATTATTACGCTGTTCTGCAGTGCTTGCTCTGAGAGGGAGTACAGTGATGTGGCCATGGAGCCAATACTGATAATACCAAGAATAAATGTGCTAAAAGAAATAAAATAACATGACGGGGGAAGTAATAAATTTTCCCCTGCAGAGGTTAGAGTTGTGGCCTATGAAGGAGAATGTATGCCAACCTGCAGAGTACATGAATATAGTGACTTTATCAAGCAAAGAAGACATAGGACAAAGGCGAGAGGGGCAATGGCTGGGGGGCTGTAGCAGGAACTGGTATATTTAACTCAATTTTAAATGCTGTGTGAGCTTGTAAGTAAGGCTGGTGTAAATGGCAATAGGAGTGTTTTGATAAAGGCTATAGTTAGTTAGATTATGGCCAGTTAGAAGTTGTAAGAAAAGAATGTCTAGGTAATCAGAACTGCACATAATTTGATATTAGATAGATATGGGTGTAACTTCTAGACTTTCTACTTACTAACTTTGTAACATTATCCTCTTTCAACCTCAGTTTCCTCATCTGTAGAATGGGAATTATATTACATATATACACAGAATTGCTCTGAATATTAAATAAAAATCAATTGATAGGAAAGTGCCTGGCATTTAGCAGGTGCTTAATCATAGTCTATCACTACATTTGTGAAAGAATCCTCCCATAACATTTAACAGAATTACAAGAATGAAGTTGCTCTAGGTGGTATCTGGGATGAGTCTGTTCTTCTCAAGAAGGAGTAGAGAAAGTCTAGAACACATTTAACTGCTTATTGGATTAGTTATTCTCTAGGAGCAATGCAGTGAGGCAATTAATAGGCATCATTACATTTAATTATGAAAAGAAACTTGTGATCTAGGCATCATCATCATCTCAGTTTTACAAATCAGAAATTACATGGCAGAGAGTTTAAGTGCCTGGCTGAAATAGGCTGCAAGACCTGCCTCAAACACTGACTACCCACACACTCTGACATTTGCCATTCCAAATGACCACAATGTTCTATCTACCTGCCTCTATAGTGGGAAAACAACTGTGGTTCTCAGTTATAAAATGTTTTGGGGACACATGTCAGAAAGTAAAATAAGTAACTGAAAACTACCTGGTAGATAGATGCATTGCTTACACTAAATAATTTATATTTTTGGCCATTTTAACTCCCCGATTTCTATGTTGATTTATGCTGTCAATCATTGTTCCAAATAGCAATAAATAATCTTGGACATTTCATGCTCCTGGAAGTTCAACCAAAAGCTGACTTCATCACCACTTTTCTTCTAGTGACTGAAGTAGCACAGACCTTACAGAGAAGACATTTAGGTGGAGATTGGAGAGTTCTCACCTAGCAGTGCTCCCAGAACAAGAATGAAGTGGTATTCTTGGCCATCCCTGCTTCAGCAATAACCATGGGGTTAGGAAGGGATGTGAGTAAAATAAGTAATGGGCGTACACACACACAAATAAGAAGATGCTGAAAATAACTGGGTTTTTTTTTGCTCCTCGTTGGTCAGGGGTCACTTATAGCTTCTAGGGCTATCCTCATGTCTAACTATATGGCCATCTCAAAAACATAGCAGCTTACATATTCAAAGTCAGTAGGAGATCTCTCTAATCTGCAAAAACTGAGTCTTATGTTCTGTAACATAATCATGGAAGTGACAATCCCATCATATTCACAGGTTTTTCCCATACTCAAGGAGAGGGGTTATACAGGGTGTATACACCAGGAGGTGGGAATCTTTGGGATTGTTGGTTAAATTGTGTCTCCCACAACAAATATGTTCAAAAGACAGATATAGGGCATTATATATCCTGCCATAACCTGGAGAATGGAGTGGAAGAGAGTGTAAACTACAATATAAACTATAATCCATGCTGTGTGGCAAGGCTCCAAAATATGTTCATCAATTGCAATGAATGCTACAGTAATGAAAGAAGTTGCTGATGTGGGAAAAGTGGGAAGTGTGGGAGTGGGGCATATGGGAATCTCTTATATTTTTTATGTAAGATTTTATGTAATCTATGTATCTCTAAAAATAAATAGAAAGTATATTTTAAAAAATCTTAATCTGAGTTCCTGTCTGTGTGTGAACCCATTTGTGAATAGGGTTGAAGATGTTATTATTAGTTAAGGTATACCAATATAGAATCAGGGTGAGTCTCAATCCATGTAACTGGCAGCTTACTAAAAAGAGGACATTTGGGTGCAGTCAAAGAAGGTCATAAGAAGAAGACAGAAGACAGAGGAAGCAAGAGAAAGAGAGAGAGAGCGTGCCATGTGACAAAGGACTGCCACCACCAGAATACTTCTGAATTGGGCAGAAAACATGGCTTTGCTGACTCTTGATTTTGGACTTGTAACCTTCAAAACTGTGAAACAATAAATTCTTATTGTTTAATTCAGCCCATTGTGTGGTATTTGTCATAGCAGCACTGACAAAGACAGGTTCATATGAGAATTCTCTCAGAAGAACCTGTGAAAAGTAATACTGAGCTGTCATGAAAAGGCCAGGTTAACAAAACAGCATAAGATATTGTTTTCAAAACTCTCCCCCAAAACACAATATTTAATATTTCTTCATACATAAACATTGTAAATCCTTGGAGGCTATAAAAATGTTTTGGAAGGTGGGGGTTGAACGTTGCTGGGAGCAGAAAATAAATGAGTAACAGTTGTAATTATTGTCATAATTACATTTTTCTTCTCTCTTCTGATGCCTATTGCACCCACATTTCAAGGCCTGACCCCCAATTTCACCAGTAATGAAACTTCTCTCTATATATTTTTAAATTAATTTATTGAAGTATATCACTCATACATAGACATACATAAACAATAAGTGTATAACAATAGCTGTAAACTTACAAAACAAGCACATATAACATCATACAGGACTCTCATAATTTACCCTACCACCAATAACTTACATTGTTATTAAACCTTTTTAGCTAATGATTAAAGAGCATTGTCAAAATATGACTACTAACCAAAGTATTTTCCCCAACCAACCCTGTTATTATTATCTTAATATCATTTATATATGAATATACATAAACAATTAAGTGTATAGTAAAAGTTGTGAATTTACAAAGCACGCATCCATAATATCATACAGGGGACCCGTCCATCAATCCTCCATCAACACCTTTTAATTATTAATAATAAAATGTGTGTGATTGTGGAAAAATGAGCCTGATATGAGATCTCTTCTACAGACTCCTCCTTTATAGATTGTACCCACAGAGCCAGATATGTAGAGAACCTTTGCCCTATCTCTGTTGGTGTATGCTTCCGGACTGTCTTGATATTCCAGATTTTATGTCTCTGTAAATAGCAAGGTCAATCTGATATGAATATGGAACAAGCCAAATGTCCCTGGGAGTTAGTGTAGTTGTATCTGTGTTTGTCCAAATGACTGGGTATGTGGATGTTTTCTGGAGACATGTTGCATACATTGTGACCACACTCATTGTCATCCACCTGAGCAATTGGGATCCACTTAAAAAATTCTATTATTATTATTATTGTTCTGGATTTTTTTCTTTATGAGAGAAGTTATGGATTTACAGAACAGTCATGCATAAAACACAGGATTCTCATATACCACCTGTGATTATTAGGCTACTATGTCAACTTGGCCAGGAATGGTGCCCAATTGTTTGGCCAAGCAAGCAATGCTGTAATACAAGGGCATATCATGGGTTTAGTCATCAGTGAGTTGTTTGCATCTATGGCTACTCATATCGACAGTCAACTGAGGAGATTGCCATCAGTGATGAGTGATGTATCATCCAATCTATTGAAAGCCTTAAAAGAAGTGATTTCAGCATTCAAACAGAGAATTTCCATCTCTATTTCAGATAGCCAGTGTCTCCTGGGAACTCATCTAGGACCTTCATTGGAGTCCCTGGTTTGCAGCCTGTCCTGTGGAATTTGGACTTGTGCATCTCCATGATTGTGTGGGACAATTTTATACAATCTCATACTATTTACAGATATATCCTGTTGGATATTCCTTAGAGAAACCTGTTTACCTGGAGAAACCTGACTAATAAGATTGGTACCAGGATTGGTTCTTGAGAAACAGAATCTTAGAAATGGGATTTCTGAAATGGTTCTGGGCTCTTTTGCAATCGAGTGTCTACTCTGATTAGATTCATGGGCACTAATAACTCTTTCCAATAATCAAGAAGCCACTAGGGGAAAGTGGACTTGCTCAACTGATAGAGCATCTGTCTACCATATGGAAGGTCCAGGGTTTGATCCCTAGGGTTCCTGACCTGTGTGGTAACCTGGCCCATGTGCAGTGCTGCTGCATGCCAAGAGTGCCGTACCATGCAGGGGCACCCCTGCATAGGGATGCACCCCACAAGGAGAGCTGCCTTGAGTGAAAAAAGTGCAGCCCACCCAGGAGTGGAACCACACACATGGAGAGCTGACACAGTAAGATGACATAACAAAAAAGAGATGTAGTGTTCTAGTGCTGCTGGATAATGCAAGCGGAGACAGAAATGGACACAGAGAACAGACAATGGGAGAAGGGGAGATAAATAAATAAAAAATACATATTTTAAAAAAAAACCACTGGGGAATGGATATAGCTCAAGTGGTTGGGTGCCTGCTTCCCACATGAGAGGTCCAAGGTTTGGTCCCCAGTACCTCCTAAAAAACAGAAACAAACAAATGGAAAACGAATAACAGACAAACAAAAAACAGCTCAGGGTTGCTGATGTGGCTCAGTGGTTGAGTGTCTGCTTTCCACATATGAGGTACTGGGTTCAATCCCCTACCCTACTACCTCAGGAAAAAAAAATGCCACTGACAGTCCATGGCATGAACTGACAAAAGAGATATGCAAAATATCACCACTGGATGTGACTATGTCCATGCTTATAAGAGGCAAGGATCTGCGTGAGAGTGTTTTTTAACACCTTAACAGAGTTTTGTAGAGTTTAAAGGTTCAGTGATGTTGGTTGTCTGTTCCTAAATATGCTGGATACAATTACTAAAAAAGGTATGAGCTGAAGACTTCAAATTTGGAACTTAAGTGCCCCATGACCTGAAAGTTTCTGTGTGCCCTGAAAGAAAATTTTGTTTCATGAAGGCACAGAAGTGAGATGGCCTGAAAACCAGACCCAAAGTTTCATGTGGTAGTAGCAGAGTAAAATGGAAAGTAAAATCTCACACTTGTGGTGTATCTGATGTTAAAGTGAGGAAATTGACTGGAAGGGAGTGGAATCCTGAGGATTGCGATAGAGACATAGCGGTTGATGGTGATGGCAATGGGGTAATTGAAACCCTAAATTCCACTGAGACTTTGCCAGATAAACTGTAATGGTCTGCCCTGAGAAGACAACTGCCCAACCTCCAGCCTTTCCCAAGGAGTCAGCCATCCATCCTCACCTGAAGAGATTAATCCTATTTCATTAGATGAAACTGTGAAAGAATGCCCTGAGGTAATTAGCTTGCAAGACACTTTTAACAATTTTTGTTACCCAACCCTCTTTTCTTCCAGATGTATAACTATGCTAAATCACAAAAGGTCCCCAAAGATGAAGTATAAAGTTTGACCCATGAGGAAATAAACTATACTCCAAAATAACTGCATGAGTTTTCCAATTTATATAGACAGAAATAAGGGGAATATGGAGTGGGAATGGATATTAATGGTATGGGATAATGGTGGATGGGATATAAAATTGGATCAGGGTGAATTTATTGATATAGGCCAACTAAGAAGAGATTCTGGATTCAGTGTTGTAGCTTGAGGGTCAGAAAGGGCTCTAACAGATTGGGTGGCTGGGCACCCAAACTGAAACATGGGTAAAAGATGGCTGACATTGCCTAAGGTCAAGATGCCAGAATTGCCTGGTATACTAAAGATGAGGGGGTCCAAAGGCTTAGAGAAAATGGAATGCTAGAATCAATTTACCATCTAAGACCTGCCCCCCTACCCCCCAGCAAGAATGTCCAGAAGACCCAACTTTGAAAAAGACTGTGAGGACTAAATTTGTGCGATCAACTCCATCTTCCCTGAAGAGCTCTGTGGCTGCTCTTATCTTTAATTTACTGCTGTCACAGAACTAGGATCCTTAAACACTATGGGGAAGATTGGATCCTGGGTCAGCAGAAGCCAAGCAGCAGCACTTAATCACCAAAGACAAGGAGGTCATGGCTACCACAATGAAAAGCAGGCCCAAAGCAATAGTCAGAAGAATCCGAGTCATATAGAATTATGGTGTTGGCTGATAGATCATGGGTACCTGCAAGTAAAATAAACTGGCAGGATCTCCACATCAATTCCCTGACTAGTAGAGTGAGGGTTATTATGGGAGGAAAGGCCAACTGGAAGCCAGTAGAACTCCCTCAATCTAGCAAAATAGTAAACCTAAAGCAAATCTGGATTCCTGGAGAGATTGCAGAGATCAGTGCCACCATCAAGGACTTGAAGGATGCAGGGGTGCTGATTTCCAGCATATCCCCATTCAATTCTTCTATTTGGTCTATGAGGAAAAGAGAAGGATTTTGGAGGATGACAGTGCATTATTGTAAACTTAAACAAGTGGTGACTTCAACTGCAGTCTCTGCTGTAGATGTAGAATCATTGCTTGAGCAAATAAGCACATGCCCTTGTACCTGGTATGAAGCTATCAATCTGGCAAATACTTTTTTTCTCAATTACTGTTAGTAAGAACCCCCAGAAACAGTTTGAATTCAACTAAATTCCTTCACTGTCCTGACTCAGGGATATATCACCTCTACATCCCTGTCAGAATATTGTCTGCAGTAAACTTGATCATCTCTCCCTCCCCTAAGACATTCATGCTGGCCCATTATATTGATAATCACATGTTGTTTTTCTTTTTAAGATTTATTTATTTATTTTATTTATCCTCCCTCCCCCCCCATTACCTGTGTCCATTTGCTGTGTATTCTTCTGTGTCTGCTTGTATTCTCATTGGGCAGCACTGGGACCTGTGTCTCTTTTCTGTTGCATCATCTTGATGCATCAGCTCTCCGTGTATATGGTACCACTCCTTGGTGGGCTGCAGTTTTGTGCAGGATGTCTTTCCTTGCACAGGGGCCACTCCTTGCACAGGGGCTACCCTTACACGGGGGCATCCCTGCATGGGCCAGCACTCCTTGCACACAGCAGCACTGTGTGTGGGTCAGTTCACCACACCAGCCAGGAGGCCCTGGGTATCGAACCCTTGGACTTCTTGTATGGTAGGCAGATGTTCTATCTGTTGAGCCACATCTGCTTCCCGATAATAACATGTTGATTGGACCTAGTGAACAAGAGTTAAAGACTACTCTAGATTTATCAGCAAGGCATTTTCTTGTCAGAGGATGGGAAATAAATCTACAAAAATACAGGGTCCTACCACCTTTGTGAAATTTCTATGTGTCCAGTGGTGTGGGGCATGTTGAGATATTCCTTCTAAAGTGAAAGATAACCTGTTGCCTCTGGCTCTCCTATGACCAAAAAAGAGGTACAATATTTAGCTGACCTCTTTGGATTTTAGAGACAACATATTACTCATAGTATGCTACTATGGCCCATTTACCAAATGACCAGAAAAACTCTGAGTTTTGAGTAGGACCAGAACAAGGAGGCTCTGTGAGGCTCTGTGACAGGTCCAGACTGCTGTGCAAGCTGCATTGCCACTTTGGCCATTTGATCCAGCAGACCCAATGGTGCTGGAAGAATCAGTGGCAAATATAGATGCTGTCTGGAACCTTTGGCAGGCCCCTATAGGAGAATCACAATACAGACCCTTAGGAATTTGGAGCAGAACCCTGTTATCCTCTGCAGGTAAGTCTTCTTCTTTTGAGAAACAGCTTAACCATGGGTCACAAAGTTACCATGAGACCTGAGTTGGTTATGATGAACTAGGTATTGTCTGACTTGCCACTCCAGAAGGTTGGGTGTGCAGTCATAATCTACCATAAAATGCAACTGGTATATACATGATAGGGCTCAAGCTGGTCCTGAAGGTACCAGTATTTACATGAGGAAGTGGCCCAAATGCCCATAGTCACCACTCCTGCCACATCACTTTCTCTTTTACAGCCCACAGTTACGACCTCTTGGGGAGTTCCTTAACAATTGGTTGACTGAGGAAGAGAAAACTTGGACCTGGTTCTGTATAATATGCTGGCACACCCAAAAGTGGACAGCAGCAACACTGTAGCCCCTTTCTGGAATGTCCATGAAGAACGATATTGAGGGGTAATCATCCCAATGAATAGAAAATTTCAGGCAGTACACCTAGTTGTTCATTTTGCTTAGAATGAGAAATGGCTGGAGGTACATTTGTATATAGATTCATGGGCTATTTCCATTGGTTTGACAACAGTCAGAAACTTGGAATATGATTCAAATATTGATGCAAAGAGGTCTGGGAAAGACATATGTGGATAGACTTTTTTTGAGTGGGCAAAAAACATGGAAATATTTGTGTCCCACATTAATATTCACAAGAAAGTGACTTTAGCTGAGCAAGATTTTAATAATCAAATGGATAAAATAATTTGTTCTGTGAATAGCAGTCAGCCTCTTTTCCTAGCCACTCTTGTCACTACCCAAAGGGCTCATGAACAAAGTGGCTATGGTGGTAGGATTGAAGGTTATGCATGGGCTGAGCAACATAGACTTCCCTTCACCAAAGCCAACCTGGCTACAGCCAGCATTGAGCGCCCAATCTGACAGCAAGAGAAAATCACACTCAGCCCCCAACATGGCACCATTCCTGGAGATGATCAACCTGGTACCTCATGGCAGGTTTATTACATTGGACCACTTTCATAACAGAATGGGAAGCAATTTATTCTAATAATAACTGTAATAGATATGTACTGTTGATACGAGTTTGCGTTCCCTGCACTCAATGCTTCTGCCAAAACTACCATCCATGGACTTACTGAATGTCTTATCCACTGCCACAGCATTCTATACAAAATTGTTTCTGATCAAGGTACCCACTTTACAGCAAGTGATGTGCTGGAATAGGCACATGCTCATGGAATTCACTGGTGTTATCATGATCTCCATCATGCTGAAGCTGAAGCAGTTGGATTTGTAGAATGGTGGAACAGCCTTTTGAAGACTCAGTTATGATGCAGTTATGGTACCAACTAGGTGGCAACACCTTGCAGGGCTGGGGCAATGTTCTCCAGGAAGCTGTGTATGCTCTAAATCAATGTCCACTCTATGGTGCTATTTCTCCCATAGACAGGATTCACGTGTCCAGGAATCAAGTGGTGGAAATGGGAGTGATATCACTCCCTATTACCCTTAGTGGTCAACTAGGAAAATTTTTGCCTCCTGTACCTGCAACCTTAAGGTCTGCTGGTCTAGAGGTCTTAGTTACAAAGGGAGGAGTGCTTCCAATTGGAGACACAAATACAGTTTCATTGAACTAGAAGTTAGGAATGTCTCCTGGCCACTTTAGACTCCTCATGCCTCTAAATCAACAGGAAAATAAGGAATTACTAGACTGGCTGGCATGATTGAGCCCAACTATCAAGGGTAAATAGGACTGCAACTACACAATGGAGGCAAAAAAGAATTTGCCTGGATTACAGGAGATCCCTAGGACATCTCTTAGTATATACATTCCCTGTGATTAAAGTCACTGGAAAACTGGAACAATCCAGGCAGGACAAGCAATGGCCCTGAATCTTCAGGAATGAAGGTTTGGTCACCTCACCAGGCAAAGAACCAAGGCCAGCTAAAGTGATTTCTGAAGGTAAAGGGAACATGGAATGGGTAGTGAAAGAAGGTAGTGATAAATATGAACTTTAACCACATGACCAGTTACAGAAAGAGGATTGTAATGATCATGACCATTTCTTTCCTGTTTTCTTAAGAGTATGTTTGTATATGTACATAAAATGAATATCCTTATTTTCTTCCCTATCTTTTCCCCTTTTCATAAGACATAAGGTATTTAAGTTTCATGATGTAGTACTTAAGAATATCAAGTTTAGGAGTGATATTACCTAAGTATATTACCTTCTTATTCTGGAGGGATTTAGTACATTCCCAGTTGTATGCAAGGCAGTTGAGTATCATTAGGTGAAAAAAACATGTCTGTTATTGCTTTTATTTAGAGATTAAATATGGTTTAAGGTGATGTGTTTGGCTGCCAATTTGATGAAGGTTGGATTGTTATGGTTAGGCTAATGTGTTATCTTGGCCAGGTAATGGTTCCCAGTTGATTGGTCAAGCAACCATTGGACTAATTTTAATACAAGGCCATTATATGTACTTTAATCATCAGTAATGATTGAATTTATGGCTGCTTACATTGACAATCAACTGATAAGATTGCTATCAGCTATGAGTGACATCTCATCCAATCATCTGAAGGCCTTAAAAGAAATGATTTCAGCATTCAGTCAGAATTTCCGTCTCTAATTCAGACAGCCAGCACCTCCTAGGGAAACTTCATGGGAGTCTGTGGTTTGTAGGCTGCCCTACAGAATTTGGACTTGTGCAACCCCTGGTCATGTGAGACAATTTTATATAATCCCATACTATTTATAGATATCTCCAGTCAGTTCTGTTTCCTTAGAGAACCCTGACTAATACACCACCTTACCATGGACACCTTTCTTTTGTGTGGAATATTTTTTACAAGTGGTAGGATATTTTTATAATTGTACTGTGAATTAAAGTCCATGGTTTACTGTTTGTGTGGTGTAGTTCATAGGATTTTTTTTGTTTAATTTTTATTTTGTTACCAATACAAGATAACATCTCTCCTTTTAATCATATTCAGTTATACCTTCCAGTGCTATTAATTATGTTCACAATGTTGTGCCACCACCACCACCACCACCAATTACCAAAACATTTCCATCATTCCAAATAGGAACCCTGTACATTTTAATTCTTAACTTCCCATTCCCCATCCCCACCCCATATCCTAGTGTAAGTATATTCTAGATACTGACTCAATGACTTTGCTAATTCTAATTGTTTTAAATCAGTGAGATCATACAGTATCTGTCCTTTTCTGTGTCTGGCTTCATTCATTCAACATAATGTCTTCAAGGTTCATGCATGTTTTCCCATTTTTGGGACATGTTCCATTTCATGGCTGAATAATATTCCATTTTATGCATTCATCAGTTGATGGAATCTAGGGTCTCCTCCATCCTTTGGCTACTGTGAATAATGCTGCTATGAACATTGGTATGCAAAAATCTGCTCAAGCCCATACTTTCAATTCTTTTGGATATATATCTAGTAGTGGGATTGCCAGGTCATATGGTAGTATTATACTTAACTTTCTGAGGAGCTAGTGAACTGTCTTTCATAGAGGCTGCACCATTTAAATTGCCATCACAGTGAATGCATGTTCCTATTTCTCCACATCTTCTCCAACACTTACTATTTTCCATTTTCTTAATAGCAGTTAATTGAATAAGTATGAAATGGTTTCTAATTGTGGTTTTGATTTGCATTTCCCTAATGGCTAATGATGTTGAGCATATTTTCATGGGCTTTCTGGCCATTTGTATATCTTCTTTGGAGAGATGTCTGTTTAAATCATTTGCCCATTTTTAATAGGGTTGTTTGTACTTTTGTTGTTAAATTGAATGATTTCTTTACATAAATTGGATATGAAAACTTTATCTGATTTGTCATTTCTAAATATTTTCTCCCATTGTGTAGGTTGTCATTTTACTTTTATGATAAGTTCCTTTGAGGAACAAACTTTTTTTATTTTGATTAGGTCCCATTTATCTATTTTTCTTTTTGTTTCTTGTGCTTTGGGTGTAAAGTCTAAGAAGCCATTACTTAACACAAGATCCTGAAGATGCTTCCCTATATGTTTTTCTAGGAGTTTGATATTTCTAGCTCTTATATTTAGGTCTTTGATCCATTTTGAGTTGATTTTTATATATGGTGTGAGGTAGGGGGTCCTCCTTTTATTTTTTTTCCAAGATAAATACTCTTTAATGCAACATTTTAAATAATAAACATTAATTTAAAAATCCATAGTGAATGAAGTATTAAACTTTTAAATAATGGCAGGATCCAACTATGCTGGGCTGAGCTATATTGGAGCCTGAAGCAAAAGGATAAATGTGTGCACCTTAGATGCTTTCATGAATTTCTTAAGTGTTTTTTTTTCCCCCCAGAAGTAGATTTTTTTGCAAATGGATATCCAGTTTTCCCACCTTCATTTGTTGAAGAGATTTTTTTTTTTCCAGTTGAGTCATCTTTGCCACTTTGTCAAAAATTGGTTGGCCGTAAATGAGGGTTGGTTTCTATGCTCCATATTCTATATTATTCATCAATATGTCTGTGTTTGTGCCAGTATCATGCTGTTTTGATTATTTTCGCTTTGTGGTAAGTTTTAAGATCTGGAAATGTGGGTCCTCCAATTTCACTCTGCTTTTTCAAGATGGCTTTAGCTATTCAGGGCCCCTTACACTTCCATATAAATTTGATGAAAATTTCTGCAAAGAAGATTATTGGAATTTTTATTGAGATTGCACTGAATCTCTAAATTGCTTTGAGTAGTATTGACATCTAATGAGATTTAGTCTTCCAATCCATGAAAATGGAATATCAATCTTTTTATTGAGATTTTCTTTAATTTTGTTTAGCAATGTTTTGTTTTCTGTGTAAAAATCCTTTATTTCTTAGGTTAGATTTATTCCTAGATATTTGATTCTTTTACTTGATATTTACTTGATATTGTGAATGAATTTTCTTTTCTTGATTTCTTCTTCAGATTGCTCATTGCTTATGTTTAGAAACCCTACTGATTTTAGCTGTTCATCTGTGCCCTTCCATGTTGCTGAATTCATTTATTAGCTTTATCACCTTTTTGTATTTTTTCCCTAGGATTTTCTGTATGTAGGCTCATGTCATCTACAAATAGGGGAAATTTTACTTCTTCCTTTTGACTTTGGAATCCTTTTATTTCTTCTTCTGGCCTAATTGCTCTGGCAACAAGGTCCAGTACAATGTTGAATAACAGTGGTGACAGTGTGCATCTTTGTCTGCTCCTGGTCTTAGAGGGAAAATTTTCAGTGTTTCTCTATTAAACAAGATGTTAGTTATGGGCTTTTCATAAGTGCCCTTTATCATGTTGAGGAAGTTTCTTTCTACTACCATTTTTTGAAATGTTTTTTATCAAGAAAGCGTGCTGGATTTTGTCAAAGGCCTTTTCTATATTTGCGGTCACCCCTCGGGCTGAAGTGTGGTTTGCTGGCCTGGCGGGGGAGCAGCCGCGGCAGGCCAAGCCGCTGCCCCCATAATAGGGTGGCTGGTCGGACTCACCGCCACCCCTGAAGGAAGCTCAGCATGGGCGCAGAGTGCCCTCGGGTCTCCCCTTCTCGGCAGCCATGCTTCCGCGGCCGCCCCTCCTCCCGGATGGCGCCACACGATGCCTGTGGGGCGGCACCCTTCTTCTTCTTTCTCCCTGCGCAGGCGCAGGGCGGAAAATTCCAGTCTTCCCTTTTCCCCTCCCCCGACAGCAGCAACAGCCAGGCGTGGGCGGAAAAATCCAGTCTGCCCCCCACCCCAGCAACAGCAGCCACCAATCCCTAAACCCTGCCCCTTCCCCCAGCAACAGCAACAGCCAATCCCTAACCACCACCCCTCCCCCGTCCAGTACCGCCCACTGACCTTTCGCCGGCAACCAACCAGAACAGGGCATGGCTTCAACCAATCAGCCTTCCCCAGCCCCTATAAAACTGTTGCCTCTCCCTCAATAAAGTGGACTTGCGTGTTTACCTTGTCTCTGCGGTAGTTCTTCTGCCGTGCACCCTCCAGTCCTGAGAGCCCCCGACAAGGGCCTGGCCTCCCTTGTCCCCAGTTCGTCGCCTGCTTCTCCGGGCGACCCCTTCGTCGCCGGCTTCTCCGGGCGACCCCTTCGTCGCCGGCTTCGCCGGGCGACCCCGTCAGCCGAACCGCGCAACCCCTTGTGAGACCGATCCCTCGTCTGCTGCCGGACCGACCCCTCGTCCCAGGTGGGACTGACCCTTCCTCCCAAGCGGGACCGACCCCTCGTCCAGAGCTGGACCGACCCCTCGTCTGCAGCCAGACCCCACCTCTACCGACCGAGCAAACCGTCGCAGCTGGCGCCCAACGTGGGGCAAAGCTACCTTACCACAGGACAACGTGGGGCAAGGCAACTCCACCACAGCCTCACTCCATAACCTGGCGACCCCCCCCCTCCTCTCTTCTCACCTTGGGACTTCTCTCATGCAACATTGCTGCTACCTGAGCCTTGGCTACCTCATACGATCCACGGCGGTCTGGGAGAATCGCTGGATGGCTTTCTCCTTCCATGTCGGGGGCTTATACCGACCCGCTATGATTAAGAGGAGCCTTGGATTTCTCGGGAGTGCGCGCTTGCACGTCTGAAGTAATCCTACCACAGCCCTACGCCCTCCTCTCTTCTCACCTTGGGACTTCTCTCGTGCAACATTGCTGCTACCTGAGCCTTGGCTACCTCATACGATCCACGGCGGTCTGGGAGAATCGCTGGATGGCTTTCTCCTTCCATGTCAGGGGCTTATACCGACCCGCTATGATTAAGAGGAGCCTTGGATTTCTCCGGAACACGCGCTTGCACGTCTGAAGTAACCCTACCATAGCCCTACGCTCTCCTCTCTTCTCACCCCTATCTTTTCGCTCTGCATTGCTGCTCCTGAACCTTGGTGACCTCATATGATCCACGGCGGTCTGGGAGAATCGCTGGATGGCTTTCTCCTTCCATGTCGGGGGCTTATACCGACCCGCTATGATTAAGAGGCGCCAATAAAACGCTCAGGAGCGCGTGCCTGAGCACCTCCACCCCTGCCTTCACCTCTGCCTCCTCCCCTCCGTGCTTGCTCCCCTTTGCCTTGCTCCACTGCTCGTTGTCCCGCCCTCCCCTCGTCGGGGCCTTCTCTTGGCCCGCGACCACCGTCGGAGTCCCATCGGCTCCGACCCCTCGTCTCATCGCGCACCTCGGCTCCCATCGCCACGCTCTCAAGGTAAGGGCCCCTTTTCTTATCGGCTCCAAAAGGCCATTAGCAATGGGTAACATCCTATCTGCTAAGCAAGCCCCGCAAGTTCGGGCCCTCGCCGGTCTCCTAGACACTCACCGGTGTAAGATCTCTTTGAAACAGCCCCAAGTCTTCTGTAACCGCGGCCCTCCATGCCGCCATCGCTCTCAAGCAGCTCCAGCCCCGCAAAACGGCCCGTAACCTGCTTTCCCTGGCCCTCGGCCTGCTTTCTAGCATCTAATAACGTTTCTGCTTTTAACAGCTCCCCATACTTCTGCGGAGCTTCCTCCTGTCTCGACCTCACTCCTCTTCTCAGCCATCCAAAGCGTCCCTTCTCGTCCCCCGCCCCCCTCCTTTTTTTGTTTGAACCCCCATTGCATTGCAGATTGGGCCGCCCCATGTCAGCCCGCCCCATTAACATCAGCCTCTCTCGCGCCCGTGGAGACCTTGGCCTTCTTGTCCTTGCCTACGTCTCCACCACTCCCAACGCTGCCGCCACCACCGTCACTGGTGCCCTGACGCGACTTGTCCTCACCGCTGCGATCCTCCAGACCATCACACAGTCTGCCTCTACCACTCTTCGCCGCCAAGAAGAGATCAACTACCTGTAACGCGCTGTCATTTGGGACTTTTAACAACAGATAGACCTTATAGCCACCGAGATCAACGAGAATTGGACACTGGCCACCCTTGCTTGCAACAGCAAGATACCGCCCCCCAAATTGTACATTTGTATCCCCGTCATACTCACCTCCCTCTTCAGCCCCGCTTCCCTCATTGCTTACTGCCTCTTAGGCCTCGGCTACTTGTTGCTGCTGCCATCCTGGCCCTTATTTGAAAAGAAGGGGGAAATGCGGTCACCCCTCGGGCTGAAGTGTGGTTTGCTGGCCTGGCGGGGGAGCAGCCGTGGCAGGCCAAGCCGCTGCCCCCATAATAGGGTGGCTGGTCGGACTCACTGCCACCCCTGAAGGAAGCTCGGCATGGGCGCAGAGTGCCCTCGGGTCTCCCCTTCTTGGCAGCCATGCTTCCGCGGCCGCCCCTCCTCCCGGATGGCGCCACACGATGCCTGTGGGGCGGCACCCTTCTTCTTCTTTCTCCCTACGCAGGCGCAGGGCGGAAAATTCCAGTCTTCCCTTTTCCCCTCCCCCGACAGCAGCAACAGCCAGGCGTGGGCGGAAAAATCCAGTCTGTCCCCCACCCCAGCAACAGCAGCCACCAATCCCTAAACCCTGCCCCTTCCCCCAGCAACAGCAACAGCCAATCCCTAACCACCACCCCTCCCCCGTCCAGTACCGCCCACTGACCTTTCGCCGGCAACCAACCAGAACAGGGCATGGCTTCAACCAATCAGCCTTCCCCAGCCCCTATAAAACTGTTGCCTCTCCCTCAATAAAGTGGACTTGCGTGTTTACCTTGTCTCTGCGGTAGTTCTTCTGCCGTGCGCCCTCCAGTCCTGAGAGCCCCCGACAAGGGCCTGGCCTCCCTTGTCCCCAGTTCGTCGCCTGCTTCTCCGGGCGACCCCTTCGTCGCCGGCTTCTCCGGGCGACCCCTTCGTCGCCGGCTTCGCCGGGTGACCCCGTCAGCCGAACCGCGCAACCCCTTGTGAGACCGATCCCTCGTCTGCTGCCGGACCGACCCCTCGTCCCAGGTGGGACTGACCCTTCCTCCCAAGCAGGACCGACCCCTCGTCCAGAGCTGGACCGACCCCTCGTCTGCAGCCAGACCCCACCCCTACCGACCGAGCAAACCGTCGCATATATTAATTGAGATGATCCTGTTTTTTCTTACCTTCATTTTATTGTTATTCTTATGTTGAACCAACATTGCGTACCATGGATAAATCCCATGTGATTGTGGCATTTAATTCTTTTTTAAAAAAACATTGTATTTTTTTTATGTCTTTCTAGGCATATTTTAAATAAAATTGCAATCATGGTATGTACACAATTTTATATTCTACCTCACTTTTCTTTTTTTCTTTTAGCAATTTTATTGAGATATATTCATATATAAAACAATCCATCAATGTGTATATTCAGTGGGTTTTGGTGTAATCACAGAACTGTTCATTCAACACCACAATCAATATTAAAGCATTTTCATTACTTCAAAAAGAAAAATCCTGCACACCTAAGCAGTTACCTTTCAACCCCTGACACACATATCCACTAATCTAATTCCATCTCTATAAATTTATTTATATTGACATTTTATGTAAATAGGGTTAAACAATATGAAGTACTTTGTGTCTGGCTTCTCACTTATGATCATTCTCTCTCTTTTTTACAACTGTTGAAAAAATATTAGTATATTAATATTCACTACAGTCTATAGTTTCCTTTAGGTGCATTTTAGCTCAGATACTTCCTTATTATTAACATCTTTTAATATTAATGTACACTTGTTCTGCTTCATTGATGAACATTCTTAACTTTTTAATATTAAACACACTCATCATCTGCAACAGGGTTCACTGTTATGCAGTCCCATGTTTCATCCTTTAGCTTTTCTTCTAGTGACATATGCAACCTTAAACTTTCCCTTTTAACCACAACCACACCCTGATAGCAAATTGCATTCATTCAAATGTGCTATTGTCAACTCTATTCAATTCCAAACATTTAAAATCAACCTTATTTATCAATTGTGCCCAAATTAAGTCACTGCTCTCCATTTTCTACCCTAATTCTATCTTCTGGTGGCCAATTTTCTATTAGTGCCATGACTTTGATCATTATATTTTACTTCATATTCATGAAATCATACAGTATTTGTCCTTTTGTGTCTGGTTTGTTTCACTCAACATAATGTCCTCAAGTTTCATCCATTTTTTCATGTACATCATGACTTCATTTCTTCTTACTGCTGAATAATATATCGTATGCATATACTGCATTTTGTTTATCCATTCATCTGTAGATGGATACCCGAATTGCTTCCATCTTTTGATAATTGTGAGTAATGTCACTATGAACATCGCTGTGCCAACGTCTATTCACGTCTTTACTCTCAGTTCTCCCGAGCATATACTTAGGAGTGGGGTTCCTGGCTATATTTTACTACTGAGGAACCACCAAACAGTCTTCCACAGTGGCTGTACCAAGCTACACTCCCACCAGGAGTGAATAAGTATTCCTAATCCTCCACATCCTCACCAACATTTGTAGTTGTTTTTTTTTATTTTAATAGTGACCATTCTAATAAGTATGAATGGTATCTCATTGTGTTTTTTTGCAATTTGTATTTCTTCCATTTATTAATTTGGTCATGTGTCTTTTATTGTTGAGTTGTGGATTTCTTTAGATATCATGGATATTAAACTTTCACCAGACATGTGGTTTCCAAATATTTTTTCCAATTCTGTAGGCTACCCTTTGACTTTTTTGATAAAGTCTTTTGAAGAACAAAAGTATTTAATTTTTTAAAATGTCCCATTTATATTTTTTCTTTCATTGTTGTATTTTGGGTGCAAAGTCTAAGAAAGTACCTCCTACCACAACATCTTGAAGATGCTTTCTTAAATTTTCTTATAAGAGTTTTATGGTCTTGGGTTATATATTTAGCTCTTTGATCTATTTTGAGTTAACTTTTGTATAATGTGTAAGATATGGAACCTTTCATTCTTTTGTATATGGATATACAGTTCTCCCATCACCATTTGTTGAAGAGACTGTTCTGTCCCAGTTGAATAGACTTGTAAACTAGTCACAAATCAATTGCCCATACAGGTGAGGATCTACTTCTGAACATTTGATTCAATTCCATTGATCTATGTGTCTATCATTATGCCAATACTTGCTGTTTTGACCATGCTTTGAAGTCAGGAAGTATGAGTCCACTGACATTTTTCTTTTTTTTGAAGATATTTTTGCCTATTTGGGGTCCCTTTCCTTTCCAAATAAATTTGGTTATTGACTTTTCCATTTCTGCAAAGTAAGCTATTGGAATCAATGGAGTAAAATTGACATTTTAACAATATTTACTCTTCTAATCTGCAATTATGGGATGTTCTTCCACTTCTTAGGGCTTCTTTAGCAATGTTTTGTATTTTTCTTTTTTTTTTTTTAAATGAAGAATTACTCTTTTTTTTTTTTTAAGATTTATTTATTTATTTAAATCCCCCCTCCCCTGGTTGTCTGTTCTTGGTGTCTATTTGCTGCGTCTTGTTTCTTTGTCCGCTTCTGTTGTCTGTCGTCAGTGGCACGGGAAGTGTGGGCGGCGCCATTCCTGGGCAGGCTGCTCTTTCTTTTCACGCTGGGCTGCTTTCCTCACGGGCGCACTCCTTGCGCGTGGGGCTCCCCCACGCGGGGGACACCCTTGCGTGGCACGGCACTCCTTGCGCACATCAGCACTGCGCATGGCCAGCTCCACACGGGTCAAGGAGGCCCGGAGTTTGAACCGTGGACCTCCCATATGGTAGATGGACGCCCTAACCACTGGGCCAAAGTCCATTTCCATGTTTTGTATTTTTCTGAGTGCAGTTCTTTTATATTTCCTTTTTAACACATTGGTTGTGAATATGTTGCTTAATTTCCACATATTTGTGAATTATCACTTTCTCCCTTTGTTATTGTTTTCCAGCTTCATTCTGTTGTGGTCAGAGAATATACATTGTATTATTTCAATATTTTTTAATGTATTGAGACTTGTTTTGTGACCCTACATATGGTCTATCCTGGAGTATGAGCCAAAACATGCTCAAGAAGAATGTGTATTCTATTTTCGTGGGGTGGAATGTTCTATATATGTTTCTTAGGTGTAATGACTTAATGTATCATATAAGTCCTGTTCTTCCTTATTGACCCTCTGACTAGATGTTCTATCCTTTATTGAAAGTGTTGTATTAAAGCCTCCTACTAATAATGTAGAACCATCAATATTTCCTTTCAAATTTGCCAGTAGTTTTTCATATATTTTGGGGACCTGCTGTTAGCTGCATATATATTTTTAATTGTTACATCTTCTTGTTGAATTGTCCCCTTTATCAGTTGTTGGAAACTGAGGCACAGTGGCCTCACAAGGAGAGATGTGCTGTCTCCATTCTAGTGCTATCTCCATGGCTAAGCTTGCAACCTAAGGAATGCGGTAATTAAGAGTTCCCGGCAAATGGGATGAAGGTGTTAAAGGCTGAAAGAAAAGATGAGCACATACCTTTTGTAGTGAATAGAACACTTAGACTTTGTACCTTGAGATAAGATTTTTTTAAATTCCTTAGACTATGGGTAATGCTGATAGTTAATCCGCGTTGCTGCTTGATGACATGTAGGCCACGTGTTCCTGCTTATTGGCACATAGGCTAAGTATTTATACTGAGGTATATAGAGAGCCCCTTGTAAACAATAAAGTTGTCTGAGAAGTCATTACTCACAGACCCCCTGATCCCAGCTTTCTTGTTCTTTCTCTTTGTTTCCTTCTCCCTTTTCTCTTTCTTTCATTCCTGATACCCTTTGGGTCCAAATCTCCAACAATCAGTATGTAATGATGAACTTTGTTCCTCATAGCTGTTTTTTAAATTAAAAAAAAATTTAAAGAAGCTTTAGATTACATAAATTCTATATAAAAAATATAGGGGATTCCCATATTCTATACCCCCTTTTTCTCCCACACTTTCCCATGTTAACAATGTCTTTCATTAGTGCGGTATATTTGTTACAATTGATGAACACACACAGAAACACTTGCTACTAACCATGGACTATAGTTTACATTATAGGCTACTCTTTGCCCCACACAATTTTATAGGTTATGACAAAATGTGTAATGGCCTGTATCTGTCATTGCAGTGTCATGCAGGACAACTCCAGTGTCCCCAAAAAGCCCCCATGTTATACCTATTCTTCTCTCTTCCTTCTATCAGATCCTCTGGTAGCTACTGCCTTTATATCAATGATAAAAGTTCTTCCATTGCTAGAATAATAAGTCTGTTGTTATTATAATTATTAAAGTCTACTTTAGTCCATTGTTCATTCTCTAATTTTGAGGGTTTTGGGATGGTGATATTCACTCTGTTTCTAATTGAGAGAGGGCTTAGATCCCAGAGGGCTTAAAGTTGCAGACTCTGCTCCTTGGGATGGTTGTTGTCCATCATAATTTTGTTAGTTGTCCTGGGTGATTCTAATGAACTGGAGAGTAGGTGTTACAACTCTGCCGAGATTCAGGGCTCAACCACAACATGAACAGACCAAAGATTTAAATCTCTGGAACATATATTTATTATGTATAGTGCTAATTTTAGGTTCAAATGAAAGGAGCAGAATAGCCATGTATAAAGAAACTATAAATAACTCTAACTCTGTTGCACTGAGGAGCATAAACCCCAACGTAAGGCCCACTGACAGAGTATTGAATTCCTGAGCTTGTCTGCCCGGCTTATAGTGTCTAGATGTCTCTAGAGCCCTTAGGAGTCCGTGCTGTTGGAGGCACTGTTGAATGTGGCAGTCAACGAAATCCTGCTAACCTCCTGACTCACTTTGAATAACCTCCTGACTCACTTTGAAAATTCTTAGTCATAAAAACTCATTTGTATTTAGTATTTTCATCCACATGTAAATGCTATTAATAGGGGAGAGTGGAAAAGGGGGAGGTGTTGGGGGTATGGGAATCCTCTATATTTTCTATGTGACTTTTCTGTAACTTAAAGCTTCTTTGAAGATAAAATGAAAAAAAAAAGAAAACACTGGGGGAATATGTAGAAGGAATTGTCCCTGTATATACAAGATAAGAAGTCTTACAGTGATGAAAGTCACAATGTATAAACATTTATTTTATTTGAAATTTTTAAATTTTTGCATTTTATTTGCTATTTTAAAATTACTATTATTATTTTATTTTATTATTAATTTTGTTTTTCTTTTTACTTCATTTTTGGAGAGGTTTTGGATCTCAGAAGGGTCACAACTGTGGCAGAGGAGGATCACTATTGCAGTGTGTTGGTGATAAGGGGATGTGTGGGGAAAGGTGTACCTGGGGCATACCTCTAAGGCATATGAATGTGTTCAAGTGCATATGGGGCATTGTCTCAGCAGATGGAGACTCACATAATAACTGAAGGAATTTTGAATTCCCATCCTGGGGTGTCCTGCTACATTCTCTAATAGAACAGCAAGAATCCCCCAAGTACATGGGCAGTGCCTAATAAAAGAAGACGGACCATTATGTCAGGACCTTGATATTGATGATTGTACTTATGAACCTTTTTTTGTGACATTGAAACTTAGCCTAGTACTAAAGGTTGCCTAAGAGTTACTTCCTGAGAGACTATTTGTTGCTCAAATGTGGCCTCTCTGTAAGACAAACTGAGTGAATAAATGCACTACCCTTCCCCTGACATGGGACATGAGTCCCAGGGATAAACATCCCTGGCCCTGAGGAGTTATTACTAACCAGCAACTAGCAATGCATCTGGAAAAAGACCTCATGACTGTTTTTGACTTAGAGCTTACTTTATTCAATATTAGTATAACAAGCCAAGCTCTCTTTTGGCTACTACTTATGTGGTATAATTTTTTCCACTCTTTCACCCTCAAAAAAGACACAAACTTTTTAAGTGTTTGACTTAAGATGAGTTTCTGATAAACAGCATATAGTTCAGTTATACTTTTTTACCCATTCTGCCAATCTGCCTTTTGACTGCAGAGTTTAACCTTTTTACATTTAAAGTCACTACTGATAAAACAGGTCTTTTTTCTACCATTTTTTCTTTTTAGATTTGCAAGTCTTATACCTTTTTGTCCTTCATTTCCAATAAAGCTGACTTTTATATTGATTAGCTTTCTGATGTTGTACCATATTGAGTGCCTTTTTATACCTATCTGTATATATTTTTCATCTGTTTTCCTTGTGATTCCCATGGGGTTAAAATTTAACATCCCAAATATTTAACACTTTTATTTGATTTGAAATCTAACCTTGATATCATGCACATATACTTTTCTTATAACCCTCTGTACCCATCACATTTTTCTAGTTATTAATACTTATATCTTTGACATTGTATGTCCAAAAACCTAGATTAATAATTACTTTTTTTCTGCATTTGCATTTTAGCACCTTCAGGGAGTAAAAAGTGGAGTTATGTACCAAATAATAAAATATAATAACAATGGCATTTATAGTTACCCAAATAGTCTTCTTTACCTTAATTCTTAATTTCTTTATACTGCTTTGAACCACTGTCTAGTGTCCTTTATTTTTTTTTTCAGACTGAAGAATGCCCTTTAGCATTGCTCATAGTGGTGGTGTAGTGGGATAAACTCCCTCTGCTTTTGTTTATCTGAGAATGTCTTAATCTCTCTAATTTTTGAAAGAAAGTCTCACTGGATATAAAATTCTTGGCTGGCAATTTTGGAAGAGAGTATTTAAGTATTTCTACCCACTGCTTTCTTCCCTTCATGGTTTCTGATGAGAAATCAGCACTCAATTGAATTGGGACTCTTTGTAGGTAACATGTTGCTTTTCTCTTGTAGCTTCAGAACTTCTTCCTTGTCCTTTGCATTTAATAATGCAATTACTATATTACAGGGTATATTTTTCTTCATGTTTATCCTGTTTTGTGTTCTTGGAAGTTCTTGGATGTGCATATTCACATCTTTTGCTAAGTTTGGGAAATTCTCTGTCATTTCTTCAATTATTCCTTCTGACACTTTCTCTCTTTTTTTCCTTCTGGGTCTCCCAAAATGTATATATTGGTGCACTTAATGGTGTCCCATATCTGTCTTAGGCTATTTTCACTTTCAGTATTTCTTTTTTTATTTCTATTCCTCAGCCTGACTCATGTCAAGTATCCTGTCTTTAGGTTCACTGATTCTTTCTTCTGCCAGGTCCAGTCTGCTCTTGAAACTCTCCTGGACATTTTTTTTTCTGTTATTGCAGTCTTAACTCTAGTAGTTATACTTGGTTCCTTTTTAAAAATTTTATCTCTTTATTTAGACTCTCATAATGTTCATTCATTGTTCTCCTGATAGCCTTTAGTTCTTTCCCTATACTTTCTTTCACCTTCTTGAACATTTTTAAGATCACTATTCAAACAATATGTTCAGTGTATCCACATTCTCATCTTCTTCATTGGTGTTTTCTATACTTTTATCCTCTTTCTTCAGAAGGCCCATAATTTCCTATTTCTTTGTCTTTTGTTGCACACTGAACATTTTAATATTTTAAAATGTTAACTCGGGGATTTGAGATTTTTTTCTTTTGGTTTTGAAACCAGCTGTGATAAAGCAGAGATTTTCCTGAGCTTCAGCCCTCCTCTCAGGAAGGTTTGCCCAAGGCAATTGCAGTGTGCAGAGTTTTCCCTGTCTTTCTAGGCCTCTATCTTGTCCTGGGCTTTTGCTTGTCAGTTGTTTTGCATTTCACCTATTTACAGGAGTTTTTTTGTCCCCAGGGGATGAAACTACCTCTCCTGGGCATTTGAAGCTGACAGGTCTTTGTCTCAGACTGTCTACCTCTACAGTTTTTTATACTCCTTGCATTGTGTTATGCTTCTTTTGCCTGGAAGGAAAATTCTGGGAGAAGGGTAACCATGGAAAGGGTAAGATTTTCACAATTTGGTCTTTCACAGCCAAAATAGGGCCAGGGACCCACAAAAGGGATGCAGACTATCTTCAAAGTGTCCTGGGGAGGGGGGTCAGAGAGGATAGCAAAACTTCTCTGACAGTTCCCCAAAGTTGAGCTTTCCTGGCCTGCCCAGCAAATGCATACTTTGAGCTAACTGTTCCCTGCAGCCCTGAGGAAGCACTGCATGTTTAAATGTCCCCTGCCTCCCTCCCTATCCAAGGAGGGTTGAAACAATGGCTGCCACTGCCTTTGCCCAGGGTGGGGTTGAAACAATAGCTTTTCTCAGAGCTGGGATCCAAGGATCCAAATTTGCTAATCAAAAGCCATGATCAGTGATTGGCCATGCACACCCTTGTTCTTGGGGAAGAGGATTTTTAAGTCTCTTTCTGTTTGTCAGCAGTTAGCAAGGTGCTGTACCCCATGGTGGCTTGCTGTAAAAGTGGGGCATGGGCAGTAGTAGCCACCGTGCAGAGAGAGCAATTTACAATTTTTTACCATAATTTATTGTCCTCTTCCTCTTGGTCTTCTCAGGATACTTTACTCTGGCCTCTGGAGTTTCTATCATCCCAAATGGAAACTCTACCAATGTCTGGCAATGTTGTCTCTCTGAGAGCTTCCCTGGGAAGTATAGACAAAGTAGCTATGTTCATTTCGAGGTGACTAGAATCCTCCTGTTTTATTTTCTCTTCCTAGTAAAGAGAAATGTTTAATCCATATAGTCTCTCACCTTGTTAGCATCCCAGCTTCAGTTTCCCTCACATTAGTTTACCTGGTGGTTACTGCTAGCTGTGTGTCATGGAATTTGCCCATCTCCAAGTACTGGCTCTAACCCCAATGCGTTCCTGGCCTGTCACATTCATGTTAACCTACCTACAAGCATTTCTCAGCTCTCAGGGGCTAGACTTCACTTTCCAAGGGATACAATTATTTTGTCTCCTGTTATGGGCTGAACTATGTCCTCCCAAAAGCTCTGTTGAAGTTCTTATCCCCTGATATCTGTGAATATGACATTATTTGGAAAAAGGATCATAGCAGATACAATCAGCTAAGTTACAATGACAGCAAACTCAATCCAATAAGACAGGTGTCCTTTTATGAGAAAGTAAGAAGAGACACAGATAGGCACAGGAGAGAAAGCCATGTGATGAGGAGGAGGCAAGGAACACCAAGGATTGCCAATAAACACAAGAACCTAGGAGGCAAGAAAGGATTCTTCCCTACAGGTTTTAGACAGAGAGTAGTCCCTGCTGACACCTTTATTTTGGATGGTAAACTCCGGAACTGTGGGAAAAGATTTAAGTCATCCAATTTGTAGCCCTAGGAAACTAAGGTAACTTCTAAAAGCCTCAGACCTTAAGTTGCAAAAATATTGAAGGAATAGAAACTAATTTTTACCAAGAAATTAGCACAATTAGTTCCTGTGCCTAATTCTATGATGAAAAGTAATCATTGGGTTAGTAGGCCCCTATTTAGAATGATATAATTACCTGAAAGTATTAAATGATTCCCTCCTAAGTCATGTAAATTTAATGTAAATATAAATGTATATAAAGTGTAAAAATTATACATTTTTAAAAATTCAGGTTTATTATTATTTTGTTGGTAGCAATTAATGATTATTATAGTAAAACATTATAGCTTGAAAAGATTAGTGAAAATGTGAATATAAAATAATAAAAACTGTGTAGGCTGATGTATCTAGCTTGAATTTGTTCTTTTAAAAATATATCTAAATGGCATGCCTACCTTATCTTACGTCGATGTATCTATTGCCCATTGGTGTCATGGTTGCAATTGTTTATTGCTGCATTACAAACCATACTGTAGCCAGATTTTGTCTAGGTTCCTGACTAAGCAACAAGAAATGAATTTCAAGAGCACATCAGGTTAGGTAGGCCAGTAATTTATTAAGGTAGGGAGGGAAGAGAAATGGGAGAAAATAACATGGGTCCTAGGTAGAGAGGAAAGGGTTGAAAAGTGATAAAGAGTGCTAATTTATAGAATACAGTTTCCCATTAGAGATTATAAATGCCCAGGTTCTACTTGTGTGGCCATCATGGCAGGGGAAAAATGGTGAGAGCAGGGCACAGAAGGCAGGAACAGGGCAGGAACGGGCACACATACCAGCACCAGGACAGTCACCCAGACAGGCATTGGGATAGGGCAAAGGCAAGAGAGCAAAAGGCCTTTGCGCTTGCTTTCTAAACCACTAATTATTCTGCCACTTTGCTAATGGCAAGGGAGGAGTCCCAGTTGTGTGCTGTTTTGATTGATCACCCCATCCATCCATTCCCCAGGAGGGACCAGTGATAAAAATCCTTGGGGAATATCAGGGGCTTCTCCTGGCTTCTGGAGGAAATCTTGTTCCAAATAGCAGAATCTCATGAGGGTCTTCCACCTGCCATCTTGGGAAATTGATGTCCATGTAAACTTTTTGCCAGGTTCCAGATCCAACTATTGATTCCCTATTTTACTAGCCTGCTTCAATACCAAAACTTAACTTATGTGGCTTAAAACATAGTAGCTTAAAACAACAGCAATTTTTATTTTGCTCATTTGCAATTTTGTCAGGGCTTGGGGGACAGTTTGTCTCAGTTCCACTGGGCAGTAACTGGGATGACTCAAGGACTAGGGTTTAGTATTGTCTAAGTGTCCACTCAATTGCATTTCAGATACCTGGACTGGGAAGAATCAAAAAGCTGGGGGCTAGAAGAGCTGGGGCTTTTGGGACATCTCTAACTGCATGAGGACCTTTTCTGTGGCCTCTCCAGCATGATCACTTCAGGGCAGCTGCTTGTCCTACTTGTCAGATCTTGGTTATCAAGGTGCATGTTCAAAAGAGAGAGAAAGCAAGGGAAAGGTGTATAGCCTTTTGCTACCTACCCTGGAAAGTTAAGCAGTGTCTTTTCTGCCTCACTCTATTTGTCTTGCCAGTCATAAACACTGATCCAGTTCAAACGCAGGGGAAATAGGCATCATTTCTTGATGAGGGCAGTGGCAAGGGTCTGGAAGAGCAAGGGACTGGAAATATTGTGGCCATTTTTGAAAAATACAATCTGCTACAGGCTTATTATTGGATTGAGGCAGGTGTGAAAATGGAAACTCCTGAAGGAGGGGATTAGAGATAAGGGTTGGAATTTAAGTCACATGCTGAGAAATGGTGTAGGTGTTGTGAATTAGTCGAAAGTGAGCTGAATTTAGAGTATAACGATCTGAAATCAAAGCGCTGTTTTATAACACACTAAATGTGAGGTCATAGGAAAGTTAATAAAGTGTGATGAGCCTCAAGTTCTTCATCTATATGATAATAATGCTTATCCCTAATAATATCAGTAAAGATGAAACAAGCTAATGTGCATAGAAAAGGGCTTCTTACAAAGTCCTATAAAAATGTTAGTGTAACCCAGTATCAGTCACGTGACATTTCCTGTTTGTCAGGATTTGAGAGTCATGCTGGCTTGTGCTCTGTGCAGAAAAGAGTTAACCTTAGAAAGCCTGAGACCGTTATCCTTAGAAAGACCTGTTGGCAGTATTGGCTCTTTGCTGGAGTCTGGGAGCTTGGATTTCGGGAGCGTTCTCACCATTCCTTAACTGTGCCTAATTTGTGTGTGCCAACAATATCGTTTATGCTTAATACCTGCTTTCTGCTTGGGAATCTGAAATTTTGGTACATGTAAGACAAACAGTGTCTATATGACCAGCCCCCAGTCAAAACTTTGGGCAGTGAGTCTCTAATAAGCTTCCTTGGTTGACATGATTTCACATGTGTTGTACAACTCACTGCTGGAAGAATGATGCATGTCCTGTGTAACTCCACTGGCAGGGGACTCTTGGAAGCTTGTGCCTGGTTTTCTCTGCACTTTACCCTGTGTTCCTTTTCCTTTGCTGAATTTGCTTTGCATCCTTTTGCTGTAATAAATAACAGCTAAGCCCTATGATCCCTTTTAGGGAAATGTGAAGCGTAAGGATGGTATTGGGTATCCCTTTCCCCCACAAGTTCCTAGTCCATAATCAGCTAGAATCCAATTCTCAGGAGGCTTTTTTCTTCTCCTAGTAACATTTTGCTGCAATTTCTTATGGAGAAATTCTCATTTTTCCTGGACTGCTTCTGGTTTTTTTATTCAAAGGAAACTCAGTTGTCAAATGGAGCTCTCTATTCCTTTAAATATTTCTATGTAGTACGGGTTATCAGAAGAACGATGGGAGGAAGATACTTTTTCTAAAGATTGGAGATGACTTTGCAGCCCCAGCACAAAATTTAGCATTTACTATTTTAGACATCCCAGGTCTTATGCGTCCCTCAGCTACCATCACCACCAGAAAATTTTCACTGGTCACTGTGTCTCTGCAGACATTGCCTCTTTTCTTCCCCTGTCAACTCTGTATAATCTTTCCACCTGTCCCTCCTTATCCTTCAGCAGTGCCTCAGGAATCTCATTCCTTATTTAAGTATGCAGAGCATTTATGCCTCCTCTGTGTATCCTCCACCTTGCAGACTATGCCTGATGCACACTTGGTACATGACCAAAAGAGCCAACAGAAGTGTGTTTTCTTAGAGAACAACAGTTGAGGTAGGATTTCTATATCTTCCACTGGACTGACTTTTCTTACTATCAGTTTTTAATGATTTAAACATTGGGGTCATATGTTTACTAATTTTTCAAAGTAGCATGAACATGTATTTTGGTCAAGCAAATTAGTATCACCTGTTTGATAACTACCTATATTCCTGCCTTTAACATTCACTCAAGGTCACTTGAAGTAGGCCTATATAATTCAACTAATAAAAATATAAATAGTACCACTACATTTTCATTTGAAGTTTTGTGGAGCAGGAACTATTTTCGTTTGTTTTCCTCTAATTTTGTATATCAATATTTTGAACTTCCTTTGGCCAGATTTTACAATACCCTTCTAAGCCTACATTCTCACATTTTTCTCCTTTTTTTTTCTTTTAGAATTCCAGGACCTGATTGTACCCAATTTAGTGCAGAGTGAAGAGGGAACGAGCATTTATTGAACACTTATTGTGTGCTGTGCCCTATGCCAGGAACTGTGTGTGTTTGTGTGTGTGTTATGTGTGTTTGTATCACCTCCTTAGTTTTGGAAACAGGTCAGAGAGAGGTAGATATTATTCCCAATGTTACATATGTGGAATCTGAGACTGAGAAGTTAATCAACTTGGCCATCACCACATAAACAAGAAGAGGGGCAGAGGAATTTAAAATTCAGGTCTGCCTTGCTCTAGAGTGCCTACTCTTTTCACTAACCAAGCTGAGTGGGAAGACCTCAGAACTAGGCTAGTCTCTCTTTTTTTTTTTCTTTTAGAACTGATGAAATATGATTATATGAGATATTCTTATCTGCAAAGCTAAGCTGTTCTTTTCCTCCTTAAAAGTTATCTTAGCACAAGTTTTCATAAGACGTTAAATCGCCATTTGGGGTTTTTCCTTAGGTGTTAAAAAGTAAAGTCTCATGCATTAGCATATCATTTTCCTCCACTGCACTTAATGCTCACTTGGGGCAATTAACTCATCAGAATGTGACTCCTTGCCTGCAATGTTGGTGCTGTCTTTAACACGGATGTCACTGGTGTGCTCTGCCATTTTACAGACGTTTTGAATTTGGTTCAGGTATTTTTAGCCCATCTTCGGATTTTTTTTAACCATACAATGTGGCAAGGTGTTAAGATAGATTCACAGATCAGCTCTGAGGAGATGAAGTCTTCTGAAAATAACATACCTGCTGCTCCCCTTTGCATGTGTAAATATTCTTGGGATATGCCTTCTTCAGGGGGAGGATTGCAGAGTAGCGAAAACCCTCTACTCTTTCAGGTTCTTGCATTTGAATTTAGCCAGACTGAGGCCTGAGCAAAGGGGAGAAATGGAAACCCTGAGAGAAGAGGTCTACTTCTTTGGAACTAGAAATGTTAATTAAATAAGCTGTACTAACTGCTACACAGAGCACAGAACTGGCAGTATGGACGGGCCTATCAGCAGGCAGCTTTCACTGCTCTGCAGCGGACTAGGAAGAGGAAGGCATGATGCTGAAAGCCCCTCACTCATATGTCATAATTGTTTTGTTTATAGGTCAGCTTCCATCATTTGAAGGAGTGTGAAGATCGGCCCCATTGCTTTTATTGCTATGAGTTTACCAGGATCTTTGAGAATTTAAAACAAAGCATTGGAATAGTTTGGTAATGGATTTGAAGTTAGGAAGCCAATGTTTGTACCTCATTTTGTTCGGTTCTTGCCAAGTCACTTAACTTCCCTGGTTCTTAGGAAACTTATCAATGAAATGGAGATCATTATAGTGCCTATATTACAGGAACTGAGATTATATATGTGAGAGTGATTTGTTATCTGTAATGTGCCATATGAGGGTTTATTGCTGTTATAGGTATTGTCTTTCTGCTTGAACACAGCATTTCTGTTCAACCAAGTGGACTCATGTCTGCCCTGATTCTTTAATGCTCTGGTAAGAGAAGGGCCCATGAGCCTTCTGAGCAAACACTTGCTTCCATGAGCACACACATTGGGAATATCCCCTGACTCCAGCCAATCTCAAGTTTGACTCTCAATTAGAGGTGTGAGAACTCCTTGGAGAGCTTATAAAACCATGACTGACTTCATTAGAAGCTCCAAATATACAAGTCCCTCATTCTCTGCTCCATAGAGGTAAAACTGACAGCAGATTTCTGAAAATCAAATGACATTGTCTCCAGGCAAAACCATTTTCCTGATAAACTGGTACTGCCAAGACAGCTGTGGGGAACTTCTAGGGATCTTGAATTGGCTGATGCATACACTGGCTCCCTCAAACAATCCAGTTAAGGTGTCTCTAGATCTTATTCTTATTGCCCTCTAGTGTTTAATATTTTATATCATTTAATAGGTGGCTAAAACTGAGCCACTCTTTTTTTTTTACCGTGAAGGCTAGATACCATCATAAGTTAATAACTTCAAAGGCTTTTGAGTTCAAATGACTTAGAATCCAGGTCTCCATTTATATGCTGTGTGTTTTTAAGTAAATTATGTAAATGAATTAGTTAAGTTAAGATTAGCTACTGTAACAAATACTTTTTGGAGACTTAACACAATTTGGATTTATTTCTCTCTTACGTAGAATTGAAAATGATTGCTCCTGATTGGCCGGTGGCAGTCATCTAAAAGGTGGTAAAGGACCCAGGCTCCTTCTATATTGTAACTCCTCTGTCTTCAACATATTTTTTTTCGAGGTTGCTAGGGAAAAGAAAGCTCATAGGGGATGGTACATGGTGGGTTTTAATGTACAGACCTTGAAGAATTACAGTCTTTCCCTCGCACATTCCACTCTACTTAGTTAGATGGCCACACAGAACTTCCAGGGCTGCTGCATATTTAATCTCTAGCTATGTGCTTAGGAAAAGAGGAAATAGAATTGGTGATTAGGTTAAAGAGGAAGATGAAAATAGAAACTGCCTCACAAGTGTTGTGAGAATTACATATGATAATGTATAAGAATGTGAATCATAGTGAATGCTCAATAAATGTATTCTTAATATTATGATTATCTTGGTTCCAAATGAAATTTTATAGAATAATTTTCAACACTAGGAGCCTGGATTCAACTCTCTCCTAGTTTTCCAATTGCTGTGGGTGAATATCAACATTTTGTAGATAGAATTGTAGAAATATTAAGAAATGTCATAATTATAAGGTATACCATATGCCGGACACTGTATTAACATTTATGCTCATTTTCTCATGTAGTGCTCACAAAAAGTCTGTAAGATAGATATACTACTATGATGCTCATATATAAGGGGAAGCTTAGAGACGTTAAAAAACTGATCTGGAGCCATGTAGCTAGTAAGTGACATCTCTCAGATTGCTATCAGCTGTGCACGAATGGAAGGAAAAGAGCTCATTTTCTAGTTGAGTAATCTGGAAGTCAGAGATGTTTAAGTTAATTGCCATCATCCAGAGGTATTTCCAACACCTATGTGTATGTAAGGTAAAAAATAGACATAGCCCTTAGTTTCTGGAATCTATAGACAAACAGTAATGACATGAACAGAAACATGGTATTGCAAATATACTTCAAGCAAATCATCATATATGAGTGTGGAAGAATTTTGCAAATAAATTAATCAATATTCTTTCCCTCCTTCATTTATTCCTTTCTTTTTTCCTAAATCTACCAGAGAGGGGTTTCTACTTAATTGCCTCAGTTCAGAAAACAGGTAAGGTAGAAAATGGAGATAAATTCCTAGTCTCTCAGGCCCTTGTGTTCCAAAAGCCCTTAAGTCCATAGTGGACTTAGGAAAGGTTATATAAAATGTTTGGGACCAACAGTAGAGAGAGGGAAGGGTTCACAGTCTGAAAAAATCCTGTAGGTTTGTGTATTAGTCAGGGTTTTCTAGGGAAACAGAATGACAGGAGATATCTGTAAACATTATGAGATTTTATAAAATTGTTCCACACTGTTTGTATGCACAAGTCCAAAGTCAGTAGGGCAGACTGCAAGCTAGGAATTTCAAAGAAGGTTTTTGACGATTTCCCCAGGAGTAGCTGACTGGCTGAAGTAGATGAAAATTCTTTCTTTGGACTGTCACTTAATAAATTCCCAGACTTGAGACAGTTTACAGACCCAGAGCTACTTGAATGAGTGAAAGGCTAGCTTCCCTTGGGAATGGACCCTGTTACATTGTAAAAAAAATTTGACTGTTGGTCTTTCTCCCAGCCTTTCCCCAAAAGACCTATAGCTTTATAACAGGGTAACCATGCATTGGGGAAAAGGAAATGTTCAGACATTTTGGAAATTATTAGACATTGCTCAGAAGTGACAATAATTCCAGGAGACCCAAAACGTCACTGTGGTTCGTAAGTCAGAGTAGGGGCTTATGAAGGACAGGCAATACATAGAATTTTTTAAAAAAGATTTATTTATTTATTTCTCTCCCCCCTCCCCCACAGTTGTCTGTTCTCTGTGTCTATTTGCTGTGTCTTCTTTGTCGGCTTCTGTTGTTGTCAGTGGCATGAGAAACTGTGTTTCTTTTTGTTGCGTCATCTTGCTGTGTCAGCTCTCCATGTGTGCAGCACCATTCCTGGGCAAGCTGCACTTTCTTTCGCTCTGGGCGGCTCTCCTTACAGGGTGTACTCCTTGTGCGTGGGGCTCCCCTACGTGGGGGACACTCCTGTGTGGCACGGCACTCCTTGCGCGCATCAGCATGGGCCAGCTCCACACGGGTCAAGGAGGCCTGGGGTTTGAACCGCGGACCTCCCATGTGGTAGATGGATGCCCTAACCACTGGGCCAAGTCTGCTTCCCAATACATAGAATTTTAGCTCAGGTTCATCTCACATTGGGACCAATGGATCCCGGGGACCATTCTGTGGTTATTTCCTCAGGTCTGGAATGCATAATTGAAATAGACACACTGAATAACTGACAGAATCCCCACATTGGTTTCCTGAAGAGTGGAGTTAGGGCTACTATGGCCGGAAAGGCCTAGTTGAGTCAATAGAACTGCCTCAACTTAGAAAAATAGTAAATCAAAAGCGAAACTGGATTCCTGGAAGGATTGCAGGGATCAGTACTACTATCAAAGACTTGAAGGATATAGGGGTGGTGATTCCCACCACGTCTCTGTTCAACAATCCTATTTGGTCTGTGCAGAAAAGAGATGAATCTTGGAGGATGATAGTGGATTATCATAAAATTAGACAGGTGGTGACTTCAATTGCAGCTGGTGTTCCAGATATTTGAGCAAATAAACACATCCTCTGGTGCCTGGTATGCAGCTATTGATCTAACAAATGCTTTAGTCTCAATTGCTGTTAGTAAGAACCGACAGAAACAGTTTGCTTTCAGATGGCAAAAACAGTAATATACCTTCAGTGTCCTGCTTCAGGGGCTTATCAACTCTCTAGTACTATGTTATAATGTCCACAGGAAAATTGATCCTCTTTCCCTCCCAAAAGACATCACACTGTTACATTTTATTGATGATAACATGTTGAATGGATCTAGTGAACAAGAAGCAGCAACTACTCTAGACTTATTCAAAAGGCATTTGCATGTCAGAGGATGGAAAATAAATCCAACAAAAATACAGGGCCCTTCCACCTACGTGAAATTTCAAGGTGTCCAGTGGTGTGGGGCATGTCAAGATATTCCTTCTAAGGTGAAGTATAGGCTGTTGCTTCTTGCTCCTCCTATGAAACAAAAAAAGACACAATGTTTAGTTGACCTCTTTGGATTTTGGGGACAACATATTCTTCATTTGGGTATGCTACTCTGGCCCATTTCCTGAATGACCAGAAAAGTTGCTAGCTTTGAGTAGAACCAGAAGAGGCTCTGCAGCAAGTCCAGACTGCTGTGCCACTTGGGCCATATGATCCAGCAGACATTGGAAGTGTCAGCAGCAAATAGAGATGATATCTGGTACCTTTGGCAGGCCCTTATAGGAGAATCACAATGCAGACCCGTTAGGATTTTGGAGCAAAATCCTATCATACTCTGTAAATAACTTTTCAGAAACAACTTTTGGCCCACTACTGGGCCTTGGTAGAGACTGAATGCTTAACCATGGATCATCAAGTACCATGAGGCCTGTATTGCCTGGGTATTTTCTGACTCTCCAAACCATATAGTTGGGCAAGTACAACAGCACTCTATCATAAAGTGGAAGCGATATATATGAGATAGGGCTTGAGTGGTTGCTGAAGGCACAAGAAATTACATGATGAAGTGGCCTGAATGCCATAGCCCTCATTCCTGCCATATTACCTTCTCTTTCCCAGCCACAGCTATGTCCTCTTGGAGAGTTCCTTACAATCAATTGATTGAAGAAGAGGAAACTGGGGCTTGATTTACAGATTCTACATAACATATAGGTACCACCCAAAAGTGCATAGAAGCAGCACTGCAGCCCATTTCTGAGATTCCTCTGAAGGACAGTCATGAGGGGAAATCTTCCCTGTGGGCAGAGCTTGAAGCAGTGCACATGATTGTTTATTTTGCTTGGAGGGAGAAATGGCCAGAGGTACGTTTGTACATTGATTCATGCGCTGGCACTAAGGGTTTGGTTGGATGGTCAGGGATTTGGAAGGAACATGATTAGAAAATTGATGGCAAAGATATCTGGGGAAGAGGTAATGGATAGACTTTTCTGGGTAAGCAAAAACATGAATGTATTTGTGTCCCACGTGATTGCTCACCAAAGAGTGACTTCAGCAGAGGAAGCTTTTGATAATCAAGTGGATAAGATGACACGTTCTGTAGAGAACAGTTGGCTTCTTTCCCCAGCCATTAAAACTGTATTAGTCAGTGTTCTCTAGGGAGACAGAACCGACAGGAGATATTTGTAAATATTATGTGATTTTATAAAATTGTTTCCTGCTACTGTGGTGATGCGCAAGTCCAAAATCTGTAGGGCAAGCTTCAAACTGGGAACTCCAATAAAGGTTTTGATGAATTCCCCAGGAGAAGCTCGATGGAAGTAGAGATGAAAATTCTCTCTTCTGACTCCTGAAATCATCCTTTTAAGGTCTTCAACTGATTGGATAAGAATGTTTGTCATTGCTGAAAGCAGATTCCTCAGTCAATTGTAGATATAATCAGCCATAGATCCAATTAAACTACAGATGATTTAATTCCACGGAATGTCCTCACAATAACAATTAGGCCAGTCCTTGCTTGATCAAGCAACTGGGCACTATTACCAGGCCAAATTGACTCCTGAACCTAACCATTACATGTTTGAATAGGAGATAGGAGGGCAGATGATGAGAATAAAGGGATTTCTTGGTCTCAGAGAGAAAAACCTGGTCTCTGTTTAATAGGCAGATTCCTCAGAGGCAGCTAGGTTGACAGCTTTGGGGGAGGCCCTTGCAGATGAGACTTAACACCTCACAAAGGTTTCTTCTGTCCCAAGTTGGTTATGGAAGTAACAGGAGGGCTTTTCTCATACTCTAATGTGCATTCCAATCACCTGTGGATCTAGTTACACTGCAGAATTTGATCCTGTAGATCTGGGTTGGAACCAGATTCTATGTTTCTACCAAACTTCAGGTGATATCAGAACTGCACACTTATATATTTCTGCCTAACAATATTCGACTGTCCTTTGTACAACCAGAAACACACTAAATTCCTCCAGAATAGTGTGCACATTTGGGTAATATTCATCTTAAATTTAATATCCTTAAATACTAAGGCATGAAGCTAATAAAACTCATGCTGTATAATAAGAGGAAAAGACAGGGGAAAAAACAAAAATCTTCAGTGTATATATACAAACACACAACAAAACAAGGAAGATGTAGTCATGGTAATTACAGTCTTCATTTCTGGAACTCATCATATTGGTTGAAGTTCATATTTATCATTACCTTCTTCCACTACCCATTACATGTTCCCTTTACCCTCAACAAACACTTCAGCTGGCTGTGGTTGTTTGCTTGGTGGGGTGACTCAAGCCTTCATTTCTGAATAAGATCTGTCTGGATTAGGTTGCAGTTTTCCAGTGACTTTCATCACAGGGCATGGTAGTACTAAGAGATGCTCTAGGGGATCTCCTTTATTCCAGGCAAATTCTTCTTTGCATCCATTATGTAGTTGCAGTGCTCTTTACCCTGATAGTCAGGATTAATCACTCCAGTCAGTACAATAATTCCTTCTTTGCCTGTTGATTCAGAGCCATGAGGAATCTAAAGTGGTCAGGTTGCAGTCTTAACTTCCAGTTCAATGGAATTGTTGTTGTGTCTCCTGGTGGAAGCATTCCTTCTTTGGAATGTAAGACGTCTAGACTAGCAGAGCTTAAAGTTACAGGACATGAAACATTTTCCTAGTGGGCCAATAGGGGTAATAGTGAATGGCACCACTACCGTTTCTACCCCTTGATTCCTGGACCCATGTGTCCTGGCTGTGGGAGCAACAGCATTGATATAGAGCATACCCAGCCTCCTGGAGAACATTGCCACAGCCCTGCAAGGTCTTAACACCCAGGTGGATTTGTAATTGAGTCTTTAAAAGGCCAATCCACCGTCCTATAAATCTAGCTGCTTCAGAATGATGGGGAACATGGTAAGACCAGTGAATTCCATGAACATGTGTCATTCTTGCACAATATTTGCTGTGAAGTGTGTGCCTTGATCAGAAGCATTGCTATGTGGAATACAACAGTGGTGGATAAGATATTTGGTAAGTTTTGGCGGAAGAATTTCACACAGGGAAAGCAAACCTATATTAAGAATATGTGTCTATTCCAGTTAGAATTGCCCCTTCCATGATGGAACTGGTCCAATGTTCGTACAGGTAGCAGGCTGATCACCTTGGGGAATGGTGCCATATGGGGGACTGAGTGTGGTTGTCTGCAGCTGGCAGATTGGGCACTCAACACTGGCTGTAGCCAAGTCAGCCTTAGTGAGGGAACGTCCATGTAGTTGAGCCCATTCATAACTTCATCCTTACCACCATGGCCCCTTTATCATGAGCCCATTGGTCAATGAAAGGAGTGGTTGGGGAAAGAGGCTCACTCCTATCCACAGAATAAGTTATCTTATCCATTTGATTATTAAAACATCCCTATGCTAAAATCACTCCCTGGTGACCATTCATGTGGGACACAAATCATCTTCATGTTTCTTTGCCTACTCACAAATGTCTACACATATACATCTACCCCAGAACTCTTTGTCACCAATTTTCTAATCATGGTCCTTCCAAGTCCCTGACCATCAGTCTAAACCACTGGCAACAATTCATGAATCAATGAACAAACACATTTCTGACTATTTCTCCTTCTAAGTACAATGAACAACCAGGTGCTCTACTCGAAGTTCTGCCCATGAGGGATTGCCTGTCATCAATCTCTTTCAGGCATATCCTAGAATGTGGCTGCAGTACTGCTGCTGTCTACTTTCTAGTGGTACCTCTATATTGGGCAGAGTCATCTGTAAACCAAACCTGAATTTTATCTTCCCCAATCAAGTGACTGTAAGGTACTTTCTAGGAGGCCATAGCTGTGGGCGGGAAAAGAGAAAGTAATATGGCTGGAGTGTGGGCCTTGGGAATTTGGGCCACTTCCTCATGAAACCTCTTGTGCCTTCAGCACTTGCTTGAGCCCTAGCTCATATATACCACTTCTACTTTATGATGGAGTACTGCTGTGCATGCCCAACTTTATGACTTGGTGGATCAGACAATACCCAAGTAATTCAGGTCTCATGGTAACTTGGTGTTCCATGGTCAAGCATTTGATCTCTGCTAAGGTCCAATAGCAGGCCAAAAGCTGTTTCTGGAAAGAAGAGTAGTTATGTGCATAGTACGACAGGGCTTTGCTCCAAAATCCTAAGGGTCTGCCTTGTGATTCTCCTATTGTGGCCTGCCAAGGTCTCCAGATAGCATCTCTAATTGCCACTGACACTACAAGCACCACTGTATTTTCTGGATCATATGGCCCAAGTGGCAGTGTAGTTTGCATGCAGACTGGACCTATCGCAGAGCCTCCTCCTGTTCTGGTTCCCACTCAAAACTAGCAGCCCTCTGGTCACTCAGTAAATGGACTAGAGTAGCACACCTAAATGAGGAATGTGTTGTCTCCAAAATCCAAAGAGGTCAACTATGCATAGTGCCTCTTTGGCCAGATGCAACAACTTATCTTTCACCTCAGAAAGGATATCTCAACATGCCCTGTAATACTGGACACCTAAAAATTTCACCTAGGTGGAAAGACCCTCTATTTTTTGTTGGATTTATTTCCTGTCCTCTGACATGCAAATGCCTTAACAGTAAGTCTAGAGTAATTGCTACTTCTTGCTCATTAGGTCCAATCAACATATCATCAATTTAATGGGCCAATGTTATGTCTTTTGGGAGGGAGAGACGATCAAGTTCCCTGTGGACATTATTATGAAAAAGGGCTGGAAAGATGGTATATCTTGGAGGTAAGACAGTGAAGGTATATTTATGACCATGCCATCTGAATGCAAATTCTTTCTGGTGGTCCTTACTAACAGCAGTTGAGAAAAAAGCATTTGCCAGAACAATAGCTGCATAACCAGTACCAGGGGAAATGCTGATTTGCTCAAGCAATGATATAATATCTAAACAGCCTTTGAATAGGGATGTGATAGGAATCACCATCCCTGTGTCCTTCAAGTTTTTGATCGTGGCACTGATCTCTGCAATCCCTCCAGGAATCCAGTATTGCTTTTGATTTATATTTTGCTAGGTAGAGTCAGTTCTAGTTGCTCCCACTTGGCCTTTCCTACCCTAAAAGTCTTGGCAGCAATTTTATCATTGAGATCTTGACTTTTGAGTAATTATTTGAATGTTTAGGTAGCACAGTTTTGTGAACAAGGAATAGGAAAATAGGAAACACATACCTTGGAGAAGAATGAGCTAAAAAAAAAGTGTGTAAAAAACCCCACCTGGATTAGTGTCTGGGAGAGTATGCAAGAGTTTGACCTATGTCATGGGTTCCAATGGCAATAAGAGATGAGGAAGTATAATTGACATGATGTGGTAATAAAGAGCTTTGTAATCATTATTAAGAATTGAGAATGGGCACAAGGAATTGTTGGAGACCCCTGCAGTCTTTTGGGCAGTAAACAGTATTAACACAGTGTATTTAAGGTGGATGGTTTCTGTGGTTTTGTGGCAGCATAGATTGAAGAAGGTAGAGATATAAATTAATAGGTTATTGTGATAGACCAAAAGGTAAAATGATTGCAATCTTTACTGCAACTGTGTCTTTAAAACTGAAATTATTAGGTTGAGACAAGTTTTAGAAAAAAAGCTTTAGGACTCTTCTTTGGACAGGATATTTTGCATGAAGAGTAGAGAGGACTTTCTTAGCAGTAATACAGCATCATTACTTTGTTACTTTGAGGAATGAGGAAAGGAATATTTTCTTCAGTGAGATTGAAATACATCAGAGGAGAGCAGTTTGGCCAGTTGTGGAACATCATAAAAACGATATATCCTATGGGCAGAATCTGGTTCATTTAAAGGTTTTGTTTGGATAGCACAGTGTTTAATTAATTTCAGGGACTGCAGTCAATTCACCAGAGGCCCCAACGTTTTCATGTGTTGGGTATAGCCACATCACATGATAATTTTACCTACCTGGACTCAAATGCATTTGAATTTATGACCTCTGTCTTACATAGTCTCTGAGGTCCCATTTCTGCAAATTTATAATGCTGTGCTTCTAAATGATAGCAGAATTAGAAAAACTGCCTTTGCTTTTCATCTGTGGCAGCATGGTTACACAGCTCCCACACATAGCTCTTGCAATTATGCAAACTTTCGGGAGCACAAAAAAAATAGTGTTGTTTCTATGTCAGTGTGTGGGCTACAGAGGGAACATGAGGATTCTCTTGAAATGCAAGCTGGAAATGAGGATCCAGAGAGTACTAAAGTTTTGGTCATGAGGTCTTCATCAAGAGCAATCTTTAGAGAAAATCTACTCCAGTGCATAGAAGGACAAGAAAATAGATAAAGTTAGAGACCAGGATTTGATGCGGTTTTAGCCAAAAGGTGGGTCACATACATGACTGACTGTGGCTTGGAGGCTTTTCACACAAACTCAGTGAAGAACCAGAAAAGCCTGGTTTTGGGAAGAGGGCCAAGAAAAATCACAATTTTTCTTTCATTTTGGCTTAAATTTTCAATTTTATGATCTTGTCTTGCTCAATTGAAATGATGGAAAGGAAGTTACCGATTACTTATAAAATCTGGAAGGTAAAAAGATTGAGGAAAGGTAGAGAGAAACCAACATAAATACAAGGTTGGCTCAAGAAAGATTTCAAGCCAATCAAGGGAGCGTGGCCAACATTTACTCTCAGGGCAAATGCAGTCAGAGTTTGAAAAAGGATTGGGCTAGGAAAATACTTCTTCAATGGAAAGGATCTTGAATGGCTGATATGTGTTTGTATGTGTCCTTTCTTTACATGCTTGCTAAAATGCACTAAGTCCTTTCTTAGAAGGCAAGTGTAAAAGCCACTATTTGCTTTTTCAGATAGAGGACAGCACATCTTCGAAATGGATTTTGCAGAGTTTAAGTTCCCTTTCTGAGGTCGCATTATTACTGCATTGGACTTGAATCCCTCATTTTATCGCTTTTATTATCAGAAGACAAGGTGAAATCACATTTCAAAACATCAAGCACTAACTGCACAGAGACTATATGACTTAAGAAATGCTGAGTTGGTGCACAGAAACCTTGTGTTCAAAAGAGTATAATTATTTTGTACTAAGGCTGAGAGACGAGAGTGTACAATATAATCAAAATTCTTTCAAAACACCCTATTTAGATACTCAATTTTCTAATACTCTGAATGCATAAGTGTTATAGTCTCAGTATTGTCTCGGGATCAAGGAAATGTTATGGGGAGCTAAATTATAGCTTTCTTTCTAGGGCAACAAGCACGTGGTTTTTACAAAAAGAAAGGAGAACATAGGAGACCTTTCATTTGAAGATAATTTTAAATGATAGCATCTTACCTTGTAGATCTGGTACAGTCTTATTTTGAAATACTGTCAACATATATTGAATGCCCACAATGTATCCAATACCATGATTAGTGCTTTCGGATATGTGGAGTAATTATTTTCTCCATAGTCCTGTGATGTAAATATGGCTGGTATTATTCTCATTTTAAAGATGAAGGAAACACTGATGCTTAAAGGAATTTGCCTAAAATTACACATTTAACAAATGGCAGAGTGGGAATTTAAACTCCAATATTTAATCGGTGACATACAAAGCAGTGTTGAGAACTCCTGCATTTGGTGAGAATTTTCTAGCAATCACCTATTGAATAATTTTTAGTGTACTCAATTTCTAACTAATTTATGAATTTCTCTAGTTGTGATTGCTTACGAATATGTGTTAGTCTATGTATTGCAAAGTTTTGGGAATAAACTATTTTGTACAACAAAATATTCAGAAGCCTTGAAACATGTCTTAATTCACATCTACCCCTAATTTAAGGGTGTTGGCTAATTAAATAAAGTACTTTTGAAATTCAATTAACATGACTTTTCCTTTCCAAATTTAATGCCACCAATGTCACTGACCTTGTGTATTGACTATTGAAAAACTTTGACAAGTTTATTTACATCACTATCTTCTCATATATGTGTATACTGCTATTAAATTAATCTTTATGAATCCCTGTTGTCATCATTTTGTTCTTTACTGAAAAATTGTAGTGATAATAAAAATTACTCCTCTATGACAATCCTTAACCTTTTCTCATCTATCCCATCTAATCAAAAAACTCTGTCCTTGCTTGCTTATCTTCTCCTTCACCCTCTAATGAAGGAGTATTAACTTAGATTTCAAGATATAGTCCAAATGGGATGGTAAAAATTTACATATTTGTTTTCACTAATCTCTAGTTAAAATTCAGCATTTGCTTCGATTATGCACATTAGTGACAACAAACCATAGAAATATTAATAATGCCTATTGCTCTTCACTAGTAGTAAGCAGAGATGTTTGCATGTCATATATTAGTTGCTGCCTATATCTCAACTATCATTTACAATCATCACTGACAATTATTAAACCTATCACCATGTCTCGTTATTTAATATATTGATAAAGAACATATATATACATTTTTTGCTTTAATACTTGGATAAAAATATTTCAATATACTTGGTTTCCTTTATAGCTCTGTCTGCTTTGTTTTAGGTATTTAGAAACATTGTTCTGAGATAGGGTCCCTAGGCTTCCTCAGGCCACCAAAGTGTTCAGTGGCACAAGAAGGTCACAGACCACTGCTCCAAGGAGAGAGCAATCTTTTCTCCAAGATTGTATAAAGTAGAATTTTTGGATTTCTGGAGGAAGAATAAATGAAAGAGAGAGAGGAAGAAGTTTGGAAAGGGGCATGGAATATGGAAGAAGCTTTGGGGAATAGAATAAGAGAGGGAAGCTGAGGATTTTCATTAAGAGTTGATATGGTTGCAAATGGTATCCCTGCTCATGCTCTTTTTAAAATGCCAAGGTTAGAATTCCTTTAACTTGTTTTATTTTTTGCTTTCTGAATGTTCCTCTTTGAACATAACTCCATTCAGATCTGAGCTACAAGGGCTTTGGTACTTATTTGAGATACACCTTCAGCGTCTTATCAGTCGAGTTCTTTAGGAAAGAGTCACATTAAGTAGCCTGGGATAAGAGGCCTCCAAAACTGCCTCAGCCTATCTTTTCAAATTTTCATGCTGTTCTCAACATCAGTCCTCTATATGAGCCAAGTCAGACTTTTCACTATCTCTCTGCTATTCTAGCCACCTCCTGCTGCACTTCTGCTCTTGCTTTGTTCTCTGCCTGAACTGCCTCATTTCAACATTTTCATTATCCTTCCCAATGAGCTAGACCCAACTCTTCTTCTACACCCATAAAACCTCTTACAATTATTATAGGCTGAAGTCAGCAAGCCTTATGTATAAAGAGTAAAATAGTAAATAGTTTATACTTTGTGGGCCATATATTCTCTGTCACAGATTCTCAACTCTGTCTTTCTAGAGTGACTATACACAATAAGTAGATAGATTAGTGTGTTCATGTTGCAATAAAACTTTATTTACAAAAACAGATAATAGGCCAGATTTGGCTCATGGGGTTATAGTTTACTGAACTCAGCTCCTATCTTCCTTCTTCTGAATTCTCCTAAACAGGTATTTTCATAAGTACCCATTTAGTACTACCTTACAGCCTTACACTGTTAGTCATATTTTTACTAAAAGCTTCTTTAGGAATTAACTTGATAATGAGTCTCATTGTTGAAGCAAGGGATGAGTAAATTATTTCATGTCAGTGAGATATAATGTGTTAGAACCTCACAAGTTTGTGTAAATATTTTTAGACTCCTATGCCTGTCAGAAATTAACTTCAATCACGTTATTGCCAATTTGGACAAATCCCCAAAATGTCAAAAGACATTTATAGCTTCTCAAAAATGCTGATATTATTGACTTTCACTTCAGAGAAGAATTAATAAATTTTTACCTAAGGTAAAATATTTTTGTGCTGTTTGTATCTGATTTTTAAAACTCATCAAAGTTAAATTTTCAGAAGCTGAATGTTTCACTCTCTGTTTGAGTAGATTTCACTGGGTAGATCATTTTCTCACTAGTGCTGATTACTTCATGTAAAAATGAAGTTCATAATCAAAGACCCTGCTCCATCAATTAACTCTATGACATTGTGTATACCATTTAATGTTTCTGATCTTTATTTTACTTTTCTGTAATAATAGGATAATATGTGTATTTACTATTATACCTTACAATGTACAATGGACAATGAATGCAAAAGCTTTATAGTAGGTAAAGTATTATGAACAAAGCTTGTTGTTGGTAATACTATAATAAAGCACTTGAGGCCATTTCCTTCCATGTAAATTTTTAAAATAAACTGGTTCTAGCATGTACTTAAGGGTAGTGTTAGCCCCACTGCATTTGGCCTTTTGTGAGCACTTGGCCCATAGCCCAAGTGAAAGGGACCTGGTGGAGGTATTAAAGCAAACAAAACAAAATAGGGCCAAATCAAGAAATCTCTCCCTTGCACTTCAAGATCCAAATAGGTCCAAAGGAAAATGAAACATTTAATTCTAGGCCTATAGCAGTATCTAAGTATAGTTTAGATTTGTTGGATTAGGCAAGAGGTAAAACACTAGAACTACAAAGATGTAATACTTTGGATGTTGGACAAAGAACCCAGAGACAGAAGAATAGTTCTGGGAGAAATAAAGGAAGATTGAAAACTGTGTTCAGCCCTGGCAAGGCATAAAGCGTGACAGGTAAGCCAAAGCTGGAAAAGGAAATCATGGAACTGGGCTTTTCTTGAGCATCAGTGCTCAGAGAAAGAGAACAATCTTGGGTGGGCAGGACCTGATCAGAAGAATATTAGCAGGCTCTGTAGGAGGCTGCCATCTGATGCTTCCACATCTTAATAATATGATAGATACAATGGAGATAGTAAAGTTTTAGAGCCAATTAGTTGCTTGATTCCAAGAGTTGTTCCTTTAAAGCTGTGTGAAGTCAATTTTCTCTAAACTTCATGCTTTATATTTGGTGGATGTTGTGAGGAAAGTACCTGATGCAGGTATGACACATAAATTGAATGAAAAAAAAATTAAATGAAATAAATATTGGTTATTTTTTAGATCAATTTGTAACTGGATTTAACTCAGAAAAGCATCATTTCCAACCTTATGTGATGGTTTGGTAAAAGTTCCTCAGTTTTTGCCAGATTAAGATGTCATTTTGGGTCAGACTTGAATTGGCTAGATGAGCATTATGACAGCATTAATGTTTTCTTTTTAAATTATAGTTTGAGTAACACTGATTTCCTGTTTATAGCTAGGTTTACCTATCAGAGATGTGTTAATGTATTCATATCAACCGCAACATATCAGTTTTCTCTCATACACTTTGCATGGGAGCCATTTCCTGGATTCAATGCAAATTAAAAACTTGAAAACCTAGTGTGAGTGTTCTCCTTATGCAACAATTTTCCATCTGTTAACCTAGAATTATATACATAGATTCCCTTTCCATTTTTCTTTTCTGTCTCCTAGACACAGATTATAAATAGACTTATTAGGCTTGGCTTCTACATTCATTTCCTGTAGCTTTTGAAGTTAATTTCCTCTTTTTCATGGCATTCTTTTACATTCTATGAACTTAATTATTAAGTTAAAATTATTAGCTTATTTTCTTTAAAAATCTCAGTGTGATATTTTTATACTTTGAAGTAGATATGTTGCTCAATATATCAAATAATGTATTAGTCTTCACTCTGCATTAATCAGGCTCTTAGGTTTTTAGTTGAAGACAATAACTCTTGCAACTTTAAACAGAAAGAGATTACTAGGGAATATTTCGCAGTTTACAGAATCATTGGGGGAGCTGGAGAAACAGGCTTTAAGCATTTAATAGAATAGCATTTAATAAAATAGAACTTCTCCTCTGAACTGGCCTGATATTGTTGCTGCTGCTGCCTAACATCAAAACCCTCTGTACACCGGAGTGAAATGATGGCCTACTTCCTACCTTAAGGGGCTCACTTCCAAATCAAAATCTTGGCAGGTACATCTGATTGATGGAATTTAAGGCATATGTCTGCATTCTACCCTAAAAGGAACCTGGAAAATGTTCTTAAAATTTATTCAAGAAAGTGAGATTCAAATAAAGGAAACTATCAAAATGTGGAGAGATATTAAATTATTTGGAAGAGCTCTGAATGACACCAGTTCAGTGCATTCTACTCTGTCTTCCTAAAAATAATGGAGAATATTGTTTTGAAACTTATTTGAAGGTCACAAAACTCTTATTTACATAGTTGGATCTCAATTTGGGTGATTCACATAAATGATCTCTTATGCTGAACCACCCTTGCATTCCAGGGATAAATCCCATTTAGTCATGGTGTTAAGCCTTTTAATGTGTTGTTGGATTCAGCTGGTAGTATTTTTCTGGGGACTTTCACAGCTACAGTCATAAGGGATAATGGTCTGTAGTTTTCTCATGATATCTTTTTAAAAAAATTTTTATAATTGATTTTTTTATTTTTAAAGAATATTTAGATTACATAAAAAATATAGGCGATTCCCATATGCCCCACTCCATCCCTCTCCCACACTTTCTCACATTAACAACATCCTTCGTTAGTGTTACCTTTGTTACTATTGATGAACCCTTATTAAAGCATTACTACTAACCATGGACTATACCTTACATTATAGCTTTTTTGTTTGTTTTGGAAATTTTTAAAAATTTTATTACTATATATATATTTTAAAGATACATAGATCATACAAAATGTTACATTAAAAAATATAAGAAGTTCCCATATACACCACTCCCTACACCCCTCACTCCTCCCACATTGACAATTTGATTGTCTTGTGATATCTTTATCTGACTTTGGATTAGGGTGATGCTGGCCTCATAAAATGAGTTATCCCTCTTCAATTTTTTTGGGAATGATTTGAGAAGGGTTGCTGTTAATTATTGGAAGTTTTCATAAAATTCACCAATGCTGCAATCTGCTCCTATACTTTCCTTTGTTGGGAGGCTTTTATTACTTATGCAATCTCTATTATTAGTCTATTGAGATCTCTTATTTCTTCTTGAGTCAGTTTACGTAGCTTTTGTGTTGCTAGGGATTTTTCCATTTCACAAATGATATCTAATTATTTTTGGCATACAGTTGTTCATAGTATTCTCCTATAATCCTTTTTTAAAATTTCTGTAAGGTCAGTAGAAATGTTCCTTCTTTCAGGTCTGAGGTTAGTTATTTGTGTCTTCACTCTTTGTTCTTTGTTAGTCTAAGTAAGAGCTTGTCAAATTTACAGACCTTTTCAAAGAACCAACTTTTGGTTTTGTTTATTCTATCTGTGATTTTTCTCTTCTCTATTTCATTTATTTCGTCTCTAATATTTGTTTGGTACTTCCCTCTACTTGTTTGGTTTGCCTTTCTCTTCTAGATCCTCCAGTTGTGAGGGTTAGGCTTCTGATTTGAAATCTTTCTTATTTTTTAATGTAAGCATGTAAGCATAAATTTCTCTTTGAGTACTGTCTTTGCTTCATTGATTAGGATTTGGTATGTCCCACAATTATAATTTAATAATTATTTTTTAAAAGTTTTATATTTTCTATCTCTTCCAGTGGACTATAAGATCCTTAAAAGTATGACTGTGATAGTCTTGTGTATAGAGCAGACACAATACATATTTGCTGAGCAAATGTATGAATCATTACATAATGTTATATATTAGGAAGATTACATGAATTTTGCAGAGCTTCTCTCCATGATTTCAGAGGTCCTAAATAATCTTTTATCCAGTGCTTAATCTTTTGGAAGAATGACAATAATTTAGTATAAGTATCTATCCTCAAGGAAAGGAGCTTGGAAAAAATGAAAACTTACTCATTCCAGCTGAATGAACACATGGCCTTTGTTTATGAATGGACCTCCATGACCACTTAAACCAGAGTTTATGACCATGGGGATTTTATTCATTTTTTCCATTTACAAATTGAGTATGTATTATGCAGGCAGATGTTTCAGGCACTTCAAAGTATTCACATTCTGGTGGGAGAAACAGCTTAAATGACAGCTTTAGGGATTGTCTAGTAGATCCCCTATTTCTCATTGAGGGGCAAATAAATGAGCTTTCATCACTTTTAACAGGTATATTAACACAAAGTGTTAATAGTAGAGTGGTATAGGGGAACCCTGTATTTTATGCATGTTTTTCTGTAAACCCACAACTTCTCTAAACACAAACAAAAACCTATGGGGGTTGGGGAAAAACTTGCTAAGAGAATAATTAATTTTTCTGGAGGACTGAAGATCAAGCTCAACCTGAATGATATCCAGAATTTCACCAGGAGTAATGTTAAAGAAAGATGCTTCACAGAGTATTAATACCTGGAGTAAAAGTATTAGTGCCTGAGTAGCTTAAGATGGTTTTGTTCCCTAATCAATGATTGAAAATTAAAAACAAAAGACCAGGTATTTTTCAGGCCAAATGAAGGAGAATGACTTGACTACTCTTCACTAAAGTGCTTTCTTACAGAGACTACTCTTGACCGACTGACAACGGATTCTGTAATTTAGTTCACTTTTTTTCATTAGTGATCATAGTTTTGCAGGTCCCTTTCTACTCTCAGGGAACCCACTTCCTTTGTGATATTCTGCAGAAGTTGTAATGTCAAGGGGAAAATATCATCTGCAACATTTAACACAAGTTGCCTCCTTTCTACCAAGAACTGTCTTAAGGGTCACACACTATGAGTCTCATTCTTATGAAGGTGATAATAATATGGACTCAGATTTATCTTTTCTTCTTTTCTTCTCAAATCAACCACTAGCAGTGGTCAACAGGAGAGTTACTGCATTCAAACTGGTAGACCCAAGTGAAAATCCTGCCTTGGCTACTTATGACTTTAGAAATGTCAATACCTTCTCTTAGATGATGACCCAACTAAAATATGAAGATGGCAATACTTCCTTATAAAGTTGCCATAATGGTCATATGAAGTAGCATAATTTAAGTACACATATCAGGCAGTCAATACTTGTTCCTTATTTTCATGATTCCCTGTACAGTAATGATAAGTCCCTCACAACCTGATAGGCTAGCCTGTCTGAAAGTCATTGCTACTATCTACTAGAGTAAGACATTCTTAATGGTCCTTTAAAAGTTAACATAACGTCAATATTCTTAGGTCTATCTGATCTTTGAAACCAAGGGTACTGTGGAAAAGACTCCACTACTACTGCTCAGTCTCTAAAAATACCCAATTTTCCCATCAGTGGCATGAGCTCTAAGGATATAGAGATAAGAGGGAACTGAGGTGGAGCAAGAGAATGATCACCTCTCTCCCACTCCAGAAGTTCCAGGACCAGTTTCTGTAGTCTCTCAATGAGAATACAAGCAGACACAGAAGGACACAGAGAGCAGACAATGGAGGGAGAGGGGGGAAATAAATAAATAAATCTTTTTAAAAAATTACTGAGGACCCAAGAAACTTTTATATAGGTTGTATCTATTGATAGCAACTGTATTAGAAAGGATAGTGATAAGGCCAACTTTGTATTTCTCCTCATGGTAGAAATGTGTGTTTGATGTGACACAGATGCTCAATAAATGTAAATAAACGATATTTATGGGGATGTCTGCCTCACTCCTTTCCTAACCCCAATCAAATGCACTATGCTGGAGCTGCAAATTGCTATAATGTACCAATTCTACACCAAAAAACCTAAAATGTAAGAAAACAAAGAAAGGTTGGGTGTGCTCTCATTAGTAAATTTAGGCAATCTAATTCTGCTTTCCTTCCTCCCTGTGCTCTCACTCTCCCCTGAGTTCCCCTTTCCCATTTATGAGGAATGAAAGCAAGACCCTGCCCATTACTATTGAGTTTATTATTCTGACTGCTAGGAACCTGCTTCCTGCTGCTACTTTTGTGTGGAAAATATTAAGCCTTTCTTCCATTTGCTTTAAGATGGTTAAGAGTCATGTCAATAGGATGTAATTAAAAAAGACAAGAACAGCAGGGAAAATGCCAGACAATTACTAGGAGACACAGAGTAAAAACAAGGTTGAGACAAACTAGTTTACATCAAAAGAAATTCTGATTACCACCATAGTTATTATTGGTATTTAACATTTATTTAGAACCAACCTGGAGTTACACACTGTACAGAACATAGAATTAGACCCTTTTTGAGCGAGGAAGTAACAAAGAGCCATGAGATTCTTCCAATCTGGTAGTCTTCAGATTAAAATCTCATAAGTGGGTAGGATTAGAGGTTTCTGAACCTATACTAACTTTTATGATTTTTTACATGGAATTAATAAGATAATGAACTTGAAAATGACAATTGCTCTTACTGAGCACTCACTATGAATTAGTTCTCTCTCCTCCTGTTACACTGAGAGGAGAAAGAAGGCAGACTTAATTTATAATAGCATTAAGTATCCAAATGAAACTTCTTGACTGTGAAAATGTTGCTTTCCATGTTATAAAGCTGAACTCTTCAAACTGTGTCTTACTTTCATGAAGGTCTTGCAAAATCCTATTTTACTTTGTTTTGCTTGAGAAAATTTGGAGGTATTTTAAAAAGCACTCTAATAATATTATCAAATGGATATTTTTAACTGTTGATGGGCCAAATAATACTAGGAGCTCCCCGAGGGCAAAGTTTTATCTTTTTCATTTCTTTAGATCTCATGCTTGAAAGACATTTGAGAAATCATAGGTGAGGTGGAATGAGTTAAAGAATAAATGAATTAAAAGATATTTGAAAAATAAAACTAACCAAAAAAACTTGGGTTCAGAATTTTCCATACAGAAAACTCTTTAGAAAAAAAGGCCCTGTAGTCAGTCATGCCAAGCTGTGATGGTGCCATAGAATGTAATTGAAACCTGCATGTGGCAGTGATGTGACATGAGAGAGCCAAAAATCATCTTTCTGTTATATTTGCTATTAGCTAGCCCAACCCTTAAGTCCAGTGAGTTCTCTTTTATCTGGTTACTTTCAGGCATGATCTGATTCTTATAAGTACATTTTCAGACAAATAAAACTTACTCTTTCCAGTGCTGAAACTATTTTGGATGGCTATCATTCCAAAATATGTATACACCTCCTTTCTTTCTGAAGCAGAGCATTTGCTGCCCAGTTTTGATTTGCACATTCTTGTAATAATGTTGGAAAATTGGAGCAGATTTATAAAATAACTTTCCACAAACTTTACAGTTCAGAACACAGATCCTTATTCCATTGCCTTCCCAGATTACAACTCTGGGACATCTGAGGAATCTAAAATTCAATCTGGTCTTAGAGGTGTTTTGAATGACATTTGCCTAGTAGGGAGATAGACTATATTTTATTTAATAAGTTTTTTTCTGACTTGATTTATATTTTTCAAATGATTGATCTGCAAAAGTTAGCGGCAGGCCTCAACTGCATTTCTCACCATAAGCCGCTTTTAAGATGACAGAGAAAAAAAGGAGTGAAATTCTCAATCCATACCATCACAAGTAAACTCCTTCCTCTCCATTTCTCTTTTTTTAAAGACTTATTTATTTATTTATTTATTTATTTCTCCCTGCCCCCCCCACAACCCCAGTTGTCTGTTCACTGTGTCTATTTGCTGTGTCTTCTTTGTCCACTTCTATTGTTGTCAGTGGCACGGGAATCTGTGTTTCTTTTTGTTGCGTCATCTTGTGTCAGCTCTCCATGTGGGCAGCGCCATTCTTAGGCAGGCTGCACTTTCTTTTGCTCTGGGCGGCTCTCCTCACAGGGTGGACTCCTTGTGCGTGGGGCTCCACCTACGCAGGGGACAACCCTGCGTGGCAGGGCACTCCTTGCGCGCATCAGCACTGTGTATGGGCCAGCTCCACACGGATCAAGGAGGCCTGGGGTTTGAACTGCGGACTTCCCATGTGGTAGACGGACTCCCTATCCACTGGGCCAAGTCCGCTTCCCTCCATTTCTTTTAATCAATCAAAAGCATGACTGGTAAAGACAGGAGATTAATTTGGCACAAGCCATCTTTACCCTGGATATATTTAAATTTAAACTGAACTATTGAATGTTACATTTTTTTCGATCATATAGAGTATAATTCCTATTGACCATGACCAAAAAAACCTTTGTATCACCTTCATTTGGAAAGGTGTTGGAAAAAACAATTTATCAGGGTGAAATCCATATTCTTATAACATATGAAGAAGATTTTGCTGAAAAGATAAGATTTTTTTTTTTTTTAGGAGGACAACCTTTGATACTGATGCTTGTTAGTCACTTATAAACAGGGCAAAGTGACTGGTAACTTTTTCTGCTTATGCATAAAAATGAAGAGGTGGTTCTCATTTTCTCATTTTCTCAGAAAATTAAGTAAATGGAACTGAATGCCTTTATCTGTGTTTGTGACATGATTTACCCTGAACTTCGCCCCCTCCATTTCTTCCCACATGCACTAGAAGCCTCACTGGTAGTCAAATATAAATGTAGACTTAATCAAGGAAGAGATTACCCCCACTTAATGGCCCACTTTAACTATATCTGTTCTTTGCTTTAAATTGTCTCTAAGACTTTAAACTCAGGCCTAGCAATCTATTACTTGAATCAGAAGCCCTTCCAATATGATTTTTCTCCCACTGGGGGCCTAACTCCTTTAATATCTTTTCTGAAGCTGGGTCATAGTCAATTCTCTTTTGCAAATTGGAAATTTGTAAAACCAGGGGCTGTTCCCAAGTTACTTCCTTTTCTTTTCAACAACACATTCTTGGGTTATTATTTGCCAATGATGTAATGTGAAGGGGTAGAAAATATACTGCTTTGAATACAGTTTGGTGGAGATTAAACATTTTCTAATGAACTGTAAAGAAAACACTTAGAAATGGAATTGGAAGAAAAAATTTCACAGAAAGGGAAAATGTGTGAAAATTATTTTTTATTGTATTCATATCTATTGCTGCTGTATTTTGAATATTTGCCAAACTGTGTGAATAATTACAGTGGTTTAAAAGCAAAATAAGTTCATTTGGCTTTGTGTGAGAAATAAATTGATTGTGCATGACATATTTCTACTTACATTCTTACACAAAGTTAATACAGCCCAACCAACTGAAAAATGGCTTATGTGATCCACCACAAGGTGGTCCTAGATTTATAAAATCACAGATTACGCTGAGGTTTTCAATCTACCACTAATTTAATAGCTGTGACAAGCATGGTATGGTAGGATGCCTTAGAGTAGAGAAGTCTCAGGTGATGGACCTGAAAAAAAGCAAACTTAATAAAGAAACTCAGTATTTGATATGAGTATGACATGCAAGGGCTTTTTTCCTTTGGCTTTGGCAGATATACAAGCAATATTGTTGATTCAAGATCCACAGCTACAATTTTTGCTAAGATCCTTAACAGTACCAGTGGTTGCTCTTCAATATCATCTTATTGCATTGTGCTCACTGGTCAAGTCCTCGGGTGAACTGTTTAGTCTTCTTTCATTTGAACTACATGACTGAGTACTCCTGCAGGGCAGCTATAAGACATATTGCCTCTGGCTGATTGTCAATAAAACCTGCTGAAGGTAGTAAAACAAACCCTGAGAGCTCTCATGTTGTCATATGCATGTCATGAGCATGGACACTTTTGGCCATAGATTTCCATTCAGCTATGAAGATAGACATTGAGGTGGGGAATGTTTCAGGTCAGCCATGTACTTCTTAACCAAGAAACTTGAGAAGGCAAGAATGACTGTGTATCTCCCTATATCCTTTGCTCCTGAAAATTCTATGGCTAGAAAGAAAATTTAGGAAAACATAAAGCAAACATAATGCAAGAATTAACAAGAAGGATGATTGTATAATCATTAGAAGCAGCTCACTTTGATTAAGAGATTGATGTGAGGTTCAAAGGTGAGCATCACATACTGCATTTAACCAGAGTGTTGAAGTCAGATCTGTTCTTGAATCCTGGCTATACTAACTGCTTGCTGACTGAACTTGGGCAAGTTGCTTACTATTTCTGCACCTTGGTGTCTTCATTATGTATAATAAAATGGCTATAGTAGCACTAACCAGGAAGATTTATTGTAAGGATTAAAGGAAATAAGGTTCAGCAACTAGATTAGACTAGATACTCAGCAAGCAGAAGCTATTAGCATTCCATTAAATAGTAGTGACAAAGTTAAGAAAATAAACCCCTAAAAAAATTTGAATAAATCTTCTCTTCCTAAACCTGGAAAGGCTGTTTAAATGGCTGAAGATTAAGGAATATCTATTATATCTCTGATGGGAACATCATATTTCAAAGCTTATACCATTACAGGCAGTCTCATGGGAGAGTAATCCACTCTGGAGCTTAGTTTAGCCAAAAGTCATTTTTTGTGGATATTTTAATCTTTCATGTTGTTAATCATCTCTGTAGATGGGGAACTTGTTGAAGATTTATTATCTAAATGGACATGTTTTGCTTATTCTGGCAATTTGAGGTAGTTTCAGTGAGAATGAAATTCTAGATATCATGAAAAATAAAAAAAAAAACACATATATTGGAACTCCAATAGTAGCCTTTAATAAAATCTAGGCAGCAGCCTGTCACCCTCGATTGAAGTCCTGTCAGAGAACAGGGGAACGAGTTTTAAGCCTTATTTCCTTTGTGACTCAGATGAAAATGTTTTTGTGGTTTCCTCAAGATGAAGTGCATCTCATGATCTTTACTGCTTGTGCATTTGATAATATCTTCATATTTATCTTTTTTTTCTTCCAGGGTTTCCATATCTTCCATTTCTTTTCCCCTTTTAGAGTCTTCCTTCTCCACAAAGCCTATTCTTTCCCTTCCAGTTTTTAAGTCCATAACCTTCTCTTTTCCACTAATATCTATGAAAACTCATGGTACTGTGCTATCAGTAAACTCCTAAAGTTAAGGTTTGAGATTTATTATTCCACCATATTAGTCCAAATTTCATCCAGCAGTTTATTAAATTGAAATATAGATGGAAAATAATCAGTTAATATTTATAGGTTAATTCCCCACAGCGTTATTTACTCTGAGCATCTCAACATCTTGCAAAACACAGAGAGGAATGGATGAAATAACCAAATCTATCTTGCCAATAATATTTCATATAATATGTGGTTGAAAGGAGTAACTCAGAGCATTACTTGAGTAAATCACAAAATATATGTCTGATATTGTTTTTTCATGCAATGTGTTTATAAATGCTTCTAGAAAAGGCAAAACTCTAGGACATTATAGAATCTCTAGGCTCTTTTCTGATCTTGAAGAGGATGCATCTTCTCTTTAATTTTAGCTGATTGTTAGAATTATTAGCGTGAAAAGCACAAAATTGCTAAATTACTTCTGTGTAATCACACAGAACAAGGCAGAAATTGTTAGCAACAGAATTGAGGACCCTGATTTTCAGTTTCTTGCACTAATTATTAAGCACATATCCTCCCTATTAGCTATACAAAAGGCATATCTGGTGTCACTAAGTAAACCGTATGTTGATCAGGCAGAAAATGTGCAGCATGGTTTTTCTCCTTTTGCTGTCAGTGAGTGTAGTGTTTAAGACTACAATTTTGGAACAGAAAAGATTAGGAATGCCATGTGGTTATTGCAGCTACACCAGGCTTGGAGCCCTGGAGGGTTGAGGAGAGGAAATCTCTCTGGTTAGATGAAGTTACTAACCAGAACAAGCTGAAATTTCATCCCCTGCCTATTGGCACATCCTATGGAAATAAGGATCAATCTGGACATACAAATGATTTAAAAATACGTATATTATTATGATTGATTTTAATATGCTGTCATCTATTTCCAATTCAACTCATTCCTTTTAGTTAAAATAATATGTGGCAAGGAGGTTGTGAGAAGCCACTGATTACAGGGTATGTTAACAATAATACCCCAGTTAAAGTCTGGTGGTTTGTTAGAACAGGGAACACCCTCAGCTTTGCTTTGAGCTATTAATTAACCAACCAGTCATTAGCTGCTGCTAACAATTGATTTAGAAAGAATTATTGCTTAAATAGCAGGAGGTATTTAAGTGGAAAATAAATTAAAACAAAGAACTGCTGCATCCTGAGAAAAAATAGGAGTTCTTGAAATATAGAGAATAGCTGCAAGAGCTCTGTAATTATCAAGTGATAAACAATCATTGAGAAGCACATTCCTTTATTTTATTTTATTTTCCAGAAATAGCAACTGTCTTATAATCAAGGACCCCACTGTCTCTACTAATTGAATGATTCAAAATGAGTGATGTTATCAGAAACATAAGCTGAAGTAGTAAATTGTTGTTTTAGTTGGTTACCAAAAATATTTTGATGGATCACAACTATATGTCTTGGCAATGCATTATGGAAATTTAGTTTAGAAATAAGTTCATGAAATAAACAGAACAACAATGGCAACAACAGATATGGAAATGTTTCTATAGCTCCTCAGCTGAGTCATTATTGCATAGTTTAAAGGTCATTTTCGTCCTCTATTTGTCCTTGGGCTGGCTTATTTTAAAGGCACTAATCCTCCTGATGATTCTTCTTTTCCTGTTATCTTTAGAAAGGATATGCAGGGGTTATTGGCTTTTGCTGTAATACAACAATGAGAAAATTAATAGTTACCAAAGAAATGAAAGGAAATCTGTAGTATATGAGACAATTGGTTTCCCTTTTTATTGAAGTCAGCTTTAGATATTACCCTAACCAATAATCCCAATATTATTTAACCAAAAATAAGTTTCTCTGCCCTAAATTTCAGGCAACTTTATTGAGCACCTCCAATCTATTAGAAACCACGCATGCATTTCTCCTTAACTAAATTGCTAATTGACCAAGATCCTATGAGCAATTTTAAGTGGAGTATTAGAGATCACATTTTCCTAACTTGAAGATAATTGTTTTGTCCAATCATTAGATAATAAAAGTAGGTTTCCTAGAGTATAGTGGTAATAGAACTTTATGTTAGTAGATTTTATAAGCTCTTAAGACTGAGCAGTGGCTCTTTCAGAAGATACCATGCTCCCTTAGAAGGATTTTGGAAATTTGTGGGGGGATTTTATCACAATATTGGAGGGTGGGTTGCTACTGGACATTTATTAGACAGAGGTCAGCAATGTTAGATGTACTTGTGATATGAAGAACTGCCCTGCTAGACATTCTGTAACTGATACTTTAATTATCATACTGACTTTTTTTATATATAAGGTATTTCTTGTGCATTTTAATACATACTGAATTTTCCAGGAATGCAAACACAAAGAAAACCAAGAAGAGATTGTTCATTGTTTTGTTTGAAAATTTACCAAGAGTAATTTACAATTTTAGAAACTCACATCACTAACAATAGTGCTATTTTGGGTATTAAATCTGCAGATACATAAAATTGTTCCAGTTTGCGTTTGTAGCTGCCACAATTAAATATATACAGACAGTCTTTGCTTTGCAGAGCATTGTGTTAACTGAAACCTGTGCACATTGGAGCTGTGTTCTCACTTTGTTTAGTTCTAATATGCATGAATTTCAGTTAGTGCAGTATTGTGCACAGTGAGGACTACCTCTAATGAGGGAGATTTGTGATTTCCTTAACAGACTGACTTAGAACTTACCATTATTAAATTAGCGAGCAGACAACATACAGGAATATGCCTAAATTTCATTAAGTCTGTTTTAAAAATTCTTTTTTTTAAATTTTTCTATCACAGACTCTTTAAATGTGGAAGTCAAATTATAAGAAACATTCAAAAGTTACATTAAAATTATTTGTTTCAGATGCTCGTTAACTTGACCATGGATGCCTGTATTACTTTTATTTTTCCAATCCGCCCTCAAAATCAAATAGTCTGTTGAAGAGTAGGGCATCCAAGGTCTTCTTTTTTTTTAAATCAACATATAGGAAATTTGACTCCATATTTTTCTCCTTTGGTGTATAGCAGTATGAATTTTATCACATTATAGATTCCATGTAACCATCATCGTAATCAGGATATAGAACATTTCCATTACCCCATAAGACTCCTTCATGTTGTCCCTTTATAGTCACATACTTACCCCACTCCAAACCCCTGGCAATGAGTGATCTGTTCTCTGTCATTCAAGCCAAACCATTGTGTGGTCAGCCCTGGAAAACCAAGACACCTCTCTTATATATCTTTATTCTGTAACTAAATTGTATTAACTTTACAGTATAATATTTAGCTCACAGAGTATCAAGGAGAAGAGTAAATATCATCTAAGTACTTGCATCCTCTTCTGGGGAAAGGTTAGTGTACTCTTGGTTGTTTTCAGGATAGTTGTATCATATTAGGCAGATGTGTAACTTTGTTATTATGTTTCTTTGGAGATACATATGCATGTCAAGTTGATGAGGGGTGGACTGTGATAGCTAATTTTATGTGTTGACTTGATCAAATACTGGCCTAGTTGTTACTATGAGGCATTTTAGAGATGGGATTATCATATATAGTCAATTGACTGTAAGTAAGGAAGATTATCATTCATATAATATTATAGTGATGTGATCCATATCATTATGAGTAGGCCTTATCCAATCAGTTGGAGGTCTTAACAACAATAACTTCAGGTTCCAGAGGTCACAAGAACCTCTGCCTCAAAATTCAAAATGATCATTATTGGAATTTCCAGCCTTTAACCTTCCCTATCGAATTCAGAGTTGCCATGTCCTGCAATTGTGTGAGCTAATTCCTTATAGTAAATGTCTCCGTATTTCCCATTGATTCCATTTTTCTGGAGATCTCTAACTGATACAGATATTAAAGAAGAAAACAAAGAATAAAATTTCAAGGAGAAATAAAATCTATGACGGCATCAAACCAATTATATGATAGAAGATAACATGCCTTTCTGAAAATAAAACAACCTGAAATCTGGTGCAAAAGAGCTACTTATATCAACAACTTGTTACAAAGCATGGTATTATGACACCAAGTATAAAGATCTTGAAGGAGAACAAACCTTGGCAAATATGAGGCATGGAAGGAAGAGCAGAGGGGTGAAGGCAGGGGGCATGGTTCCAGAGGACAGAGAGAAAGTGGCCAAAGTGAGTGTGGTCTGGTGCGCCATGGCGAGATGTTTGGATGCCTTCATTGGGGGACTCAGCCCATCTTTGTTCTGCCTCTTTTGAAAATGTTCCCATTGCCCTCCTTGAATGAAATCTCACCTTCTTTAGAACTTCCATAGGACATTCACCATTAGTAACAAGTATATAAAGCCTTGAAAACCAGATGTTCTTTCTTCCCAAGGATGTCAGGGCTTTGAAATCAGAAACCCTGAATCTTTGTGTTCTCTACAGACAGTCACAAGCTTATATGAACAGAGTGGGTGTACAGCAAATATTTGTCATCTCAATGAACAGAGCTATCATTAAATATCCTCCATGGTGACCTTACAGTGATTTCTCCATAAATCTTCTAAAACCCATACTTTATGTAGTACAAAATTGTTAACTGGAGTCCTTCCTTGTCAGATTGGCTTCTCTGTGAACCTAACAACTGTAGATTAAGAAATCTTTTTTTAAGTGCTTATATGTTTGAGTGTCTGGAGACTGGGGAGTACCACACTGTAAATCCAGGCAAAATTGCAAACCTATTTAAGTAATATTTATTGAGTCCCTACCATGGGGTGGTGCTGTGCTTAATGCTTTATAAGCATTTCTTACATAATCCTCAAACAACTTTATGGTGTCACAATTAGTTACCAAGCCCGGTTGTCTTAACCCTGAGTCTGTCTTAACTACCAGTCTAAGCTTATCCAGGTTGTCTGGGTGAAAAGGTGATTTCTCTTTTACTTTTGTTCTTGAGCATATTTACACATCCAGCACCATCTCCCTAGGGCAGGCTATCCTTTACTTGTGGGCTAGATTCTGATTTTAGATTTTACTCTAATGTTTACAAGGTCAAAGGGTCCAAACTTGTAGAAATTAATTTATCTAACAGTTTTACACTTCCTATAGTACCATCCAGTATTCAAAAACTATTTTCTGAAATTGTTTAAGAAATTTTAACTTAACCACGCTTAATACTTAGAGGTAGAGAACACAACTAGACAACCAAAGTGTTTCATTATGCTTACACTTACAAGAAAAGACATGGAATAATATGTGCATATTTTTTCCATTTAGGAAGAAAAATTATTCATAAAGAGGTCTTCTGAGATTTGAATAATAGCCATTATTGGATGTTTGCCTCTATCTGATGTTTTGTTGAAATATTTAGACATGTGATAACCTCTGCATTAAAATTTTATTCAAACGTATTTTTTTGAAATCAGTAAGCAGTTAAGCAGGATTTGAAAGAATAAATCAATGGAGATATAAATAAATGGTCTATTTCATGAACAGTATGAACAATTAAAGCAATAATATGTCAACCGACAGTTTCTTTCACAAGTTTCCACAAATTAGGACAAAAGTCCCATTAATATTAGCTTGATTCTAATTTAACTTCCTGTGATTTTAAATGGAAGTTGTGCTTTGGCAACTTTTCCTTCAACTTAGGAGCATCTTCCCAGTGTCATGTTATTGGACTAGGATTCAGCCATTTAGCTGACTGCTGTAGCTCTAGTTGACTGATGATCAACCTTAGGGAAGTTTAAAATCAAGGAGTTCACCTTGAAGGTACAGGCTAGAAAATCAGTTTTACCCAGTACATGAAAGAATAATTTTTGCTAAAACAAACCAATATATGATGAAGTAGAAAGCAAAAGTGGCACAAATTTTTATAGACATAACAGGACATCAAAAAATTATCACCTTTGCAAAGACTAGATTCAGGATTCAATGAGTGAGAAATGATGATTGTTCAATCTTTCTGCCATTTTGGAAACAATCAAGCTTATTGTTTAAGAGGCAGACTTAGCCAGACTGCCACAGTTTGAGTCCAGGTTTGGCTATGTCCTGGCTGTGTGTCCTTATGCAAATTATTTAAACCTCAGGCTAACATCTGTGGGTCTCAGTTCTCTCATCTCTAAAATGGGGATAATAATACCTGCCTTATGGCTTGTTTTTAGGATTAATATTTGTTATATACTTAAAACAATTCTGGGCACATAGTTAAGTGTTATATGTGTTTGTTAAATTAAAAGAACTCAGAACAATAGTCATAAAAGTTTGGGAAAATTTAATCACTCTCAACATGGGGAGAACTGGATCTGAGGATGTTTGGGAGATATGCCTGAGAACCTGTTTTTGCTGCTCCTATTTTGCTACCCTTTCTTTCCCTCACCTGATGACCTTGTTGTAACTATATTTATACTATTAGACTCACTGAGCACTTGAACCCATCTTTTGACTTCAAAACCTCTTTTCTTTCAGTTGTCCCGTATATGTCAAAGGAAATAAATGCATCTCAGAGCAGTGTTTCCAGAACTTTAAAGTGTGTCTAAATCACCTGCGGTTCCTAATAAAATGTAGATTCTGATTCAGCAGGTTGGGTTGGCTCCTCAGATTCTGCAAATTCTAAGAAGTTCTTAGGTGACGTCCCTATGGCTGGGTCCAGGATTACACTTTGACTAGCAAAGTGCTAGTGTATTTTACCACTTAGAAAAAAATACACTGCACCAATTTAAAAATGGGTTTCTATATCTGGTCCCAGGCCCATATAAGGTTATCACACAGTAATGAGGCTGATCGAACCCACTTTCTCTCCTGCCCTTCACTAGTTCATGATTATGAGGCTATAACAATGACATTTTAAATGCCCACCCATCTGCTCCTTTTCTGGTACATTCTACTGGGAGGTGAGAAGAGAATTTTGAAAACCTCGCCCCCAAGCTGATTTGCTCCATGAACATTTGAAAACAGAATTGTCAGAGTATTTGCATCCTAGGCAGAGAATCTTTCCTGGACTCAGGAGCATATGGCTGCCCTGTTGGTGGTGTCCTAAGTGGGTGGGGAAAGTGTGATTCTCTGAAAGCCATACACAGGACTTGCCAACCTGAGGCAGGGCCCTCAGCAGGAGCAGCAGTGATGGGAATGGGGCCAGGAAAGGAGCTGGAGGAGGAACCTGCTTCCCTGTGCAATGCTGGCAAGTTGGGCCTTTGCCCGAGGCTGAATTATTCATACAATTCCAGGGGAAATGTTCAGAGAGAATTTCCCTATGGAAAGTTTGCAAGAACACTTTTTCCTCCCTCTCCACCACCATCACAGAGTTCTGTGAGAACAAACAAACAATGTTATGAGGGTAATGAAACCATAGAATCATCATTAGTTTTTCAGCATTTAAAATTACATGCAATAATTGGCTCTTCCCATGTTTGTCAAGGGATCAGATGCCAAAACCTCTTCCCAGGAAAAAAATTTCTTCTTCCCAGGAAAAAAATTGAAACTTCATCTTCAAAACTAATGGTTTACTTCAAAACTTAAAAATGTGAAGATTACAATGCAACATTGCAGCATACCCCTTTTCATGAAAAGATAGAGGTTCAAAAATAAAGTCCAGGTTTAGAAAACACTCTTCAGGAGATTAAGCAATATGCTAAACCTAAAATAATATTTTCTTTTCTTGATTTTTTTGGCCTCCTGGGTCTCTCTGCCCAGCATGACTGAGTCTTGGGAATAATAAACATTGCCAAGCAGTTGTTTATATGCAAGTGCCTCAGGCTAACGGGCATCTATGACCAGCAGGTGCCATCTGCTGCTCCTGGCAGTGACCAAGGCCACAGGCTGAAGTCTTTCTTCAATACCTTGACTCCTGGGGCCCACCCAGCAGGGTATTGGCACAGGTGCTTTGGCCACAGCTTACTTCCCTTACCCTGCAATCTGAACTAATACCAGGAAAATCTGATTCAAATCCCACCCTCTTTGACAGCTTGCTCTAATTACTATTATCTTTAAAATGCCCAAGAATGTCACTCATAATGCAAAAGGCCATGTCCAAAAAGGCGAGAGCAACACAAAACCAAAAGCCCTTCATGCACTTCATAAAACTAATCCAAGGACTCAGGGCCTTCTCATTTGTTTAGTTTGCTGGGGCTCTGTAAGAAAGTATTGCAATCTGTGTGGGCTAAAACAACAGAAATGTACAGTCTCACAGTTCTGAGGCTGGGACTGAAATCTGTGGGTGTCAGGAGCACCATGTTTCCTTCAAAGTCCATAGGGAAGAATCTGTCTATGCTTCTTCTGGCTTCTGGTGGTTACTGGCAATCCTTATCATTCCTTGGCTTGTGGAAGTTTAACTCCATCTCTGTCTCTGTCACAAGGCTGACCTCTCTCCTCTCTATCTGCCCAATTTCCTCTACTTTTAAGGACACCAATCATATTGGATTAGGGTCCACCCTAAACCAGGTTGGCCCTTAACTAATAACAGCTTCAAAAAACCTATTGCCAAGAGAATAATGTTCTGGGACTAGGGGTTATGTCTTGAACATGTATTTTGGGGAACAGAATTCAATCCATAATATGATTCTTGGGCCATTTTCATGGGGCCGCATTCTCTTCTTTATTTCTTCTCATGGAAAGTGGGGTATGTGGGAACGTCTTATTTTTTAATGTAACTTTTTTTTTTGTGATTTATGTATCTTTTTAAAAAAAGGCTAATATTAAAACAAATGAAGAGCGGTGGACTTGGTCCAGTGATTAGGGAGACCGTCAACCACATGGGAGGTCTGCGGTTCAAACCCTGGGCCTCCTTGACCCGTGTGGAGCTGGCCCACATGCAGTGCTGATGTGCGCAAGGAGTGCCCTGCCACGCAGGGGTGTCCCCCTTGTAGGGGAGCCCCACGCACAAGGAGTGTGCCCTCTAAGGAGAGCTGCCTAGCGTAAAAGAAAGTGCAGCCTAGCCAGGAATGGTGCTGTACACACGGAGAGCTGACACAAGAAGATGACGCAACAAAAAGAAACACAGATTCTCGTGCCACTGACAACAACAGAAGCAGAAAAAGAAGATACAGCAGATAGACACAGAGAACAGATAACCAGGGTTGAGGGGGAAGGGAAATAAATAAATAAATCTTTAAAAAAAAAACAAATGAAAACAACAACAACAAAAAGAATAAACCACATAAAGCCTGATATTCAACAAGTTTTCATTATATGTTTCTTCTCATCATTTGTAATTCAAATACATTTTGATGAAATGCTTTCTTAGATCTTCTTGTGTTGTTAACCATGCATGACATGAAAACACATCCATAAGAATAAAAAGTAGGTCATTATGCAGCAATATTTCTCTTATTTCTCTTTGCTATATTGCCACATTTAGTTATCTAGCTTCTGTTATCTAGCTTACTGGCAAAGACTTCTTAGTCCATTCCCCTTCTAATCTACTCCACAAAAGAGCACCTGGCTACTGTTCTTTAGATACCTCTTCAATTCCATTTTGCTAATCATCTGAGCACTGTTTCCAAAAGTCTCTAAAACCTACCCATTTAAAAAAACATGTCCTTTCCAAGATGAAGAAATAAAAGATATCTTTGAAACTTAAATAGTTGTAAAAACAGCAAAGGTGAGTTCTCTTTATTCTGATCAGGTTATGTGTTTGTCTGGTTTCACATCTCTTATGGCCTCAGGATCAAGTTGTGTCGGATTGGATCTTGCATTATGCATTTCATTCGTGCCAGTAGGTGGCATACACAAATCTTGTGCAGCACAGCACTTATCTACTTAGGAGTTCTACTATTGAAAAGTCCCCACAGGGAACAGTGGAGGCTCCAACACAGGTAGGGTTTGCAGAGAACTGCATTTATCTCTTACTTTGACTTATCTCCTGCAAAGATTTCTCTAGAACACAGTATCACTATTACCAGGTCAGACAAGATTCTCCTGCTAAGCAGGGTGCCACAAAGGAACTCTAGCTTTCAGCATGAGTCAAAAAAGTCAAAATAGAAATACAAATGTCAGAGGACTAGAGAGCAAATATCATGTGTCTTCATAGTTTATCATTAGCATCAATATTTCAAATGCCGTGGTTTATTCAAATCCACACAAGATAGAGAAGTGGTTGTCAATAACTTGAAGACTAATACAGAGCAAATGTCACCTTGTCCTTAGATTAGGTAAAAATTACATAGTGGGAATAACTTCTTTGCTGCATACTTTTGGAGCACAGAGAATATTACTGAGTTGTGGAGACAGAAATTGAATTTGTACTTTCAGAGGGCAGAGAACACAGCCATACTTCTAGTAGGTTCACTGAAGGTGGTCTTTACAACTATGCAATGGAGTCCAGTCTTTATGTCCCCTGGATGTAGGGGACATCCGGCTTACTGTACATGAATTTCATGACTTGACTACTTCTGTATATATCCAATTTAGCACAGACTTGCAGCTTTCGTCTTCCACAAGTTAGTGTGCTCTAAATACCTGCTCTTTCTTAGCCAATATGGCCATTGTCCTTTGAGCAAAATAAGAATAGTGATAACTTCCGGTTTGTATTTTTAAAACAGCTTCCACATTTTGAAAAAGTCTAGTTTGAAATGAGGACTGAATTATTTAATTTTCTTTTCCTTGACTTCTTTCTCCAAGCAATTATCAACAGCAGACTGTACTAGTGGTGACCATTCAATCAAAGAACAATTGGAAAACTATGTAAATCTTTGGTTTAGTCATGGAACATGGCCTCCTCTTCCTTGAAGTGTGCAGTATATTGCAGAATGTGTTTTTTTCTTGTTGGTTTATTCTCCTCCTTCTCCCTGCTTGTTTTCTTTAACCACCCCAACCCAGACTTTGTGTATAGTATATCCTTTGCCAGGAATGGCTTTCTCCATTCTTCTACCCATCTGAATCCTACTCACTTCAAGTTCCAATTCAATCCCTTTCACCTTCCTAAAAATTTTCCTGACCAAAGCAGCCTGCCAAATCTCTGAATTTTGTTTTGAATTCTAGTAAGTACTAAAATATTTTCTAATATGTTTAGATATTATTACATTATCTCCCTAAGTAGATAGCAAGCTGTGTGATTCCTAAGTATGTGACTATATTATTTTTGGGTCTACTATGGGGAATAGTTCAGTGCAAGATACATAGTAGGTAATGCCAATTGTTGTTATTTATTTTTCTTTCCTATAATATTTTCTTTTCAAAATTCCCACATTTCCAACTTATTTCTCCATAGCATCATCCTATCTTACTCTCTATGTAATAATGCCACTCCTTGGCCAAATAACCAATACTTCTTTTTACCTGGGTTCTTTCTTTATAAGAAATCTTTATAAGATTTCTTCTCTAGCCTTTCTTTGTGAGTATGCAAGACTATGTATGTGTGTGTGTGTATGTGTGTATCATTGTATTTGTACGGGGTGTGGAAAGAGAGAGAAACTGAGAGGTTGAATGACCATTGTTTGGATCAAGGTGGAGATAATGGCCAGAAATGGAAGAGTGAAAGCTTTGAGAGAATTTTGCTAGCATATAGAGTAACAATGGGTAGAATAAGCCTGTTTTTTCCATCATCAAAGAAGAAAATTCAAGTTTTGAATAACAAATATAGGGCATTTACACTAAATGTGATATTTTTGAGATTTTGAAGAGAATCTAGTAATTGAAGCAATGGAAAGAAATTAGAAAATGGTAAAATTAAAAGGTATGCTATTTGACAACTTTGTCATGTTCCTATTTTATAACTACAGACATTGTGCAAGTTCTGTGAGGACATGGAAGGACAGGCTGGTTAGTTATTTATATCTATTAATTAAAATATGTTGTGATGTGAATTTTATGGGTACAATCACTATTCATAAATACCTGATGAAAGAGGTGTATTTTGGAACACGAAATGACAATTTTGCTTGGTTCATAAAATCAAAACTTTGGGACCCAGGGATGTTATTAAAAGGGCACAATCACAATCTACAAAGATCATATTTTTCTCTGACCTTGAGAATATTCCCATTTTATGTACTAAACGTTATGCTGGAATGTGGCTGTTTAAATTTATCTTGGTACATGCACTTTTATAAATTTTGATGAAATTTAACATGGCCTGTATCAATCATTGCAAGATCAAGTAGAACAATTTCAGTGCCCCCAAAATGCCCTACGTTCCATTTATTCTATTCCTCTCCTTCAGGACCCATGGCAACAACCAAGCTTCACTCCTTTAAGAACAAGATTTGTAGTTACTTGCAACAAAATTGAAGCTTGACATACTGGCCTCTCCTCCTCGATTAGGCACTACTTATGCTTTTGAGAGACTCCCTCACCTCTATTTGAAACCATAGCGGGACTGCGTCCTGCTGGGAGTCCAATACCTTCCCGTTCATTGTATGGGTCTCCACCCACTGATACAATGCACTATGTTAGGATGAACAGTCACCCACTCCCTAGAAGCCTGCCACAGGTGCATCCTATCCCACATGCTCCTCACACCCAACGCTCTAAACCAGGAACCCTCCCATGCTGGGTTAGTTAAAAAATAATTCCCAAAGTTGCAAATGCTCAGAGATCATCCGCTTCCTCCCCGACCCTCCCCCTACTTCCATGGACAGTACAACTGACCCCCCAACTTCCAGCCTCACAGCCCAGCACCACCCAATGCAAGAGCATAAGGGCATCACTGCACCATTGTCATGCCCATCCCCTGCACAACTACACCCTTCCATTTTATCATAGATTTTGCTCATATGGCCATTACCTTACAACTCTCTACTTCCTTTCTGTCTCCTGTAAATCTATCTTCCAGACTCTAGCTCTGTGAGTCTGCTCACTTTGCTTAATTTATATCAGTGAGGTTATGTTGTGTTTGTCCTTCAGTGCCTGGCTTGCTTCACTCAACATAAGGTCTTCAAGATTCATCCATGTTATCCCATGCGTTAATATTGCATTCCCTCTTACAGCTGAGTAATATTCCATTGTATGTATATACTAGAGTTTGCTTATCCATTCATCTGTTGATGAACATTTGGGTTGTTTTCAACTTTTTGCAATATATGGAAGCAGTGGCCTTTGGACCCTCTGAGGGGAGGGAAAGGGAAAAATAGGTGTAACGTGGGGGCATTTTTGGGACATTGGAATTGTCCTGAATAACATTGCAATAACAGATACAGGCCATTATATATTTTCATAACTTACAAAATTGTGCAGGAAAGGGTTTAAACTATAATCCAAACTATAATCTACACTTAGTGGCAATGGTCTGATAAGTATTCATCAATTGTAACAAATGTACCACACTAATGAAAGATGTTGTTATCATGGGAAAGTTTGGGAGGGATAGGGAATGGGGCATAAGGGAATCCCCTACATTTTTTATGTAACAGTTATATAATCTAAATATCTTTTAAAAAGTTTTTGAAACATAAAGAGATTTAAACGCACACACACACACACAATATCATTTATTGGACCACGTGAGGATAATATGTATTTTACTTGTATCTGAATCAGTTCTTAGGTAAGCATACTTTTATCTATCCATAAACGTATCTGTGTGTAAGTGTTTGTGAAGGCATATTTCAATTTGTACAATTTTCTCTTGGAAGTTTGAAACCAAGTTTAAATTCTTTTGAAAATTATATAAATTGTTTGTAATTGGATACCTAGTTTGCTGAGAGTATTTCTCTCTAAGCTAAAGGCTAACTTATCAGATCTAAAAAAAAAAAAAAAAACTGGTCATTTACATTTACTTTGATAAGATGATCAGGGCTGCCACTTGCCTCTGTGAAGCCTTTTGCTAATTAAGAAAAGTCATCCTTTCTGTTCAGACACTGCCCTGCAGGCCACAGCTCAAGTCCTGAGCATGAGTGAATTTTGTCCCCCTTTCACCCTCATGGCCTTGTAAAGTATGCAAGCTTTGCAGTTGTATTCAGAAGCTCTGACTATTAATTTGTTTAATGTTTAATACTGGTATAAGTCTACAGGAAGTTTAGCTTATATTTTTAAAAAATTTATTGAAATATATCACTCATACATAAATGTACATAAACAATAAGTATGTAGTAATAGATGTCAACTTACAAAACAATCATATAACATCAGACAGGACTCTTATAACTCACCCTAACACCAATAACTTGCATTATTGTTAAACCTTTTTAACTAATGATTAAGGAGCGTTGTCAAAATATTACTACTAACCAAAGTAATAACCAAATAATAACCCTATTATTACTATTTTATATGATTTATATATGAACATACTTAAGCAATTAAGTATATAGTAAAAGTTGTATGAACTAACAAACATGCATAACATCATACAGGGGTCCCATACATCAACCCTCCACCAACACCTTGCACTGTTGTGAGATGTTTGTTACAAATTATGAAAGAATGTTGTTAAAATCTTACTACTAATTATAGTCCTTATTTTACATTTGGTGTGTTTTTTCCCCAACCCAACCCATCTGCAGATGGGCAATCTCTTCCTTCCATTCCTTCATCAAGTATGCTCTTCTGGTCTCCTGGAGCCCCCAAACAGGTGCTTCAGCTAGCTCCAGAGAGCTCTTGCTGTCTCTTGGTGTGGATTGTAATTTTTGTTGGTATCTTGGCACCTGGCTTACTAGTGTATTTATTCTGGCTGTGGTTTTTCTCTTTAGTTTAGGGCTTCCTGCCCTTTTTCCCTTGCTGGTTGTACAGTAGGAGTCAAGGACGAGCTCTGGGTGTTTACTAACGGCCCTGTAGCAGAAGCTGACTCTAGGAGCTCCTTACTCTGCTACCATCTTGCTGGTTCCAGCTTACATTTTTAATCTACAGGCCAGTGCTATTGATAATTTAAACTCAGCCATAGATAATGTCAACCACCCTAGAGAATAATGGAGTGGGGCAGGAAACAGGTATTCCCAAACTATTTTCAACAACTATTATTTTTCAGTCATAGAGGTGAGTTTTTGAAATAATATGTCTAACAAAATCAATCTGTATAGGTAAGTAACCATTTATTTGTTTGCATATTTTCACTGTTTAATCAAATAGACATAAGTGCCAGCAAAGCTTCTGGTCATTATACGATAATGTACATTACCCTATTGGACTTAAGTGATTTTTAGCCCAAGCAAAATAAACTTGTCTTTTTACTTTGGTCATGCCCCATGTAAATGAGGGATTTTCACATGGCTTTTTGCTTTTGATATTTAGTTTTGCACCTGAAGGTCTGAAACTTTAGATTAGGAATGACTACTCTAAACTGTGCCATGAGTAACCTGTTCACATTAAACTTATTCTGATCTCAATATTTGTAAACGATAATCCTAGGCTATAGCATAGGCAAAATTAAAAGGGTGAAATTATGGGGCTAGAGTAATTAAGATATAGTGACAGAGTAATTAAGATATAGTGACAATCTCTCCTGTTTTTGGTTTATGCCCAATGTCAAAATGTCTAAGGATTTGATAGAATTCTGCCAAAACATTTTGGTTTATTTATTTATTTATTTTTTGCTTTACTTTAATTTTTGAGGGGAGAAAGCATTTTAACTACATGCCGAAGACTAAATAGATTGAAACAAGTCTTGAATGCTCCTTGCCTGATAAAGGAAAACAAATACAAACCCCCCCCCCCCAAAAAAAAAAAAAACTGGCCCTCTTATGTTTTGAAAATAATAAACTTGAAAGCTTATTTTTTTTAAAAAAAGAACTCCATTGTGTTCTAGTCAAACCATCTGGACCCCGAATGAGTTCAGCAGGTTTAAAGGGAGAGAAATTAACCCTTATACAATATGTTTGGGAGCCTGAAGTATGCTTTTATTGAATAATGCTTTATTTTTTTAAGGTTCCCTTTTTAAAACAAATGCATATATATTCTAGAAAATAACCATATGCATATGGTGATATTGACACTTTGTCTTAAATAGAAAGCAGGTATCATCAGTAGTTGTTTAAATATGTTTCCCTGTGGAAAGACCTGGTTTTTAATAATGGATGTCCTTGATTAATCACATTTTTATCTTTTCTGTTAGGACAGATAATGTAGTAATATTTGAAGCAGACACTGACAGTACACCACCCAGATCCCCACAGATCCCTCTGACTTTTTCTGTGTGTCCATCTTCTTAGCTCCTGAGTGCTTTGTCTCTATAGACTGACACCTGTGGCTCTCTTTGGAATTTTTCCTTGGCCTGTTGAATCCATGGTGCCTGAATTCATAAAGATCCAGAAGTTCCTGCAGTTTTTATCCACTCAAGGATGGCCCTTACCAATGATGGGCTGGTGCAGGGCTATGAAAGCTCAGCCCTCTTCTTCAAATTGGGACAAGTACTGAGGAAAAATTTAGATTCCAGAACTCCCTTGCAGGATGAGGTTGAGACTTGAAGTGAAATTGTACTCTTGCTTCTTCTTTCATGTCCTGCTTCCCTCTTTCCTTCATGGATTTCTCCTCGGAGGCCTTCTGTACTGAATCACTTATACTCAGAGACTTGTTCCATGGCCTTCTTCTGGAGAACCTAACCTAAGCAATCTTCACATTTTATTGAGATGAAAACTGCTCACAGGCCCATGAAGGTTTATTATATCATAGATACCATATTAATTTCAAGATAAAAATAATTAAGGTACTCCTACCCCAGCCCCTGAAGCACTGGGAATCATGGCTGACATCTGGCAGAGCATAAAACAAGACAGATTTTTCCCAACTAGAGCGTCAGGAAATGGTGATAGTTGTTTTTGATTATGGACTTCCTGATAGATAAGTGGGTACATTAATCCACAAAGGCATAAATGCCTAAAATTATTCAATGAAGTAATTCGTAGACATTATAAGATCAAAAGAATTAGCCAGGGACCTTATGTTTCCTGTGAGAAGAATGCAATAGAGTTTGCGGATACACTCTGAGCCTGGGAACCAATTAAAATCTGAAAGCAAACTGGAAAGTGACATTTAGGGTCTAGCCCTGGCTCAGCTGCTTACTTGAATTCCTGAGCAAGATACAGTTATCTGGACCTCAGCTTCCTCCTATAAGGGGGTGTACTGAATGATACATGAAGTTCCTTCCAGATTTTAGTTTCACGATTCTGTTTTACAGTCTTCAACAGTCAGAAGAACTGCTATAATGTGAAGCTTTGTAAACTGGAGAGTTTAAACAAATGTCATTTACTAGTGAGGTATACTTTCCTATATCTGAGAGCATTTAGGTGGCACTTGCTAGAACAGTAGCAAAAAGGTAATGAGAGAGTGGTGATGGAGTATAAAATGGTTAAGAAAAAAGGCATTAGATCTCATGCTGCTAAAAAAGGAGAATTTCTCAGCTTAATTTCAGTCTCAACAGGAATATATCACAAATTCAAGATGCTGGAAGACTGTATAGTCAAGAATGGAAGGGTTAAAGGAAGAGGAGGGACAAAGAACCACAACAGCTATCATTGCTGTTGACTTGGTAATAATTCCTATTTATCTCACAGGCCTTCTGTCTCACAGGTTCTGATAGTCACTTGATGCTGTGGCAAAGAGTTTGTTTATGATCATGAAGACCTGACAATTCCAATAGAAAATCATCATAAGGAACCTATGAAAATGTATATTGTGTGTAAAGTGTGTAGATTATAAAAATGTAAGCTTTTGTCTCAGCTTATTTATCCATTTACTGGATGCATTTATGGAAGGCACATAACAGGTCTTTTAGTGAAGAAACAGAAAGAAATCAAAAAAGCAATTAAGAGGGTTCAAATAATGAGTTAAAATATCTGAACTGGAATGGGCTAATCAAAATTTTACTCTTTTTTAAGAAACTTATTATTTCTTTACAGGTTTTATGTCAACTATTTACAAGTATTCTGCATATCCCAAGACCCTGAAGTTTGTAACATCAGATATTTGGAATAAATTATAAATATATGTGTGTGTGTGTATACATGTATATGGTCATTGACAATAAACTTATTTTACAATTAAAAAAAGAATGGAAGGGATATGTCTGGGGTGATGAAAAAGTTTTGGTAATGGTTGGGGGTAAAGGTAGCGCTATACTGTGAATATAATTAATATCACTGAATTATACAGAAAGAAATGGTTAGAATGGCAAATTTTATGGTGTATATATAGTTTTTAGTAAAAACTGATAAAAGCATAGAAGGGATAGAGAAAAGGGGGAGAAAACTTCTCTCAGAAGAGAAGGGAAAGTAACAAGAAAACAATATGCAGACATTGTTTAATTTTAGTGGAAACATATCCTGAAAGCTGGGGAAATATACTCCAAGGAGTCTCAGTTTTCACAGTTTGCAATCACTGTGAGAGCATCAAAGGAATTTTAAATTCCCTGAGCTTTAGTTTATGAGTAGTATGCACCATATTGTGACTCCTAATAGCTCACTTTCATAATACTCATCAATTCCACAAACCCTCAAATGTATCATGATTGGGAAAACCCTCAAATGCATTATATGATTAAATATTAAATATAGCTTCAAATTGCCAGTGACAGTGCTGACTTACATTGCCTTGGATGTTTAGGAAAAGCTTTGGTGGAAGAGAGGTACTCCAACCACTCTCATCTTTACCTTGTTTTTACTTTCTGAAAAAGGGGTCTGACCAGGTAAGGTCAGTCTGGAGAATAGACTTCCAAAAGGAAAATGATGAATTCTCTTTATATCATTAGAAAAATTTATAATCAGTAATAATTTGATGGTAGTTACGGTTCCTCAAGATGTAAAATGACTCTTCTGATATTAGGACATTAGAAGAATATGAACATTCGAAATTATTTTTGTATTCACATTTATTAAATTAAAAAAAAATACAAAAGATACAAAGTGAAAATTTCTTTTCCTTCCTGTTCTCAAACCAACCAATGCTCTTCTGTGGAGATAATCAATGTTACCAGCTTCTTGGTATCTTACAGAGATATTTTATCTCTGTTTTGCTCCTTCCTTTTTTTCACTTAATATAAAGTAGAAATTATTGCACACGAGTACTGAAAAGATTTCTCTACTTTTAAACATAGCAACTCAACACTACACCCTCCCTAACACCTTTCCTTCCTTTTTTTTCTTTAAGGAACTCATCACCATTGTTTATTTTTTTATCATATGCCTCTTCTGACTAGAAAGTAAAATCCTTAGGAGTAAAGATTTTTCAACCATTTTATTCACTGTTCTCATCTATGTGTAATGTAGTGCCTGGTATATAACAGACAGATATTTGATTTTGTTGAATAAATGAATATGTTATTTGTTTGCCCCTACATTATTTTCTGTTGCAACTATTATTATTATTATTATAGGCCAGTAATTTATTAAGGTAGGGAGAGAAGAGAAATGGGAGAAAATAACAGATCATTGGTCCCAGGTAGGGAGGAAGGGGCTGAAAAGTGATAAAGCTGGCTGATTTACAGACTACGATTTCCCTTTATAGATTATAAATGCCCATGTTTTACTTGCGTGGCGACGGTGGCAGGGGAAAAATGGTGAGAGCAAGGCACAGAAGGCAGGAACAGGCACACGACCAGCACTGGGACTGGCACTGGGACAGGAACCGGGACTGGGTGAAGGCAAGAGCAAGGGTTCAAAAGTGAGAGCTGCATCTATTATTTAACCAGTCTCTTAAAGAGCATTTAACTTGTGTATAGACTAGCTATTATAGACCATGTTACAATGAACATTGAACTACAATGAAGTGGTACATATAGCAGTTAGCCTGGGGGTCAGTGTGTCTTTAGGGAAAATTCCTAAAAGTGAAACTGCCAATTTCAAAGGATGTGGACATTTTCAATTTTAATAGAGATTGCCAAATTGCTCCCTTTAGAGGTAATATGAATTGATACTTCTATTAGTAATATATGCATGCATAAGTAAAATTGGATTTGATTTACTTAATGGATTATTTAGATAAATGAAACCGAAACTAACTATGGTGCATTTCTCCATTGAGAGCCTAAGCTGGAAACTTAGATTTAATATAACACTAATGTATTTTATTTTTTGGTTCCAAGTCTGTGTTGAAATATGAAATAAATATTAATTCATCACCAAGTCTAAGAATTCTAACATCTTCAATTTCTGATTTTTAAAAAATGCAAATTAAAAATAAGTGCATTGTCTTTTGGTTGAGCAAGATGGTGGCGTAGGATGTTCTAAGGTCCTATTCACCCACAGAATCTTCGAATAACTAGCAAAAGTGGGCAGTCACCTTCCTCAAAACTCCAGAAAAGAATTAAAGGGTTGCAGTACTGGGCAAGTGCCAGATAAAGAAAATGCAGCTTTATAAATGGTAGGCTAAGGTGGTGACAACTTTGCTGGCCTTTCCTCCACCCCACCCACAGGGTGGTGTGGAGCCAGTCTGTGCTCCCATTGTGGGTCACTGTCTCGGTTCTGGAGGGAGCAGAGAAATCCTCTGGGCTCACTAGGGTGACTCTACGTTGGTGTTGGTGACTCTTTTGGGTGGGAACCTGAAGGACTGAAGCAAGAAATTCATCTCTGGCCCATCCTCCAAGAACTTGCCCTGCAGGCAGAAACAGCATGCAGACAGCTAAAACCGTGCAAGAAACAATAAAATCAAAGTGGCCTGGGACAAAGGGTTGCTGGATTTAAGACATACAGTGAAATACACAGGAGGGGGAGAAAGTCTATTTCATAGAGAGTAGAGGGGCAGATTTCTCCTGTAAACTAGGGAGAATGTAAACATTCCTAAAGTCATGAGGAAGCACAAGCCCAGGACAAGATGCAGGCTCAGAAAGTGAAGTGCACTTCACTTTCACCTTGGGCTGATCTTCTCTATAGGAGGGCTAAACTCTGAAGGAGAGCATCAGTCAATTCAGAACCAATTTGCAAAGGCAGCAAAAGATGATTCTTGGAAGCACCGAAGGCTAAGAATCTGATCTAGTGACTATTGAAGAATATATCATTCAGTAATATTAAACAGTATTTTTCATATTTTGAAATAGTTACAAATTTATCTAGAATTAATAGAGTTAATTTCTTAAGATATGAGGTGTTTTAATCATCAAAAGATGGATGGGACAAATAAACCAGGCCCCGAAGGAAAAATATTGTACAACTTCACTTATATGAAATAATTAGAATATGTAAATTCACAGTTATAAACAGTAGTACAGGTTATCAGGGGTTAGGGCAGGAGAAGGGAATGAGAAGTTAATGCTTAATCAGCACAGAGTTTCTGTTTAGGATGGTGGAAAGTTTTGGTAAAGAATGGTGGTGATGGTAGTACAACATTGTGACTATAATGAACAGCACTGAATTGTATATTTGGATGTGGTTAAATGGGAAATTTTAGGTTGTTTATACATTAGCAGAATAAAAATTTGAAAGTCAAATTACTACTGTATAACACAAATAGTGAATTTTAATGTAAACTATGGGCTATATTAAATAGTATAATTATAATAACATTGTTCAAGCACTTGTAAGAAAGGTGCCACACTAATTCAAAGTGTTAATTAATAAAAGGGAAAACTGTGTGTATGAGGGTGTATATATTGGAACTCTCTATTTTCAACATGATTTTTCTGTAAAACTACTTCTTTAAGGAAAAAAATTTAAAAATAACTGCATTATATTCCAACATTAAAATCATTTCATAGAAAAATTACCAAATAAATGTGATTTTGGAATATATGGATTAATGAAGAAATTTGGAAAGTCAAACTTCTGCATTTCACTGTATTTTGTGTAAAATTTTAGACTTCAGTATAATCAACTGGGAATATATCTTTTGCCTCATCTCTATTCATTATCCTAAAAACTGTTTTTACTCCAATGTTAAATACTGTTTTAAGTGTTCAGAACAAGAGTGGATATTCAAATGTTATAAGCATTGAATGCAAATGATGCAAAGTGAAAAATGAGATGTATTACATACAAATGCATAGGCATTCTTAATGAAGTAATTCACCTAGTTTTTATATCAGTTAGGTAGATTAGGTAGATTAAAATATTTGACTATTTCAAAATAGAAGTAGAATTAAAAAATTATTACCGGGTGAATTTTATATATGTAAGATATAGCTCGAAAGCTGTTTGCTTTTTTAATTGTGATTAAAAAATTATCATTCAAAGAAGACAATTGTTGAACATTGTCTCCCTCCATGTTCTCCATTCCCCTCCAAATGAAATGGATCTAGTTAACCCAGAGTCATTGGAGCAAATATATTATACTCTCTATAAGTCAAGTTGGAAATGGATAAACGGGGGCATTTTAAACCAAACATGCTTTCTCCTAATGCTTCAAATAGCAGTATATTCTTATATACAGCACACCACCAGGCTGCCTGAGAGATATCTAATTTTTGCCTTGGATATAAGCAATTAATATGAGAAATGCTTACAGACAGAACCTGGATCACCTTTAAAACTAACTAGTTCAAAATATGAAAAGCAAGTATTTTGTGTGAAGATCTTTCTAATAAAGAAATGCCCATATTCATTTTAATATACACCAGAACAATTAAAATTTACTTCATCCCGTGTTTAGAGAGAACATCTAGTAAAGCTCAATAAAAAAAGTTTTCCCTATGACTGATCGAGTTATTGGTACAACTTTAATTTTGTGGTATGTCTTCCTTAGAGAGAGAATTTCTAAAATGTGAGCAGAGGCAAGGTCAGGACTTAAATGGTTTTAGGACTGGCCAAATCCCAAATGTCTATGATGATAAACCCAATAGAAATTTAAAGGATCCAAAAGTAGATGTTAGAAAGAAAATATGGTGACCCAATGGATGGCTAGAATTCAGCCTTGATGGATCCAGAAAGACAAGAAATTGAAGTCCTGGAAGATAATGGATACCAGAGCACTGTGGTAATGTTTAGAAGGAAATCGTCTCAGAATCTGAGGTGGAGAGGCAAGATTTCAGATCAGAGCAAGGTGGAACCTCTTTTGTGGAGAAATTGAATGACTAAAGCAGAGATTTTCACAATTGAGAATGCAGCTCATCAAATATGAATAAAAGGCAAATTCAACAAATAATTTCTAATCCCCTGTAAGTAAAGTCTTTACTTTCTGCCCATTTTTGACATTCTTACTAACGATTTCCCACCCCACTCTGTTTTGTTCCACCCACTTACACTACTGGAACATGGCCATAGTGTCTGTATATCTTTGGTTACTTGACTCTACTTAGCCCCGGGTTGTCTTTCTCTTGATTTTGCCCAATTCTGACCCACCCAGGCTCATGATGATTCTTCGGATACTGGAGTTTAACTTTGAATATTGGACTTGGTGCTGGAGTAGCTTCTCCTGACCCACTCTTACTCACTGGGAGTGGCTCAAAATCTATTTTTTGGGGAAGCGGACTTGGCCCAATGGATAGTGCATCCGCCTACCACATGGGAGGTCCGCGGTTCAAACCCCAGGCCTCCTTGACTTGTGCAGAGCTGGCCCATGCTGCAGTGCCGTTGCACGCAAGGAGTGCCCTACCTTGCAGGGGTGTCCCCCATGTAGGAGAGCCCCACGCGCAAGGAGTGTACCCCGTAAGAAGAGCCACCCAGCACAAAAAAGAAAGTGCAGCCTGCCCAGGAATGGTGCCGCACACACAGAGAGCTGACATAACAAGATGATGCAACAAAAAGAGACACAAATTCCTGGTGCCAGTGATAAGGATAGAAGCAGTCACAGATGAACACACAGTGAATGGACACAGAGAGCAGATAATTGAAGGGGTGGGAAGGGGAGAGAAATGAATAAAAAATAAATCTTTTAAACAAAATCTATTTTTTGGACTCCCCACATGTGTAACTAATGACTTTGTATTAGTCTCTGGACTATCTTCTCTCTTCCTTTTTTCACTCTCCAAGCTGGTGGGTCTCTTTTCCCTGGTCACAACTAAAAATCAGTATGGCAGGCATTAAAGCTCTGGGGAAATAGGACAGGGACCCAGTTATTGTGTTATCTGTTATTGGTAGATACTAATGCATTTGCTTATGGCTCAGGAACTAGGCACTATACTAAAAGCTTTCTGCAGATTTTAAATTTATTCCTTACAAGCTCCTAATGCATTAGGTAGGCTATTATACAAATTTTACCAGAGAAAGAAAGCAAGGCAGCTTGTTCAAAGTCACATAGGTAGCAATCTGTAATGCAAGCCAGGCAATCTGCCTCCAGAGCCCGCATGCAAGCCAGGCAATCTGCCTCCAGAGCCCGCATTTCCAAACTAGGGCACAGAATCGCAGTGGTAGTAAAAGAAAGCTTGACTTCTTGCTTATTACTTACTTAGTGACCTAGATTTCTAAAATTAACTTGAGAAGAAACAGAATTTCTCCCAGAACCCTGGATGTGCTGAATCTTCAGCAAGAGCTAGAAACAGTGAGCCTTTTACTTGACCCAGTTGAGCTTCCAGCTTTCTGCTGATTAAAAAACAGTGAGGTTATTAGTCAGATTACCAGAAGCCTTTACTACATGTAATAACAATGTGAAAATTCCTTATGGGTCTCCATCATAAGACAGTGTGCCAGTCTTGCTGGATACTCACCAATCCCACTTCTTCTTGGGCATATAGAAAGGTTATATTTCCCAACTTCCATTGTGATTAGTTTGGGGTTATATGATTGGGTCTGGTCAATAAAATGTGAGTGAAAGTGATGTAAGGTACATGCATCAAATAACATGCATGATCTTTACTCATGCTCTCTCTCTTCCCCATTTGTATGACTAAAAGAGCAGAATTTCAAGATAACTGAAGTACCCACAATGGAAGGAGGCAGTTCTTGGAGTGATTTTCTTAAGGAGAACTTCTCAGGAGAGGGCCTGGCCTATAAGGGACTATGTCAAGAAGAAAAAATAAACATTGTGGTGTGTGTCAAACCACTGAGTTAGGTTTTTCATTACAGCAGCTAATGTTAATTTTCCGTAAATAATACAGATAACATATCAGGGACTGGCATAGGCCAGTATAATTATCACTTAGAGAAATCAGTCCCCTACGTGGCCACCTCCTTCTTGTGTCTTCAGTCCATTGGTGCCTGAAGTTTTGGGAGGAACTGGGGAGACAGGAAAACTACTGCATTAAAACTCAGACAACCAGACAACCTGCTTTCTGCTTTGTTTCTACTGGATCCATTCCCTAGCAATTAGGTACTATTTCTAATCTTGCCTTATTTCTGAATATAATTATGAAAACAAAAAATAAGTTGAGAATACTGTATCATCCAACATCCCCTCTCAGCACATGCAAATATGGCATGACCTGATCTCCTTGGGTCACAAACCCATTTTCTCTCTGTATCTTGGTTATATGGCTTATTGCTCTAATTTATACAGGTTAGAAGACCAGACTGATCTAGAATAGTTGATAGCAGCAGAGCTGACAGAGGACACTGTTGGGTAAGCTCTTGGCACCTCAATTCATTATGTACATGAAAGACAAAATCTCAGTGACCAGTGGCCAGTTTGTAATGTCCTAGGGTTAGAATCATAAACTCTGGATCTAGATCCAGAGAACACCAATAACTCCTTATCTTGTATCCATGGAATTATCCCTGCAAACAATATGCTGTTAGGAATTCAGAAATTAGACAGTATAAATATATAATCCTTAAGGAAACAAGAGAAAACCATCTACTCTGCCAGATGAAATAAATTATCTTAAAGACCTCATGGTGTTGCAGGTTCACATGAAGGTCCTCTTCACATCTGAGGAAGAGAGTACTAAGAAGAGACTTGGGAGAGAGGGGGAGGGAATATCCATGAAGTGCCATGTACAGAATTGCTTACTCTTCTTTGGTGTGTGTATTTGTATATACACACACACATATATATATATATATTTTTTTTTTTAAAGATTTATTTTATTTATTTGTTTATTTCTCCTCACCCCCTCATTGTTTGCACTTGCTGTGTGCTGTGTCTTTAGGAGGCACCGGGAACTGAACCCGGGATCTCTGATGTGGGTGGGAGGCACCTAATTGCTCGAGTCACCTCCATTTCCTCCTTTGTTGTGTCTCTATGTATTTTCTTCTTGTGTCTCTTGTTGCATCAGTTTGCCATGCCTGCCTATTTTGTCAGCTCACTGTCTTGCTTGTTTTCTTTAGGAAGCAGCAGTAACCTCTGCTCCCAGCTTTTGTTGTGTCCCTTATTATGTTTTTCCTCTTGTGTCTCTTTTTGAATCATCATGTGTAAGCTTGCCGTGCCTACCTGTCATGCCAGCTCACTGTGCTCTTCAGGAGGTACCAGGAACCAAACCAAGGACCTCCCATGGGATAGGCAGGAGTTCAATCACCTGACCCACATCTGCTTCTCTCTTTAGTATATTTTTAAGATGATTTATTCACAATGGAAAGAAATCAAGCTATTTTCTCTATTTTCTTTTAGTCACAAAGGATAAAGGGTTATCTATATCTAAATTTAGGAATGAATACAAGTCAGTTCTGTGAGGTAAGTCTCCCAATCAAGAAATGGCTATAAGTGGAAAGAAGTCTTTTTATATTCCCTCATGAGTGCATTTCTTTATTCTAATATTAGATTGAACAATAGTGTGAACAGAGTATTACAGTGCAATAGTTTGGTGAATAAGTGATATGTTGTCTATAGTTATAATATGGAGGACATTTGGTGGAATAAATATATAATGAACTGATACTTTAAAAACAATGAAGCCAAATAAAATTATAAGACAAGGCAAGAATTAAATTCTTTAATTAGCCATCATGCCTTAAGCTATAGCATTTATACCAGAGATTCAGGATTCAACAATGCTAACCTGACATTTACTTATTCTTTGTGACATGTCAATAGGTGCCATTGGAAGAGCATTTTTCAAATATCACAAGAATAAATGTGATCAGCAAATTTGATGGTTTTATTGACTTATATTGATATCTTCTTATTTGCTATTTCAGTTTTGGCTGCTAGGGGCAAATTTACTTTCTTATATGGAATACCTTTCCATTCCATTCTATGAATGTACTACAATATATTTATCTGTACTGATGATGGACATCAGTGTTTCAAGGTAGTCACTCTTACCAATAATCTCATAATGGATCTTGTGCATATTTCCTTGTGCACATGTGCAAATGTTTCTTAAGAAGGTGTATTAGGGTTCTCCTGAGAAACATAACCAACAGTGTTTATATATATACACACACATATATATATATATGTATTTTTTGAATAGGAATTGGCTCATGTGACTATGGGGATTGACAAGTCCAAAATCTGTATGGCAGGCTGCAAATTGGGAACCAGATGATGAAGATGAATTCCCCAGGAGAAGGTGACTAGCTGAAGTTGAGACAGAAATTCTTTCTGGCTGCTGAAATCATCAAATCTCCCCTTAAGGTCTTCAATTGGTTGGATGAGGAGATTCCTCTCCTCATTGAAGGCAATCCCCTTTGTTGATTAAGGGTGTGATCAGTCATGGATGCAATCAACAGACTAATTATTTAAATCTTTCTACAAAACAGCCTCTAAGTAATAATTAGACCAGTGCTTACTTGACCAAACTGGACACAATCACCTAGCCAAGTTGACACATGAAATTAACCACCACAGACTATTTCTACTAGTGTGATATTGCTGGGATATAGATAAGCACATTTGCAACAAATTAAGTGAAAGTTTGTTTGCTGAAGTAGTTGTGCCAATTTGTTTCTTCAGATATTTATTGGACATTGAAATTTTACCTCCTGTAAAAGGCCTATTTATGTCTTTTGTTATTCCCATCAGATTTTTTCTTACTTATTTGTAGGAATTCTTTATGAATTATGGATACTAGTCTTTTGCCATGTACATGCATTTCAAGTAAATTTCTCAGTCTGTGGCTTCTCTTTAAACTTTGTTCATGGAAGTTTTACATTAATGTGGCTAACTTTATCCATCTTTAATTCTGGAATTTGTACTCTTGTGTCTTTGATTAAGAAATTCTCTCTTACATGGAAAACTAGAAGTAATTTTATTCTACAGTATAAATATCTAATTCATGTGGACATTCAATTGTTCCAGGACTATTTATTAAATAGTTTATGTATTCCATATTATTTTGATGCCTTATTTTACATATATCATATTTCTTTATTCATGTGGTTTTATTTCTGGGTTCTCTAATATTTCATGGGTTTTATCTATCTTCCTCTTTGTTAAAATCACACTATCTTATTAAATGCCACATTCTTGAGAGCTTCTAAGGAAAGTGTCTCAACTTGTCTTCAGACTTATCTGAGTCATTTTTTATTATTTGCTATTTCATATTCATTTAGACAAAGCTTGTAAAGGTCCATGAAAAACCCTGTGAGACTTTGATTGGAGTTCCATTTTATAGATTAATTTGGGGCTAATAGATACATTTACAATATGAGGACTTCCATCTTTAACAAAATATTTCTCACCAATTTTTCCAGGCTTTAGTATATATACATATAATTGCATTTTCTTCATGAGGGACAGTTTATCCATGACTCACTATGCAACTATAAGCAGATCCAAGGTTTGTAATTGACAAATTCTTTCTATAACCAATATAATCCCAGCATAAGTTTACTTAGCTTTGGAGCATACATGGTAGGGAATAGAGAATACAGGCAAACAGAAGTTGCTTTAAGAAGTCTTTTATTTGAACCTATAATTAGCACTATACCTGTTAAATATGTGTCTTAGAGACAAATTTTATGTCTGTTCATATGCCAGTTGAACCTGGAATCTCAGCAAAGTTGCAGCCAACACCTACTTTCCATTTCATCAGACTCACCCAGGATAACTAACAAAATGATAATGGACAATGCCCACTCCAACAACTGCAAGAAAGACAATTCCATCCGTCTGCTCCATGGGAGCTAAGCCCCCTCTCAATCAGAGGCAGAGCAGCCATCACCATCCTAAAATGTTCAAGACTGAGAAATAAACAAACTTAAGGAAAGAATGCAACTATGGACCAAAGTAGACATTATTATTCTAATAATGGAGGAACTTATAAAGACAGTGGTCACCAGAGGATCTAAGAAAGGGAAAGGAAAGAATTGGTGTAACATGGAATATTTGGGGGACATTGGAATTGTTCTGCATGATATTGCAATGATGGATACAAGCCATTACACATTTTGTCAAAACCTGTAAAATTATATGGTGCAAAGTGTACAACAATGTAAGTTATAGACCATGTTTAGTAGCAATGCTTCAATATTTGCTCATCATTTGTAACAAATGTACCACACTAATTAAAAATGTTATTAATAGGTGAAAATGTGAGAGTGAGAGGGGAGGGGGTGGGATGTATGGGAATCCCCTTTATTTTCTATGTAAATTTTATGTAATCTAAAACTTCTTTTAAAATAAAGAAAATAAAAAGAAGTCTTGCAACTTCTTAAGTGCAATTTGCAGACCCTTTTACTGCAAGGGAGTGCTTGGGTGCCAGAAGGAATGGTTGAAGAGACACTACTATTCAGAAAAACTACTCCCTGGAAATTTATATGATAAATAGGAAAGAGACATCTATTTTTCCTGAGAGTCACAGAGAAATGACACTGGCTTATTACTAGACACTTAATGTATGAACACACTACATTTTTATCAAATATTACATCTACTGCTATTTGTTGTAACATAGGATTTATTGATATTTGAATGGAAATGGAAATAATTAAAACATAATATAATATGGAATGGAAAGGTATTTGGGAAATGGACTGGCATAATTCCCTTGGAAACTTATTGGCCTGAAAGGAATAAATTTGATTTAAGAACAATTACATGTATGTTAAATGCATCTCTTCAGAACTATGAAAGAGCACAAATACTATTGGATGGAGGAAGAATAATGAAATCATTTAGAGAATATTACAAACCACGTGAAGATGTGATGTAAAAATTGTGTTGTCTAGTTGAGAATATATCAGCACCCAATAGATGCTACCAGTCTTATTTTTAGTACCACTCTAATTTGCCTCTTTCTTTGGTTAAAATTTTGGAAATATATTTTCCAAAATATAGGGCAACAGAAAGAATATGTGATATAAAGTATTAACCTAGAGTTGTGGAACTGAAATATAGATAAGTTTTAATAGCTGGTTTAAATTCCTGAGATGCCACAGAGCGATGCAACTTGGTGTGCTTATTCAAAGTGTACGTGTAAGTCACAGTATTAAAATATGTAAGAGATACAGCATCTTTGAGTTGAAGAGGTCTGAGCCCCTGTGTCAACTTCTCTTGTAGCTGAGTGCTTTGCAGGGTGGAGGAACCTGGGAATGACATCTGCAATATTACAAGGCCATGCATATTTTGCTGAACTTCAAGCAATGCTGATTACCTCCATATACTATATTGATTAACCTTTAAATAAACTTAAGACAAACTGATATTGAATCGATAGTTGAGTAGCATGTAGGGACTTCCTAATCTTTTGATAGATTTATTTTTGGGCACACATGGATGTGTATGTGTAAACCTGTATGAAACATTTATCTTACTTTTATATTATTTATATATGTATAGAAATTCCTTTTGTGAATGGGATCTTTTACTTTTTTGTTTTACTACATTTTCCAAAATCTCATTAATGCATATAGCAACACTACTGTAGTTTGTTTGTTATTCATTTTCCTAGGAAACTCCCTAAATTCTCTTATGGCTTCCAACAGCATTTGTATTGATTCACTTGTAATTTCTTTATATTCTGCATCCAAAATAAGTTTTACCTCTGTATTTTCAATTTTTTTCAAATAAATTTTTACCTTTTTTTGTTGTTTACTGGGATCTACTAAATATATGGAATAGGATTAATGAAAGTATCCTCATCTTTCTCCTAACACTATTCAGATTGTAAAACTTCCTTTGCTGTAGATTATTGACAACATCCTTTGGCAGGTTATGGAAGTTCCTTTTCCTAATCTGATTTCATAAGAGTAACCATTGCTTTTTATCAGAAATGAATTTTGTTGAAGTGTTCATGTAGCTTTTCACCTTTAATATGTCGATGTGATTTAATACATTAGTGGATTTTCTGATATTGAAACACCCTTGCACTCCTTATGTATTTTCAAATTTGTTATAGCAATACTTTAGGATTTTTATAGTATTCATATATGGGATTGATTTATAATATTTTCTTATTATAATACATTTTTTGTAGTATCATATCAAAGTTGCACTAACCTTGTAAAATATATTGGGGAGCTTTCCCTCTTCATTAGACTTGGGAGCTATGAAAAATGGAGATCATCTCTTAAATAAAGATTTGGTAAAAATAATCTGTAAAACTATATTGGTTGCTTTTGTCTTTAAAAATAAGGTTATACTCATTTATTTATTAATTAATTTATTTCATTTAATTTTGTGTGTAGAGGAATTATATTTGATTTTTTAAATAAATAATTATACCTTTTAAAAATAAAATTAAATGCTATTTAGCATTTTATCCCTTTTCCAAATGATACAAAGAAATTATTAGTTATTACTATGTACTATATACACCACTTATCTTGTTATTGTTATATAGAGTTTTGATTTTATTTTTTGATGAAAAAATGGATATTAATTTTATAGTTAATAAAGTTCTTATAGTAGTGCTCTTACAGTTCATTTTTACTGTTAATAGTTAATTAAATTTACCAACCTATTTTTCAAAATCCATATATACTATTCTTCTTGTATCTCATGATTTCTCTCTGGATTAAACTTTTCTTTTTGCTTAACTACATTTCTGTATTGATTTTTAAAGAAGGGCCTGAGGGTAGTAAATTCTCTTGATTTTTAAAAATATCTAAAAATATATTTATTTTGCCTTGACTTTATGTTTTCGTTTTTTTTTTCTTAATATTGTGCTTTGAGTTTTAAATGACACTATAGCTTAGTTTATCATTCTAGGTTGTTAGTTGTTTTCATCCAGTAACTCAAAGATGTTATTCCATTTATTCTGGCTATTTATTTCCTATATGAAATCAGGGATACTTCAAATGAACTTATGGGTACAATAAATGATTTGATTTTCTTACTGGTACTGGCTTCAAGCAATGAGTCTATATTTTGTCCCCAACTCACTCGGAACACTTATAATATGAAGGCCGAGAAAAGGATGACTTCAGCCATGCTTTACTTTTTTTCCCTTCTATTTTATTTATTGTCTACATAATGAGTATGAAATCTATCTTTTTCTCAGTTGGTTTTGTTTTGGTCTTCCTTTTTCTTATTCCCACATGTTTGAAGTAGAAGTTTGCATTAGGTTGCCAATCCAACTTCATCAGATGTTGAATTATATTTCTAAAAAGTATGTGAACATGCTACACCTCTGCTTAAAGTATATTATGACTCTCTTTGAGAATCATATTGACACCTTTTAATATGGCATACAATGCACTCCAAGTACTGATCCCTGATAGAATTTACAGCCTAATCACAAACCACTCGCTTTTAAACATATTCCATTCTAACCATGCAAATTTCCTCATCGTTCCAAAACCAATATTATGCCAAGCACAGGCCTTAGATTAACCTTGCTGTTTCTGCTAAGATTGACCTTCTTTCCCATGTTTGTGTTCCTGGCCACTTTCTACCCATCTTCTCTGCATTTCTCTAACTTTCCAGAGCAAAACTGTATATTACTGGTACTATATATTCCATGCACAAGACTGCTACCACTATATTATTGCTTGCAATCATACCAGTTTTATTATCTAGTACATAGTGTCTATTATAACTTTCTGTGATAATAGAAATGTTTTGTATCTGCATTATCCATTATGATAGCCATTAAACACATGTGGCTATTGGACACTTTAGATAAGTTTAACGTGACTGACAGATGAAATTTTAAATTTTATTTAATTGTATATAATTTAAATTGAAATTGTAACATATGGCTAGTGACCACCATATTGGAATGTGCAGATCAAGATGTTGAATTGTTTTAAAAGCAAAGATGTGTTGGCTGTTTACTTTGTATGTCAAATAACTAGCCCATATAGTGGGCTCTCAGCACTCAGTGATTGTTAAAGAAATGAGTGAATACTAGGAGAGTGACGATTTAATGTTTCTTCAGAAGAGCTAAGCAAATGAAGGGAACATTTTACTACAGTAGCAGAAAAGCTCTTACTCCTTTCAGTTTTATCTAAACTATGTCACTGTTTCAGGTTCTCCAGGGTACTGAGGCAAAAAAAAAAAAAAAAAAGTAAAGGGATTAAAGATTAGAGGGTTGGGGTGGCTTAGACAGATTATTCACTTCATGTTTATTTTTCTTTTATTATGATTTTGGAAAAGGTCAGTACCAAATATGTGTAAACTGATAAGTATGTTGTGAAGTTTTCTTTATTTAGAAAACTGATTCCTTACAAGAACAAGGAACTGTTTTATATCCTTACACATAACATCTATTTTCTGCACTGTCCCAAAATTATAGATCCTTCTTTAATTCCATGATAAACAAAGTCTATACACTACTAGTACATTCAATAGAGACATTGGAATTCCCATTTGGGACTGGGGCAAAAGAATTAATCTTTTCATCAATGTCCAGAAAGTACAGTTAAAACTGTAAGAACATTAATTCTGCCTTTATCAAGCCCACAGACTAATTTGTACATTATGAACTTTTAATCCTATAAAAATAGCAAGAACAGTATGAAATTGCTGTTGTGGAGGGTGACTCGTGGAGAGAAATGCTATCAGGGGAGGTGAGCCAAAAGCATGTATAATTACTAAACTCTTTTATGTTTGTGTGCCTGTAAGAGTTTTACATTTCAGTCTATCCATGAACTAAGGCCTTCTGGCTTGACTGTAATTTCACCAAGTAAACATTTTTGATGTATCAGTTGGAGAAATGTAGCTTTTGTTTATTAAATTGTCTAATTTTTTTTTAAATCGACAGAGCTGCAGGAACCCAAGTAATATTTTGTTTCTGAGGCAATGTTTCATCTCAGGAATCCTATAAATCATTGATACTTTTAAGTTTTTGGCTTCATAGTGCTGTGTATCATTCAGGCTGAGCTGAGTTATGCTACCATAACAAATAACCCCAGGATCTCAGAAGTTTAATTTAACAAAGAGTAATTTCCTGCTCATTCTTTGCCTCTAATGTAGATTGGTCCGCGGGTATGGGGGGTGGTCTCTGCTCATCATAGTCACTCACTGACCCAAGCAGACAAAGGATCCACTTTGAAAGATGCTTTCAGCTTCCCCAAGGCAGGGGAAAGGGAATGTAGCAAATTGCACAATGGCCCTTAATGCTTCTACCTAGAAGAGACACAGTTCAAGACTGCTACATTTATCTGATCAAACATGGTGAAGCCTAAGTTTAAAAGGTGTAAAGAAGTACAAATCTATCATAGCCCTGAAAAGGGTGTGGGTGGGGAAGAACAAATATCTGTGAGCAGTCCAAGGGAGATGAGAGTGTAGTGGTTCTGTAGGACATTAAAAGGCAATTGGAGAAGAAAATATTACATGGCCCAATAAATTTGGAATATTTGTATCTAGCAAATTGGCACATATTTCTCCATGATGGTATTGTTAATATTAAATACAACAATGTGAATTGTGAGTACCAAAGTAAGGGCCATATTAAGCTATGACATTTTTTCTTCATAGAGCTATAATGATGTGCTTTCTGAGTATGGATTGCTAATCTGATATTCATTTAAAAAATAATAAATATTTGATAGAGATTTAGTAAACAACTTTTTCAAATAAGAAGAATGGCTGTCTAAATGGAACTCTTTTTTTTCCATAAAAATTATGAATTAGACTTTTATTGATGAATGTAAAACCTATGATAGAATATTTACTATAAGGTCTACTTCAATTTTTTCTGAAGCTCTGAAGTAAGTCCAAGTCTCCACAATCTGCCTGATTATTGAAAGGTTTGGAATGATTTAGCTTTTATAAGCTATTAAGGTATAATTTACCTATGAATACAATGAGTTGAAAAATAGCACAAAATGTTCTATATGCTATCTAGAGTTCATTAACTCTTGTTCAGAGTAATTCCTTCTGGTTATTTGGAGAAAAATTAATTTTTAGTAATTGCTATATTGTATACTGAAACTTGAATTGGAAGATTTAAGGATGATATTTTAAAATATTTTAATATCATGCAAATGTTTTATTAAAAATTGACACTATTTCAAGTATGATGAGTTATCATATATTTAAAACAAAAATAAAGTTAAAGAGATGGGAAAATCTTAGAAATAATAAGTCATTTAAGTCACCTGTCTGGAACTCTATTCTTTAATCTCACCTGTTAGGAATAGAGTTGTGCATCAGGATGCAAGTTACAAAAAATGAACTGAGGAGATGAAATTGGGGTCACAAAATCCCTCCAGAAAGACTATGAACTATTTAGTCACAAATACATTTCCAAATTATGTTTATTTTGAAAACAACACTAACTAGGATAGTTATTTGGTTTCTATTACAGAGAACTGGGAACAACAAGTAAGAGAGTGGGAACCACCAAAAAATAATATACACTGTTAGCAGTCAAAAGTGATTGATGGTTCCAGGCAAATGCCTGAATATTCTGAGTAAAATACTCAAAGGATACAACAGGCCCAGATCATTTTGCCTGGAACCAAATAAGCATTTGAAAATTATCCCTGAGTTAGTACAATAATTCAAATCATCCTTAGTCACCAAGAAATGTTAATTATTTTCAGTGCAGTAGCTGAGAGGGCAAGAACTTGTACAGTATTTTTGAAAAACTTTCCATCCAAAATTACTTAAAAAAATGCTGGTGAGTAAAAGCATTGATCCTCAGAAAATGTCAAACTCAACTATCCAGAAAATCCCATTTGTCAAGTATTTTTTATTTTCATCTTGCTCACGAAGAGCATACCAAAGAAATCACTTTGACCTATAGGTGGCAATATTTGTATTGTCATTTTTCATAATTTGTACTTGGAGTTAAGTATATAAAGATGGCGTAAATATGGGAGTATAATTTAATGGCTGATAAAGAGGAAAATTATTGAATCTGAAACTGATCCTTGATGAACATAAGTAAAAAAAAGATGTGATTTTACTAAACCTTATAGAATTTAGCCCTCACTTGTAAAATGCCCCCATTGAACTATAGATCTGAATTTGAAAAGCTTTTAATTGTATGTCCTTAAAAATGTATCCTACTGTTATTATACTTTGAATGTATTTTCCTTACTCCTAATGGTTTGCTAATCTATTAATAAAATTGATTTTTCACAGCTTATTCTTATAAGATTTTTTACATTTAATAATATTAAGGCAAAATCTTCATTATATCTTGTCCATTACCCCCAACTAATAATTGTGCCAGCAACTCTATAGAGGAAGCAGGATTATGATTTTGTGTAGGATATCTTATTTGGTGAAAGAGGCCTTCAACAATTTAGTACCAATGTGCTTTAACTGTTTTCAAACGAAGTTAGTGTTTCCTGAAGTTACTAAACTCATTGCCCTATGAGTTAAACATAAAAATCATATGGTTTCTTTCCTATTCCTTTCTATATTTCTTATCACACCCTTGGGAACAGGAACAGGTTTCTGGTGAGAACCACTCATATACTCCCAACTCCTCCCTCCAATGTACTTTACTATAGTTTGAATACAAGTGTATTTTTCATTTTTTTATTATTAGGTTATATCAATTATGCAGATGTTCTATCTTCTTTGTCTCAGAGATTCTGATATGCTCCAACTCTCTAAGCTGATCATAATGGCCCTAAGGAAAACAAGCTTAAATTGATGACTATTGCATTGAATGTAAAACAAAGAGTAATATGTGAGTGTATGAGCATGTGTATATGTGTGTGTAAGAGAAGGGGGGGAGAGAAGGATGCAACAGTGTAATGTGTCAGAGAAAACTAACTGACATATTTTAGAAATCTTTAAATAATAAAAGTAAGCAGGTATCCTCATGTGGTACACCTGAGCTATCTAATATAGCAGTCACTAGCCACATGTAGCTATTTAACTTGATTAAGATTAATTAGACTAAAAATTCATTTCTCAGTCATGCCACATTTCAAGTGTTGACTATCCACCTGTGCCTAGTGGCTACTCTATTGGATAGTGAAGCTATCCTCACAGAAACCTCTGTTGGACAGTACTACTATAATTTTAAGGTCTTTGGTAATGAGCCCCTTATCTTTGTATTTTCCGCTGTGTCCATAAAACCTTGAACATAAGAGACATTCAGAAAGTATTTGTTGATTAAAAATATAAGAAGGACAATATTAGAAAAAAATGTTATGAAAAGCTTCAGAGGCTGATGGTATGTGTTATCTGTCTCCAGTGCTGCCTCTATCCTCATCTCTAGTTTCCCTTTTTCATTCCTTACAAAGTCACCATGTCAAAGACCTATGTCCAAAGTTACAGGCTATGAAGGGACAACTTAGTTTCAACAATGGCTTTCCAATCACACACCAAAGATTGACCTGGCATCCTTTCCAGGCTGTAGTCTTTAATTAACATTAATTAATTCTTTCCTTTTTTGGGTTTTCAATTTACCTAGATGAAGTCTTGTAATTTAGAAAATGTAACATATTCAGGTTATAATTCAAAGGACTCAAGCTGATAGTTAATTAACTTGCTTCAGGATGGACAAACCAAAAGAATGAATTTTTAATGCTAATTTAAAGGACATTAGTTGCTAAGGGCAAGAATGATTAAAATGCCACTGTTTGAAGCAGAAAAATTAGAATCCAGCAGCAGTGGCAACCATAGCTAATCAATGGTTTTCATGTTTGTGGAATGATTTTAATACACTTTACCACTTGTCCCCCCAGAACTCATCAAGTTTTCAGTCATCCATTTATTCAATCATTTATTTCTTCATTTATTTAGTCATTCAATATTTTAAAAAAGACATAAGCCAGACTGCTCTGCATGCTGAACATAAATGGATAAGAAAAGGGACCATCCCTACTCACTGGGAGCTTATAATCTAGTGGGGTAAAACATACACAAAGGCAATTTGACTGCAGTATGGTGTATTAATCAAGGGGTGCTGATGCAAAATACCAGAAATCTGTTGGTTTCTATAAAGGGTATTTATATGAGGTAAAAGCTTACAGTTACAAGGCCATAAAGCATAACTTACTTCCCTCACTAAAGTCTGTTGCCAGGTGTTGGAGCAAGATAGCTGCCGATATCTACAAGGGTTCGGTCTTCCTGGGTTCCTCTCTCCCCAGGGTTTGTTTCTCTCTGGGCTCTGCTACTCTGCTTGCTCCACAAGGCCAGCTACAGACTACCAGGTGAATGGCTTGTCTCTCTTCCTGGGGATTCTGCTGTGTCTAATTGAGCCTCTGCTTCTCTATGTGTTTACCTCCCTGGGCTCCAGCTCAAAACTCCAACTTCCGTTCTCTACAGTATGGTTTCCCTGTGAGTCCCTACCCACTAAGGGGGGAGGGACTCAATGTCCTACTGATGTGGCCCAATCAAAGCCTTAATCATTATTAAATCAGTAAAAGTGAAACCTTGGAATACAATATAATCTAATTTTCTCAGAGGGACAGGTCAGTTCACAAACAATATCTATTTTTGGAATTCATAAACAGTATCAAACTGATACATATGGTAACTCCAAAGAAAGAGTACTATATCTAGTACTAAAAGGGATAAGAGGAGTATCTACCCAGCTCAGTCAGTGAGTAGAAGTCAGGGAATGTTTCCAGAGAAGGTAAGACTTGAATTGAGAGTTAACTTGGTATGAGGAGGACTGTGGCAGTGAATGGTTTTGATGACGATGGACGAGGAAAAGTGTTTGACGACCTGGAGAGAGCATATAGCAAGCAAAATGGGCAGAAGGTATATTAAAGGATACTTTGAATTATAAGTTTGAACAATATTGTCTCTTGGCTGATTGTGGGAAACTAATGTCAGTATATATTGGAATTAGGTGGGTTACAAACAGATTGCAGTGATTCATATTGACAAAGAACCACTCTCTTCCAGAAGGCAAACTAGAGGCTTCCTAACTATTAGACAGCAGTTTTTCTAAAGGGAGCTAGACTTGGTTCAGTATCTGGAGAGAAGGATTGTGGAGTTCACCTCAATCTTCAAGCCGCACCCATAGGACAATCAGATTGTGATAAAATGCCTTAAAATTTGACAAAAGAAGTGAGTTCATCAAAGGCTTATTGAGAAATAAAAAAATACTTAATGAATGAGTTGTCCTATTTAAGTGATTTTCCAAGATAGTTGATGAAATTCTTATCTAGTGCTTTAGTCCACCCCTTTTGAAGTGTTAGCCTTTTTGGTGTTACCTCTCTATAATTCATTACATTCTTAGACTAGATTAAGCTTCATTGGTCTTTTCTTTGAGAACTTAAGGTGATAACCATGTTAATTAGTGTGGTATTTCTAAACAGTGTCCTAATATATTTTTCATATCCTTGGCCAGGATAAATGGACTGCCTTCTGCAATTTTGATTTTTACATGTATGCATCTCTCTTTCTTTTCTTGGAATTTTAAAAAATTAAATGTTTTTATTTTGAGATTATTAAAGATGCACACACAGTTGTAAAAATAACTCAGAGAGAGTCCATGTACCCTTCACCCAGTTTCCTTCAATGGTAAATAATTTATAGAACTACAATACAACAACAAAGATATTGAGATGATGCAATATAGATACAGAATGTTTCTACCATAAGGATGCTTCATTTGCCCATTTATAGCAACATGCTTTCCTACCTCCACTACCCACTCTTAGCCCCTGAAAATTTATCATTTTTTCTTTTATGGATGACATTTTCAGTATCAAGTCTAAGAAATCTTTGCTTAGCTTGAGGTCAAAAATATTATCTCCTATGTTTCTTTTATTTTTCCTAAAGTCTTACAGTTTTGTCTTTTACAGTTGTCTATATTTCAGTTGAGTTAATTTTTGTTTAAGGTGTGACACTTAGGTTGAAGTTCTTTTTTTTTTTTTTTGCCTATGGGAGTCCAGTTGTTCCAGCCAATCTGTTGAAGAGAGTATAATTCTTCCTTTGAATTGCTTTTGAAACTTTATCAAAAGTCATTTAGTGCAAACAAGATAGTCCCTTCCATGAGCCCCATGGGATCTAAGTCCCCTCTCAGTTAGAGCTGGAGTGGGCATCACCATCCCCGAATCCTCAGGATTGGGGAATGAATAATGGACTAGAATAGACTTACTGGTATTCTAGTATAGACTTTTTGTTATTCTAGAAATGGAAGAACTTATAGATGTGAAGGCAGAGGCTACTTGAAGTTCTGAGGGTAGGGAGAGGGAAAAACAGGTATAATATGGGGACATTTTTGGGACTTGGAAATTGTCCTGAATGACATTGCAATGACAGATACAAGCCATTATATATAGTCATAATTTTCAAAACTGTATAGGAGAAAGTGTAAATGACAATGTAAACTATATTCAACACTAAGTGGCAATGCTCCAAAATGTGTTCATCAATTGTAACAACTGTATCACACTAAGGAAGGATGTTGTTAATGTGGGAAAATGGGGGGAGGGGTTGGGAACAGGGCATATAGTGATCTCCTATATTTTTTATGTAACATTTATGTAATCTAAATATCTTTTTTTAAAAAAGTATATTAGAAATCAGTTTGGCATATTTGTGTGGGACTATATCTGGCCTCTCTATTCTGTTCCATTGATCTATATGTCTATCCCTCTGCCAATTCCACAGTCTTGATTACTCTAGCTACATAATAAATCATGGAATTGGATAGACTAATTCTTCCTCCTTTATTTTTCTTTTTCAAAATTGTTCAGCTATTCTAACTTTTTGGCCTTTTCACATAAATTTTAGACAAATAAGGTCAATATCTATAAAAATATTGTTGAGGTTTTGACTTTATATCAATTTGGGAAAAATTGAATTCTTTATTATGTTGAGTCATCCAATCCATGATCATGGTATGTCTTTCCATTTATTTAGATATTATTTGCTATCTTTCATCATTGCTGTGTAGTTTTCAGCATACAAATCCTGCACATGCTTTGTTAGCTTTACACCTGAGTATTTCATTTTTGAGTAATTGTAAATGGTATTGCATTTTATTTAAGATGTCCATATGTTCATTGCTAGTGTATAAAATAAAATTTATATTTTTTTGTTTATTTTGTTTCCCATGATCTTGCTGAACTCACTTATTAGTTGTAGGAATATTTTTGTAGATTCCTTGGGATTTTCTATGTAAACAATCATCATCTTCAAATAGAGACACTTTTATTTCATCTTTTGTGATCTGTGTGCCTTTCATTTCCTTTTCTTTTCCTATTGAACCAGCTAGAACTCCCAGCACTATACTAAATAAGAATAGTGACAATAGTCATGTTTGTCTAGTTCCATATCTTAGAGAGAAAGCATTCAGTTTTTCACCATTTGGTATAATGTTAGCTGTAGGTTTTTTGGTAGATGCTCTTTATCAAGCTGAAGAAACTACCTTCTATTCCTATTTTTATGAGAGATTTTATCATGAAAGAAGGTTGAATTATATTTAAAAATGTCTGCTTCGATTGATATAATCATATCATTTTAATTTCTTTGGCCTGTTAGTGGATTGTGTTGATTGATTTTCAAAAATTGAAAAAACTTTGCATCCTTGAAACCCTTCTTGTTCATGGCATATAATTATTTTTATTTATTATTGAATTATATTTGCAAATGTTTTGCTAAGGACTTTTGTGACTGTTTCATGAGGGATATTGGACCATAGTTTTTACTACGTTGTCTTTATCTGATTTTGGTATCAGGAGATTACTAGCTTCATAAATGTATTGGGAAGTGTCTCCTCCTCTTCTATTTTCTGGAAGAGATTTTATAGTTGGTGTACATTCTTCATTAAATGTTTGGTAGAATTCCCCAGTGAAATCATCTGGGCCTGGAGATGTCTATTTATGGAGATTTTAGATTACAAATTTAATTTCCTTAATACTTATAAGGATATTTTGGTTTTGTCATATAATTTTTTTAGTAATAATAAACTTTATTTTTAGAAAAGTTTTAGATTTACAGAAAAATTACAGCAAAAGTATAGGGAGATTTTGTGCCTGTCTTTGTGCCTGAGAAGATAGGTGTCCAAGTCAGTTCTATTTGTAGGTCTGGTTAACATTTGGCAATAATCCATTGCAGAAACAGTTTTCAGAAAACTTTTGACTGATCAAAATATTTCAGATAATCGGAGCATAGACAGTGCTGTAACATTCACATATGAGATAGGAAAACCTCCTGATTATCAAGGGCAACATTGCAGGAAGAAGCATGATATTCCTATGAATCACATTGCCCAGCAGATTACCACAGAGAAGATGTTGCCACATTTGATTATATACTATGTATGTATGAAGGCAGTCTGACAGATTTGAATATAAAGGATAATCCAGTTAAATTTTGCAAAGCTAAAATTGAACTACATGCAAACGATGATCCACAAAAACAACTTATTATTGAAGATCCCTATTGTGAGAATGACCATGACTTTGAGACTGTGTACCAGCAGTGTGTTAGGTGCTGCAAAGCATGTTTGGAGAAGTAAAACTGCATCCATTCATTGCTGAAGGCCAAAAATGATGAACATCTTCACAGTGATATTCTAGATTTTCAGTCAGTGTGTAATGATTCATAGCTCGCCACAACTTTTTTTCAATTGGCTTACTATATATTTCTTATCTTAAAAAATACTTGCAATGGAAATTAGTGTTGTTTATCAGAAGAATTAATAAAAAATCTTTGATTCAGACAGTATGAGGTACTTTAAGAGTTCTTAAACAAATTGGAGCTCTTATTTGCCTCAATTACAGAAACACTGGAATAAACAAACAGTAGAATCACAAAATGAAATGTTTTGTGTGTCTTGTAGCTCAGCAATTTCTTTCCAGTGTTTAATCTTAAAGCACTAATCTAGTGACAGTTAGCATTCTAATATGCTTAATTATGACCTTAATAAATAATGAAATAAAACATTATTTTAAGGCCCAAATCAATATCTGAGCCAATTGAGCTTAAATAACCTACAGTCAGTTGATATGGATAACCTGATGGACAAATGCTCCCTTTTCACCCATAACACCTCTCTTTACCCCAGGGCATTTTAGTGAATTACCTATACCTAGTTACAGGAGTTAACGATCTTGACTGGAAGTATTCTAATTCACACATACCTACAGTTCACATTTGTATGTTAAGAGGATAGGAAAGAGAATTATTTATGGAAGTAATCTTTAGCATCTTTGATTAGTCTTAATTTTTGTGTTTATATAGTCTATTTCATAAGGAAGTCAGCTTTTTTGCTCCCATTTGCATCACTTTGCCTCTGAAAATGTAATTATATCCAGAAAGCACACTGAATGCTCTTTTATCTTATGCTCACTTTGACAAACGGGTTTGTTTTTACATGCATGTATAACTCAAATATTAAATATACACATACAAGCTTAGATGAGAAAAAATTATTTAAAAAGCTGGAGAAAAAGAATTCTATGTTGAAGTCCTTAAATAATATGTTAGGTATTTTTTTATTTGTGTTCATTTATGGGAGAATCTAAGCAATTTTTTTGTACTTTGAGATAACTATAATCTCAAATCACTTGTATATATGTGTCAGAAAAAATTGTTCAAAATAAACTGGGGAGTATAAAAATACAACTAAGAAAAAAAGTATAGTGAATACCCAGGTAAACCTGACCCCACTCACACATATAGTTTTTGCTATTTTTAACATCTTATTAGTGTGATACATTTGTTATAATTGATGAACCATTATTGAAGCATTGCTACTAATCAAAGACTGTAGTTTACATTATAGTTTACTCTTTGTGCTGTATGGTTTTAGAGGACTTGACAAGTGTATAGTGTCATGCATCTGTCATTGCAGTATCATATAGAACAAATTCACTGCCCTGAAAATGCCCTGTGTTTCAATTACTCATCCTTCCCTTTCCCCTCTGAACCTCTGGCAACCACTATCTTTATATCTGTTACATGTTCTTACATTAAAACAAGATAATAACTAGTAAAACAATAAATCAATTTTTTTTCTGTGGTTGCAGTTCCCCCTTATGTTTGTTCATTCATCAGTCTTGAGGGATTTGGGATGATGTCCACTCTGACTGTTTCAGGGTGAGAGAGGACTTAGATTTTATAGGGTATATGGAAGAAATTGTCTTCTATGTAGTTGTAAATTCTCCTTATTTTTTGGGAAGGGGCTTGTCCATAATCATAGTTTTGTTTGTTGTCCAGGGCAAGCCCAAAGAACTGGAGAGTAGGAATTGGCCACAACTCTACTGGGATAAAGGGGACAAACAATCTAAAGATTTAAGTTTCTAAGAGATATATTTAATGGTTAAATTGAAAATTATATGTTAAAATAAAAGGAGTAGAAGAATGAGTGTAACTATGTTATATTGGAGAAAGAGATTATTTTATATTCCCAAATAGGGCCCACTGGCTGTGTGCCTCGGTTCTGGGGTCCAGACATCCCTAGAACACTCAGGAGCATTCTTTTTTTTTTTTTTAATTTTATTTTTTAAATTTTATTTTATTCATTTTTTAAAATATATTACATTCAAAACATATGAGGTCCCCATTCACCCCTACCCCCATTCACCCCCACCGCCCCCACCCCACCACTCCCCCCACAGTAACACTCTCCCCCATCATCATGACACATCCATTGCATCTGGTGAGTACATCTCTGGGCATCGCTGCACCCCATGGCCTGTGGGCCACACCATAGCCCACACTCTCCCACGTTCCATCCAGTGGGCCATGGGAGGACATACAATGTCCGGCAATTGTCCCTGCAGCACCACTCAGGACAACTCCAAGTCCCGAAAATGCCTCCACATCTCATCTCTTCCTCCCATTCCCCGCACCCAGCAGCCACCATGGCCACTTTCCCCACACCACTCTAATCCTTACTATATTCCTCCTTCCTGTGGACCTTGGCTTGGTTGTGTGCATTCCACATCTATGTCAAGAGGGGGCTTAGATTCCACATGGATACTGGCTGCAATCCTCTTGCTTTCAGTTGTAGGCATTCTAGGCTCCATGTGTGGTGGTTGACATTCTTCAACTCCATGTTAGCTGAGTGGGGTAAGTTCAATAAATCAGAGTGTAGGAGCTGAAGTCAGTTGAGGTTCAGGGCCTGGCTATCATATTGTCAGTCCAGAGATTCAAATCCCCTAGATATATCTTAAACCCAGCACCAACTACAATTCCAGTAAAGTAGCATGAAAAGCTTGTGAAAAGAGATCACATCTGAGTCCAGCTACATCACGCAGAAACACCAGCTCCAAAGAAGGGCCAACTGACATGGCAGTGAACTCCATCTGCCATGACCATAGAACCTGTGGGTCTCTTTAGCCCTCAAAAGAACCAATACCTGGGGTTGTATCTACTTTATCTGTCTCTGAGACTCTGCTCAGGTGTGCATAAGGGCAATCCTTCTGACAACCTCCAGACTCTTTTTTAGAGACTCATAGCCATATAAACTCATATGTCCTTTCCATTTCCCCCTTACTTTAGGTCAAACAGCATTTTGAACTCCTGTTATTATATGTAGACAGGGATATTCTGCTGGTCTGCACTGAACCTTTAATTCAAGGTCATTTTCTAGTTATGTCATCAGCTGGTACTTTTTTAAAGTCAGGAACAAGACAAGGATGCCCACTCTCTCCCCTTCTATTTAACATTGTCTTAGAAGTACTTGCTCGAGCACTGAGGCAAGAACCAGATACAAAAGGCATTCAAATTGGAAAGGAAGAAGTCAAAATTTCATAATTTGTAGATGACATGATCCTATACATAGAAAACCTGAGAGGTCTACAACAAAGCTTCTAGAACTCATAAATGAGTTTAGTAAAGTCGCAGGTTATAAAATCAATGCACAAAAATCAGTAGCATTTCTGTACACCAATAATGAGCAAGCTCAGGAGGAAATCAAGAAACAAATACCATTCATAATAGTAAATAAAAAAATCAAATATTTAGGAATAAATTTAACTAAAGATATAAAAAACTTATACACCGAGAACTATACAAGATTGTTCAAGGAAATCAAAGAAGACCTAAATAAATGGAAGAATATTCCCTGTTCATGGATAGGAAGACTAAATATTATTAAGATATCTATCCTACCAAAACTGATCTACACATTCAATGCAATCCCAATAAAAATCAACACAGCCTTCTTTAAGGAACTAGAAAAACTAACTATGAAATTTATTTGGAAAGGAAAGAGGCCCCGAATAGCCAAAGACATATTGAAAAAGAAAAACGAAATTGGAGGAATCACACTACCTGACTTCAAAACATACTACAAAGCTACAGTAGTGAAAACAGCATGGTATTGGCATAAGGAGAGACACACAGACCAATGGAATCGAATTGAAAGTTCTGATATAGAACCTCATATATATAGCCATACAATATTCAATAAAGCCACCAAACCCTCTCAACTGGGGGAGAATGGCCTATTCAACAAATGGTGCCTGGAGAACTGGATATCCATATGTAGAAGAATGAAAGAGGATTACCATCTTATACCTTATACAAAGATCAACTCAAAATGGATCAGAGACCTAAATATAAGAGCCAAGACCATAAAGACCTTGGAAAGCAGTGTAGGGAAACATCTACAAGACCTTGTAATAGGAAATGGCTTCATGAACATCACACCAAAAGCACGAGCAGCAAAAGAACAAATAGATAAATGGGACTTGCTCAAAATTAAAGCCTTCTGCACCTCAAAGGAGTTTGTCAAGAAAGTAAAAAGGGAACCTACACAATGAGAGAAAATATTTGGCAACCATATATCCGATAAGAGACTTATAACTTGCATATACAAAGAACTCCTATATCTTGAAAATAAAAAGATAAACAACCCATTTAAAAAATGGGAAAAAGATTTAAACAGACACTTCTCCAAAGAAGTACAAATGGCTAAAAAGCACATGAAAAAATGCTCCAAATCTTTAGTTATCAGGGAAATGCAAATCAAAACTACAATGAGATACCATCTTACTCCCATAAGACTGGCAGCTATGAAAAACCAGAAGAATACAAATGCTGGAGAGGATTTGAAGAAATGGGAACACTCATCCACTGCTGGTAGGAATGCAGAAGGATCCAACCATTCTGGAGGACAGTTTGGCGGTTTCTCAAAAAACTAACCATAGATTTGCCATATGACCCAGCAATTCCATTGCTGGGTATATACCCAGCAGAACTGAAGGCAGGGACACAAACCGATATATGCACACCAATGTTCATAGCAGCATTGTTCACTATCGCCAAAAGTTGGAATCAACCCAAATGCCCATCAGCAGATGAATGGATCAATAAAATGTGGTATATACATACAATGGAATACTACTCGGCTTTAAGAACAAATACACTACAAACACACGTGATAACATGGATGAATCTTGAGAACCTTATGTTGAGTGAAGCAACCCAGGCATTGAAGGACAAATACTACATGACCTCAGGAGCATTCTTGTTGAGGCTTTGTTTACTGTGGCCGTTAATGAAATCTACCTGAGATCTCCGTAAGTGTAACCTCTGGAATGATCTCCCAACTTACTTTGAAATCTCTTAGCTGAAAAACTCTTTTTTAAATTTAATGTTTCCTCCTTTTGATCAAAGTCTTTTTCCAATACATTGCTGGTTAGCACTTGGTAATAATGCCTCAGTGCCAGAAAGGTTCATCCCTGGGAGTCACGTCTCACATTGGGTGGAAGGTAGTGAGTTCATTTGCTGAGTTTGGTTTAGGAGAAGCTACATTTGAGTAACAAGGAGATTTTAAGGAGGTAAATCTTAGGCATTAATTTTAAGTTTCATTTTTACAGGAATAAGACTCATAAGTATGAATATTAGGACTAGGCTATTACATGAGAGGTCTGTGGTTCAATCCCTGGGCCTTCTTAGCATGTGTGGAGCTGGCCCGTGTGCAGTGCTGATGCATGCAAGGAGTGCCATGCCACGCAGGTGTGTCCCCTGTGTAGGGGAGCCCCACATGCAAGGAGTGTGCCCCGTAAGGAGAGCCACCCAGCGCAAAAGAAAGTGCAGCCTGCCCAGGAATGGTGCCGCACACACGGAGAACTGATGCAGCAAGATGACGCAACAAAAAGAAACACAGATTCCCATGCTGCTGACAACAACAGAAGCAGACAAAGAACACACAGTGAATAGATACAGAGCACAGACAATTGGGGGAAGGGGAGAAAAATAAATAAAATAAATCTTAAAAAAAAAAAGACTAGGCTATTGAAATATTGATAGGTTTTCTTTTCTTGGACACATTTTATATTTTCCAGAGATTTTTGCCTTTTTTTTTTGAAAAAGTAATATGACTTCCCCATTTTTGAAGCAAAATATTTTGTGAGCTAATGTGTGGGCCTCTATGTATCAAGAAAACTTGCCAATGAAAACACATTATATTCAAATCCCATAGAAGTATGTTTTAGGTGCATTTTCCCTCATATATCTCCCCACTATCAACACCCTGTAATAGTGACATACTTTATTATAGATTCTGAAAGAACATTCTTATATTTGTATTCTTAACCACAAACCTCAGCCACCCCAGGGTTCAGTAAGTTATATAGTTGCTTGTTTCATCCTCTAGCAATCCCTCTAGCATAAAAGGCTGCCTAAAACTTCCCCTTTCAACTATGTCTATAAACATATTGCAGCACTGTTAATTACATACATATCACTATACTACCATCATCTCCATCCATTTCCAAACTGTTACAATCCACCTAATTATGAATTCAGCACAGATTAAGCATTGGCTGACCAATCTACACTTCCCTTCTATCACCTGATAACCTATCTTCCAGACTTTGCCTCCATGAATGTGCTCACTATACTTAGTTTCTGTCAGTGAGATAATGCAATATTTGTCCTTTCATATTTGGCTTATTTCATTCAACATAAGGCTCTCAAGTTTCATCCTTGTTGTCCTATGTATCAGTACTTCATTCCTTCCTATGGCTAAATAATATTCCAGTGTATATATAAACCACATTTTGTTTACCCATTCATCTGTTGATGGACACTGGGGCTTCTTTCATCTTTTGGCAATTGTGAATAATGCCACTATGAACATTGGTATGCATATACCTGTTCATATCCCAGCTTTCAGTTCTTCTAGGTATATACCTAGTAGTGAGATTGTTGGATCATATGGCAATTCTATGCTTAACTTTCTGTGGAACAGCCAAACTGTTCTCCACAGTGGCTGCACAATTCTACATTCCAACCAAAAGTGAATGATTGTTCCTATTTCTCCACATACCCTGCAACACTTATAATTTTCTGTTTTTTTTTTTTTTTAAGAGCAGCCAGTCTATTAGGTGTGAAATAATATTTCAGTTGACTTGCATTACCCAAATAGCTAGTGATGCTAAACATTTGTGTTTTATATCTGTTCACATTTCCTCTTTGGTAAAGTGCCTGTTCAAACCTCCTACCCTTTTTAAAAAATGGGTTGTTTTTTTATTATTAAATTGTAGGATCTCTTTATATATACTGGATATTAGATCTTTAGTGGATGTGTGATTTCCAAATATTTTCTTCCATTGAGGGACTACTTTTTCACTTTCTTGACAAACTCCTTTGAAGCACAAAAGTTTTAAATTTTGAGGTGGTCCCACTGGTCTAATTTTTCTTTTACTGCTTGCCCTTTGGGTAGAATGTTTCTGAAACTGCTTCCTACCACAGTACCTCATAGATGCTACAAAACTGCATTATCTTCTAGTAGCTTTAAGGTCCCGGGTCTTATATTTATGTCTTTGATCCACCTTGAGTTAATTTTTGTATAGGGTATGAGATAGGGATACTCTTTCTCCCTTTTGGGGAAAGATATCCAGGTCTCCCAGCACCATTTATTTAAGAGACTCTTCTCTCCCAGCTGAGTCAACTTGGCAGCTTTGTCAAATATCACTTGGCTGTAGATCTGCCAACTCTGATTCCTGACATATCATTTTTGTAGCTAGATGTTAGCTGTCAATTTTGACAACATTCTCATTTTGCTATCTTTTATCATTACTCAAAAATGCTGTTGGAAATAATTTTTACTCCCAAAGACATATGATAAACAAGTTTGCTTGATTTGTATATAAAAATGGCTAAGTTTTAATAACTACAAATAGTTGTATAATATTTAATATATTTCAGGCAATGCCGTAAACTTTAATAGTTTCCTTGTGAAAAGAGCTTAGTGCACGTAGTTGTTACAATTATGTTAATGGGCTTTTCCTTTGTAGATTATTTCTATGTTCTGAAGGGATAAATTGCTCGATGTTTGCCATTCCAGTAAATGGGATTTTTATATGCACATGTTATAGTAATTACTAAACTAAGAAAGTAAATAACAGTTATAGCAATCTAGAACTCTTGTCAACAAAGTAACAATAAGCTTAAGTGAGGTTTCAAAAGGGGAAATATATTTGTCTTAAGATTTATCCACACATTCTATTCAAGACTCAAATATTTTTTTACCTCTTTAAAACAGGAAGCCACTTAGGTTCTCTTATCAAATTGCTAAAGCATGCATGTTCACAAACACAGCCTCAGAGTTCAGGCAGGTCAAGAAATTCAGTGATTTAAAGTAAAGGAAAAGTGCCCCAGTGCGGATGTGTCCAAAAGGCCTGGAAAGAAATACTGGGAAGACTGCCCTCTCTTCCTATGAAACATCACAACTTCTGGTAGGAAATCAAGTAAGGAAACTGGGCAACCGTGATGATTAGTCACAAGGAAGTTGACAACAAGTATTATGAAGCCAACAGTTGCAGAACAATGGGAACCGTGAGAGGCTATTTTAGTTTGGTTTCAACAATTACTTGAACCTGGTAAAACTGACAGTGTGCACCAAACCTTCTCTCACTCTTCTACTACTAAAAGTGGAAAGTTTTCATGCCAGAAAATAGTTATCTTTTTCCTGTTTAAGAATGATTAAAATGCCATTCTGTTTTTTCATCTTCATGTTTTTATCTCAAAATTAACTTATTATGGATATAAAATATTAAGACATACAAAAATGGCAAGTATTGTGTTTACACTGTTACTGTTTCACTGCTATTTATAAAGGATGCAGTTTGGAATCCTAAACTTGGAATTATAATTTCCTGGGGACCTCCCTTGGCAGAAGGTACGGAAAATACCTCAAGGCCTTCAGTAGCAGATGGCTTTTGTAGCCCTCATGTTTCTTTCTTTCTTAAAATTCCAGATTGTTCAGGCAAGAATAAAAATTCACCCCCTTCATTTTTCTAAGCTCTCTACAGTGCCCCAAAGTGGAGGGAGGATGAATCTTTACAATATTAAATTAAAATGGAAATGTTTGTACATAATTGTGAAACTTATAGAAAATACTGTTAGCCATTTATTGCCTTTGGACAAGCTGTTTCTGTTTTGGGCAGTTTTTTCCCAATCAGCAGTGGTCCTTCAGAAAAGGCCTGGCTTAAGGAGATTGAATATATTTGCAACAACTGAGGACATCCCTTTGAGTTGAATGTATCAAAGCTCCAATGCATCATTCAGCTAATTGGGTACTGGTAATGTAGAGTGTTACCAGGGATGATTTAGAAAGGTTTCTACTAACAATTGAATTCATGGCAAGGAAAGATAGAAAACACAGAACTTGTTTAGTTAGTAACTTCAGGAACATTCTCTTAGAGGAGCTGTCTCAGAATCTCAAAAAGATGGAGAAAACAGAAAAAGTTTTATGTCCCTGGACAACAGCTGTACCAGGCCTCAGGGAGGAAGCTATAGACAAGGAAGAGAATAAATTGCATGGGAAGAAGGCTGAGACGTAAGATGTCTTCTTCATCTCTTCCTTTATTTCTCAGCTTCTAACATCTTAGAGTTTGGAACAAATTGATTGTTTCAATCCCTTATTTACAATCCACCAGTGTACATACAAAGATCATGACATTTAAAATAGAAATTGGTGTCTTTTGCCATTCACATTCATTCCAACTTTCCCTGGTTAATTTAATTTCTTTTGGATATACTATGTTTTACCTACTGGATATAATCTGGAGTTACAGCAAGTGATCAAGGTGGTTTCCTGGAATTTTACTTTTGAATTGAGCATCAAAAATACTTCAAAAAATTAGAACTCATGCCCTTCAAGTGTAACATCCTGAAAAGGCTGTTAGCTCTTTTGACAGTTTGAAGCTTTGTTAATTCCAGAAAAGATCATGTTCTTTGGATTAATCCAGTCCTGTGGGCATGGAGTCTTTTGATTGCATTAGATTCAGTTAAAGGACTTTTGATTAGATCACTTGATTAGATTACATTAAAGTCTTTGACTGGACTAAGTCAGTGAGGCATGACGCAGTTTGATTTCCACTCTTGTGCTGGGGTCATATATAAACTGAGAACTGTAAGCAGAAATAGACACAGAGAAAAAGATAGCTGTCATTTTTATCTGCCATGTGAAAAAAGACTCCAGGTTCAGCTGCAGCTGAGAGAGAGGCAGAGAGAAAACCTGAGAGACTGAGAGAGAGGCTAGAAGTGGGAATTAGTGGAGCACAGGAGCATGGAGAGGTCCCCTGATGGACTATGCCCATGGAGCAGATACAGCTGAAGAGAAAAGCCCTGCCATGTACTTGATAACCCACAGCTGAGCTCGGGGTAGAAGCAGACCAGCCAAAGCAAAAGAGAGGATGCCTGGAAAGAGATGAGTCATATGCTTGATAAGCATAGTTGCGCTCAGGGAGGTAAACCTGGAGGAGAAAGCAGGGACTTGGCAGAGACCGGCTGTCATTTTTTATCGAGTCCATAAGACACCATCTCTGATGATGGTTTGCTTTGGACATTTTTGCAGCCTTGAACCTATAAGCTTTTACCCTAATAAATCTCCATTATAAAAGCTAACATATTCATGGTATTTTTGCTTTGGCAGTCTTGGCAAATTAAAACAGTTCTTGCTATGTAGACTCCCTGAAGCTGATTTTTGTCCATTCATAGCCAGGTTCTTTACATTCCCTATGATACTGTGAGGTATTCCAATAAATTCCCTTACTCTTTGCCAATTTCTGCTAGTATGATCATTTAGAAACTTGCATTATCTCCTAGACAAAAATTTACACAACCACAGTACAATTTTACTTGAAATATTCTGATCTCAGTCTGAGGTACATAGTGTCAATCTTCATTGGTTTCTGTAGTAAATTGTTTGTATGGGTGTGAAGAGCTGAGGAATAGACAAAAAAAGGAGCTTTGGAGAAGAAGTGGAGATTAGGAATTCAGTTATTTTAGGGCCAAGAAAGCGTAAGTTAAATTTGATAAGTAAAGACATACCATACCATTTCTGATATGTGAACTATCCCCATTTTGCTACTTGTTCTGTGTGGTCAGTATTAATCCACAGGTGCACTTCATTCCACCCTCTCATGAAATCAGTAGAATTTAGCAGGGTAAACTATGAAAGGCAAATGCTTAAGATTTATGTGTTTTGCCAGTTTTACATGGTATAATTTAATTTCTAGCTATTCCAGGTAACACAAAGGTGAGCTTAGTTGACTTACCAAATTTTCTCCCCATTTTTTTCTGATTTTTGTGGTTCAACTTATGTTTTATCAAACCCAAAATATATTGACTTTCCATTTTTATCAATTTTAAATCTCTTTGCTTTTACTTTGATGTGTCTTAAATATCTTAAATTCTCCCCATCTGTCTCCATCTCTTAGTAGTATATTTAAAGAGGGATTGTGTGAACAAAGATTATTGATTTCTGCAATTTGTCTGAAAAATATCATGTTTGTCTGCAGTCTTTGTATTTGAAGGACAGTCTGAATGGATATAAAAAGCATGGCTCATACTTTCATTCCATGACCACTTTCCTTTCTTCCTTGGAGATGTTCCTTCATTTTAATGTCCTAGGTTCCATCTATTCTATTCTTCCTCCCATCCCCTCCCCCCCCAAAAAAACTTACAGAAACCATGAAGTTTCAATTTTTGAAGAATACAGTTCATATTTACATGCACTAATACTGAGGACTTGACATACTGGTCTGTTTTCCTTTTTAGGCATTGCCTTCATTCTTGAAAAATTCTTGTCCCTCTAATTGAGAACATAGCAGAACTCCCCAGGATGGGAGTTCAATATTTTCTTGTTTATTATGTGCATCTCCACCCACTGAGATAACACACCATAACCAGATGAACACTTTCATATTCCATATAAGCATGTCCCAGGTGAACCCTATCCCTCATAGCCCCCACCCCCAACACCTTGCACCAGTAACCCTTCCGTCATATTTATCAAAAGAAACATTTAGACCCTTGTAGTTTTAACCACAGACCACCAAATCCCCAGATTTCACCTGTTACTTTCTCCAGTTCCCCTCCCAGTTCCATGGTTAGTCCAATATAATCCTCCACCATACTCCCCCTCATTCCAGCAACATCAAATCAAATCACACCACTTAACCACTATCATCTCCATCCACTGCTCAACCACTACCTTCCATCATAGGTTTTGCCCATATTGAGCCACACTCTACTCCCTTTCTGTCTCCTGATAACCAGTCTTCCAGACTCTAGCTCTGTGAGTCTACTCTATTTAATTTTTTGTAGGGCATGAGGTAGTGATCCTCTCTCATTCTTTTGTATATGGATATCCAGTTCTCCAAGCACCATTTGTTGAAGAAGTTATTCTGTCCCAGTTGAGTGGGCTTGGTGGCTTTGTCAAACATCAGTTGACTATATGTGAGGATCTATATAAAAACTCAATTTGGTTTCATTGGTCAGTATGTCTATCCTTGTGCCAATACCATGTAATTTTGACCACTGTAGCACTGTGGTATGCTTTAAAGTCTGGTAGTATGATTCCTCCAATTTTATTTTACTTTTTCAATATGTTTTTGGCTATTCAGGGTTCCTTGCCCTTCCAAATAAATTTCATAATTAGCTTGACCAATTCAGTAAAAAATGCTTTTTAATTTTGGGGGGAATTGAATTAAATTTGTAAATCAATTTGAGTAGGGCATAAATCATAATAATGTCTAGTCTTCCAATCCATGAACATGGAATATTCTTCCATTTATTTAGGTCTTCTTTGATTTCCTTTAACAATGTTTTGTAGTTTTCTGTGTACAAGTTCTTTACATCTTTAGTACAGTTTATTCCTAGATATTTGATTCTTTTAGTTGCTATGGTAAATGGAATTTTTTTCTTGATTTCCTCCTCAGATTGCTCATTATTGGTGTCCAGAGATGCTACATTTTTTGCATGTTGATCTTATATCCTGCCACTTTACTGAACTGATTTATCAGCTCTAGTAGCTCTGTTGTAATTTTTCAGGGCTCTCCATGTATAGGATCATGTCATCTGCATATAGTGAAATTTTTACTTCTTCTTTTCCAATTTGGATACGTTTTATTTTTTTCTTGCCTAAGTGCTTGAGCAAGGACTTCTAATACAATGTTAAAAAAGAGTGGTGACAATGGGCATCCTTCTCTTGTTCCAGACCTTAGAGGGAAAGTCTTTAGCATTTCATCACTGAATATGATGTTAGCTGTGGGTTTTACATATGCCCTTTGTAATGATGAGGAAGTTTCCTTCTATTCCTATCTTTTCACATGTTTTTATCAAGAAAGGATGCTATATTTTGTCAACTGTTTTTTCTGCATCAATAAAGGAGGTCATATGATTTTTTTCTTTTGATCTATTTATGTGGTGTATTACTTTGACTGATTTTCTTATGTTGAACCACCCTTGCATACCAAAGTTAGAACCCACTTGATCATTTGATGTGCTGTTGAATATGATTAGCAAGTATTTTGTTAAGGATCTTAGCATCCAGTTTCATTAGAGAGATTGGTCTATAGTTTTCTTTTATTGTGGTGTCTTTATGTGGCTTTGATATTATGGTGATGCTGGCATCATAGAATAACTTAGGCAATGTTTCCTCCCCTTCTATTTTTTGGAGTCATCTAAGCAGGATTGGTGTTAATTCTTTCTGGAATGATTGGTAAAATTCACCTATAAAACCATCTGGTCTTGGACTCTTTTAGTTAGGAGATTTTTGATGACTAACTCACTCTTGTTAATCGTGATTGTGTGTTGAGTTCATCTATTTCTTCTTTTGTCATTGTAGCCTGCTTGTGTGTTTCTAGAAATTTGTCCATTTCATCTCAATTATCCATCTTGTTGGTATACAATTTTTCAAAGTATCATCTTATGATATTCTTTATTTCTGTGGGATCAGTGGTGATATCCCTCCCTTTCTTTTTATTTTATGTATTTGCATCTCCTCTCTTTTTTTCTTTGTTTGTCCAGCTAAGGGTTTGTCCATTTTATTAATCTTCTCAGAGAACCTACTTTTGGTTTTGTTAAATTTTTCTAGTGTTTTCTTATTTTAAATTTCATTTATCTCTGATCTAATCTTTGTTATTTCCTTATTTCTACTTGCCTTGGAATTAGTTTGATGTTCTTTTTCTAATTTCCCCAGGTGTGCAGTTAGGTTTGATTTTAGCTCTTTCTTCTTTTTTAGAAAAGCTGTTTATGGCTATGAATTTCCCTCTCAGCACTGCTTTTGCTTCATCCCATAGGTTTTGATATTTGTGTTTGCATTTCCATTTGTTTCAAAACAGTTACTGATTTCTTTTGCAATTTCCTCTTTGGCCCACTGATTGTCTAAGAATATGTTATTTAACTTCCATATCTTTGTGTATATTCTGGTTCCCTTCTGCTTATTAATTTCCAGCTTTATTTCATTTTGGTTAGAGAAATTACTTTGTATAATTTCAGTCTTTCTGAATTTGTTGAGAATTGTTCTGTGACCTAGTATGTGGTCTATACTGGAAAATGGCCCATGTGCACTCAAGAAGAAAGTATATCTTGCTGAATTAGGGTGTAACATTCTGTTTATATCTATTAGCTCTACATCCTCTAATATATTATTCAAGTTCTCTGTTACTTTATTTACCCTTTGTCAAGATGGTCTATCTAATGGTGATAATCATGTATTAAAGTCCCCTACTATAATTTTAGAGGTATCTATTTCTCCACTTAGTTTTTCCAATGTTTTCCTCATGTATTTTGGGGTACCCTGGTTAGGTACATAAATGTTTATAATTGTTCTTTCTTTTTGATAGATTGTCCCTTTTATTAATAAATAGTGTCCTTCTTTGTCCCTTACAATAGTTTTGCATTTAAAGTCTATTTTGCCCAATTTTAATATACCTACTCCCATCCTTTTTTGGTTATTTGCCTGTAAAATCATTTCCCAACCATTCACTTGTGATGTCCTTGCATCACTGGGTCTAAGGTGAGTTTCTTATAGACAACATGGGTCATTTCCCTACCTATTCCTCCAATCTATGGCTTTTGATTGGATAGTTTAATCCATTAACATTCAATGTTATTACTTATATTAACTATATTTTCTTTAGGTTTATATATGTCATGTTTTGTTTTATTTCTCTGTTTATCTCTTTATTTTTTCTAACTAATACTTTTCTATTCTACCCTCTCCTCCAACCCTCTCTCCTGGTTTTCCTTTCAATCTGCAGAACTCCCTTTACTATTTCTGTAAGGGCAAGTTTCTTGTTGACAAACTCTCTTAATTTCTATTTATCTGTGAATATTTTGAACTCTCATTTTTTAATGCCAGCTTTGCTGGACACAGAATTTTTGTCTGGCTTTTTAAGTTTGTTTGCACATTAACTATGCTATACACTTAACTAAGAAAGAAAGGAAATGAAGAAACTAAGGAGAAAAAAATAAGGAAAAGAAAAAGGAAATAAAGAAACAGGAACAATAACAAATGAAAAACCAAAGACAAGCCAGGAAAAAGAGGCTTCCTTCTTAGGCCCTTAGGAACCATCTCGGGCTACTGATTCTCATCAATCACCCTGCAGTTGCCCTCCACAGGTAAGGTACCTGGTGTTAGCAAATAAAATAAAGGAAAAAAATCATAAAAATTAAAAAAAATAATAAGAAGTATAAAACCATTTTAAAAACCTTTAAAAAACCTTAGTCTATAAGTTCCCTCTCATAAGGTGTTAGCTGGGTGCATGATAACCCTCTGGATCCCTTCTCATAGGAGGAACCAGGAATCAAACCAGGGGCCTAGTATATGTGTGGCAGGTGGTTCTCCACTGAGCTAACCCACTCCACAGGTTAGGAAGGCTTCTGAAAGTTTATCTGGGTCTCCCTGTCCTCTTTTCCAGGTGAATTGGGCTTCTAACAGTTTGCTGGTTGTCTCTCCTGATTTCCTTCTCTCTGAGCTGTTAGGCACCTGTCACCACCTTCCCCCCTCACTGATCTAGTTTCTCTCTCTCCCAGGGCAGTTGGGTGTGACTGCCTGCCTGATCAGATCCTCCCCTCCCTTCTCCCTGTGGCTGCTGCAGTGTTGGTTGGCTGGGGTCATTTTTGAGACTCAAAGGGGGTTCAGTTGGCCAAACTCACTGAAGAGAAACCACTCTGCCTTCTGCCAGAACCCTTTTCCTCACATAAAGGAGAATGCTCTTTCCCCGCTCGGTGGCTGCAGTGAGCCACGGGTTTCACCCCGACGATTTGCTTTGAAGGTGGGATACATATGCCATTCCCAGACACAGGGACAAGTAACTTACAGTTTTTGTTTGGCCTCTGTCTCTCCGACCCTCTCCTGGATGACGTGCAGAACTCTCCTGGTCAGCAGATCCCCAAAGTACCTCCCTTAGATAGCTTTTTGCCTTTCTTCCTGTTTTTTTTTTGAGCCATGCCTAGCTGTTTAGTTGAGCCATGTTTAGTTGAGCCATGCCTAGCTACTCTGATACTATCTTCCATGAATTCCTCAAATTATATTTTTAAATATTGTTTTTCATTGTTGTAGTTTTCTTTGCTATTCCACTTACATGAAAATTGTTTAACCTATATACATATCATACTCCTCCAACACTTTTATCTCTTTCTTTATTTCTTTTTTTATTAGAGAAATTGTAGGTTTATATAAAAATCATGCACAATGTATATATTCCCATATACCCTCCTCACCCACAGTTTTTTCTATTAACATTTTACATTAGTGTAATGACTTTGTTATAATTAATGAATCAATTGTTAACAATTATACTATGAACTATTTGTATTAGTTTACAGGATGCTAATTCAAATACCATACAAAG